>NC_137893.1:16167033-16803067 GCF_963455335.1 Martes martes
CAAAAGGAATGATTCACTGTGACTCAGAGGGAGGGGTTCTTCTACACCGGGGGCAAGGAGGAAGAGTCTCCCAGTACAGTGTTCTCTTGTCAGAAGATTTCATAAGCAACTAGAACATTCAGCCCTTAGAACTGTTCATATGGCATTTCACACTCAGATAAGAAATCTCCAAGCCAGAGAGGGTGTAGCTTGTGTAAGGTGTCAGAATGACATGACAAAGTTGGAATCAGAATAGACACCGTATTTTTTAAATGATTTCCTTAATTTTAACACAACAAGTCTTTTAAAATATGTATTTGCAAATTCAAAAAACGCTTTGTCATTTTAAAATTCTTATTATTCCCTTCATTTGTGAAGCCCTAAGTTAGGCTTTTCTCTGTATTTGGGCTCACCTTTTTTATTAATTCAGAGATTGGAGAGGGAGCTATAGACATTGTGTATAGTGGGAAAGCTCAATCTTGGGAGCAAATCCCCATGTTTCACAAACCCATAAGGCAGTAGGCTGTGCTATTAGATGTTTATATCTGAAAAAGCAGGATAGGTATTATCAGATGATTTCAAGGTTCCCTATCCTAGGTTAGCAAGGTGGAGGTTTCTGTAGTCAGGAGTCCTTAAACAAAAGGATCTCAATCCTGGAGTTCAACTTGGAAGAGGCAGGGCACTTCAGACAGAAAGGGTGAACCAAGGGGTGGGGATCCTCCCAAGTTGGGGGGAAGGACAGCAGCTTGGGGGGCTGAGGGGAGGGCATTGGGGGAGGGGAGGAGGAGAGGAGGGGAGGGTTATCAAAAGAAATGATCAGTCACCAGTGCCCAGTTAGCATTCATTATATTCCTTTTAAATATAATATTACAAAGAGGAGAAGGAAGAGGAAAGAAATCCTAGGAATAGTATTTTCCGCATGACAGTGGACAGGTGAAAATGACAAAGAAAAACAATGGAGATACTCAATTTTTTTTTAAAGAATGAAAAAAAGTCCAAGTTAGGATTTATGAAAATAAAGGAAGGGTAGCTGAATATGACACCCAACTATGTCACTTTGGCATACTGATTATTTTAAACTAGAGGCACTTGAAAAACAGCAAATGCAAGGAGTGGTTTTCTCACAACTCCTTTATCTGCCTAAAGACAGATTTGGTAGATTCTGAACCGGTAGATACCCTGATGATGTCCTCAGAGTGAGTCCCTGTGATCTATACTCTCCTATAAAGAAAATCAAACCCATAACGGTGCTCATAAATTTCATGTAGAAATAGCCACACCTTGAGACGGACAGTTCCACTGCTCTGTGTCACGTGGGTGCTGCTAGGTGTATATGCAGACACAGAGGGTAGAGCTGACTGGACCTTCCCCACCAACTCCCAGCCTCGTCAGGGCCAATGTCACCACCTAAAGATCCTTTCTTTCATATTCCATTTCTTCAGGTGTTGGCTTCTGAGATGAGGAAAATTAAAACTCTGCCCACCTGCCTTTTGGTGGAAACTGGCTACTTAACTTTAATATCTTCTCTTTAGTGAGCCACAGAATTGGGAATTGTGTACCTCAATCTTTCAGCAGGTTCTGAATAAGGAATTAAACCCCTTCTGTGCTAAACTGTACAAACGAGCAAATAGAAGGGAGATACAATTACAACTCTTAAAACCATTTTAAAAATCAATAATTTTTTTCCCTTCTCAGAATACAAAACAAGTACGCCCTGGTGATGACAGGGAAAGGCTTTGATTTTCTGGAAAAGGTAAAATGCACCTCCATCCTTGGAACTCAGGAGGCAAATAAAATTGTCAAAAATTGTAACGTAAGTACAACCCCCAGGAGGAAATGTTACCAAGTCAGAAAACATGTCAGAAGCAGCCTGACCCCTTGTCCCCGTGGATCTGAGAGTTTACTGGTTACTAATGGTTGGTAAAGAAAAGTGGCTCTAATTATGGGAGATAATGCATTTTGTTTTCTGTTTTAGAGCAACTGTCCCCATCTTTTTATTATCAAGTATTACATTTATTATTTTTTCCCAGACAATTTATTAATGCGAGTGATGGTCAAACAGAACTTCTGATCTGCATGACCAACCAGTATTTTATTTTTTATTTTTTTTAACATCTTAATTTAATTTTATTTTTTTCAGGGTTCCAAGATTCACTGTTTCTGTACCACACCCTGTGCTCCATGCAATCTGTGCCCTCCATAATACCCACCACCAGGCTCGCCATCCCCCTACCTCCTCCCCTCCAAAACCCTCAGTTTGTTTCTCAGAGTCCATAGTTTCATGCTTCGTCTCCTCTTCTGATTTCCCCCTCACTTTTCCCTTCCTTCTCCTAATGTCCTCTGTGTTATTCTTTGCTCCACAAGTAAGTGAAACCATATGATAATTGACTCTCTCTGCTTGGCTTATTTCACTCAGCATAATCTCCCCCGTCCTGTCCATGTTGATGCAAAAGTTGGGTATTCATCCCTTCTGATGGCTGTGTAATATTCCATTGTATAATGTTCATCAATAACTAGCCACCAGAGAAACTCAAATCAAAACCACATTGAGAAATGGTGCTGGGATAATTGGACAGCTATATGTAGAAGAATGAAACTCGACCATTCTCTTACACCGTACACAAAGATAAACTCGAAATGGATAAAAGACCTCAATGTGAGACAGGAATCCATCAGAATCCTAGAGGAGAACATAGGCAGTAACCTCTTCGATATCAGCCACAACAAATTCTTTCAAGATATGTCTCCAAAGGCAAAGGAAACAAAAGCGAAAATGAACTTTTGGGACTTCCTCAAGATCAAAAGCTTCTGCACAGCAAAGGAAACAGTCAACAAAACAAAGAGGCAACCCATGGAATGGGAGAAGATATTTGCAAATGACAGTACAGACAAAAGGCTGATATCCAGGATCTATAAAGAACTTCTCAAACTCAACACACACAAAACAGATAATCATGTCAAAAAATGGGCAGAAGATATGAACAGACACTTCTCCAATGAAGACATACAAATGGCTATCAGACACATGAAAAAATGTTCATCATCACTAGCCATCAGGGAAATTCAAATTAAAACCACATTGAGATACCACCTTACACCAGTTAGAATGGCCAAAATTAGCAAGACAGGAAACAATGTGTGTTGGAGAGGATGTGGAGAAAGGGGAACCCTCTTGCACTGTTGGTGGGAATGCAAGTTGGTGCAGTCACTTTGGAGAACAGTGTGGAGATTCCTTAAGAAATTAAAAATAGAGCTACCCTATGACCCTGCAATTGCACTACTGGGTATTTACCCCAAAGATTCAGATGTAGTGAAAAGAAGGGCCATCTGTACCCCAATGTTTATAGCAGCAATGGCCACGGTCGCCAAACTGTGGAAAGAACCAAGATGCCCTTCAACGGATGAATGGATAAGGAAGATGTGGTCCATATACACTATGGAGTATTATGCCTCCATCAGAAAGGACGAATACCCAACTTCTGTAGCAACATGGACGGGACTGGAAGAGATTATGCTGAGTGAAATAAGTCAAGCAGAGAGAGTCAATTATCATATGGTTTCACTTATTTGTGGAGCATAACAAATAACATGGAGGGCATGGGGAGATAGAAAGGAGAAGGGAATTGAGGGAAATTGGAAGGGGATGTGAACCATGAGAGACTATGGACTCTGAAAAACAACCTGAGGGTTTTGAAGGGGCGGGGGGGTGGGAGGTTGGGGGAGCCAGGTGGTGGGTATTAGGGAAGGCATGTATTGCATGGAGCACTGGGTGTGGTGCATAAACAATGAATTCTGTTATGCTGAAAAGAAATGAAAAAAAAAAAAACAAACAAAAAACCCCACATTGAGATCCCACCTTACAAGAGTTAGAAGGCCAAAATTAGCAAGACAGGAAACAACAAGCGTTGGAGAGGATGCAGAGAAAGGGGAACCCTCTTACACTGTTGGTGGGAATGCAAGTTGGTGCAGCCACTTTGGAAAACAGTGTGGAGATTCCTCAAAAAATTAAAAATAGGGTGCCTGCGTGGCTCAGTGGGTTGGGCCTCTGACTTCAGCTCAGGTTGGTCTCGGGGTCCTGGGACCGAGTGCCGCATTGGGCTCTCTGCTCAGCAGGGAGCCTGCTTCCTCCTCTCTCTCTCTGCCTGCCTCTCTACCTACTTGTGATCTCTGTGTCAAATAAATAAATAAAATATTTAAAAAAAAAGAGTTAACAGTGTCCATTGATCGGATTTAAAAAAAAAAATAGAGATACCCTATGACCCTGCAATTGTGCTACTGGATATTTACCCCAAAGATACAGATGTAGTGAAAAGAAGGGCCATCTGTACCCCAATGTTCATAGCAGCAATGGCCACAATCGCCAGACTGTGGAAAGACGAATGGATAAAGAAGATATGGTCCAACCAGTATTTTAGAGTAACCTGAGAGAATTCATGCCCAAAGCCAGGAATCCGGATTTTTGTTCTGAGGTTGTAAACTCATGCTAACTGGCAGGGAACAGACAATCAAGACCCCAGGGCTGTGAACCCAGCAGGGCAAGAATCGTGACAAATTGCAGCTGGAAAACACTTTCTGAGTGGCAGGGAGACAGCAGGAAGTGGTCGGGTCTGTGGTCAAGTAGAACAGGATACACCCCCTGTAAAGAAGGCCGCTGTCGCCAGCCTCCCCGCCCACGTTGCAGGCAGGAACGGGGACCCAGAGTGGCATTATTGCCCAGTTTTTCCAAGGGTAGTAAAAAACCAGAGATGTTTTAATGAAATCTCCTGGTTTGAAAATGTTGGTGATTTTTGTAAAACACAGTGGTGCCGCCTTGAGAAGTCACACCTGCAGGCTGGATTTGACTTTGAGCCACGGTTAGATGTAGCTGCTGTGGTCGGGCTCTGTGGCTGTCATGTAGTAGACAGACCCACACCTTCCGTGTCTCTGTCGCTTTCCCAGCAATAAATGCACCAGGGCCCTTCACCTTCAGAGCTACTGGAAAGAGCTGGTCCAGAGGCCATTGCTCTAAGGCAGGGAACTGAAAACTGCCTTTTTTTTTTTTTTAAGATTTTATTTACTTATTTGAGAGAGAGAGACAGCCAGTGAGAGCATGCGCAGAGGGAGAGGGAGAAGCAGTCTCCCCACCAAGCAGGGAGTCCATTGCGGGATTCGATTCTAGGACCCTGCAATCATGATCTGAGCCAAAGGCAGACACTTAACCCACTGAGCCACCCAGGCATCAGAAAACGTCCTGTAGAAAGCCAAACAGTAAATGTTTTAGGCTTTGCATGCCACTGGGTCTCCATGACAAGTGTTCACCCCTCCCCGTAGCCTGGAAACTGTCAGAGATAATCCATAAACGAACGTATGCCGTCGGATTCCAATACAACATTGTAAAATCAGGCTGCTGGCCTGGGGTCTCCCCGTGGGCTGACCCTCTCTGTAGGGTGTCTTGCTCTGGGAATGCTCCACACACTTATTTACTCAGTCTGGTTTGTCTAATTTTGGAAAGAGGAATCTATTTTTAATTGTGTAAGCCAAAATTCATTGTGATGGGAATCTTTCAGAAATAGCTTGGCTCTTCATGTGCCGTGGCATTGAAATATATCACACAGGTGGTGCAGGGACAGGGAAGGCGGACCCCCCCCCCAACCCTCCACCCCTCCCTGCCGAGGCTGGGGGGGCTCCAGCTGACTTGCCTTATCAGTCCCAGCTCAGAGACCTGCTTCCTCACAGCCCTGCCCCGCCACCCAGCTTGTTCCCCAGGGCCAAACGGAGCTTTACGGCCTCTATTGTTTCCAACTCGATGCTGGAGACCGAGCTTAGCACCTTGCATTCCTGGAATATGACTGCCAGACACCAAAAAAGCAACGTGCTAAATTTAGCATAGGCCCGCCTGTCCGATCAGTAGGAACTGTCACCCTTGGAAATGCAGTCGGCAACACTTCCTAACTGCTGAGTCCTGCTGGTTTTCCCCAGAGTCAGAGTGAACCTCAGACTCTCAATTGCAATAAACTTGTTGTGGCTGGCTTTGATCTTTGTCCCCAGAGCTGCTGGAGCCTCTGGTTTGTGCCAGCGGACCCCCCACCCCCACCCCAATGCCCGGGAGCAGCCCCAGGTGCTTCAGCTGTCGCAGACGCTTGGGGAAGGGGGGGTCGGGTTGTGGGGCTGAAGGGGCAATAGAAGAGATGCATGGAGTTCTCCTCTTGTGGGGGCGGGGGGATGACACGAAATCAGGACCACACAGGTAAAGATAATCTCAATAATTGTCTCATAAGGGACGTCAGTCAGCTGGAGGGTGCGAAGAGAATTGTGGCCAGATCTAGGGGCCATACCGACATCTAAAGCTATCGGCACCCTACAAATACCCCCACAGGGCCCATGGAGTCTGGGACAGCATGTACCACTGTCTTGCCCTCCTTGTCCAACTACCCAGGACCCTAACACATGAACAGCATAGAAAAGGAAGGGCCACTTGCAAACAACTCATTTTGTAAGTGCCTGTTTCTATACAGCCTCTGGTCCCCCAGTTCAGCCTTCAGAAAACAAGTCGCTAATTCATAGGGTTCACTGTCAAGGCTGATCGGACATGAATACGTCTTACTGAGATTCTGAAAAGCTGACGCTAACATGTTGGTGATGGCTGTCACCTTGGCTCATCAGGGAATAGCCTGGAGTCCCTGCCTCACCCATGGGAAGGCTTCTAAGACCTGGGGAAGTAAACATATGGGTTAGCCTTGCAGCCACAAGGTCCATCTGGGTGAGCTGAGATTGCCCACAGGGAACAGAGGAGTGTGCATGGGCTCTCCAGCCCCTGGAGGTCACAGGATTGCTAGTTTCCAAGAATCCAGGACGGCCACACAGAGCTGCTGGACGCCCTGAGCCAAAGACTCTTTGCACGAATCGTGTATTCCTTCCACAGGGTCTGTAGGTGTTAGTGGGCTTCTACCTTATGCCGGGTCACGTGAGAGTAAGGCTGAGGGTGTCACAGGACCAATGCAGGGGAAATCCATTAGCAGCTAAACAACCACTTCCCATTCCTTGCCCGCAAGTCTGCTGATGAAAGCAGTCTTTCTGGCTGTACCACAGCTCTGAGCAGGGGAGCCCTGCCCTTCATGGGATATATTGGGACGAGGTAACTCCTTGTCTGACTCTTTCTGGAGTATAATGCAGAGAGCTCTGGCTGACAGGTCAGAAGCTAGGATGTCTGGCAGAAGACCTGGCCCTTCCTACATAACTCAGTGGCCTTGGGGATGTCAGTTAACCTCCTAGAATCTTGGTTTCCTACTTCTAATATCATACTGTCGGAAATCATCCGTGAGCTTCATACCATAATAATTCTCCCATTATCTACTGGTGATTGCTTGTAATGTTATTCCACAGCCTGCAGATTCATGGCTGGTGCCTGAAAATCAGGGTGTGCTGGAGTCCCCAGAAAACGAAAAGTAACCCTTTAATCCAGCTCCTTTGCTCATGAGTAATTTTCACCAAACACTCTTTCTGGCAGGACCTGCGAAGGGTTCAGCCTCACTCTGTCCCATAATCAGCTGTGCGTGGTAGAGAAGCAGGTCACTCTCAAGCTCTCGTCTCGGCTGCCGAAGGCTTTTCATCTTACTTGACATCCTCTCCTCAGATTGCCAAACCTCTTGCCTGGTGCGTGTTCATTCCTGTAAATGAGAACTCCCTGCGCCCAGGAAGGCAGCAGCTCTGCTCTTCAGAATTGTCTAGGCTAAGTTCAACTCCTCTTCCCGTGGGACTGTATTGACCCCCTGCCCACACCCCAGGCCAACTCACCAGTCACGTCACCTCTCTTCTTGGGCTGGATCTCCCATGCTGAGCCCTACGTGGGTCCTTGACAAGAGCTGCAGGAGGAAACCTCGGTCTAGAAGGCTTTCTTTCAGTACAAAAGCCCCTTTTGTACAAAAGCAAAAGGACTTTTGCTTGCTGCCTCTGGCCAACAGTCATAGGAAGGAACCAACTCTCAGTCGAACCTTCAGCCCCATGCCAGCCGTGGCCACCATCTTGATTCCAAGTTCCCACGAGACCCTGAGCCAGAACTACCCAGCTGAGAACTCTTAGATTTCTGACCCACAGAAACTTTGTGAAATAATAGATGTCGTGTAGAGCCACGAATTTTTAGGATAATTTGTAATATGGCAACTGATAACAGATAAATGAGTCAAAATTTAAGAGGCTTGGAGTCTCAACCCTAGATTGTGGCTCTTGCCTGGTGCCTGGGGATATTATTGAGGATACTGATTCCCTTGGCAGAGTATGAACCATTTCCATGAGGGACAAGTCCAGATACTCAGAACAAATATGGCGGGAATGGTAGAGTCAGCACTCTGTGCCAGTTACAGCTTTCATTCAGGGAGGCCAAGTTCTTTCGCAGTCATCAACGAACCTAGCAGAGCCCCTGACAAAGGCATTTTTGCTCCTAAGTTGCTGGAGGTCTGCTATCCTCCATTAGAAATATCTGGACCAGACATCTGCAATTGATATGAAAACTTGGTCTAACACAGTCCTTCCCGGTCTCTGCAAGGATCCCAGTAATTTCTTCTCAGACTCCCAGTCTGCTGCCCAGTAAGCAGAAAATTTGGATTTAACAACAACAACAAAAAAGTGGATTTAACAAAGAAAAAGCACAGTCATATCAAAATGTGCCTTCTTACAACGTGTCAGGGGATCACTCAGAAATTACTCTCTTTAGAATCTCTGTGAGAAAAAGAAAAGAAAAATTGTTTTCTTTCACACAATAGTAACAGTGTGAATTGTGTTGAGTTATGACAGCTAAGGGGTCAAGAAAGACACCAGCAAAAGAGATACTTAGCATGAGTGAAGACTTTTTTCCAGATGTGGTGTGTGACATTCTCAGTATGACAGCTGAACGAGAACTATTCCATCACTGTGACCCTGTCCCCGTTGGCCATTGGGCCCAGGCCTCTGCTCCCAGAAGCACAGACCGTATTGTGTGACTTCTTTGTTGTCACTGGTATTAAGAGAAGCTGGAGGAAAAAATAAAAGAAAAATTCCCTAAAGCTTGTGTTTTCCAATTGCTTCTGGGAACTGCAAAAACAACGAGAGAGAGAGACAGAGAGAAGCTTAATA
The DNA here is from genome assembly GCF_963455335.1 of Martes martes. Lineage (NCBI taxonomy): Eukaryota > Metazoa > Chordata > Mammalia > Carnivora > Mustelidae > Martes > Martes martes. The sequence continues at coordinate 16,176,100 of NC_137893.1, forward strand.
CACTAGCAACAAAAAGTTAACTCTCATTTCGAACCCCTTTAAATCTCTGGCAGGGCCCAGGAGAATGGTGGGGATGGCATGGACCATGTGGCTCAGGCATGCTCTGTAGTGCACAAATATGTCCTTGCTGGCCCCCAAGACATTCTTTTCTTGCAGCCCCAGCCTTATTCACAAAGATGATGTCCATCAACAGATCTGCCCTCATACCAAAAGCACGAGTCCACAAAAGCTGAGAAAGTTCAAATCCCATACAACCCTGAAAAGTAAAAGCAAACATTTCAGAAAGCGCACACATCTATGTCCTCTCCAGATCTGGGAAGCAGTCCTGACGTTCGGGGGGGGAGGCTGTCAGGTCCATGCTGACTCGTCCTGTGCTCGAGGGTTTCTAATGGCCTTTCTGCCATTTCTGGGGCCTCGGCCAGGGTGGTTGGGATGATTGGGACCACTCTTCCAACAGATCGACCCAGACTTGTCTGCAAGGTGGTGGAAGTTTCCAGCAGCAAGACAGGGCAGGACCCAGTGGGCAAGGATTTTTTAACCCTCTCCTTGTGTTACATCTGCTATTGACTCATTGGCCAAATAAGTCACATGATTAAACCTACACCCACGGGGGAAGGAACCAGTACTGGGAGGCATCAGCAGGGCAGGGCCACTCAGCTCTCCCAGGTGGGCTGTCCCTGCAGACATTGTGTATCTCATTTCCATATCTCAGACGGTCCTCAAGGAGCTCCTTCATGAATGAATAAATCTACTGCTACTCTAACATGAATAAATATGACCAATGATTGATTATGTCAAATAATAATCCTTCATTTATGATTGATAAAATCTTTGGGATCAGAGCAGACATGCTAAACAAACACTTTGAAAGAGGTAAGTAAGCTTGACGGGAAAAGCTGAACCCGGTGGGGCCGGGAGGACGTTTACTGTTTGGAGAGGCAGAGGGAGCACCACACATGTGGGCATCGTCTGGGCCCCACTGAAAGGCAGATTGTGTGATTTCTGTACATACAGCATGTACAGTCCATCAGGGACCTAGTCCCTAGGTCTCTGCTTCACTCTGAGTTTCATGTCATACTTGCCTTTTATTATAGCAACTACCAAAAATCCAGTTTTACAAAAATATGACGTCTCCAGTAGAAACAGAGCATGACCTAATAGTGAAACTGTAAGCTACCCTGACCTGGTCATTGACTCAGTGTTGGACAGATACCACTGGTTTCCCTCAAAATTTTAGAATATCTTGTGGTGCCCTGAGTTTTGAGGCACCTATGGGTGCTTCAGTTGCAGTTTGGGAAACACGGTCCTAGATCTAAGTTTTGCACTTTGGGAAGCAGGATTTCATGTATTCTAACAAGAATCAAGCTTTAGTATTGTTAAAATGTCCGTATTAACCAAAGGGATCTAAAGATTCAGTGCAATACCTTTCAATATCCCAGTGGCATTTTCCACAAAAAGGGAAAAAATAATCCTGAAATTCATAAGGAACCTCAAAAGACTCAAAGAAGCCAGAGCAATCGAGAAAGAAGAACAGAGCTGGAGGCGTCAGACTTCCTGATTTCAGGCTATATTACAAAGCTAGAGTAATATAGTTTTGGGGCGCCTGGGTGGCTGAGTCCATTAACTGCTTGCCTTCAGCTCAGGTCGTGATCCCAGGGTTCTGGGATGGAGCCACAGGTTGGGCTTCCTGCTCAGCAGGGAGCCTACTTCTCCCTCTCGTTCTGCCTCTCCCGCCTGCTTGTGCTTTCTCTCTCTCCCTCTCTGTCAAATAAATAAATAAAATCTTTAAAAAAAAACTATATTAATCAAAACAAGTATGGTATTGACATAAAAACAGACCAAAAATCAGTGGAACGGAGTCCAGAAATAAAACCACGCATATATGGTTGGTTGATTTTTGACAAAGGAGCTGAAATTATACAATAGGGAGAAGGTGATCTCTTCAATAAATAGTGTAGAGAAAACTAGACATTTACATGCAAAAGAAAGAAAATGGACTCTTATACCATACAGCAAGTCAATTCAAAGTGGATTAAAACATGAATGTAAAATCTGAAACAGTAAAATTACTAGAAGCAAACATAAAGGATCTTGGCAATGGTTTCTTGAATCTGATACCAAAAACAAAGAATAAAAAACAAAAATAGACAAGTGAGACTACCTCAAATTAAAAATTCTGCACAGCAAAGGAAACCATTGACAAAATGGAAAGTCAGTCTATGGAATGAGAGAAAAGATTTGCAAACCACATATCCAATAAGGGTCAATATCCAAAATATTATATACAAAAACTCATACAACTCAATAGCAAAATAAAATAGCCCAACTGAAAAATTGGCAAAGGACCTTAACAGACATTTTTCTGAAGAAGATACATAAATGGCCAACGGGTATATGGAAAGATATGAAAAAATCCCTACTCAATGAGGAAATGCAAATCAAAATCACAATGAGATATCACTTCATACCTTTTAACACGTTTATTGTCAAAAAGTTAAGAAATAAATGCTGGTGGGAATGTAGAGAAAAGGGAATCCTTCTACACTATTGGAAGCAATGCAAACTGGTGTGGCCACTATGGAAAACAGTATGGCGGTTCCTCAGGAAATAAAAATAGAGCTACCATAAGATCCAGCAATCCCACTTCTGGGTACATATCCAAGGAAACAAAATCATTATCTCAAAGAGATATCTGTACTCCCGTGTTCATTGCAGGGCTATTCCCAAGCCAAGGTATAAAAACAATTTAAGCGTCTGTAGACAGCTGAATGGTTAAAGAAAATATGGTATATATACACAATGTGACATTATTCAATCTATAAAAAGAAGGAAATCCTGCCATTTGCAACAACATGGATAAACCTAGAGCACATTATACTAAGTAAAATTAGCCAGACAGAGACAAATACCACACGGCATCACTTACATGTGGAATCAGGAAAAAAAAAAAAAGGTGAAAAAAGTGAAACTCCTAGAAACAGAGAGTAGAAAAGTGGTTGCTAGGGTTGGAGGATGGGGGAAGTAAGGAAAGGTTGGTCCAAGGGTGCAAACTTTTAGTAAGAAGATGAATAAAATTGGAGGATCTAATGTGTAACACAGTGGCTAGAATTAAGAACACTACATTGTGTAATTGAAGTCTGCTTAGAAAGTAAACTTACGTGTTCTTACCAAAAAATTAAATCTTTTTAAAAATTTAAAGATGAATGTGTAAGGTGATGGGTGTGTTAATTTGATGGGGGGAATCCTTTCCCAATGCAGACATGTATCACATCATCATGGTATATACTTTAAATATAGTCTGATTTGATTTGTCAATTATTCTTCGATGAACCTGGAAAGAATAAAATAAATTATAGAAATAATAAAATTATGAATTTTAGGCTCAGTATCATCCCAGAGTCTCACCTCTAAATCACTTCCCTGCTTGATTAGGCACCGGTTACACCCCCTACATGTTTAGACATGACACCACAGCTCCAGTATATTACCAGACTAAACAGTGACCTTCCACACAGTGACTTTCTTTTTCCTTGGAAAAGCACCAGAAAGTTCTGCGGCCATTTTAAAGGATCAATTTTCAGTTTTTATAAAGAGATGAGTTAATTCTTTGTAAGCTTTAGTCTTCATAAATTTAGACTTGGTGCTGTCAGTCTTTTGGAGAAAATACCAGAGAAGTGTGCTTTACATAAGTCATCATTACATAAGTTTTCCTGAAGCTCAAGATGTAGAATGACCAGGAAAAAAAAGTCTTAGAAAATCGTCTTAAAAGGAAAGAAAACAATGCACCAGAGAAATGCTCTACTCTCATCAGAATGAACAAAGATGAGGATCTGGCTCACTTACCTCGGGCTAACCTCTGACCCTGCCTGGACATTCTGGGATGTGAGGGTCCTGGAATGAGGTGGGCCCACTCTGAGAAGGAAGCAAACGGTATCTCTGCTTCCCTTCTAGGTTCATTTAGGGCAGACCTCATAAGACTCAGAACCCAGAGGCACAGGTAAAGGATAAATGCTCACTTTTTTAAATAGTTTGGATCTTGTAAGAGAAAAAAATTATAATTTAAAATAAGAGAAAAAGAGAGACATTTTTAAAAGTTGGTAGTTCACACTAGTAGGAATACAAGCTAGAAGGCTTAATGCAAATGCCGCCCCCACCCCCCGCCCCCCGCCCATGGCATAGGGTCTCCCATCGAATCCTACAGACTCACTCAGTTCCAAGTCAGATGCTTCTGATGGGTGTTCTTGCCCTTAATTGGCTCCCATCTTGGCAACAAATGCCCAGTGATCAGGAGCATTTCTTCTCTCCCCAGGAAAGTTCTTTCCTTCCTCCCAGTCTCAAATCTGAAAGCTTCAGGGAAATGAAGAACATCTCTTCCCCATAAAATAGTCTTAAGAAAGCATAATGAACTCCCTTTTCCAAAACACCTGAAGTAACTGGGAGCATTGGATCCCACTGGACCCTTGAGTACTCCAGTATTCTACCTGGCGGGAATGGGTGAGTGGAATGGGTGAGCTCATGCCCAGACCCCTTCGTCTACACAAGAGCACATGCTATGATCTCAACTCTTCCATTTCATAGAAAATGTTTTATAATGTAATCCAAAAAGTACATCCCAAGTGAATTATTACATTCCAAGGCTTTCTCCTGGAGGGTTCACCCTTTCCTTTAATACTCAAGCAAAATGGTGCAGAGTGATTGGAAAGTCAGGTACTAGGCAGTGTGACAGTCATATAGTTCTTATTACTCAACAAAAGGAATACTTTTTGAGGACCTAATATGTAAAAATCTCAGTGTGGGTACCTATAAGGGTACATTGAAGTTTTTTTAAATGATCGTCTGGTCACTTAAAGAGCTTTAATAACCCAATGAGTTTTCTTTCAATCTTACACCAAATCTTAAAACAACAGCACACCAGGGGCAGGTGGGAACACACGTCCTGTAGAGGCTGGGAGCACAAGGATAGGAACAAAGCAACTGTGGGTAGCCAGGGCTGCATCGAGGCCTGGAAGACAATGCCTGATTCTCTAAAACCTCAGGATGGCCGAGAGTAGGAGTAATCACACAAATCAGTAGATCCATTATCTGCTGTTTGTGGCAGCTTTCAGGACCATGTCACCTCCCTTCTCCCAGCTGTGAGCTGTTGTCATCCCATTTTGCCCACAGTAGGAATTGGCAAACCCGTGAGTGCCTCTGAAAGCTTCAGGGACATGAGATTTAGCTCCTTGGGGCTCAGTTTCTCCATGAAGAAAGATCCCATGCAGCATTCCTATGAGGCCTCAAACAAATCACATTGGATGCCCAACAATTTCAGATGAAACCAAGTGAACAATGAAAGTCCAAGGAAGAAAGGAAAAAAAAAGAAAAGAAAAGGAGATATCTTACTGTGCTTTCACAGGGGTGACTGGCAAGACGGGAAGACTCTGCTGTTGCCAGGCAACCCCCTCCCTCTCTGAGCTTCAGGTTGGGGCCCTGACTGTGGGAATGACTTCCTTTGTGTTCATGCGTGCCTCCCTGGCTCCTAAAATGTCCTCTGGCAGCTGAGATCAGCCCATGTGCGACACCAGAATCTTTATCCTGATTTGTGCTACCTTAGAAATATTTATTTCTGAGCTTCTTTCTTTCTCAGGAACTTAAAGCCCTTCTCTGTATGTCATGGATATTATACAATCTATATGCAGACAGCATATATGAACACATTACACATGCAAATTGAGCCAATTCCTTGGAAGTTCTCTGTTCCTTCCTCACCAGCTGCCAGATTTGGCAGGCCAGCTGACACCCAGCCAGACCATTTTATTCATCACTACACAAAACTAGGGTTTGGCCCCTCTCTTCTTAAGAATCACAGAATACAAAAGCTGGGAAAAGCCAGGGTGGGGGAGGGGCCTTTCAGTTCTCCCTTGACAACTCTAGCCCAACAGGGGTAGGGTTGAGGGTTAAATTAAGCATTTGGCCCTGGCTATTGTAAATCTGTCTTCCCTGTGATGGAGTACTTGTGACTTTATCCTTTGGGGAGCACTGAAACAGTGTCTAAAGAACAGCTGGATAAATATGAAAAAGAAGGAAGTCTCAGCCTCTAGGGGCTGGGCAGGGGAATGACCATCAAGGTCCAAGGTTTCTATGTGGCAGCACTGTGTGTGCTATGATATATATTCTCCCATCTGATAAGAAACTTATGATGCAATCTAAGTGTCTGCTTGAGATATCAGTCCCCAAGACTTTCTTCTGGGAGTGGGGGTCATGCTTTCCTTTAACATCCAAGAAAAATAGCGCAAACCCATCTCACATTTGTTATGAAGCCCAGTCTTCTGTGAGTCCCAGATGGATACATTCCTCTTGGTGTTCTCCCCATTCCTCCCTCCTCTACCTTTCCCACTGATTTCCCCAACCTCAAGCAATATCACTTTACTCTATGCTCTCCCTCTTCCTTCATTCCCCAAAGCAACTTCAGCATAAGATTACTGTGTGAACACAGTTTAGTGAAAGTTGGGATAATGGAGGGAGAATTACAGAACAATTCACATGACATAAAATTGAGCATTAGACATCTCAGTCCTGAATTTCTCCAGCCACCTCTGCCACAGAGATTTTCTCATGGGCATTCCTTCCATTTATGGCTCTTCCCTGTTGACATTCATAGGGATCCTGTGGACTTCTCCTTCAAGTTCCTACCAATTATCTCCTCTCTTTCAGGCTATGAGACCCTAACCCAAAAATCCTGTTACCTGTAATGCGGAAAAAGTTTAGTTTTTTATCTAAGCCCCGTGCACCTGGTCGACTATCATATTTTCTTCTGGATTAAAAATATTCTAATCCCATCTAAAAATTAAATTTATATTCTTTACATAATCTAAAAATTAAGCATATATATTCATTCCTAGTTCTCTTCATCACTAGAAAAGTTTCCTCAAGAAAAGCATCATGGAATCACTTGCAAGATGAGAAGTCTTTAGACAGTTTTGTTGCCCAAAACATAAATGGCATCTCTCCCCTGGAATGGAGATATGTAGCAATCAGTGTTGCTGTATTTGTTTTTACTAACTTTTAAAATTCCAACTACGTTGTCATAGTACTAATAGAATAACTAAAACTCCCAAGAAAGCAAGTCACTTCACTTCTCTTATGAAGTACAAGTTTGAGGAAAATCTGAAAAATGGGAAAGTATGGAACAGATGATCTCCAAGATTTCTTCCAGTGAATACTCTTCTTCATCTTCTCTTCCCAGCAGACTTGGAGACTGTGGTGGAAGATGGAAATGGATGGGCAGGAAGTGAACCAGTGGGTTTTAATGTGCTGTATGTTGGAATGAATCTGCAAGAATCAACTAGAGAGTTTGTTAACTTAAAAAAAAAAAAAAGGTTTCCAAGCCTCACTTTTGGAGATTCTAATTTAGGAAATCAGGTCCACTATCTATTTTTTAAGAGACAAACTCCACAGGTAATTCTGATGAGCAACAAAGTTTAGGAACTACTGGATTTGTATGACAATTGACAGTAATAATGAAGGTTAAAACCAAAATTCAGGTTTAAACAATCCATTGGAATACCAAAGAGGAGGATAATATTACTCTATTTCAATAGATTTTGTAAATGTATAGGGCACAAGACAGTACAAGCTGGCTTTTCTCAAAGGCTACACTGAAAACCAAGAATCTCTTTACAGGGTGTATTAATTAAATATTCATTAAAATACAAGTTCAGTAAACCCAATGGCAGAGCTACAGTATACCAAAATACAGAGTTTTGACTAGCTATCAGGTCTCTTTAATACTTGTGAGTAACCTAACATAGCTCTTTAGCTGGTGTCCCCAAATTAAAGCATTTTAGGATAATTAAGGACATCTTAGCAAGCAATGTATTCCTCCTGGATTAAAAATAATCCAACTAAAATTCTCCATTCAAAAAAAAATCCCCAATATATATTCTATTCCTATTTATATAATTATTAGAAAAACCTCTCAATAAAACCATAAAATTTGAAGCATGCATAAAGCACGATGTTACTTGCAAGTCTTTCCCTTTACATTAGACATAGCAAATATTCATATTTCTTTGGATCTCAATCTTCCTGAAGATAATAGAAATGCCTTCACTAATATGGAAGGAAAACATTAGGAAATAAGGAACTAAAAATTGCTTTTGAAAAGACAAGTAAAACTTTTTGTTTCAAAATATTTGTCTAGCTTTTGTATTAGTTGTTATTGCTATATAGTAAATTACACCCAAATTTGGTGACTTAAGACAATACATACTTACAATCTCACAGCTTCTGTGAATCACAATTCTATAAGTGACTTGGCTAGGTGGTTCTGGCTCAGTGTCTTTCACGAGGTTACAGTCAAAGTGTTGGCCAGGGCTGCAGTCATCTGAAGGCTCAATTGGGGCTGGAGAATCTGCTTTCAAGTTGGCTCACTCACAAACCTAACGAATTAGACCTGGTTGTTGGCAGAATGTCCTAACTGCTCTCATTGACCTCTCCATGGGACTGCGAGTCTTCACAACATGGCAGCTGGCTTCTTCCAAAATGAGTCATCCAGACAAGACAGAAGCAGCTAGGTCATTTATGACCCCACATTGAAAGTCACACTCTCTCATGTCCATAAGGTCCAAATGGTTGCACAGGTCAGCCTTAGTCAATGTGGAAGGGGACTCAAAAGTGCGTGACTATCAGGAGGCAAGAATCACAGGGGACAGGGAGGGGTATCTAGAAGACTGGTTACTGCATGGCTTGAAACTAACATCAGACCTTAATAAACACTGTATTTTATTCAATCTAAAATACCACTGATTATATAATACACATTTTTGTTTTATGTAACAATAAGAAAGAAAAAAAATGGCCAATATTGGGAGACTCTCCAAATAGAGCTGGTCTACCAAAGGCTAATGCCTTCAGTGTAGGAGTAAATGAAAATAAATCCATGACACAAAAAGGAGAAGCAGAAGACTCACAAGTCTCAACTTGCATTGGGTGAAGGTAGGGAAAAAATATTCTCTGGAGAATTTGAACCCAAGCATCTGGGACCCTCACTGAGATAGCTGTAGATAGACCTATCCACAGATCCACTGTTAAGAAACTTGATTTCAATCCAGGTTGAATGCAATTGTCAGAAACTTTCTAATTTTAAAGGATGTTAAAATGTAGGAAAATATGCATATTAAAATCAAGAAAGCACAGTAAGTCCTATCAGGGGAGATTCAGGTAAAATGTTCAGAAATAGTTTAGAGTCAGCGTTCTTTAGGGCAAGATGACAAAAATGGAATCTTATTTTTGAAAGAAGAACAGAACCTTGGTCCATCTGCTGTGTTGTGTTGGCCAATACTGTGTCCTTTCTCACATCAGTTTCTTAGACTCAGCTAATTACAGAAGCAGAATATGAAGAAAAGCAGAAAGTTAAGATAGAAATCAGTGTAGAATCAGTAGAAATAGGATGAAGTGGAATTAGACCCACAGCTGAGACCCAGGCCTTCATGGCTTTTTGAGCTTGAGCAAGTTGTTTTACCTCTCTGGATCTTTAGTCATATGATCCTTGACAATGATCTACCTTGCAGAGTTGTAAGAATTAAATATTATAAGTATGAAACATCTAGCATGGGACTTATCATATTTGCTCAACAATGATAAATGTTATTGTGATTACTACTTATCAGTTTCTAAGACTACACACCTTTTTTGAGACTTTTTCAAAAGCCTCAACAAACAGGAACTCTAGGATCCAGGGAAGGCTACCTTTCTCCTACTGTTCACTCAGTAACAACTGTAAATATTGATGGAGTAGTCAGTCTTAATTGCACATGGGTCCTGGACTCATGAGTTATGCCAGTTCCACCACCTAGGCAGCCCTGCCTCCTTCCCAAGGAGCTGGAAAGAGAATGGAGCCGGTCCTCCTGGCTTCCTTCCCCCAACCATCACCAAAAGGAGTCCCACTAAGTCTCCATTCTGGAAAAGTTACTTTCATTGATTTGGAGTGAATGATTCTTTATTCTACAAACATTTACTAAGTATCTTCTAAATTCCAGATTCTAAGTCAGTTTGCAAGGACATAGAGATTTATATACATGGCCAGTGCCCTTGAGAGGCTGACAATCCGGTGGAGGAAAGAGCAGGGAGAATGAATCATGACAGCCAAGTGAGAAGTCCCATGAAGGAGATGTAGGTGGAGGTTGTGGGAACAACTAGGACACATCAACTCTGTCTGGTGAGACCAGGGAAGGCTGAAAAGAGGAGGTGATGCTTGGCAAATCTTAAAAGATGAACCATATTTTGCCAGATAGATACTATTGATATCTTAGGTGTTCGACAACATATAATACTCATTTATTTCTTCCCTTCTCAAGTATAGAATCGTTTGGGAAATAAGATATCATAGATTGATCAATGGAGGTAAAAATCTCAACTTTATTACTGAGAAAGCCAACTGGAGAACATGGCTCTAGACCTATGGTTAAAGTAACTTTACGGTGGGGAAAAACCTGCAAAGCAGACCTTAGCCCCGTGATCAAGGTCAGGATCAACAGTCATAAATCATGTTGTTAGCAAGTACCCTTCATATGATGGGATAAGAACACTTTATCTCTGTTGCCTTCCTCCCCAAACCCATAACCCAGTCTAATTATGAGAAAAACTTCAGACAAACTCCAGTTGAGGGACTTTCTACAAAATACCTAACCAGTCCTCCTCAAAGCTGTCAAGGTCATCAAAGCAAGGAAAATCTGAGAAACTGCCACAGCCAAGAGAAACCCGAGAAATGATAAAAAACAAAAAACAAAACAAAACCCCCAAAATTGCAATGTGGTATCTTAGGTGGGACTGGGGAATAGGATGGGGACATTAGGTAAATGCTAAGGAAATCTAAGTGAACTATGGACTTTAGTTAATAAAAATGTATCAATTCTGGCTCCTTAGTTGTAACCAATCTACCATACCAATGTAAGATGCTAATAATAGGGGAAGGGGTACAGAATATTTGGAACTCTCTGTAATGTCTTCTCAAATTGTCTTTAAATTTAACCCTGTTCTAAAAAATAAAGTATCAAAAAGAAAAAAAAAGGGGGAGTGGGTTGCCAGTACACCCCAGCCCTCCATCCAAGTGTAGATAGTAGGGTGGATGTTGGGGAAATGCAGAGCAGGCCCCCCGACACAACACTGCTGCCCAGGACAATGAGGAAAGGACACTGAGTCTCCAAGACCTGAAGACATTTAACAGGGTTGCCCCACCCAGCCTTGGCCCACTGGCTATGACCCCCATTCAGATATGAAGGCGGTCTCCATGCAGGGTCAGAGAAAGGTTGCAAGAGGCCAGACATGTTTCCAGAGAGGTCCTTTGGCAAAGCAGTCAGAACACATGTGCAGGAGCTCAGCCCCTTAACTCAAAGCTTGGGTTTGCCACTTTTGACCTGCGTGACCTTGAAGGTTGCTTACCTTCTCTGAGTCTCAGTTTTGTGATCTGTAGGATAGAGATGGTAGGGCTGACAGATTAAATGAGATACTACAAGCAAAGTTGCTGGAACTGTCCCTGGTACCCAGTAAGTGTTCAGTGGGTATAAGCTGTTATTTATTACTCTCGTGGAAACATAAAGCCAGGGAAAATGTGCCCTCCCTGACCTAGCAGTCATCATGGAACAGGACACTGGGGGCCCAGGAAGCAGCACCTACATGGGCAGGGAAGTGAAAGAGAATGGGTCACATCATTGGTGTGGCTGCAGCCCAGGGTACACATGGGAATTCGGGCAAGATCAGTCTGGAGCACAGCTGCGCTCAGCCACAAAAGCCAGCAAATGTCGGGATTCTGAACTTTTCTAGGGATGGACAGGAACTTTTAAAGCTATGGTAGGCAGACTTTTTCTGTAAAGGGCCAAGGAGCAAGTACTTTAGGTTTTGTGGGACAAGAGGCAAAATCAAGGATATCATGCATCCTTGTTATATAACTATAAATAAAAATATGTGTATATACATATAGACAGCTATGCATATTGTATCTACATCTATTATAGTTACATAAAAGAGAAAATTATCCATTAACAAAAGTGGATTTCGAGAAAAATGGCAAGAACAGTTATTTTGGAACACCAAATCAGTATTTGAAAACAAACATTTGGTGAGTCCAGTGCAGCTGTAAAGCCAAATCCCGCCCCCCACCTCAATCGCCAACCCCCCCTGGGAGCACAGATTTAAAAATTAAAAGAGCCAAGGTAAATTGTGGGATTCTTTGGTTTACAGTTGTTGGCAAAATCATCCCTAGCAACTACTGAGTTGGAGCCTAGAGATTCAGATTTACTCCCCCTCCTCTCCTTAGCTCTGTACTCTGAAGCCTTTGGAATAGTTGGTCATAAAAAATAAATTGAGATATCCTAGAATGGCAGAAGGGTGACACCCCAAACACCATTGAGTTATAACAGCATCACCCCAATTTATAAAGCACCAAGGGGCAAAGCTTTGCGGGGGCTCTGGGCAACTGGTGAGTGTCAGAGCAGAAAGCAGCAGAGACTACACGTGCACAAATGGGCAGGGCTGTGTTCCGATAAAACTTTATTTGTGGGTATTGAAACTTCCATTTGAAAATGGAAAAAATGATGCTCAGCTTCAGGACCCTACAGAAACAGACATCAGGTTGGATTCTGCTCACTGGCTACAGCACCCACTCCTGGTTTTTAAAAAGTATTTTTATTCATCTTACTTTATTATTACTTTATTGAAATAAAGTTGACACACAATGTTACATTAGCTTTGGGTGTACAACGGAGTGATGCATTAGGCTGTGCTCACCGCAAGTGTACTTACCACCTGTCAACTCTGTGTCCTGGGCTGCGCCTTTCGTCCCCATAATGCCTGCTTCTCTTTTAAAGGATGGTCCTAAATAAACATTGAATCTTACCAACTCATTAGCGAACAACGTACCTAAAGCATCTTCTCTCCATGTTCTAGGACTGAGGGGCTCTCTGTCTCCAGGGTTCAGGAAACCCCTCCAAGTGACTCATGCGCTGTCTGGTACCATTTGCAGCATCCCGCCCCTCCTTCCATAGCAGGTGCTGTCTTAGAAGGAGCAGAGGGAAACTCAGAAAAATTCTTCTCACTCCAAACGAAGGGGATCCCAGGCTGCCACCACCATTAAGAAAAAGCTTCTTTTAAGCCTCGTGACTATTGCCAAAATGGAATAAGCTCTATTCCGTTGCTGTAACTCACTGCTACAGCATCCCCCTGCTGTGCAAGTTGTGATGCTAGATGGATGTTCTCGGCTCCCAGCCTCTAGGAAAGGGACTTAGCATGTACTTGGGGAGAGTGACATGTAGGGCGCTAGGGATATAATACGCTATAGAAGCAACATACCCACAGTTGTATGGTTTTTGATCTGTAATTGAATTGGTTTGTATATTGAAAGGTGTTTTGAAATGAGTCACAATAACCATGGGTGCAGCATTCACAGGTTGGTGCAGAATGAGGTGTGGGTGCTGGGTGAAAAGGGGAGAGGACAGAAAAGGAGAAGAGGGACTGGAGTGCCCTCCCCTCAGTCAGCACTGGCCCGGAGTGAGGGCTCGTCTCCTTTGACAGAGAAGCCAAGTCCTCAAAGGCCAGTGGGTCTTCCAAGTTCACACAGCTGGCAGCTGCACCCACCATTCCTGGGTGGGAAGGACAGGTGGGCAGGACTTCTATGATCAAACTGGCTGAACCCACGGGGTTGACATCAATTTACACTGACAATCTCTAGTTCCACCTCTTACGGAAGTGGGCACTCAGTTGAGTGTCCAGTAGAGTCTCGTGGATATTTTTTCCAGGTTGCTAAGAGCTCCCTCTTCACTCTCAACAGCGTGTGGCTGAACATGAATGAAATGGTCATCCTACTATTTAATGAAGGTAAAGAACTTAAGGTTCTGGACATGCCTGCAAGTGCCTGCCAGGCCTCTGGGACAAGTAAGAGGGAAGGTGTCCCCAGACCCAGCTGGAAGCCTGCAGGCCCCCTGAGATGGCCCGAAGCTTGTGTCCAATCATGCTTGCTTTCCTCAGCCAGCTCTTTCCCAAAGTATTGGTTAAGTTCGAAGACTTTTTTTTCTTTTTTTCTTTTTTTTTTAACACTGTGCCGCCACGTTCTTCATGCACACAATGCTCATGGCTTGTTTTCCGAGAAACCAGTTCCAGAGCAAGACCAGACCAGGTGCAGACACACTGTTTAGCACATCTGCCCTGCCCCTCCCCCACAGAACAGCCCAGACCCTTCCACCAGTCCTGGGAAGCAGCGACAGCAAAGCTCGAAAACCCTTTACCCCTTGACGTTCTGGAGAAAAGAAAAGGTTAGAAATGTTTGGTGTTGAGAACACTTGGTCTTGAACAACAAATACACAAGTCTGGACAGAAGAGAGTTAAAGGAAAACATCAAGTGGTCCCTAGAAATACAGTGGGACTCTGAGCATCCTGGCACTCAACAAAGGGAGGAGAGACAGTAGGTGACACAAAGGGAGGAAAGACAATGGTTGACAATAGGGGAGGAGAGACAGTGGGTGACACTGCTCTGAGCAGGTTTCCCGAAGCATGAACTGAGGACTTCCCGGGGGTGTGGTGACTACAGATTCTTGATCTGCGTCCTGGAATCTGAGAACAAGGTCAGAAGCTACATCTATAAAGACTCCAGGCTCTTCTAATCTAAAACACATACTTGAAAGAAACTGATTTTGAAACGTGTTTCAACACACTCTGACCATTCTCTTTATGCCTTTTTTACACCACCATGTGGTTGCTTAATGGGTCTTTTTCCTGAGATCCCTGAAGACACATTTTGATTAATGATGGAAAGAATCAATCAATCAATCAATCAATCCATCACAGAGGGGCAAAGGGAAGTAAGGGAGGGAGAATCAATCATGTGAACATCCAGTTGTCTACAGTGAACTGCCCCTCCCCCTCAGATAACACAGCTAACTGGGCTCATGGGATTCAGAATATTTCCCCCTGGTATTGTCCTGGTGGGTTGCAGGCCTCATCTCCCCGTGGCCTCACCTTCTGCTCATCCTATTTGCAGCAGGGTGCCATCTAATATCTTTTTCTCTCCATGCCACGATGCAGAAAAGATGGAAAAGTGCTGAAATTATTTCACCACACACAGTTGTTAACCTTCCAAGATTCTGCACCTAATTCTAAGGGGTGCAGGACTCCCCACGGACGAGGAAGTCTCCCACAACAGCTGCGTGTTACGCAATTCAACTCAAGTCTGACGCTATCTACCCAGAGATAGCATCCGATCCCACAGGTTAAGGACTCAGTCCACAACACTTCCTCCCAGCACCCCCAACTTCAAATGCCAAGTGCAAGCCCAGGTAGTCACCCGTGTTTCTAACTGCCCAACTATGGATTGGAGCTTCCAACGACCCCCCTTCTTGGGTTCTATTGATTTTCTAGAGTGGCCCACAAAACTCAGAGAAATATTTTACTAAGTAGAAGAATAGTTTGTTATAAAAGAATGTAACTCAGGAACAGCCAGGCGGAAGAGAGGCATAAGGCAAGGTAAGGGAAAAGGGGCAGGTCTTTCATGCCCTCTCTGGGGCATCACTCTCCTTCCTGTGTCCACCAATCTGGAAGCTCTTCAAACCCCATTCTTTGGGTTTCTAAAGAAGCTTCATTACATACAGATGATCGATTAAATTATTGGCCATTGATGATTGACTCAACCTTGAGCCCCTCTCTCATGCCCGAGGTTAGGAGGTGAGACTGAAAGTTCTGACCTTCTGATCCCACAGCTGGTTCCTCTGGCCACCAGCCCCCATCCTTGTGACTACCTGGGGGAGGGATGAGGAATGTTTTCCAAAAGAGACGTCATCGATAAAACAAGCGATGCCTTTATTGCTCTCATCGCTTAGGGACTTTCAAGGGTCTTAGGAGCTCTGTGCCAGAAACAGGGATGAAGACCAAATATATAATTTTTATTATAAACCACAGTATCACACCCACTCTTTCACAGGTTGATTTTGGGTGGAAAGTGCTCTCCGTTTGCTTGTTACTGAGTGGGGCAGGGAAGCAATGCTGTCTTATCTGCGTATTCTTCGTCAAAGTCCAACCATCCACACAAGACTGGTTTATCACCAGAACAGATGGAAGGTTGTATGTCTGCCCATAGTTTCTCTTCAGAAGAGGCTGAAGCTCACACACGAATCCGACCCGAAAACCTCACATCTTACGCCTCCCTCTTCTCCCCCTGCTTTCCTTCTGAGTTCACTTCTCCTGCCACGTTTTCTGGACGCTGGTGAGTTGTCTGCAATAAAAAGGAAAAGCTCGAGGTGGGAGTCGGGGGAGTATCTGAGTGGAGAGGAGAACCGGAAGTGCTGAGATGCTGCTCACCCGCCCTGCCCAGCCCAGCTGGTGCCCGTCTGCCTCGCCATCTCACCGGAAGGTCCGAGAAGCCAATGCATTTCAGACCTTTTATGTCTCTGCAAACTGTACGGCCCAAGGAGAGAAAATGAATGTGGCTTCAGCTCTGAGAGAATCCATTTAGGACCGATTTGCCCTTTCAAGTCCTGCAAGTGTGACGCCAGAAGATGTGGGAGGCTCTATTTAACCTCCACCCCAAACCCAAACCTCAGCCGTGGTCAGGGTGAGGAATCAGCCAGCGCTGGCCTTCCCTCTCACCCACAACGGGGTCAAGCAAGGCCAGACCGGCTGGGACTACTCTGAAGGATATTTATTGGTAGCAAAGCCGCAGACACTGCTTTTTCCAGAGCAAGGGCTGCAGCATGCTAGCGGACTTGCCCCGGCCTGCTGTTTTCCCCTGGGGGAAGAGAAAGGAAGCCTTATGCTAACTTTTTGTGAGCTTCTGTAACAGAGTCTGAACGGATGTTAAGGGAGTCATGGATATGCTCCCTGTTTAGCACGACCTTTGTCCACATGCTCTGGGGAGAACGAAAAGCCCTTATTCATTCAAGGCTCTTCCTCCCCTCCGCCCCCTCACCCCGGCCAGACACCAGTCAGCCCCTTGACGATTCTACCAAGAGGCTTCTCTGTTGACTGTGGGCCTTTCTTCATACCTTCCAGAGAGTGATGGCCAAATGCTATCTACCAGCATGGGCGAAAGCCTAAACATATGGGCTGTAACTATACCAGTTTTTTTTTTCAATTAGTTGTAAAAAATGAATTTGCTATGGTTGATGACTGCTGCAATGGTAAGGGTTGATGTATGCCTCGTAATGTCTCTAGAAAGATTCATATTCACATGAAGACCTCACTCCGCTATATGTACCTGTGTCTTGTTGGGTTGTTTTTAAAATCCCAGGACTCTGAGGGAAAAAATGCCCAAATGTTACTGTGTGGGACAATTATACATTAATTTTCTCTTACTTCCTGTTAGACACATTTTCCAAAGTTCTACGAAAAGCCATCTAATACCTTTATCATCAGAAAGAAGGAGCCAGGGGCACCTGGGTGGCTCAGTGGGTTAAGGCCTCTGCCTTTGGCTCAGGTCGTGACCCCAGGGTTCTGGGATCGAGCCCCATGTCGGGCTCTCTGCTCAGCGGGGAGCCTGCTTCCTCCTCCATCTCTCTCTGCCTGCCTCTCTGCCTACTTGTGATCTCTGCCTGTCAAAATAATTAAAAAAAAAAAAAAAAAGAAAGAAAGAAAGGAGCCATGTTCTCAGCACTGGGACGGTTCTATGCTGTGCTATGCAAATGAGGTCCCTTCGTGGCAGGTGCTCTGTTCAGTGGCATGGAGGCATCACCTCTGTGAATCCTGCAGGTGGGATCCAGAGTCAAGAAGTCTGCCACGACGTGGGTGGAACTGCCCTCCCTCAGGAATGTGGCTAAACCCCAAACTGATCCAGCCTTGGAGTTAGGTAGGGAAGCAGAGGCTCATGAGGTATGACTCAGCCACACTTACAAATCCCGTTGTAGGCAGGCTTCCAGAAACCTTCTTGAAAGTTTGAGAACCTCTTTCTGCAAAGAAGACATCCCAGTGGCCAGCAGACATGTGAAAAAATGCTCCACATCACTCGGCATCAGGGAAATACAAATCAAAACCACAGTGAGATACCACCTCACATCGGTCAGAACCGCTAAAATGAACAAGTTGGGAAACAACAGATGTTGGCAAGGATGTAGAGAAAGGGGAGCCCCTTACACTGTTGGTGGGAATGCAAGCTGGTGCAGCCACTCTAGGAAACAGTATGGAGGTTCCTCAAAAAGTTGAAAATAGAGCTATCCTAAAACCCAGCAATTGTACTACTGGGAATTTACCCCCAAAATACAAATGTAGTGATCCGAAGGGGCATGTGCACACCAATGTTTATAGCAGCAATGTCCACAATAGCCAAACTATGGAAAGAACCTAGATGTCCATCAAGAGATGAACGGATAAAGAAGATGTGGTGTGCGCACACACACACACTGGAAAATTAATCAACTGTCAAAAAGAATGAACTCTTGCCATTTGCAATGACATGGATGGAACTAGAGAGTATTATGCTAAGCAAAATACATCGGTCAGAGAAAGACAAATACCATGTGATTTCACTCATATGTGGAATTTAAGAAACAGAACAGATGAACATGGGGAAGAGAAGGAAAAATAACATAAGATTAACCATAAGAGACTCTTAATTATAGGAAACAAATTGAGGGTTACTGGAGGAGAGGTGGGGATAACTGGGTGATGGGGTAACTGGGTGATGGGCACTAAGGAGGGCATTGAATATAGTGACCACTGGGTGTTATATGCAACTGATGGATCACTAAATTCTACCCCTGACACTAATAGTACACTTTATGTTCACTAAACTGAATTTAAATTAAAAAATTTTTTAAAAAGTTTGTGAGCTCTCAGCTTTAATGAGAGCTATCATCAACAATCCAGTCTTGGCAAGGGGTCTGGGAACAAGATTTGAAGAGAAAGAAAGGAAGATGAATGGGCTGCCTTTGGCCCAGCTGATTCTGTCTCTGGCTCATAATAGTGGCCATTGTCAGAAATCATCGTGAGACTTGCCTCACATTAGTTTAGCAAGTCATTTCTCCAAACTGTAGTTGCCTTGAGCACAAATTGGGTACAGGGGACAGAGTAAGTGTTTGGATTTTCTAGGTAGATCTATAGGGGCTTCACTTAGGAAGCTCATGAGAATATTCCCTCTTTCCATCTCCCAACATTAAGCTTTAATAGCGTATACTGGACAAAGGCATATTCAGATACTTAGTGAAGTAGAAATGCTCACTTGGTAGCTCCTTACTCCAACTTTTTTCTAAGGAGTTTCATATATTATAGTCCTTTTGAACAGATTATAAGCAGAATTTCCCAGACCCTTTGCAACTAGGGTTTCTGGAGGGATTGGAATTTACCACTCAAATGCACTCATGCAGCCTTGAAGAAGGACCTGAGTTAAGTTGGGGGAGCAGTGGGGAGAAGCAGGACTCATAGGCATTGTTTAGTTTTTCAGCTAACAGTTTGGATGGTAGCTTTTGATCCTAGGATCAAAGCTGGGACAGTGTGTTTCTGGAACCAGTATTTGGAATACCTACTTCCTGATCCTTGCAGTATGTGTAAGGGATAGGACCTGGAGCCTTGTATTTGCTACAGTGGCTTTGCCGATCCCCTTGATTCCTCAAATTCCCTTAGTGGCTCTATCCTGCACCCCTGTTTTCCTGAGAGTCATTTCTGGGGGCCCAGCCTATAATCCCACTCCTTTAGCCCTTCTGACAATTTTGTAAGCAGCTAATGCTCTGTATTGAATCCTTTTCTACTTAAAATAGCTATTGTGGACCTTGTTACCTGCAATGGAACTCCAGCTCTCAGTAGTGATATGCTGAATGCCCATCATATGCCAGGCTCTGTGACACCCAGAGACTACAGACATGAACTAATCTGTATTGAGCACCTTTTCCGTGCCACACATCACTCTGATATCCCTTTCCTTCAAGACCTTATTGGTGATAACTACATTTGGGTATGTGTAAAAATAATGACAGATGGTACATTATGATGTAACCAGTTGGTATTATAACAGGAGATCTAAATACAGTTATGGAGGAGCAGAAAAGACAGGGAAAGAGTTGGTCTCAGAAGTGGGGTTGCACACCCCCCATCTGTGTAGGACTACTACCAGTTGCTGCTAGACTTGCTACGTTCTCTGCTTGTGCACCTGCTGGGGTTTACCCCCCTCCACTCCAGCCGGCTTGGTCTTCTCATGATTTCCCACTTCTCTGTCTTTGCTCATTTTAATCCCCAACACTTTGAGTGTGCCTCCCTGCCCACCAAGATTGGCTTTCTCATTCATCTCTACTTTCTCTGTGTTCCTATATTACTGGGGGGCCACGCTCACAGTTTTGGGCTCAGTCTCTGTCATGTGGGGCCTGGATAGTTTGTCACTGTCACCAATCTGCTTATTCAGCTCCCCCAGCCCTTGGAAACAAGGGACTATTCATCAAGCATGTGACAGTCGCTGCACAAGCGGGTGGACACACTTGATTTGCAAGTAGCCACCACATCACGATTCCTGCTTATGCATAGGCCCTCACCCTTGCTGTCCTGAAATGAGATCAACAGTGATTAGAGTTCAAGGAAGATGGGGGGACCAGTTTAACATTGAAGAGAGGACAAGAAAGGCAGGAAGAAAGGGAAAGTCATGCACAAGGAAGGAGATGAAAAAGGGAAAGGGAAAAAATACTTTGCACCTGGCTGGCTCAGTTTGAAGAACATGAGATTCTTGATCTCAGGGTTGTGAATTTGAACCCCACAATGGGTGTCGAGCTTACTTTAAAAAATAAATAAGTACACCTAAAAATTAAAAAAAAAATTGCTCTTAGTCTAGACAATACTTTTCTGTCTTCATTTGGTGGCATTTCCATCCTAGGTGGTACCAGTCTGACTTTCTAAGTGCCCAGTCAGAATATATGAGTCATGCTGGATCCGTATGATGCCCACAGGAGTGTGACAGAGTCCAAGTTCCCAAGAAGGCCCCCCCCAAATTAAAACCCCCCAGCCTGCCATTTGTTGTTGTTTTTTTTTAAAGATTTTATTTATTTATTTGACAGACAGAGATCACAAGTAGGCAGAGAGAGGGGAGGAAGCAGGCTCCCCGCCGAGCAGAGAGCCCGAGGCGGGGCTGGATCCCAGGACCCTGGGATCATGACCTGAGCTGAAGGTAGAGGCTTTAACCCACTGAGCCACCCAGGTGCCCCCCCCCCCCACAGCCTGCTATTTGTAACCCCCATCAGCTAAGGCTGTGCAAGCCACTGGCATTTCCTAAGCATCGGTTATCATTCTATAATCCCAGTACCAAGAACAAAATCCTATCCATCCTTTTCTGTCCACCATACCGCTAAGAAAATCAATCTGTCTCTCTTCCGCCAGTAAGCTCAGAAAAATAGAATACTTCCCCTGGGAGCAAACTGGGGTTTGGAAGGTTTTACAATATTTATGTCATCTACTCATCCTTCACATAGTCCCACACACAGTAGCCCATGTGACCAGCGAAAAGGTCTTGTTGGCAGCCGACCTGCATATAGCATGATCCTGGGTAAATACTGGCCAGCACCTGGAGATACATGGGTCTTCAATGGGTCCAAGATTTTTTAACTCGGAACTCAAAGGCCCTTGCTTTTAACACAGAGACGATTGCTCGTGCTATTTTATGATTCTTCCCCAGGGACTCTTCCTAGACATCACTTACTCATCTAGACACTCCCAAGACAGAGTTTACTCCCCTCATGTTGAGTCCCCCAGCAAGCATGCTCACTCTCTGATTCCACTGGAGACTCATTCGTCACACGATGCTGGTTGGTAGCTGCTCTTGAGAACAGAAGGACGCCGTGGAGTTGTACTCAGTCGCCAAAGGTGAGGTGGGCCATCCTCACAGGCACACAGGGCCCTGCCCACCAGTCCCCTTCAGATTTCTGGCGTACCTCTCCTTACCCATCGTGGGCACTTCCCATGGGTTTCATAATCCGTCCAAGCAGATGTTTCCTCCACTTGTCAAATGATAAGAAGAAATAAGCAAAATCAACCACCACCAAAAAACCCAGGCCCTGAGGCAAGGTCATAGTGCAAGATAAATTCCAAACCCTCAACTTCTTCAGTGGTACTCCATTTGGATAAAATCCAAACAGTATGACATGCGTGTGAAGCTATGACCTGACTCTCCAGCTTCACCCCTCCTGCTTCTCACTGCCACCTCCAACCCCTGATATCCGAGACTCATGGTACCCTTTTTCAGCCAGACACTTGAGTTGTCCCATTCCCTCTGCTAGAACATCCTTCTCCAGTGTCTAATTCCAGCACTTCCTTTACCTTCTCCTGGCTTATTCCCACTCATCTTTGGGGTCCCCACATCTCGTTCATTCTGTCAGTCCATCCGCAGGCATCTTGCTAGTACTCACCCTACATGTACCACACCAGGTGCTGAGGACATGGCCATGACCAAGTAGACTTTGTCCCTGTCCACCCAGGGTTTGTGGCCCAGCAAGGAGACACAGTTAAACAGGCAGTCGTGAGATGCTGAGATGTGGTATGACAGAGTGTGTATTCAGGGTTCTCCAAAGAAACAGAACCCATAGGCAATGAAAGGTGTGTGTGTATGTGTGTGTGTGTGTGTGTAAAGATATTTATTATAAGTAATTGGCTCACATGATTATGATTGTGGATTAGTCTTAAGATCTGTAGAGTGGGCCAACAAGCCAGAGACCCCTGAGAACTGATAGTTTCATTCCAGTCCAAGTCTGAAAGCCCGATAACAGGACAGCCCATGGTGTAGTTCTTGTCCAAAGACCAGCAGGCTAGAAATCCAGGAAGAGCCATAGTTTCAGTTCTCATCCAAAGGCAGAAAAAGATCCAAAGTCCCAATTCAAAGGCAGTAAG
Organism: Martes martes; assembly: GCF_963455335.1. Lineage (NCBI taxonomy): Eukaryota > Metazoa > Chordata > Mammalia > Carnivora > Mustelidae > Martes > Martes martes. Next base: position 16,198,912 of record NC_137893.1, read on the forward strand.
GTGGGGGGAATTTTTTCTTACTTGGGGAGTCAACCTTTTTAAATTCTGTTCAGGCCTTTAATTGATTGTGTGAGGTCCACCCACCCTAGGGAGGGCAATCTGCTTTACTTAGTCTACCACTTTAAATGTTAACTCCATCTAAAAACACCTTTGCAGAAACACCCAGAATGATGTCTGACCTAATGTCTGCACACCCCTTGGCCCATCATGTTGACACATAAATTAACCATCACAGGATGCCATGAGGACAGACACCTAGACACCCAATCACAGGCTTCCATGATTCCCCCCAATACCCCATTCAGGGTCTTTTCTCTCTGTCCCATAGTTCTCACCACAGCACTTGTCAGAGCATAAAGCTGTTGGATTGTGTGTCTTTCCCACTAGACTACAAGTCCCTCAGCATTTCCACAGTGCTGTTGAGACCTTGCTGTGAAGTCACACCAACTAGGTTAACATCCTGGCTTTCCTACTTTTTCTTTCTTTTATTTTCCTAAAGATTTTATTTATTTAATTGACAGAGAGAGAGAGAAGGAGCACAAGCAGTGGGAGCAACAGACAAAGGGAGAGGGAGACGCAGACTCCCCACTGAGCAAGGAACCTGATGTGAGACCTGATCCCAGGACCCTGGGAACATGATCTGTTGGCTCTCCTACTTTTAGCTGGATACCTGGGCAAGTTTTCCAACAATGCTGAGGTTCAGTTTTATTTGTGAAAAGGGATCGTAATAGTTCCTACCAGCCTCAAAGGAATTGTGAGGATTAAATGACGTAGTAAATGGGAAGTGCTTAGTGCTATGCTGGTACACAGTAGGTCCTCAGGAAATAGTGGCCATTACGGTCACTCACGGGGAGCTCCCAGCATGTGACCAGCCCCGTCCAGTCAGATCTTCCGTTCACAGCAAGACTGACTTCAATCAGGCAACTAATTTTTGGTCAATCACTTTTGAAGGGAGCAGAGCTCCAGACAGTCCATTATCAAGCATTTGATTTCCACTTGAAGGAGAAACAGTATTTAGGGGAATGAATCAACATGGGACAATTTCATCTTTTTCCATCAGTCAGAATGTGTCTTTCTCAAGAAAGAGGCTTTAGTTCCTTGTTAGTCTGAACTCAGTAGTGGGTTCCTGTCGCCTACCACAACCTTCTACCTGTGGCTGTTGAGTGAGTCTAGGAGGGGGATCTCCCTCCAGACCCTGCCTCTCTCTACTCTGTATCTCAGTTACCGCACCTGTAAAGTGGGGACAATCACCTTCTTCATGCTTCAGGGTGATCTCTTGTGATACAATAACTGTGTCAGGGAATACTGGTGAAAGGGGTGGGAGAGTACATAGTGTTTTACACACACACACACACACACACACACACACACACACACACACACACAAACACACACAGCAGTAACACTACATGGGAGGAATTCAGCCTGAAGGCCTTGAATAACCAAAACTAATTCTTACATGGGAATAAATGTAAAGTGGGAGAAATAACTCCTCACAGCATGTAAATCAACAACCATGTTGTAATGCTTTAGAAAATTATCTAGCATCATCTCTAATTATTTCAGCAAGCTCCCTTTCTTCTGAAGCTAATAGCATAGTGTACCACGGTGCCCGGCCTTCATCATAGCTTTTTGTTTTTAGTTTTCATTCCAACCCATCCTTCAGCACTAGCACCACCAACTAAACGAGCTAAAGATATAAAGATAAGCTATTTAAAAGATGCTAAAACATAACCACAGTGAATTTCAAAATAACTGCACAGTGGCCCCCAGCTTCACTCTGGCTGGAGCCCCTGGGCATATTCCACTGTGTACTTTAGAATTAGCTCTTTATTTATCAGCTAAAGAGCACTGCCTCAGGGACAGAACACAAACACAGCTTATCATCCAACAAGCCCAGTATGAAAGCTGGGTATTATCTTTTGAACTGCATCCCTCTTAAAAGATACAGAAATCCTAACCCCCAACCTCGTGAATATGACCTTATTTTGAAATAGCAGATTTGCAGATGATCAAGGTGTAGGATAAAGTCATTAGGGTGGGCCCTAGTCCCACATGACTGGTTTTCTTACAAGAAGGGGAAATTTGGACACAGAGATAGACACGCATAGAAAGAGGATAAGGACGATGTGAAGACACAGGTAGGAGATGGCTACCTACGAACCAAGGAAAGCCCGAGAATGTTTTATCAATTATTTAAATATCAGACTGCTTCTGATCTGCACAGTAAGCAGTAGTAACCTAAGAATATAGAAAATGTTTGAGGAAGAAGGATGTGTGGATCTCTGGACTTCCTACAGACAAAGAGTGTGGGGCTCAGAGTGAAAGAATTAAGTGTTGATATGTACATAATAATAGAACTGATAACTAGTATTTATTGGGTAGTTCCATGTGGGAGGTACTGAGTAAGCCCTTCACATGCATTAATTCATTTAATGTGCACAAGACCCCTATGTAATAGATACAATGATCATCACCCCCATCTTTCAAATGAGGAGAATGGTCACAGAGAGGTTTAGTTACTTGCCTAAGGTGGCACAGCTAGCAAGTGGGAATGCCATGCCTCAGTCCCTGGCAGTCAGGCTCCAGAGCACACCTCTTATGGCCAGAAAGACCTGAAGCCACCGGTTTTACAAGTTGTGGTTAATTCCATGATCTGCCTCCCTGAGATAATGGGTGGGTGACCCAAGGCAGGTAGACACATATTTACGGATGGCCTATGGTGGCCAGGTACTATTCTGGGTGTCCAGGATCCCAAGCTGAACTTGATGCAGACCCTTCCTACAGGGGACACATCATCTGTCAGTTTCATTTTCATTCCACTGTATTAAGTCTTAGTTCTGCCCACCACAAAACTGAGACCTACTAGGAGGATTCTATAATACGGTTGTGATGGTTAGTTTTATGTATCAACTTGACTAGACCATGTACCCAGGTATTTAATTAAATGCTACTCTAGGAATCCCTGAGAAGGTATTTTGTAGATGTGGTTCACGTCTGCCATCTTGATGGTAGATAAAGATTAATCTTGACAGTGGGGGTGCACGTCATCCCATCAGATCCTTTAGATCCGTCCATTCAAGATCCTTAGAGCAAAAACTGGTTTCCCAGAGAACAGGAGCTCTTCCTGAAGACTACAGTGCTGACTGGTACTTGCTCCTGTCAGTGTATTGCAGAGAGCTCAACGGCCATCACTGGAGTCTTCCCGAAGCCTGCACCCCTCCCCCTTCTCTTCCCACATCCTTCACAAAGCCAGATGACATGGAGCCTGTAGGGCCACAGGACCACTTAGCTGTTCCCAGGTCTTCCAGGTTTTATCCAGGCCAACAGACTGTTTCTGAGAACAAAACGCTTTCTTCGCAGATCCAACAGAGCCAACATTCCTCGAATGTTGTAATTATAATTTAAAAAAGTGTCCAGTGTGGGGCACCCAGGTGGCTCAGTCGGTTAGGCTGACTCTTGATTTCGACTCAGGTCATGATCTCAGGGTCATGAGATCGAGCCCTGGGTCAGCCTCCCTGCTGGGTGTGGAGCTGCTTAAGATTCTCTCTCTCCATCTTCCTCTGGTCTTCTGCACATGCTCACGTACACATGAGCTCACTTGCTCTCTCTCTAAGAAAAGTGTCCAGTGTGACTGGCATGAGCTTGTTCGACACCCCACTGCCCACAGGCTGGGATTTCCTCGAAGCTCCTTACCATACATATTCATCATAAATATTGATCTCATACGTACCTCCTCAAGACTTGTCATACTTTTATATTTTCAAGACTGTTCTGTGTTAGTATTTGCTTTGTCTTCCAGGATTACCTCCATTCCCCATATGTTCTTCCCCTTACATAGTCATAAAAATCAAAAGCCTGAATCAGTATGCACCATCAAGTACGCCAGATAGTTCAAGCATATTTATGGCTACGCATCCAATGGGTGTATTGCTCTTTGCTCCTGTCGGTGTATTGCAGCAGGGTACTATCTACCCCATTGTCCCCATGACGGCATCTGCTCTGGAGCTCCGCCCCTAGAGGGAGCAGTCAGTTCCCACGCTGAACCCCTGCCCAGGCCATCACTTGGGTTTCTGGAAGTAGGATAAGCCTCATTCTAGAATTCTTCAAATATAATTGGTAAACATCTGAGCTCAAGCAAGAAGGTCCATAGTATAAAGAAATGATTGATGTGTTTGCAAACAGCATGTTGGAAGGAAGGGAGGGACGGAGGAAGGAAGGAAATCAGTCATCATGGACTACCAGGCAGAAAACGGAGATGCCAGATTTTGTGCTTCTTCAAAATCACCGTGAGCATTTGATGGTACCTGGTAAGTTTAGAGGTACGGATAGCCTTATTCCCAGCAGTCTCCAGACCAGGGCCCGGCACTCTGTCAACAAGATGGCCAAATCCAGCTGGAGTAATATGTATGACCCTCAAGTTGAAAATGGTTTTTACATTTTTATAGGGTTGTTAAGAGAGGGGTGGTGGGGAGAGATGAAATGGCAGGACTTGTCAAAAGCTGTGTGGTCTGCAAAGCTTAAAAATACACAGGATCTAGACCTTTCCAGAAAAAGTTTGCTGCTCAATCTCAAGACCCTGAGATCATGACCTGAGCCAAAATCAGGAGTCTGATGCTTAACTGACTGAGCCACCCAGGTGCCCTGTAGCATTGCTTTTAATCACTAGAAGTAAGAGCTGGTCTCATTCATGAACAAATAGATACCTCCCTTAGAATAAATGAAGTGGCCATGAGTATTCAAAAAGGAAATTCTCACATGTAAAAAGCATATTGCAGATAAAGAAATGGAATATGATACTCTTCGTATGAAATTTGAAGTGGAACATCATTTATGGAACTTACACAAGTAGTAAAAATGTAAAGACATACATGGGAAGGGTAAAGATCAAATCCAGGTTAACAGGTGCCCCTACAGAGGGAAAGGGGTAGGGGCTTTGATTTTATCTAGAATCACAAGTAGATGGACAGATGATAGATTGCTATAAACAGAGGATGGTATTCCAATGTCATTGCCTGGATTTTTCTGGACACCAGAAATAGTTTATAATATCGATCTTTAAAAAAATTACTGCTGATCTTCCTAATGGATATTCCAGGAAGCCAAAGTCTTTTAGGGTTACAATGGGGTCACATGAAAGAAACCCTGCATTTTCTGGTTCCTTTTTCAATGATGAATTTATTGAGTGAGGAAGATTTTAAAAATCAACTAGGTTTTTCTGATTTTAGGAAGAAAAGTCAGCAGGGTCCATGCCTGATTAAGGAGGTTTCTCTACCTCTTCTCCCAGAAATCCTTTTACCCCCTCAGATTTTCTGGCTGAAAAAAGGGAATATCGCATCTTTCTGGAAACAGCAGGAAGTGCTGGTCAACATCTTCATCAAAAGACTGTGGACAAGTGGAGGCCAATGCAGGGGAAAGCAGGAGCGAGGGCCACAGGGGTGGTGACGAGCAGGGGGTGGGGAGTTAAGAGAGAGCAGGCTCTGCCCTTCACTGGCTCACAGCCAGACTCGCTGGAAGAGAACAGAATGCAAGCTGAGACAGCAAGAAGGAATCCTCCAGATGACGCTTCCAGATAGGAGCTGCCAGAGAGAGGCAAGACCTGTGAATAAAACCTCGAGGCCAGAAGGAGGTCTCTGCTAATTAGAGTATATAATTTAAGAGATGAACACAGCACAAAGCCCTCGAGGGACTGACTGCAGGTTTAATTAAAGATGATCTTCCATAACCTTGCCCTTCATTTAAGATCACTGGCCTGGAGAAACACTGGGGAAAACAGGTATGCCTCGTTAAATGAATCTCCTTCTTTTCTGAACCTCGGATCTGGAAGGCCATTTCCCACCCATAATTTGGCCCACTGGGGTGGCTGTTGGATTTAGGATTTTTACTCAAGTGCCACCTCCCTACACCAGCCAAATAGGACCCCCCAAGAGGGAAAAGTAATACACATACATTTCAATATTAAAAAGTAGAACGTCTAACCCACAGATAACAACGATCAAAACACAAGTTTTTTCAGGACTTCGAGTGTCTGACTACAGAATTCTAGAGCTTGAGAATTCTGGAGTATGGATGCTTGTCCCCCACAGGGAAGCGCTCCAGACTTACTTCTAAAGACACCTCCTGCATGTGACCCAGTGCCTTACGATGCCCCTGAACTTCCTCCGGCTTCCACTCTTGTGGGTTAGCAGAAGCAGATGAATCATGGGAACTGACCAAGAGGGAAAAGGGAGGAGGAAGAGTCAGAGTCTTTAGGGGAGTGATTATTATTTTTTAAACTGAAAATGAGCAAGAAAAGTATTCTGAGTATCTACATGTAGTCTTTTCCTAATTATAGAATCATAACAGGTGCTTTTTATAGAACAGGCTTATAGACGTGTAAAATCTAATCGTGTTATTTTCCTAATTTATAGATAAAGCAAGCAAGGGGTGGGCACCTAAGGCAGCACCAAAATCCACATAGAGAGGCGGCGGCGTGCAGGGCTGATTCCGAGCCCAACGCTGTGGAGTGAGGGAGCTACTCGGGCTCCTGATCTGACAAACATACAACCTCATTTCTGCAGGCATCTGTCCACTGCTGGACCTTTTTGCGTTAATCGCTCATTTGCTCCTTACTATGTCTGGGCAGAGTCACTTGCCCTAGGACACCAGGCTGGGTTGTGACAGATCCAAATGTTCTTCTCACTCTATCAATCTCCCAGGGCCCACCCGAGGCCCACAGAAAAATCACAATAAAGACCGTACCCTTCCCCACCTACTCCCTTGCCTTTTTCTGTCTCACGGCTCCTAGGGTATTTTCCTGAACTAGGCTTTTCTCTGAGATATTTGCATCGTGGGAACGAAATATTCTGATCAACAAACCAGAATCACAGACTGCTTAATCTAGCAACCAGGGCCTACCTAGTCTAGGCTGAGATTTCTATTTTTTATTTTCAACACGGAGGGATGCCCATACTTTGTTTGGGGAGGTCCGTATCACAAGACGGGGGCCAAAAAACAAGACAGCCCCTCCTTCCCTACCTCAGACAACTGTGTCACTTGGAATCCTAGTGAGAGCTTTAGCTTGGACTGGGTTTCTCTGCACAGGTTTCTTTTAAAAGAAAGAAAATACTCAGACACTACAGAAATGTAATCAATAGTAAGTGGTCTCCCCAACACCTGACCCTATATTGTTATCAGGATAACAACTGATGACAAACTATTCTTCTACTTTTTAAAAATGTATATAATCATATGTATATACTGTTTTTAAAAAGTGGGATTTAAATTCTCCCCTGTAATTTCCTTTTCTCTCCTGGTAACCAACACCATATTGGTGTATCTTTCTTAGAAAACCCATATAATGTTTGTAGATAGGCATGAGTTGGTTTCCATTTTTCTCTATTACAAAAACACTAATAAAGAAACTTTACACATATATTTATATAAGTATTAGGTACATATTTAAAGGTGCAACTATTGAATCAAAAATATTAACATTTTATGTTTTAGTAAATATTTCTAAGTTGCCCTCCTAAAGTATGGTATCAGTTTATATGCCTCCTCCGCTCAGTCTATCGGCAAAGACTTTGACCTTCTTTTAGCTTGGCTTCTTGTAAATGGAACATGAAGCTGCTCACATCACAGGGTTGCTGTAGGAGATAACTGAAATTCAAATGACATTTGAACAACCACTGGTCAAGTCCCCATTCCCCATTTTAACTAGCCCTCACAGCCTCATAACCTAACCCTCTCCCATAATAAGGAATTGGATGAAAGCAAATACGCTTATAGTTTAAGGCTCCTACCCAGGTATGGGTGGGTTAACTTGAAGGAGAATGGGTGTCTGATTGTAGGATTTCCAGCACTGACAGGGAGAGGGGATCACAGAATCAGAGCGGAAGGAGAGCTGGGCTTCTGGAAGTTCGCCGAGTGGTGCCGCTGACTCCACCAATTCTACTAACCTAAGATCGTTCCCTAGAAGATTTTTTCTTTTGAAATCCAGGGCACACAGCTTAGCCTCGGAGCCACCATTTAGGAGGAGGACAGAGGGAACCAAGGCATTACTTTAAAAACCTGATGGGCAGTATGGTGGGCAAGCTCCATTCATCTTCTTGAGGAGCCAACGGTGCTCTGACAACTACAGGTAATTTAAAAGCTTTTATGGAGCCTTGGGTGGGACCCAGTGAAACTTCCAATCCCAGGCAATTCAATACAAGCATCTGAAAATTTAGTCATAAAACATCCTTTCCGAAGCCACAGCAGACATTAACGTTGACTTTCCCAATGACCAATGAATAACCCTCAAGGACTTTTCATTAAAACTGACAACACAGAAATTATGAGCCCCTCGGTAATGAAATTAGTATCTGACGGAGACATTGAATTGATTATTGGTTAGGATTTTAAAGCCCCTTCCTTTCTGCTTGTTTGTGTCTGGATAGTTGTCACCGAATGAACATTAAGTTTGATATTATTGGCAACAAAATGGGAATTCCAGTTCTTTCACAGTTTCTGCCTTCAGGGTCTGGAGCTTATTAGAAATATGACTTTGTGTGGCCCACAGTAGGGGTGGATGGGTCATTCTGAATCTCAGGGAGTGGGAGGGGGAGTGAATACTCAGGCAGGGGCCATTTCTGCTGCTAATATGACATGTGCCTGGTGGCATTAAGAAGTATCTTTAGTATTTCCGCCATACAAAGACCATAAATCATGGACCCGTGCTTTGGATTAAATGAGACTCATGATAAGACACAAGTAAAACAAACAGCTAAGAGCTTCCTTCCTCCTAGAAGGTATAAAATATTTTATGGGATTTAAATTCCCAGCCCCAATAAAACACAATAGCTTTCTTTCTTTGCACACCTATGAAACAACAAAAGAATGCTCCAAAGAAGTGGTTTGTTCTTACCTTCTTTTCCTCTTTTTTTCTCCCCGGGGACAAAATGACCAAGTATGGACTTTTCTGCCACCTGTTGCTCTGCCCCGTATACCAGTATTCACATGCCCGTCTCAACGTGTTTGTTTGAGAACCTAAACAAGATGGTAGCAGGGAGTGGAGGCGGGGGTTAGGCTGAGGAAGGATCTTTCTGCAGGTGCCCTCTGGCACCCGGCGCAGGCTTGTTAACCAATAGTGCTGGCGGTTGAAGCAGACTGTGGAGCTGGGCGTGTTGGAGGTGAAGCTATTCTGGAAGCTTACGATCATGGGACTCCCTGGACAGAACCCAGCGCTGAAGGCAGAAGAGGAAAGACACCTGGAATCTGCCTCCGGACCAAGCCTGTTGTTCTCTGCCCGGCAGGCTGTTACTGGCTCCTGGGGCAGCATGTCTGGGAGACTCCATCATCCATGGAAGGAATTCAGCAAAGTGGAACATCTGAGTATGAGGTGGGAAGGAAGGGGTTTGGGGGATGCATTCGGGGAGGTCTGAGGCCGAGGAGGAGAGGCTGGCCTTGCCACCAGCTCTTTGGGGTCCCCTGGCAACCCTGGCTTCCTGCACAGCTGTGGCCTCCAAAGTTCCACGCCCTGGTTCTTCTCCAATTTTCGGTATGGACATTTTGAAAACCCAGTGATAGCACAGACCCTCTCCTCCCCAAATTGTCCGTGCCTCTCTGCCACTTTTTGTGTCCTTCTCCCTTCTGACACACGATCTCTCTCTGCTGCTCTATGTATGGTTCTGTCTCAGTCTGTTCTCTCTCTCTCTCTCTCTTTCCTGCAAAGTCTCAGAGGTTTTGAGGACTCCCTGAAGCCTCCATGAGCTGTAGCTTTAGGAACATTTAGCTTAAAGATATTGGCAGGGAGTTCTCAGTATACCTACTCAAACAGAAAATAAGATTCAGAAGGAAAAAAAAAAAACCCAACTTCTCACTCATCACTAATTTCAGGAAGAAGGAGGTCTCTAGGGCTTTGAGGTATTCTGTTAAAGTGAGGCAAACCTACACTACAGATTGTACATTTTGGTCCCCACCCCCACAGCCCGCACACTGATCCCCGCTGGGATTATAGCTAAAAAGAATAAGGCTCTGTGCTAAGGGCTATAAAAATAATTCTTAAAGATAAATTATCTTATTTATCTCCTTATCCCTGAGAGATCAGAAAGGGGGTTTTGTCAGTGATGTCCCCTTTTAGGAATATAATCAGCCACAAGCGAGCATTTTCCTGCTACTAACAATAGAAAAACCAAATAGTAAATCACTTAGGCTCAAGCTTCTTGTGACCCAGAAGGGCGTGTTGGGTTACACTTTCTATGAATCATCCTGCAAACTGACAGGAACCAATCTGGTAGCAGCAGATATTCCGTGAACTCTTTTTCTATTTTTGGTTTCAGAAACTGGGCGGACTGGGATATACAAAGATATGACGGTCACAAACCTGCTGTTGGAGTTCAATTTGGGCACTTCAAAACCATAAGTGATAATGTGCTACACATATTATTCAGCCCCTGCCTGCTCTTTGCTTTAGAGGGAGAAATGTATTTCTATCTTCCAATACTGACATTAATGCAAGCATGCGGAAACACAAGAGACCTGTGTAGAACAATCACACAGAATTAAAAATATGTATGTAGATGAGATCAAGTCTATATAGCCATGATGGTAAAAGTGTACTTTTCTTTACCCTCATGTGCTTGCTAGGACTATCTACTTCTAGAATCTACCAGAACATGGTCAGCCCCAAGAAGGCCATCCAGCAGAGTCACTCCTGAAGATGAAGGAAAACCGTACTAGAGATTGATCTGGACTTCTTTCTCCAACGGATCCAAGGAAAGCCCTAGAAAACCAGATTTCCAGGATTGGATTTGTAGTTGCTTTAACATCAGTGTTCTAGTGAAATGCCTGTCTGCCATGTTGTAGTGAGAACACCCATGGAGCCAAGAGAAGGGTTGAACGATCCAGTCTTTTAAAAATGACTCATCCCCAGTCAAGATATGTCATGATGGCTTAAGTACACTGAGAAAGTGAAACGTTTCCAGCATGTGCATCCAAATAGGGGTGGAAAGAAACCCCACCAAGTCTGGAGACTCTAAGAAGCCAGCCATTTTTTCACAGGCAAAATGCAAACACACAGTAAGGGATATCCTGAAACCCAAAGGAAATGGCACTAGTTCTTAGTAAAAACTCTGCAGGCCCCAAGTAAATTCGAGAAGAGGAAAGCAATGCGGTGACTACTGGTATTCCTGTCTGTGTCCAATTTGAAACTGGCTTTATACAAAGTTCCACTTACTGAATACATTGAATTCTTTTGTTTTTTTAAGACGCAGACCAGGGGTCCCTCCAACCCCAAAGTACTTCCCACCAGGCCTTCTTAGGTCCTTTGTGCCATTAGAGGGCCCTGAGTCTAGTGACCAAAGACAGGGGAAAAGGAGGAGGCAATGGGGTCAGGAAGAGGGGAGAGAGCACCTGCAAAGTGGCTGCTCTCAGAGTAGGTTCCTGAGAAGTAGAGGGAATCCTGAGGATCTTTGCCTCAGAAGCAAAAATGATGTGAGGATAGAGATGCACCCATCAGCTGTGCGGCCTGCCTTTCCCCAGGCCGTTAGTCACACAGAAGCCTGGCTCAAGGCCTGGGAGTCTTGCAGAGCAAGAAAGTGGCAAAATCCCAGCGCTGGGTGGGAGTAGTGCCCACCACAAAGCTAAGTCATGGAGCACATTTCTGGCCCCTACTGGCAGCCTCACTGGTGCCATGAGACGGGAAGGGGACATCTCCCAGAAGCTATCCCACCTGCTTCTCCGAGTGCTGGGCTAAGTGCCTGGGCTAGACTGGCTGCTCTCGGCGGTGGCCCCTTTGGTCAGTGTCTCCTGGGGACACAGTAGCCATGGTTCAAAAACAGCTCATGTTCCCAACCACTGGGTCTTCTGGGAAAGAGCCAATAAAATCATGTACTCATCTGTTGTTGATAACAGATTCTGCACAGCATGCTATCTTTTATGGGGGTTTTAGTAGTAAATGAATATCAGGTATCTGTGTTACAAGAATTGAGAAATACCTTCCTTGAGCTGTTCTTCCTCCCCATTTTGCCTCCTCAGGAAACTGATGGGAGGTACTCCATGCGGAGCCTCCAAGGCCAAGTCCAGGAGCTTTCTGTCAGGGGAGAGGGAGCAGGGGACAACAGCACAAAGCCTGGGAGCCCCTCTTCTCAGGAGTGAGGGAGAGCCCATAGGGAGCCGAGGACCTGCTCCAACCACAGAGCCTCCCACTCCCCACCTCTTAGCTCAGGGGCTCAGCTCACTTTTGATGCAGCTCCTGGCTTTCACTCCTATGGGGGGAGCTGACAGCAATCCCCCTCTAAGGGGCAGGAAAGCCTAACGGTCAAGGGGCTTAGAGTCAGACATAGCACTGGGTTTCTGTATCAGTTCTGGGACCACGTGACCTCCAGCAACCTGCTCGATGTGTCTGAGTTTACTTCCTCTTCTATAAAATGAGGACAATGCAATCTACCTCATAAGATTTATGTCAGGATTAAGTGAAATAAGGCAGGTAAGCACCCAGGACGGTGATAAGTGGGGACTATTATTATAATTGTTATAAATGGATCAAATTTAAACTTAGATTTCTCCACGCTCAAGTGGAGCACCGAACTAGAAGTTGGATACTTTGGAGTCATTCCCCTAGTGCTGGACTGTAACTTCTCTCCAATAGAAGACAAAATGAGAAATAGTCAATGTGTCAAAGCCACAGATGCCACCTGCTGTAACAGCATCCAAGTGATGAGCTGAGGTCAATGAGGTCAGACTTGTGTGCCAGACTCCATGAGAATGATCCAACGGCCCAGTTGGTGCTCAGTCTGGGAACTTGAAAAAGAAAAAAGTCCAAGGTCTGTTCCTTCAAATTCTGATTAAATGGGCTACGACTTGTTTTTAAAGCTTCCCAGGTGGGGCGCCTGGGTGGCTCAGTGGGTTAAAGCCTCTGCTTTCGGCTCAGGTCATGATCCCAGGGTCCTGGGATCGAGCCCCGCATTGGGCTCTCTGCTCAGCAGGAGGCCTGCTTCTCTTCCTCTCTCTCTCTGCCTGCCTCTCTGCCTACTTGTGATCTCTGTCAAATAAATAAATAAAATCTTAAAAAAAAAAATAAAGCTTCCCAGGTGATACAAATGCATATTCAGTCCTAAGAACTGCTATCCCCACCAAGAAGGAAACAGTTGAGTTTTCTTGAAGAATCTTTTATTATATTTATTCAGTTGCAAACATGTATTGATCCCTTGGATGGGCCAGGCTCAGGACTAGGTGCTGTATTTACAAGACTCAGTCCCAATATCAAGGATCCTAGAGTCTAAAAGAAGAGATGAACAGGTGAATAGACAGTAATAACATAGAGGGTACTTGCTGTGATGGGGGTAAATACTAGAAGCTCTGGACATACTTCGGAAGGGCTGTAGACCAGCTTTCCAGATAGAGCCCGTGCATGGTCAGGGTATTCCAGACTGAGGCAACAGTTTTGCAAAGCCTCAGGGGAGAAAATATCTGTGTTATGGAAACCCTAGTTATTCAGTAAGACTGGATGTTAGTGGAAGGCCAAAAGATGAGGAGGGAGAGGCAGGGACTAATGCCTTGTAAGAAATGCAGAGGAGTTTGGGTTTTAAGTAGGGGGTAGAGTGATCCTAGCTGTCTTTCAGAAAGATTATTCTGGCTACTGAGTAGAGAGCAGATCAGAGATAGGCAAGACTGGACATGGGGAAGCCAATCCCCAAGATGGTTGCAGAAATCAAGGCAAGATTTAACTAGGGATATGAGAGGTATTAGCAGAGGAAGAAGAGCCTGGTGATTGAGGGTGTGCTGAGGGCAGAGATGAGGAATCAAGGAGGACTCAGGGGAGTCAGGTGATGCGAGGCCCTTGGTGAGGGAAGGAGAAGAGTAAGCTGTGTGGCAGCATCAAAGGGCTTCCTGCTTCATCAGCCCATAACCTAAGCTGGTCAGGCCTAGTGGAAATCTGGCACATGCAGCACTTTTGGGTTTCTAGGATGCATGGCATTCTCTCATAATTGGAGCATCTGATTAATTTGAAATTTTCTTGGGAATTTCTATCAGATGGGGAAAAGGGAGTTTAAATGAAATGCAAAGCCCGTGGCCTGAGAGAGGCCCCAGAGCACACGGTCAGGCCGGACCAAATACACAGAGCTCATTCTCACTTTCCTTCCCAACCCAGGAACGTGTCCCAGCATCTCTGCTCTCCTCAGGGGAGAACCAGGATCAAAGGCCTGAAAATTTCTGGAGAATGAAAAGCGAGGTGTAAGGACTCGGTACCCCGGTCTGCGGAACATCTCACAGACCCAAAGTATCCTTCAAACATGGCTTGCAATGCAAAGGTGTAAGCAGCTCCATTTATTTGAGTAAATAGCTCGTAAATAAATCATTGGTAAACATTACAAAATTAAATACATTTTCCAAAGCTTGCCAGTATACATAAAATTCACAAACATAGTTCTTTTAAAAAATAAAATATGTTCAGAGCACCCTTGTTATAAAATGTCTGACTCCTGTCCTCTGACAGGGCCGCCTAGAGATGCCTTACAGTAGGTGGGGTTTCTGTGGGGAGGCGGTGGGGGCCTCCGGGGGGAAAGGGAGAGTTTCTACTCTGACCTTTTACCCAGCCCACATCTGAATTTTGACCCTTTTCCAAGGAGCTGATCTATCACTGGGAGGCAGGGGCCCCAATCCTAGCTCCAAGCAAGGAGGCCGGGGTGCGTAACTGGGGCCAGGAGCCAGAATCCTCAGCACATGCCATTGAGAGGAGCCAGAAATGCAATCTCCACCACCCTTCCAAAGCAGCCAAGGCTCCTATATCAACTTTCTTGAAAGCAGGGGAGGCTTTCTCACCTCTTACTGTGTTCAACCCTCCGCTGACCTGCTCTGGCCTACGCTACCCAGGCATGGAATTGACCAGAGCTATTTCTAAGGAGGAAAATAGGTGATTTGCTAACTTCCTTACGACCTGCTTTCATGGACAGAGAAGAATACACAGTATTTGGTTGAAAGCAGAGAGTTAATTGCTACACAGTGCTCCTTTTTCCACTGCGAGACACCCCTTGGCGTGGGCATTTCTCTAGAAATCTGAGTAGTTCTTCAAATGAAGGGTTCGTAAAATTTTAAAATACCACGAATGAGGCAAGAAGTACATGACCTGGCAAAGCATCTCAATGAATGAAATAATATGAAGTCCATGAATTAAGCCCTTGACCAACTCAACTTTTTGTGGCGCAGCTCATTAAAATAACGGATACGCTGAATTCTTTCACTTTGGTGCAGAAAGTGAATGCCGGAGGTCAGCAGAAGTCACATGAAGAATAGCTAGTGGCTTCTTGAAAACCCATGTGCTGTGACCTCCAATTATAGGACAACCACAAGTGGATCCCATCAATGTGAAATAAAACCCACGTCTACATTTTAACTTAGTCGCATGTAGATATATACAAGTACAAGAAATTTGACATCTGAGACAACTGTACAACTTAAGAAAAAGTATTACCAAACAAGTTGTGAGAAAACCATCATCCCTGTATAGTTAGGTTCTAAACCTGCGATTTCTCGATTTCTCAAAGAATATGCTGCTGGGATCAACCCATTCCTGCGTGTCTGCCTGGTTTGATAACCCCTGGTCGTGCTGGAACCAAAGATCTGCTGGTCTTGCTATTAAAATAGTCACTAACAAAACCTCCCCCAACAAAAAAGGAACACTCTTGAATAAATGTCTAATAGACACCCCCCCAAAAAAAAAGTTTCTCATAAGGGCAACTATGCTTTAATAAATGTCTTCATGAAGCCCAAATCCCAGGACCCTTCTTCGTCTCTGGGAGAGTTGCACCCTGTGCCGGAATTACACGGTCTTCTTCTGCGGGGGGCTCAGCTTCCTCATGCCTCTTATCCGAGAGAGCAGCTCCTGGATAAATTCCTAGAAGAGAGCAGAAGGAGTTAATATGACAGGCTCACTCTACTACAATTGAGGATTAAAAGCTGCTTGAGGGGCACCTGGGTGGCTCAGTGGGTTAAGCCTCTGCCTTCAGCTCAGGTCATGATCTCAGGGTCCTGGGATCGAGCCCCGCCTCGGGCTCTCTGCTCAGCAGGGAGCCTGCTTCCCCCTCTCTCTCTGCCTGCCTCTCTGCCTATTTGTGATCTCTCTCTCTCTGTCAAATAAATAAATAAAATCTTAAAAAAAATTTTAAAAAAATCTGCTTGAAGTCATTGCAGTCAATGGCAGTTATCTTGGGTTGGTGAGTTTGGTGGGAGGTGTCAAGCCCAGGGGCTTCAGTAGAGGACATTTTTAAGCAAATGAAGTGTGCCTGAACCTCACATCACCATCAATACCTTCTCCCTGTTGCTGTCTTTGGGGGAGAAACACACGCTGCCTTCACCCACTGACATTACCTACATGGCCTCTAAAGGCACTTGTGGTTTAGACCAGCCTTCTCAACCTTTAATAAACCTTTTACATGAGCACACAAGCCACCCAGGAAGCTTGTGGCTTCTGACTCAGTAGACCCAGGCTGGGGCCAGAAATTCTGTATTTCTAACTGGCTGCAAGGTGATGCCCATGTTAGTCCCTGGACCATGCCTGGAACAGCAAAGCTTGACCAGTGGTTCTCGGATGTAAGTCCTCATCTAAATCACCAGGGGGACTTATGAAACCACAGAGTTCTGGGCCCAAGAATTTCTGATTCAGTAGTTCTTGGGGTGGTGGTGGTTGGGGGGGGGGGTCCTGAGAATGTGCACCACTGAGAAGTTCTCAGCGGACACCTGCTCCTGGCTCCAAGGATCGTTCTGAGAACCACTTTTCTAGATCTCAAAAGAGTCTTCTGACTTCTCTTGACTGCAAATCAGTTTTTTAAAAAAGCCAAACACGTTTTACATTTACAATTCAGTATATTCAAACACATACCTGCAATAAAAATCTAAAGAATGAATACTTAATACATAGAATACACCCTCTATTTTCTATTCTAACTTCATTTAAAGGGGTTGCAGAGGGAGATTCACTAAAATGATTCCATGTCCTAGTCACAGACGAACACCCAAAGACTAAAGAACAATCTAGAATAGTTCCATCAGGAATCTTTCCTTATTGCCTTCTGTTTTAAAATATTTGCTATCTAAAATATTTGCTATCTAAATATGCAGTCATATTTATTAGATAATAATTACGTTGTCTTTCTATTTTGTATGTCACAGACAAAGAGGAAAGCCAGACTTTCTGATCAACAAGTGGCAGTCCTGGGTACATCAGGAATTTACCGAGTGAAAACACTAAGAAATCTTCCTCTCCCTTTGGCCTTCTGAGAAACTACGCTCAATCTCCCCTGCCAAACACGAGCTCCCAGGCCAAGTGATCCCAGCAACTACTCCTCAGCTCTAAAACACAATAAGCTTAAACATTCAGTATTTTGTTAGCCACCCAAATTTTAACGTTTTTGCTCTTACAAAGTAATATGTGTTTTTTCTAGACAACTTGGAAAATATAAGCCAGCAACAATTACCCCTTGGAACGAACCACTAATGTATCTTCCCTATGCAAATGAATTTTTACCTAATTAAGATCACACTGAATAAATATGCCCTTTTCTTCAACGTCGTGTTATGCCAGAAGCTTTCTCCCACAACACTAAATAGCCTTCCTAAAAATTAACTTCAATGGTTATACGATCCTTTATTATATGGATATTCTACCATCTGCTTAATTCCTCCATTATTGGATATGTGGTTGGTTCCGGACTTTTCAGAAGTAGAAACAATGTTACAATTAACATCTCTGTATAAATCTGTAGTTTCAAATATTCTCTTTGGAGAGCTTATCCAGAAAGGCGTTTTCATCACCATCATTTCTGATCTTGGGCAGAGTGGAACACATATGAGGCCCTGTTTTAACTTTCTGAACACTATTTTATTTAATTTAAAAAATTCTTAGGATAAACTAAAGCCAAATTTTCACACTTACATTCAGTTTTCATTGTGTCAAGTTAAGTGCATTTCCTGTTTCTCCTCCTGCTATATGGTTTTGACAATATAATATGAAACCTATACTTTCAGTTTCATTGATTTGGAACCTACTACTCAAATGAATTCTGTAGAAAATTCCAGCATTTGAGTGTAGATCTCCTTTTTTTTTTTTTAAGCAAAGGTCAGAATCACAAATCCTATCACTTATCTTGTTAATAACTAGTAATTCTTCTGCACTATTTCTATAGCATATTTTTCATAAAGATCATTATAAAAATAAAGATTAAACATGATAAGAAATAATATATCCTAAACTACAGACCTTTCTTCTTCAAGACAAAAGTAATTTGGTAATTTAAATAAAATTCAAATTATCTCAAAAAATCAATCATGAGGTATATTAATCTCAGTGACTAAAAAGTTCAGTAAATAGGGGCACCTGGGTGGCTCAATGGGTTAAAGCCTCTGTCTTCGGCTCAGGTCTTGTCCTAGGGTCCTGGGATCAAGGCCCACATTGGGCTCTTTGCTCCGTGGGGAGCCTGCTTCCCCCTCTCTCTCTACCTGCCTCTGCCTACTTGTGATCTCTGTCTGTCAAATAAATAAATAAAATCTTAAAAAAAAAAGTTCAACAAATAACTTGTATTTATAAGAAATTAACATCAATGAAACTCTTAAAGTTTTATATCAACTAATCTATGTCTCTAAGTTAATATACTGTGTTACACATATTTCATGTTCATTAAATTTGTATAATGAGGTATTCCCCTGAATTAAAAAAATAGCAAGACCAGTACTTATTCCCCATATAGAAACTTATGCAGAAGGATTTTAATGATCACAGATGATTCTCAAGGAAGACCCAAGAATCTCTAATCAAAAATACTTTGATGGCTCTTGTTCCTATTACTCAAAAATTCTCTATGTAAATAAGAACCTAACTCATTTACTTCCAAAACATGTCACTCAGCCTTGGGTTGTGGACACTACTTGAGTCAGAGAAGGGCTGCCCCTTTGAGGAAATGATATCTGGTGTGAGACCTGCATTAACAAAGAGAGGCCAGCTCAGAGAAAGTCTGGGGTTCTGGGTCATGGCACACGTCCAAAGGCCCTGCAGAGAAACAAGCAAAGTCGTGGGTGTTTCTGGCAAAAAAAGGCCAGGACGAGTGGGGCGGGAGCCATGCTGGGGGTGCTAGGGTCAGCTTGCCAGGGTCTCGCTGTCCGCAATAATGTGGGTCAAGGCCAGTTCATGGGTTACCACCCATAGTTTGTAAAGACATTATGTAGACCAAGGCTAAGAGATGCTGTAGCCCCCAACCACATATACAAGTAGTATAAATATAAATAAATATAGATATATCTTCATAGTATATTTATATGTAATATATATTCCTATATTCTATAATATGAAATGACATAGTGTGACTACTTAAATGTAAATCAATTAAAATAAAAACTATTTAAAATTCAGCTCCTTATTCATACTAGCCACATTTCAAATAGTCAGTAGCCACAGGTGGCCAGTGGCCACCATAGTAGACGCTGGAGCTACAGAATATTTCCATCATTTCAGAAAATTCTATTGGATAGCGCAGGTAGCAATGTTTTGAATCTTAAGGCTCGAAGAGATAAGCTTGGAGGAAAGTGTAAATAGAGGGGAAAAGAAGACTGAAGACCAAGCCAGAGGCGCCCTGGCAAGCAAGGTCTGGAAGAAGCACTGGCCCAGCAAAGGAGACTGAAAAGGAGAAACCAAGGAGAAGGGGGGAAAACCCAAGACAGTGTGCTGTTAAGAAGTCTTCTACTTTTTTGGTTTCTTTTATGCAACATAATTATTTTGAGATTCAGCCACACTGTTGGATTTATTTATTAAAATAGCTCCCTTGAGACTTCAACCCATAAATCAATTTGTGGAAGAAAAAAAAACAGTGAATGTTCTCAGCAACGTTTTCTAGATCTCAGTGTACAGAGATTACACATCTTTCGTCAGATTTATTCCTATGTGTTTAAATTATTGCTGTTATTGTAAGTAGTATATTTTTATTCCAATTTCCAACTGTTGCCAGCCATCGATTTTCATAGATTTACCTCACATCCTGCAAGCTTGTTGAACTCCCTTGTTCATTCTAGCAGCTTTTTGTAGACATTTACCTTTTGCAGATGTTCTTTCTAGAGTTTAGAACTTACCCTTCTATTCCTAGTTGGCTGAGAATTTTTAACCACGAATACAGAGATTGCATTTTGCCAGATGTTTTTTCTGTATCAACTGACATAATTATAGGAAGGGCTTTTTCCTCCTAGTTTCTTAACACAGTGACTTACACTGATTGATTTTTGATATTTTGATCCTTCTAAGTATATATATGTACTGTTACATTCAACTGGACAAAATTTTCTTTAGAAAATTTTCAGCTATGCTCATGTGGAATAGTTGTCTTCATTTCTTTTTTTATGTTTTTGTCTGGTTTTAGTATCAGAGTAGGGGTGTCCTCATAGAATGAGTTAAGAAGTATTCCTTCTTTCTCAAGTTTCTGGAAGACTTTGTATAGAGTTCATATAATTTCTTCCTTAAATGTCTGGTAAAAATTCCCCTGTGAAGCCATCTGGGTCTGGAGGGTTTTTTTGTTTGTTTGTTTGTTTGTTTGTTTGTTTTGTTTTGCTTTGTATTGGTAGATTGTGTCTTTCAAAGCATTTGTCTATTTCATAGATGTCACTGAATTTATTGGTATGAGGTTCATAACCTCGGTAGAAATTGCACTGATATCATCTCTCTCATTCCTGACATTGATAATTTGTCTCCTATCTTTATTTCCATTTGGACTAAGGTTTATCAATTGTATTGCTCTTTTCAGAGAATGAGTTTTTGTTTCACTGATTTTCTTTATTCAATTTCTGTTTTATATTTCACTGATTTCTGCTTTCATCTTCATTATTTCCTTTCTTCACCTTACTCTGACACCTTGTTCTTCTTCTCTTAGTTCCTTAGGTGTATTTTAAAGCCATTTATTTGAAACCTATTTCTAGTGTTTCATATATATTCACCTCTAAGCACTGCTTTGGCTGCATCTCATAAATTTTGGTATAATGGGTATTTACTTCATTCATTTCAAAATCATTTCTAATTTCCCATTTGATTCCTTCTTTGGCCCAGGAGTTATTTAGGAGTGTGTCATTTAGTTTCCAAATATTTGGGGATTTTCCAGACATCTTTCTGTTACCAATTTCTAAATTAATTCCATTATTCAAAGAACACACTTTGTTTGACTTGAATCTTTTAAAATTTGACACTTGCCCTGTGGCCCAGAATACGTCTGTCTTGGTAAATGTTCTGTGTGCATTTATAAAGAAACAGGCTAACTTCAAGCAGACCTTCTACCACTGTGTTCATATGGCCTCCTGCCATGTGACTTGTACACATAGAGAACACGCCAAAAGAAGGTATGAATAAAGTGGTTCCCCCAGATGCAATATTTCTACAAGAAAATGATTCCCTAACCACAAAGGTCATGATCTTTTGTGATACTCAAAAAAGGACCTTCATGATTCTTTTTTGACCTTTTAATCCCCAGCTAAAAGGATAGGTGAGGATGGAGGCAAACTCCCTGGTGCACGTGGGTTCTGTATCAGGATCTGGCTC
The DNA here is from genome assembly GCF_963455335.1 of Martes martes. Classification (NCBI taxonomy): domain Eukaryota; kingdom Metazoa; phylum Chordata; class Mammalia; order Carnivora; family Mustelidae; genus Martes; species Martes martes. The sequence goes on from NC_137893.1 coordinate 16,220,438, forward strand.
TGGTCATGCTCAGTCTACAGAAAACAAAGGGAATTCATATTTGCTGAAGGCCTTCTCTGTGTAGACTACTTATACATACCACCATATTTAATCTAATGTAGTTTTATCGTGTCTGTTGTACAGATGAGAAAAATAGATGTTCTAGTTCATTAAAAGTCCTTGTCCAAGGTCACAAAGCAAATATTTTGAGTTCAGGTCTCTTGAAGCAAGTTGAACTCCATAAATAGGTACCAAGCCCCCACCATGTGCCAGACTCCACCCTACTTGCTGGTATGTAGAGGAAGGGGGAGAGGCCCTGCCCAATAGGGGCTCCCAGGCCAGCAGGGAAGGAAGACAGAGAAATAGGTTCTGTCCACCAAAGACACGAGCCACAGTGCTAAGTGTGTGTGTGAGAGTCCTGCGGACAGGTGGACGGCACACACCGTCCCTGACCAGCCCAGGCCTGGGACGATTCCTGCCTCTCCCACTCTGCCTCTCCCAGGGGATGACAGGCTAAAAGAAGATCATAATTCTAGAAGACTTTGAAAGATGAGAAGTTCTGTATCAATACAAGGTATCTAGAATCTAGAACCACTGCCCTGGAGTGACGGCCCAGCTTCCTCTCCCTCCTCCTCTTCTCCCTCCCCCTCTCTCCTTACAGCTACCCCTTTTATTAGCTGAACCTCTCTCTACTGGTCTGTAAGATCTGACCACTCTAGTTTCCTAATGTTTGAAACAGTATTTTAGCAAACTGCTGGAATTTTAAAGAGGCAAACAGACATTGCCCTGACCCATCATTTCAGGACGACTGGCATCTGTTTTGTTAGGCCACCTGAGCAGTTTTGTCCAAATGCTCCCCAAGATCCCAGGTCTGCCACCCATCCCATCCCCCACCAGCTGCACTGTCTCTGTGGGCTGCTGAGGGCCAGGCTGTGCTCAGGGCCCTGAAACTTGCCTCTTGTTAAACACCTTGTGGGGCGCCTGGGTGGCTCAGTCAGTTAAGTGTCTGCCTCCAGCTCAGGTTCTGATCTCAGGGTCCTGGCATCGAGTCCCGGGTCAGGCTCCCTGCTCAGCAGCCAGTCTGCTTCTCCCTCTCCCTCCGCTCCTCCCCATGCTTGTGCTCGTGCTCTCTCTCTCTCTCAAATAAATAAAATCTAAAAAAAAAAAAAAAACAAAAAAAAAAACAACAAAAAAAACAACACCACCACCTTTCTAAATGACTCTGGGCTCCTACGCCTGACCTCAGTCCTGGGCACTACTTTCGTATCTGAGCTGAGAACACTCTGCATTCCCGTTTCACCCATTAACCTACCTGAGGACGACTCCTTCCCACAGTATGTACCTTTCTATTTTGTCTGGCATAGTGCCATGCTCTCACGAGCCCTGAATTTCTGTCTGGGGTTCGGACACAACTCATACTTACTGGGCACCCTCTAGGTGACAAGCACTCTGGGCATTTTCATGTACTATCTCGTTTAATCCTTATAACTGTCTTATAACATAGGCTCAGAGAGGTTTAGAGGTTTGCCCATGGTCACAGAGCTACTGAATGGTCAGACTAAGGTTCAAACCCTACATTTCTATAAGCCATCAGAAACCTGGTCTCATCGCTGGGGAACGGATGGTACAATTCCCTCTCTCTGTATCATGATGCCCAGGGGGGACATCTTTTTTAGTAAGCAACCAAGATGGGTAATTTTAGTCTAATTACACACCAAACTAAAATGACTTCGAGTGTATGTGATAAACACAGAGATCCTTCAATGTTTACACATGGGGAAGGGCTGGCCAGAGATGCAGAGGACTGTTTCCTAGGTAAGCTCCGGAAATCTGTCTCCAAAGCACGAACCTTCCCTCCATTCTGCTCAGTCTCTTCCCAACACATAAATATCTCAGAAGCCCTAAGTTGCTGCCTCCTAGACTCTAGCTACCTCATAAATTAGAAAAGAAGAAAAAGAGGAGGAGGAAGAGGATGGAGCAAAAAGGTGAGAATGAGAGAAGGAAAAAAGGAAGAGGACAGGGACGCTGGCGTGTTGACCTTTCTTCTGCCCATTGAAACCCAGGTTCTGCCCAGCCAGCTCTGACTCCTCGGGGCTCCCCACAGCCACGCGCCCCCGCCAAGCTCTCTTCATCTGACCCTGCTAAGACAACTTTCTCTCTCTCCCTCTCCCATCCATCCGTCTTCCCTCCCTCCCTCCCTCTCTTTCTTTCTTTCCGTCTCAGAGCTTGCCCCCTCTCCTCTACATTCTCTTTGTAAGTCTCTGACTTCCACCCCTCACTCCTCTTTTTTGGCCACTTACTTCTGCCCCCTGTCCTGCTGATGGAACGTGGGCATTCTCCAAAGCCTGGTTCCCAGCCTTCTCAAGGCACTGTCTCTCAGTCAGCCATTTTCCTCATACTCTCAGGCCTCCTCTCTGTCTTCCCCCTTGAGATCCAGGCCTGCATTTCCTGTGGCTCCCAGAGGTCTCCACAGGGAAGTTCCATGGGCACACCAGTCTCAAAATGACCAAAAGCAAACTCACTGTTACCTATCCTTTCTTCTAACTGTCCCGAGCCCTGAGGAATTCACAGTTTTTATTATTGGGTCCCGAACAAACCATCATAAAGATCTCATTTACCTCCCAATTAATCTATAAGTTTAATGCGGTTCCAATCAAAATATAAATATTTAAGAATTGTCAAGATTTAAAAAATTTTTTTATTAATATATAATGTATTGTTTGCTTCAGGGGTACAGGTCTGTGAATCATTAGTCATTTCACAGTGCTCACCATAGCACACACCCTCCCTGATGTCCCTCACCCAGCCACCCTATCCCTATCCCACCCCCCACCCCCAGCAACCCTCAGTTTGTTTCCTGAGATTAAGAGTCTCTTATGGTTTGTCTCCCTCCCTGGTCCCATCTTGTTTCATTTTTCCCTCCCTTCCCCCCACCCCCACCCTGCCTCTCAAATTCCTCATATCAGAGAGATCATATGACAATTGTCTGTCTCTGGCTGACTTACGTCGCTTAACATAATAGCCTCTAGTTTCATCCACATTGTTGCAAATAGCAAGATTTGGGGGGGTTTTGATGGCTGCATAATATTCCATCGTATGTATATTGAACAAGAAAATCCTGGCCCTTGCTAAGAACTGATTATAAAGCCCTGGCAAGGGGCACCTGGGTAGCTCAGTCAGTTAAGCATCCGCTCAGGTTGTGATCTCAGGGTCCTGGGATCAAGCCCCAGCGTTGGGTTCCCTGCTTAGTAGGGAGTCTGCTTCTCCCTCTGACCTTCTACCGTCTGCCCCCGCTCATACTCTTTCTCTCTCTCTCTCTCTAAAATAAATGAATAAAATCTTTAAAATAAAATAAAATAAAACAAAATAAATCCCCGATAATTGTGATAGTGCGCAGTGATAGACAAACAGCAAGTTCTGCATATCAGGAAAATTTGATATACAACACAAGATGATTACCTATCAGTGGGGGTAAGGGCATAAGGATGGACTGATTGCATAATAAATGGTACTAGAACAACACAGCTAAGGTAAAGTTAGATCTCTATTTCATACCATACACAAAAGTAAGTTCAAGATGGTTTAAATATCTGAGTGTGAAAAATAAAAGTGAAAAGTTTTAGCAAAAAATATAAGATGATTATCTTTTTTTTTTTTTTAAGAGAGAGAGAGTTCAAGATGGGGGGGAGGGGCAGACGGAGAGGGAGAGAGAGAGTCTTAAGCAGGATCCATGCCCGGCACAGAGCCCAACTCTGAGATCATGACCTGAGCCGAAATCAAGAGTCACTCACTCAACCGACTGAGCCAATCAGGTACCCGAAGGAGACTGTCTTTAAGACACCGGAGTAGTAAAATCTTTCTTAGGTGCACATCTTTTAAAAGCATAAGCCATAAAGGATGTCATGGATAAATCTGATTTCAATTAAAATGTAAAACTTCTATACACAAAAGACAGCACAAGCAAAATAAGCTTCACAGTTTGTGAAACATATCTGAAACCTACACAAAGGTCAAAGGACTGTCATCCACAAAATATAAACAACTCTTAAAAATCAATAAGAAAAACACAAACAACTTGAAAGCAAAGGATTTGAAATGGAAATCCCCAAAAAGGAAACATAAACAAGCAATAAGCACATGAAGAAAAAAATGTGTACATGAAGAAAAAAATGTGTTCAATCTTACTAGTGAGCAGTCAGGAAAAGGTGTGCTAAAACAACGAGATCTCATCAGATTGGCAAAAAATTTTACCGTTTGGCAATACCAGGTATGGGGATGACAAGGTTAAGGAGAATTCTTAAATTCTGCTGGTGGGCATGCAAGCCAGGGCCAACTTTTAAGAGCAACTCCATTTCTTGGTATATTCCTTGGAGACTCTTTATATGCAAGTCAATAGATCGGAAGTTTTTATCACATCATTATTCATAATAATAAAAAACTGGACACAGCATAAATGTCAGCAGAAGAAGGGATAAGTACATTAATACATCGGAATGCCACACAGCAGTGAAAATGAATGAACCAGAGCCTCCTACAACAGCAGGAGCAAATCTCAGAAATCTAATATTGGGCAAAATAAGCAAGGTGAAGAAAATTTGCAAAACATTACTTACATAGTTCTACAGCATGCAAGATAATCCACATGCCTTTCTGTCGCTCCTGCTTTGTTGCCAGAGCCCCATTCCTGTCTTCCTAGCGTGGTGTGTAATATACAAGAGTTCCTGAGCAAAGGTTTGCAAAGTAAAGGAATACATGCGTGGACTCATTAAATCACACAACAGTGGCAGTGAGGGGAAGGAGCAGAGAGGGGAGACACTAGCATCCCTGTGCTCTAATTCTGCGTGTGTGTGCATGCATGGGCATGTGTGTGTGTCGGGGGGGGGTTGTACAAAGTATCTATTGGCCCCCACTACTATGGAGGAAGGTTCTAAAGGTTCTCCTTTAAGCACTGGAAAACTAGCCAACGTGGGGGAGTCAGGCAAGAGGAGAAGCATCCTGGGAAGCGTGCAGCCCAGGAAGCGTGTGTGCACACACAGGTTCACAAGTGCACGCACACACGCACAGAGAGCTTAAAGAAACAACAAAAAGAAAGGAAACAGTTCCAGTGACCTCGTAAACCTGACCACATAACACGCAGCCCCCTGACTGATGAGAGACGTCAAAGAGCCAAAGCATGTTTGTGAAGGGATCTGGCAGCAGCCGTGAAAACAGACGGTCCTTCCTCGCTCTGGAGTTTCTGCCGGGCGGCGCTGTCATGGGGTGCGGCGCCCCAGTGCCACGTTCTGCTCTGAGCTCTCATCCCCGCATCCCTCCTGGGCCCCATGGCTTTCAGCTTCCACCCCCTCCCGCCTGCCCCGGCCAGGACCAGAGGCGGCAGATGGACACTCAGTCTGTAATTATCACCGTGGCCAGGCGTCTGGGACCTTTCCCTTGTCGCTCACAGTGATTCATGGGACATTCATTGATGCTCTGCGCCGCCGTAACAGTGATGGGTCCAACGGAAAGTAGGAAAAGGAGAAACCACGGTATCTTTGCAGATCACTGCTTTGTGCATAATTAAACCAACTTCTGTCATAATTTCAGCATTTAGAGTCATTTAAAAAGACAAATGGATATTATGTGACAGCCCTTGAATTATGTCTTTCCCCACAAAAGGACTTTTTGAAAGATATGCTTAAAACTGTTGCTTGGTGCATACTGTCACCGATCACAATAGTTGTGTAGATCAAGTTGAGCACCCATAAAAGGCATCCAGCAGAACTCTGAAGGCTCTAACTGCTTTTCCAAAAAATATCATCCACCCCTGATACAGAGTCCAGGGTGGAGTGGAGAGAGAGAGAGCAGGTGAAGATTCAGAAGGCTGGAATCTGCATGGCTCAGTGATTCCCCCTTGTACTGTCCTCTCTTTGTCACCCCAATCAATGCACCAGTCACTTCCTTAAAAGGCATATTCACGGGGACCATCTGCTTAGTCTCACTGCCCAACGACAGCAAACCCAAGTCAACTGACCCAACTTTTACAGAGCAACCTGACAGTTCCCAAAAGCCTGACATGCATCAGAAGACATGGGGATCAGGCAAAGCATGATCAGGGGGAGGGAAAGAAGAATTTCCAAATCCACTGACGTTTAAACAGATGAGGGTGATGGAAAGGCAGTACTTGCCTCTTTTAAAAGTGATGGCAACAACTGAGAACTGTTCCAAATGGCAAAACGTCCCTGTCTGAAGAACCAACCAGGCATTTAGAAAGATCACACTGTAAGTTTTTATCAGCTTGCGTATGCAGGTCACATGTAGGCAGGCTGTGAGTCAGCACTGACAACAGGCAGGAAGTGAGTCAGCATTGACAAACAGCTTTGGCGGGGTCCCCAGCCCTGTGTCCTCCCACCCAGCCAGGATTTGCTCCCTGCCATGTGAGGCATTTCAGCACCACAAGTGCCAGCATCACTCACAGGTGAATATTTAATTGTCTCCCTCTTTTTAGAGGGGTGGGGAGAGTGTTGTTTATCTTTAGAGAGGTTTGTCTGCTCACCGTGCACAGCAGAGTGGTCCTATTTTCATGATCTGAAAGGAGGTGTATGAAATCTGTTACGGGGAAGTTTGTGCCTGCTCTCATTATAACCCCTGCTGCCCACAGAAATTCTGGAAGGTCGTAAGCGCATCCTGGTTGTTTCCTTCTTTCCTTCTTCAAACTTAAAGCCACTTGACACTGTGCTGCCCATTTATGTTCTTGACTATCTGCCTTTAGAGATTAATTTGTTGTGCTGGTGAAAGCGGTCCCATTAATCTATTTTAGAGACTTGGGCCACTGCTCTTAGACTAATTATTTTGTTCCTGGAGTCTAACCTTCATTTGTATGTGGCACGACAGTTCACCTGCCCTCCCCACACTCAGCCTCTCCGGCATTCAATTCTTCCTTCACTTACTAATGACTGGCTCTCAGAACTAGTACACCTGCTATTCGGACAATGTAAAATAAAACCCACGTCAACAATCCCACCGCAATAAACCATCAGTGGAGTAAACCTAGCAAAATTTTAATCTCTAACTTTATAATCACTAAGAAAAACTGAAATAATTTTATCAAGGGCCCCATTATCAATGAGAGAGAATATTACTTGTTACCAACACCTAAATCTTGTTAAAATGACATCTTACTGAATTTACAAGTGGTGAGATTTGTTTCTGATTATGACTCCCTTTGCTAACAATATAGAAATCCAAAAGTCATGTGTCAAATTGTCTTTAACTGGCGTTCTTTCTTCTGCCAAAATTAAGTCCAAACCCAAGAAGCGAATGTGGAGCTGTTTATAATTTGGGTTGATCAGCTTTGAAAACATGTTCATTCTGAATTTAATGAAAGAGGAAAAGGCCATAAAATCACCATCAATCGTTCAAAAATGCCAACCACTTAAAGGCCCACTGTCCTTGAAAGCCTGTACCGCCTCCATCATATGTTTTTAAAAAATAACCATTGTTAATTACTGGGGGGAGGGGGTTGGGTTCCCTGGGTGGCTCAGTTGGTTAAGCAACTGCCTTCAGCTCAGGTCATGATCCTGAGTCCTGGGATCGAGTCCTGCATCAGGCTCTCTGCTCAGGAGGGAGTCTGCTTCCCCTCTAACCCTCCCCTTCTCATGCTCTCTCTCTCACTCTCTCATTCTCTCTTTCAAATAAATAGATAAAATCTTTAAAAATAATTATAATAATTACTGGGGGGGGGCACCTAAAGCCAGACCTGTATGGCTCATCCTATAATAGCATCTACCACTTCTTTCCTTACGTCGCAATTATTGTCATCATCATCATTATCACTCTTCTCATGGCCATCCCGCTTCTAAGAGTGTGTGGTAAAGAATTTCACCTTGCCCCAAAAGAGGTCTAGCCTTTACCCTCAGTTCCTGGGAAGCGAGTTCTAAGCCCTTGGACTGTCCTGCCTGAAAAAAGTATCTTTGTCTACCCCGGGGCCCTTGACCCACACTAGAGAGTCTAACAGTGTGATTTATTCGGGGAGGGGCTTTGGGTGATGTGATATCAGCTCAATATACCAAGGGACTGGTGACTGAAGTCAAGCTCATGGGCAGTCTAGGTAACCAATTCCCAGTAAAAACTCTGGGCGTCAAGGCCCCGGTGAGCTTCTTCCCTGGTTGGCAACACTCTGTACACAGTGTCGCACATCATAGCTGAGAGAAATCAGTGCTGCCCAGGACTCCACCGAGAGAGGACAGCTGGAGACCCCGTGTTTGGAACTTTCCTGGACTCTGTCCCATGTACCCTTCCGTTGGCTGATTTTCATCTGTAGCCTTTGACTGTAACAGAATGAAATGATGCATATAGAGGCGCTCAGTGAGTGCAGTGGGTTCTTCTAGCACATTGTCAAATATGAACATGGTCTCAGTGACCTCTATGCTTACAACAGGTGCTGGAAATGAGGATGGGCTTGTGGACTGTTCCCTAACTCTGCAAAACATGCTGAATAAAGACCAAAAGAGACATGCAGAGTTTTGCTCCATGACTGCATGTCCTCGGCAAGCTCACTTAACCCTTCCGGGTTGATTTCCTCAAGGAAGACAACCTGAACCAGGTTTATAAATATTCCAAAGGGGTGCTGGTGCTGACGTAGTAAGAGTTCAGAGAAAGGCAGTGAGAGGTAGACAGAGCACAGATGTGGACTCAAATATGGGTCCAAATGCTAGTTTCAGCACCTCCTGGCTCCTTCTCCCTGGGCAGAGGACGCCTGGTGCCTAAGGAGCCCTCAGGAAAGTGTGTGAGCGATGGCATATGGGGGCCAAAATTCTTTTGGCTACTCGGTAAAGCTACTCCTGTTTCTGGTTAATAAATCCCAGTCCTTTAGTACTAACCACCCTAATTACACTAAAACATAACAAGGCTTTCCTAGCCAATGGCTACAACCCCTAGAATGTCATAGTCATTGATTCCAGGCTTTCCTTGGAAGCTCCCAATGTCCTCACTCTTTGGAAACATTGTTCTAAAGCTGACAGCTTCCAACGGGTGTATTTCAACTCATTAATCCATATTCAAGCTCTCTTCCTCATCCCAGCCCCAAACTGCTGTCTTTCTTGAGGAAACCCCATGAGAGCTGAGAAGAAAGAAGGTTTCTCTGCATGGAGTCACTCTGACTCATTTATAATGGAGTGAAATGGCTATTTCCTTGTCTTTCTCTAGCAAGTGTGGAGCCACTCAAAGCATATTCCAGTAGGCAGTTTGGTAACTAATTTGGAAAACGATGGGATAAGCTGAAATCCTGGCACTTCTGGCCTTTTATTCCTATTTGAATATCCTCTGAACACTTAATTCTCACCATAGTCAACTGTGAACTTAGGAGAGACTGTTTTCTCAATGGATGCCCAGGTTCACTGTGTTATCGAAGTCCCTAGATTCATTATAGGCACACAGATGTTCAATAAACATTTGCTGAGCAAATGGGTAGAGAGAAGATAGCAAAATGCCAAGCCATGTCTCCTCCAGTCACACACGCAAACTTTCTATGTTAGAAATACCCAGTTTATCTCTTTTGTCCACCGTGATGAGCTCAGAACAGGAGCTCTGAGCACTACCACGACTTCCACGTATACATAGCTGAATGATATTTTGCAGGACAGTTTAAAATGCTAAATGGAGCAAGACCAATGTGAGCGGGGTGAGTAACAATGGGCCCCACAAAAGTTGGTCAGAAAAGTGAGATGCAGTCACCAAGATGCCATGGCGAAAGGAGGAGATCCTACCTTCCCACCATCAACATGGGGAGAACAACAACGCACGCCTGCCTTTTCGAAACCACCAGTTAATTTCTACTGCAAACCACGATCAGACATCCATTTCCTGCACCATCATGTGTCTGCGACATTTCTGTGACCCGACAGATTACTGGGACTCAGATATGGCCCTCACCACCTACTCATAGGTAGTCATCCTGTGTAAAAGCGTGATGCATATCAACCTACAGGCTCTGATTGCTAAATGCACAGAAAAAAAAAATATGATGTTTATCAGAGAACAATGGCACAGCCATCATCAACTATAAAGAGATTCCTACGAGTCCATTGACTGGACTGACAACTCCTGTAACAGATGGTAAGACAGATGCCCTCAAGCCCAAATTAAATGCATTTTCTGTCCACCATAGCAGTAAGTGGAAATGCTCCTGTGTGATCCTAAGATTTGAAAACCACGCAAAGTAAGAATGAGAAATAGGCCAAGAAGCTCTTCCCCAGCCTGGCTAGCTGACCCCAACAGCCCATCTCAGATTTCTATAATGTTCACCAGGTTGTCACTACTGATCATTCAAATCCAAATATCAACCAAAATTAAATGACTCCTTTTCCTCTTGCATTATATAGAAACATTATTTTTCTACATTTAAATCAGCTCTGTTTTAATATCAGCTACATCAGAAATGTCATTTACTCAGGGGGAAAAAATTAAAACACCATTCTTACTAATCAACCACAAATACATTAGTGTGGTGACCACAATTACATCGCTGTGTCTTGAAAGGCCAAGTCAGAAAAGATTTGCGCATTGAGAGTCCACAGCTAAGAATATGAATTGAAATGAGAACATACGAGTTCTTTTTTGATTAATCAGGGCCCTCCCTAAAATGAAACCTTGGACCCAAAGCACATGACACACCAAAAACAATATCACTTCTGTGAAATCAGCAAGTTCTTTAAAGCGCACTCTTCAAACTGAATAATTCAAGATGTCATTATTGGCGAACTGGGGCATTTTGCATATTTAATATGTAATGGAGTAATATTACCTTATATAGAACAAGATTTGACTAACAAGTGTCAAGCTCTATGCTGGGTGCTTTTGTACATATCCTGACTTCTCCAACTATTAATTATATCACCTCAGGCAAATGACATAGCCCTTCTATGTCTCAAATTCCTGATAACAACAGTGTCAACCTCACAGTTTTGTTGTGGAGAAGAAATAAGTTAATACATGTAATGTACTTAGATCGGTCCCTGACATGTGCTTAGTAATTATTGAGCTATTATTATTATTATTATTGCTATCTCTAAAATTATCAGCGCAAATACTGGTTACGAAAACCCAGAGAGGTGGTTATTACCTCCATTTTACAGGGGAGGAAATGGAGGCTCAGAGAGGTTGAGAAAATGCTGCAAGTCACACATACGTAGTGCTGTTGCTCACATAAAACTCTTGTCTTAGAGGGCACCTGGGTGCTCAGATGGTTGAGCATCTGATTCTTGATTCTGACTCATGTCATGATCTCAGGGTCCTGGGATGGAGCCCTGGGTGGGGTTCCACGCTCAGTGGGGAGTCTGCTTAAAGATACTCCTCCCTCTCCTCCTTCCCCACTTGCACGCTCATTCTCCCTCTTTCAATCTCTCTTTAATTTTAAAGAGTGTTGAGAGTCACACTTTAAAATTTAAAATTTTAAAATCTCTCTTAAAATTAAAAAAAATGTTTTTAAAAAAAGACTCTTGTCTTAAAGTCCAGTCTTCCCACCACCCACCCCACCTCGGCAAGGAGACTATAAATAAATGTCCCCGAATCAGCAGAGATGTTTTCCTTACATTGGTTAACTTCAAAGTGACATAAAATTGTATGCAAATTCCTTTGATCAAGAAAAATAGCACCTTCAGAATGGACTACTTTGAAAAGAACATTGTTAATTGGTAGGCACTTAGTTGAGATAGGACAAAGTCCTTTGATGTCCTAAGTGTCTTTCCAAGTCAAGTAGCTTAGGGAGCCAAGCAGGGGGAAAGAATGAGCACAAGATCAGGGGTCTGAAACTCAGGGTTGAGTCTTCCCTTTGCTCACTGCTGTGAGGCCAGAGACAAAATAACTTAACTTTCTTCTTCAGGTCATCATTGTGAGGATTAAATAAGATAATGTTTGTTACTGCGATGTGAACTCTAGAGCTTTGGGAAAACAATAAACTATAATTTTTATCATCATAACCCAACTGCCAGCCTTTTCTGAAATGACCCCTTTAATGGATGACTGAACTTGACTGAAATTCCTTAGCCTTTCTCACCATTTCTATTTCTGGAAACCATGAACTAAAGGACACAGAGAAGTTCACATGTAAATGCTTTTCCTTCTTTCTTCCTTTGGAACTCCAAAGAGAATTCAAATATTACATCTTTCATCTCTTAAACCTCATCATAAAAGCCAAATGAGGAGTACTTTTGTTCTGGGGGAAGCAAGACTCATCATTTTCATTTAACCACCTGGCTGTTAACAAGTGTGAATATTTTGCTTCCTAGATACTGCAACAACTGGAAAAGAATAGGTCTCATGAAAGTCCAACCTTTCTTAGCTAAATACCAGAACATGAACTGTCCCACTAGGATGAGAAGTGAAGAAGGGAATGATTAAGTGAGTAAATGGCACATCTACACTGAGTCTGGATCTACTCTCAAACAGCAACCCTCCCACCCCCACATCACACGTGATCAGTGACACAATCTATCTCCTTTCTTGACTATTCTACTATTCTTGTTTAACCTTTCACAACAATTTAATATAACTCTCCCAATATCTAATTAATTTCTTTTTTTAAGATTTAATATATTTATTTGAGAAAGAGAGGGAAAGCACAGAGGGAGCGAGAGGGAGAAGCAGACTCCCCCCCTAGCAGAGAGCCCAACGTGGAGCTCGACCCCAGCACCCTGAGATCATGACCTAAAGGCAGACGCTTTAACCAAATGAGACACCGAGGTGCCCCTAATTAATTTAACTCTTCCATTAATTCCCCAGATAATTATAAACAAAGAAGTTCTTTTCCCAAAAAAGCTGATGGTGAGGTCTCTTGCCTCCATCCTTGTCCTTGTTTCCAGAAAGCCTCTAATCCAACTATCAACTCTTCAAGGAGTTTATATGGTCAAACTCTTAAAAAAACAAAAACAAAACCTGAATCTTTTCAGTAAAAAGGTGTTCAAATAGTGACATTTTGAGTTGAGTTGGGACCACTTCTTCTGCACACACACCACCACCACTACCACCACCACCACCATCACCAAAAAAAAGTTGGTTTGTAACCTAATCACTCCATGGTGAGACCCACCAGTAGACAAGCTGTGCTCATGCTACATGGATTTAATCAGTTTACTGGGTCCTAACGCTCATGGACACGCTGCCAAAAATAGGCAAGGACAGATGAAAACAGAAAGAAAAAAAGTGAGATTCAGAGAAAACAGAGACCACACAGGGAGCAGAAAAATCTTAAAAACAAAAATAAAGAAATCAAACATTTGTTAATATCCTCAAAGAGAAAAAAAATTATAAAATGTGTCCATGAAACACTAAGAAATAGTAAAACAAAATAGTGAACAGAGATCAAGAAAGTGCTCTTAAATATTAAAAATAACACAGCTGAAATTTTAAAACATCAGTAAAAAGACTAGATAGTAAAGTCAGAAATCTTTCAGAAGTAGAATAAAAAATCAAGGAGATGGACAATGAAAGGAAAAAGATAAGAAATTAGAGGCTCCATCCAAAAGACGTAACATCTAAATAACAGGAGAGCCAGTATTATAGAATACTGAGGAAGAAATTGATAATAAATAAATAAATAATTTTCGAAGAATTGAAATACATATAACTACAGACTAAAAGAGTTTGCAAAGTACCCAGCACATGAATAAAAAAGGACCCACACTGAGGCATATCATCATAAAATTTCAAAGTGTGGATAATCCTAAAGGTAACTGAGGGGGAAAATAGGTCACATACAAAAGTCTGAGAATGGAAGTGGCATCAGACTTTTTAATATGAGAAATGATTAAAAAATAGGGTAATACCTTAAAATTGAATTTTAATAATAAATTTTATCCCAGAATTCTATACCATCCTAACTATTAATCAAGATACATTTTTATACATGCAAGGATTCAAAACATTTACCTTCTATGCCTCTTTTCCCAAAAACCTATTGAAGGATATACTCCCACAAAAATGAGGAAGACTGGGATTTAAGAAACAAAGCATCAAACAGGACAACAGTGAACAGAAATCTTATTACAGTAGCTACTCAGTAGACCCAGAGAATAACTTCTCCAGATTGTTGCACAGGGGCACCACGAGGAAAGCCTGGGGTGGGAGCATAGTAATGACAGGTTTGAGTATACAGAAAAGTTACTACCTGTTTGACAAAGATATTGGAGAGTTCATTAAAAAATAGCAATAGGTACTAGACAAAAATAAAAGACAAGATAGCATGAACTCTAGAAAAAACAAAGAGCTATACAAAAAAGGAGCAATGGTTATATTTTACTGTTTGGCTTAGCAGTGAAAAATATCTGTTTAAATCATAACACTATAAACCTTGACCACTGATTCAACAAAATACTGGTCAATAACTTTATCAAGGGGATGGAGGGAAATGAATCACAGGGAGAGTGAGAGAGCTATCATATTTCCCCTTAGGTGAATAAATGAAAAAAATAGCAGTTGGCATATTTAGGAATACAAGAGTAAATAGTAGGAAAACAAAAGTGTTGATGTATAAATCTATTTGAATATAATATATAAATATAAAATATATACCTTTAGGAAGAGGGACTGAAGAATGGGACAGGCAATGTTATATTTCCTTTATAAGCCTAGTTGTATATTTGGCTTTCAAAACTATGACTATATGCTACATTGATTTAAAAATATACTTAATATCTTTACAATTTTAAAATTAGAATTAAAAATCTCTATGACGGCAAGATGTGATCGGCATAAAGGAACACTGGAGACTATAAGAATAAAGCTCAAGTAAGTAACTGGCCTCAAGCCAAACAATCACAAAACACCGTATTCATTTAAATCTTATACACTCTTGTGGAAGTATGCTTTCTTCTCACTTTGTAATTACATCACTTCAAAAATCAGAAGTCCTACCACCACTGCTCCGATGTTGCGAAAAACATCGGATGGATATTCTAATTTCTCCGATTTATCACAGGAACAAATGAAAAAGACTTCCTTTATCAATCTTTTCATGATTGATCAAATCCTTAATTTCTACACCATGCTTTCACTCTTTGGAGCTTTGGTCTAACCAAACTAATACCCACTGTTTTTTATACTAATATTTATCCACTTGATGGTAAATACGTAAACACAGCATAAAACTTCTTCCAATAAAGGCAATTCTTCCGAATGACAGACTTCACTTAACGTTTCTTAAAAATGCATATCTATATAATAAAAGAATGCATTCTCTGATTACAGATCTAACACTTTACTAACATTTTCCTAAAACACTAACATTTTACTAAAATGATTCCAAACCCCCTCATAATTACCTTTGAATTTGGCTTTTGGGGATAACTGGGTGATGGGCATTAGAGAGGGCACTTGATGTAATGGGTGTTATACACAACTGATGCATCACTAAATTCTACCCCTGAAATTCATAACAGAGTATAAGTTAATGAAATCAGATATAAATAAAGAATTTTTTAAAAAGACAAGCAACACAGCCAATTCCATTAGTTTTAAATCTTCCTGAACCAGATATGCCTGGGCATACATTTAAGGAAGTTAATACTAGTCAAGCATGCACTTGACCTATGGCTAAGAATAATTCCTTAGTATACACATAACCAAACCATGTATTGTTGTTTGGCTTTAAAAATACGCAAACTTGTTTAACAAAAACGAATTCAAACACAGCATTTAGGAAAAGCGATTTGTTTACCTCTGTTGGTTTGTAGCAGTCTACAAGAGCTTCCTAGAATAAAATACACAGAAGGTAAGTTTGATTATTTTAAAATCCATTATCATTTTAAAAGTGAAATTAAAAATTATTTTCTCTTCATGGTGTTCTTCTATACATGGTAAATCCAGATTTTCTATCGACAATCTAGAAAAACACTTTATCTCAGCACCCGTTGGGTCGTCTTGAAGATATCCAAAGTTGTACATTCCTACGCACGAATGCCTTGCACTCCTCAGAACACACACGTGCCTTTCCTTTGGCCTACCAACTGGTTAATAGTAAACCGTATATGCTTAAGTTGAGACAGCCTGTGGGAAACGGTAATGATCAGCCCAGGTATGGAAAGCCAGGGGTCTGGTTGTGATTCCTCCACAAACTGCCATGTCCCACCCCTGCAGGCCTCAGTGTCCTCGCCTGGAAACCAAAGCAGGTGGCCTGAGCAGCTAAAGCCCCTTCGAAGTTCTTAATTTTATAAAAAACCTTTTATAGGCCACTACATTTTCTGCAGAACCTGGTGCCTGCTTCACTGTTTCTAACTTTCGTAACTAGATGCTATCGCATCCCAAGTAAATTTACCAACAAGGAATGATCACTAAGCTAGGACTGTTCACCACACGAGGGACACTAGTAATTATTAACACACGGAACACATCAGTACATTAAAATGTGTCCTTTCGTTGCCTTTAGAGATCACTTGCCATTGGTGATGACCGACGACCACTAGCAGTAATTATCAGTGAACACTAAGAGCCATGACAGGGCAGAAGTTAATTGGTTTTAGACACTCCCAAATGCAGATATTAAAACGATAGATCTGACCTCCTGTGGGAAGCGAAAGAAGTGTTGTTCTGCTCTGGACTGAGGAAAGAGGGGACAGCTTCAACATCTACTGTTGTACGAGGAGGTTACCAGGCAAGTGTACTCTAACAATATTTCTTTTATTAGGCTGTAAACAATCTGCTCTAGAAACTGATTTCATGGGTGATAGGATCCAAAACTGGGAGACCAGAGTCCTGGGCTTGGGCGCCCCGGATCTGGCCCAGCACCTCTCCTCTCCCATAACTGCGGAACACCACTTCCTATCCTGGCGAATGGATTTCTGGAAGGAAGAACCAGCTCTTCCTCCAAGGAGATGTGGCTACAGAAGCTCATACCCGGTAGGCGGTTTGAGAACTGACCATAGCCAAGAACTGCTTTACCATCAGAGATGCCGTGCAGGGGAACGGATATCAAGCACCCCCCTCCTCTCCTCTGGGCACACTGCCTGCTCAGGTCCTGGTGCTAACACTGCCCTAGGGCAGGATCAGTGCACACCAGGTTCCGGAGATGCAAGCCGATTCAAGCACTCACAACAGGCAAGTTCTAGATTTTGAAAGCTGCTTACCCGTAACTTTAAAGCTCTCTCTTCTTCACTGTCAGCATCAAGAAGATCATCAATGTCAATTTCTACTTCGGGCATTTCTTCTTCCTGGTTGGGGGAGACAAATGGGAAGGCATTCGATTTAGTGAGAAACAACATTGCACCAAACCAACTTAGTTGACTTAAAGAAATAACTAGATCACTGATGGGGTAGGGTGGGGGGGGGATCAACAATGGGGTGGGAGGAGAGACCAGATGGAAGAGGAGGGAAAGGAGGGGATACAGAGGACAAAAGGGAGGGAGGGGGTAAGTGGAAGGAAGGATGGGGAAAGGAAGGGGCAGGGGAGAGGGAGCAAAAAAGATTTAAGAGTCACAAAGCAGTAGAAAGTATTTCAAAGATGACAATTTCCTATGTTATGGTAGAAAGCTACAATTATGATTAGAGGATGGGAGTCAGCAGATTACAGAAAGAACAGTGACACCTTCCTGGTAGGGGCCACCTTCTCCCCAGCTCCTCCCCGTCGCAGGGATGTGTCTGCAGAAGGTAGAGAGAGACCTCTATGAGGGACATCTGGGCTTAGCCGCTCAGCACTGGCTGCATTCCTTGGTCTTCGGGGGCAAGGCTCACTTCCTGAGTATCTCCTTTCTAGTTAGATGCGTTCACTAATAGTGCTCAACCATTCTTTTTTTTCTATTCCAACAAATAAGAGAACCCAAGCATTTGGAGGAAACCAAGGAATATGATATACCAGTGTGAAATGATAAGAAATGTATATATTGGTCTCTACCCTGGTTCCTGGCACAGAGCTCCTAAATCCCTTATGAATGAGGATGCCAACGTTTGTTCTAACATTTAGTCTCTGACCCCAGTTCCTGAAACAGAGCTCCTAAATCCCTTAGGATTTCTCGGCTGGTAGGAACATCTTGAGTTTTAATGAGGTAACTCCTGGTAGAGCTCCTGGATGGGGGCTGCTCACAAGAAAGACCAAACCATGATCGGAAGTTTGGAACTTTCCACCACACCCCTCACCCATCCTTCTAGAAAGGGGGCTGGAAATGGAGGGAGGCACAAATGTAGCCTCTATCGAGGTTGAGGCTGCTGAGCGGATCCCAAGGCCGCACTCCATGGTCAGGATACTGGGAAAGACGACACTGGATGTGCGTGCTGCTTCCGTCCATCCGTGGCTACCAGCCTCCTGGCCGCCACCATGTCCCCTCCCCCGCAAGCCGACGCTCTGTCACTCAGAGCTGCCCATGCCCCACCTCCTATTTTTGTGTGTATGTGAAATCCCTGTCTGAAAGGAGTCATTTAGAAAGCCACAACAGATGGGTGGTAGAGCTCTCAAGGGTCTACCTGACTTCCCACAGTGAAAGGACGCGTGGGGACTGAAACAGCAACAGAGAAAATCACCAGTTTCTGAAACAGCCGGCAGCCCGCAAACACAGACCACAGCTAGGGAGCCACAGTGTGGACGGAGCCCACAGGGAACCTCCCCAGGCCCATGAATGCTGAAACAATGGCCAGCAGAGCCCAGCGCACACTGGCTAACGTTCTGGTAAATGTGGTTAGAGATTAATTCAGTTACATCTACAGCGCAGTGTGGCTTTAAAAACTACCATATAAGGCCAAAATACCTACAGCCAGTTTCAGCTGCTGCTTCTCAAGAAAAGCAAAAGAGACAAACCCACAAGTTCCTATCTGACGATCCACACAGAACCCTCTTCCGTTTCTCCACTCCTCCCCCCAAAACAGTCATCTGCGTTTGGCATTAATATTTGGTGAGGACACGAAGTCTATGTTTAAGTCAAGGTTCAACGTCCTCGAGCATGGGAGCAGGATACAGTACCAGCTCGAGGAATCGCGGCTAGGGGAAGCTCAACGTCTGCTCTTCGTAAAGGAAATGACAGAGTAAGTCAATGAGGCTTTCCTCAGAAGAGTAGGGCAGTGGGTTTCCCTGCAAACATCATTCAGCTCTGATGCCCGGCCAAATTCGGCCAAATGGGCCTTTACTTGCATAGCCAAGCAGACTCCCACCCATGTAGGAGGCATCCACCGTACTCTCATTAAGGAACGCACTTGGCTCTCCCTCAGATACTACGTTTGACCCATTTTCTCCAACCCGCGAGATCTGGGCTGTCCAATATGGCAACCACACGTGGTATTTTCATTTAAATTCACTAAATGAAATCCAATTAAAAATTCAGTGCTGCAGTCTCATTAGCCACACTTCAGTGCCCAGTGGCCACATGTGGCTCATGGCTCCTGCGCAGATGTGGAACCTTTCATTCCATTGGACAGGATCGCCCTAGAGTCCAATCACCACCTGGCCCAGATATTGGGGAGCAAAGCCTCCTTCCCTCTCAAAGGAGCTTGAGAGGAGGAGAGAAAACGCCCCTTATCACAAGGTCAATACCATTACCAAGGGTATATGGCAGGGAAAACCTAGGTTTGGCTTTCCTGAAGCAGACTGTCTTCACCAACTGAGTAATTACAACAATCATTGGGCATGGACACTTTCTACCAAACTAGGATGCTTCTCATTACCCTCACCCTTTTTCTGTCAGTGGCTGGGAGGAGTCCGAGCTCCGAGCTCCGTGTACACCCCAGGAGGGTGGAGTAGGGGTGTGTTCTGAAGGTCGGTGATGGCGAAACCAAAGCCTGGGGCACAATGACATAGAAACACAGGCCATGGAAGTAAACATGGGAGAGACCTGGGGAGCAAGGAATGATCCTGTATCAAGTAGAGAATCCTATATATATATTTGGAGGCGCCTGGGTGGCTCAGTGGGTGAAGCCTCTGCCTTCGGCTCAGGTCATGATCTCAGGGTCCTGCGATTGAGCCCCACATCGGGCTCTCTGCTCAGCAGGAAGCCTGCTTCCCCCTCTCTCTCTCTGCCCACCTGCCTACTTGTGATCTCTGTCAAATAAATAAATAAAATCTTAAAAAAAAAAAGAACCCTATGCATATTTGGTATTTAAAATTTTTAATGAGGAATGCAGAAATAGTCCACATTTCATGGAAATTCTCTTTGGCACTATTCCATGTACAGAGCAGTGTCACCAAATAAACAACTTTAGTGACAGATCACATCGTTGACAAGGGAGTAACCACAGCCACAGCTTACTCTGATGTCCTCGCGTTTAGCTATGTTTGAGGATTTCCCCACATTAAAAATAAATCAGGGGTTACGGTAACACTAAGTGCAACCATCTCCTCAGGGTCCCTGGGCTAAGTCACCAGCCAACGTATCCCCCTTTCCGTCAGAGGCCTTCCTGTTGGTACCACAGAACAAGCCCCTTGATCATCACCACCCATCTTCTTCTTCACACATCTGTTGGGAACCCACCTTACGCAAGACATTGTGGGCCAGGCCCTGTGAGACTCAGCCTGCGAGGGATGGACTGTCAGTCGAAGCTCGAAACAAAATAACATACAATGGCACCCAAAGAGAAAGACAAACCCCAAGTGCTTGAGTAATTAAAGAGAGGGAAACCTTCCTCCAAGGGCAGCCTGGGAGGGTTTCACCAAGGAGCATGTAAGCTGGCCTTGAGGAGTGGCAGGATTTGGAGAGGGTTGTGGGGGAGGGAGATTATCCACAAGAGGCAAAATGTACACAGGAGGCAAAAATACAATGTGAGTTGTAAATATGGCATGTAGGAAGGTCCTTGGCCCAGGAGTCAGACAGCTCTGTGTTGTCAATTTGAATGCCTATGGCGAGCAGACGGGTTACAGAAATGAGCACTAAGACAGCTGGGGGCACTATAAGGAGTAGTGAGGAGCATGGCAAACTGGAGTAAACATGCCCTGAAGAAAAACAGCAAAGAACGCTCCATTCCTGCCTACTAGTGCCGCCAGATTTTCTAACTTCTCTGAAGTCGAAAACACAGCTTTTTAACATAAAAACAACGCAATATTTTAAAAGTTGGCTAACAATCCCTTAAAATCCTGTAAAGAACAAACAAAATCCATCCCCCCTGCAGGCTGCAGTTTTTCCTCATCCTGCAGAGATTGGCCCACAGAGGGCTCCAGAGCAAGGCTGGAAACCAAGAAGGGGAGCCCGTCCAGCTGCAGGGCCGCGGGCAAAAGGGAGGAGGGGAGGAGAGGAGGCCCGCCCAGAAGCACGCACGCATCCCAGAGACAGCGAACCGGGCTTGAATGAGTTGTGGCAAGAATGAAAAGATCTTAAACCATGATTAACAGCGAGGGAAAGCAGATGGCATTTGGAAGTGAGCTGGGTGGCGGGTGAGGGAGAAGGAAAGGTCAAGAGAAGATCCAGGTTTCAAGCCCCAGAGGTGTTGGGGGAAAATGCCATAAGGAGGAGCAATCTGGGACCTGGAGTGCGGTTCGCAACCAGCAAGCAGTTCAGAGGGAACCCATCTGCAATCCCCGCTCCCCGCCCCAGCTCCCAGCTCTGGAGCAGAGGCCAGAGAGGCAGGACCCCCGTTGTCGCCACCGCAAAGGGACACGCTGCAGGGCTGAGCAGCAGCGGGCAGAGGCTGCGGCCTGGAGGCGGCCAACTCCGCCGCGAGCGCACAACAGGCCCCGGCATGAGGACACACTCAGGCCACCCACGCAGGCTCCTGAAGCTTGGCCGGCCTGTGGGAACACACGCACCCTTGCACACGCACACATTCTCACATACTCTCATGCATACACACACCCTCTCCCACATGCCTTACACACACTTGTGCATTCACATGCATACACTCTCATAGGCACATGTGTACACACTCATGCACATTCTCGTATATACATATATTCACAAGCACACACTCACATACACCCACACCCAGTCTCATATGCACACTCTCATGTGCACACACCCTCACATGCACACACTCACATGTGCACAAACTCATATACACACACTCTCACATGCAGTCTCCCATGTGCACACACTCGCATGCTCACACTCTTTCACATGCACACATTCATACACACTCTCACATGCGCACATTCACTCAGATGCACACAGTCCCATGCTCACACACTCATGCACACACATTCACGTGTGCACACATACTCACATACCATATACACACACACTTCTAACTTGCCAGAAAATTTACACCATGAACCCCGTTCAGCATGGTGTCAAGTGTGCTTGTACTTAAAAAAATACAGCTCCGCGGCAGTGACGGGGCCAGGAGCGCTGGAGCTAAAACAGCTTGTACACGGATTCTGGTTTTCCAGCTCTGTGACCCACAGCCTGACAGCTCCCCGAAGTGCCAGACGTTCCCGGTTCTCAGCAAGCCTCCAGCTCCAACAGGGCTGTGAAGGGCTGCGGGACAGGAGCCTGTGACCCTGGCGGGGCGCGCGAATCGATGCACGCAGGGTGGGACACGAGGGCAGCAGGGCAGGGCTAGGCATGGGCCCGTGGCCACAGCCGCATTGACAGTCGCCTGCTGTGAGTGCAGGGCAACTGGCTTAGGAAGAACATAAAGAGAAGAGAGGCGAGCGGAAGCCGAGGGATTCTGGGAGTTCCCTGTGAAAATATTTACATGTCAGGTTGTCATTTTAATGACAATCTCAAAAATTTCTGTAAGCAAGCATATGTTGTCTAAGAATCGTCTGGATGACCACCCTCTAACCTTCAACTCGACTCTGTCTACACATTGGCATCAAGCAGAACGACTGTAACCGTCCTGGGCTAATGAGTAAAAGGCCAAAGGTTTAACACCGAATGGATGTAATACCTGTTAGAATCCTACCTCGGAGAGTACGCCCACCCGGTGAAGCTAGAAGACATCTCTCATGGGATGCACAGGGGCAAGGAGGGGCCTCCTTCCTAACCTTGAAAGGAGTGACATTAGTTATCACGCTAAATTCATGTTGTGTGCCTGAATTCCATTGGCTGGGTGCTTTCCAACCAATTTGCAATTTTTATTTGATTTTATAACTGGAAAAACCATTAGCATCAAGAGTTACACTTGGTTTTAAGTGGCACATATTTAAATATTATATTACATGTTTAAGTAAGTCCTGGAAACTGCCAGAAATCCTTTCCACTTAAAAAGGAACCTGGCCTGCCCTATGGCACATTGCTGTGGAATTTCAGAACATAGGGGACCAAGAGGAGACCCTGGAAATGTCCAGAAAGGGAACAGGTCACAGAGGCAGGCAGAGAATCGGTGTCATCAAGCAAGGGAGCAGTAATTTCAAAATCCTGAGCGAAAACGATTTCCAAATGGGACGCCTCCATGCCCACAAACTGCCAACTGAGAGTCAGAGAAACAACACAGACATTTCAAGACACCTCAGGTTTTACATCTTAATAGATGTGCCTCCCATCCGAGGAAGAAGTGCTCCAGTAAAACAAAGAACTAGGAAAGGCATCTGTGGTTGATCTGTGGTTGGCGATGGCGATGGCGCAGACCGGAGGGCACACACTCCAGTCGAGCTGGAGGAGGGTACCTGGGAGGCTGGGAAGTGAAGAACAAAGCACATGGGCCCTCCGACCTGGGAAGCTGAGCAGAAAGAACGGGCCTGAGTGTACTGGGCAACACGGCCTTGGGGACCAGCACACACCTGCCTGGGCCCAGGCGTACAGAGGGGCTGGAAGAGGATGGAACCCCACGTGGAACGAAAATGGGGGAAACGCATGTAGGTCATCCCAGCTCCAACTACCTTGGTGAGTGCTATGATCCCACATTACCAGCCTTTCCCTAATACCACTTATTTTAAAATTTAAATAAGCTTCAGGGGGCGAAGCTGGCTCCAAGCCAAACAATAGTACTTCCCAAACTCGTCCTTTAAAAAAAAAAAAAAAAAAATGAAAGAGCCTAACGAAACTTGATCCTGTGGCGAAGGGACTGTTAAGATAACATCCACGAAGGATGTTCTTCTTGCCATCCAGAAAAGCAAGTCTGTGCCCTCCCTTTATCCCAGACACCTCCCAGCTGAAGTTCACCTCTGGAGCACGGAGAGCACCCCTCCATTGTCACCACCCACATCCACCTAGTACCCCACACAGAGCGCCACCCCTGTCCTCTTGGCCAAGAAAACATGATGTGATATGGGTGAGCAATACTGACGTGATTTGATAAACACCATAAACTGTTTCAATTTGTTGATAGTTCACGTGCTTGATTTGGTACTTCTCCCCGTTATCATTGAGCAAATGACCTGTCACACAGCCTCATGTCACAGCAGCCCAGGGGAGAGCTGCCGCCTTAACATTCAACCATAGAAAACGAACACCAACTCATAGAAAGATTCCCGTTATTGGTCCTGTGAGATTATTCTAGAACAAGGCACGTCTACGGCAAACGCTAAGAGCACCAGGCAGACCCACGCGACATCTACTGGCGACATATGTACCACCGCCGAGCACTTTCTAGATGCCAGAGAGAAAGAACAGACAACTGACAAAAACACCCATTCTCGTGGAGATTAAACCCTGGAAGGGGAAGACACACAATGAACACGTAAGCACCACAGACAGCACAGCAAACAGAGGTAAATACTTTGGAGGAAAAACAGGCAGAGGGGAGGGACAGGGGCAGCAAGGCTA
The DNA here is from genome assembly GCF_963455335.1 of Martes martes. Taxonomy (NCBI): domain Eukaryota; kingdom Metazoa; phylum Chordata; class Mammalia; order Carnivora; family Mustelidae; genus Martes; species Martes martes. The sequence goes on from NC_137893.1 coordinate 16,245,001, forward strand.
GAATTTTACCTCCAGTGAGAGAAATATCCAAATAGAAGATTTCGAAGAGAGCGAGGGAAGCCGGGTGGGATGTCCGGAGGGAGACATCGAGGGGGACTAGCAAGGTCAGGTGCATCTGAGAGCTGCCAGCAGTCAGGGGTCACTAGAGTGGGCTAGGGGTGGCGTCCCTATGAAGACTGACTTGTCCTGTCCGTGAGAGAAAAGCCACTCGGAGTTGGAGCAGAGTGGGGGCGTGATCTGAGTCACCTTTTGGAAAGGATCACGCCGGGCTGTGGGAGGTATGGGCATGAGCAGAGTCCCCGTTAGAGGTGGCAGAAATCACCTGGTAAGAGACAACGCTGCCTTAGACCAGGCGACAGAAGTGCAGTACGTAATTCTCCTCCTACTTGGGTCACTGAGAAGTCAGGGGTGGCCGCTGAGATGCTAAGGAAAGGAGCTGCTGTGTGGGAAAGCAGCAGGACGGCTCCGAGCCGAGCCAGGGAGGTGCTTTCCTGGATGCGGACCCCATTCCCTGGCCCCCATGTCAATTGTTCCTCCGCTGACAGGCCATGCGGGGCAGGCCTCTGTCACCCCCAATCTCTGGCCCTCCCCAAACCCACACAAACTCCAGGATCAGTAACATGACCTCAGACGTGGCTAAGGTTTCCGAGCCCTTCTGATCAGCGGATCCCTCTTTTAAAAAATTTAATATAAATGTCTCTTCCGGCGCATCTTTCACTCCTTACACCTGAAAATTGCGTGTAAAGACCTAACACATCACCAGCTTACTCAAAACCACAAGGATTAAAAGGGTTGGGGGCAGGGACAAATGTAAGCAAAAATCCCCAGAGGCAGAGCTTTCTGGAAACAATAACACTTTGCGTTTCTGTGTATGAACGCTCAACATGCACAGCTGGTCATGAACAATGCCAAAGTGACCAGAAAAAAATCAGAAGTTGTGTTCCTAAGCAGGTATTTGACAATAAGGGAGAGCTAAGGCAGTTCGCAGAGACGGCGAGGATGGCCTTCTCAGCCATAGCAGAACGGATGTCCCAAAGGTTTCGGCTGCACTGATAAGACAGCCACCGGCCCCTGTGCTGACTCACAGCAGTGGGACGCCTCTAGGTCCCCAGCCCCCCACAGCAGCACCTGCATCACCAGGAGCACCACGTGCAAGCTCCCAGGCCAGCGTGGAGAGGGCTGGTGGACACACACACTCAGAAGCACGTCAAGCAGAAGACAGGACGGATCAGGCGGGTCAAGAACGTGGAAAAGGCAAGCGGGGCCATGAGCTCGTTGCTGTGGGGCCGCAGGCAACAGCTAAGGACATGGGGAGAGAATAAAGGGCTGTCCCAGAAGAGAGGGCTGCTGTCACCCACAAGAGGTAATGGGGAACAAGAGGTAATGGGCATGCAGCCTGTCCCTAAGACGTCACACTTGGCTATGTCCTGCTTCTCCTCCCTTTAGTAATATGGCAGAGACTGTCTTCTCATAGATGATGATTCATTCCTATGCTTAAGGGCCCAGCAGAACTCTTCAGGCTGGAAACACTCAGACCCAGGGTGTCACAAAGGCAAACATCTGCTACAGCTCAGTTCTTAGAAGGCAGTCCTCCCGCACTTTCAAACCTGTCACCACACTGCTCGTGACTCAATCGTTCCAATGGGAAACCGGGTGGCCAGGGTGTTGGGATTACGGAAACACAGAATATTGAGTGTGGACATTTTCCCATCTCCTATCTTGGGAAAGCTGCTACGTCTGCTATGGCTACATGTGTTCAGGGTTGACAGGTACGCAGAAGAGTAAGACTGAGAAGGAGTCATAGAGCTGCCATTTGGAAGAGATGCCAGACACCGAAAAGAAATTGTGACTCCCATCTGGAGCCTTACAGGTACAGACCGGCAGGCACAGCGCACTCACAGTGTGGCAGACTGTGCGTGATACGAGCTCTCAGGTCACAAAAAAGACACGGAGGAACCTTATATACCTATCGCTAAGAGAAAGAAGCCAACTGGGAAAGGCTCCATGCCAGAGGATTCCAACCATATGACGTTCTGGAAAAAGGCAAAACTATGGAGACAGTGGAAAGATCCGTGGTTGCTGCCAAAGGCTTGAGGGGAAAGGAGGGATGGACGAGTGGGGCACAGGACAGTTAAGGGCAGTGAGAGTGTATGACATTGTAATGGCGGATAAATGTCCTTAGGGTCAAGCCCATAGAAGGTACAACACAAAGAATGAGCCCCGATGAAAACTCTGGAGAGTGGCTGAGAAAATTGTATCAAAATCCTTTTTAAGTGGAAGGCAGGCAGGCAGGGACAAGGGGTTCCCCCGGCCCCACCCTAAGGGGAAACCATCTTTAGAAGCATTTGACACCACCCTGGAAGGAGCCCTCCACCCTTTCCCATATTATAGGTCAGTGACAAAACCCTGATTGGATGACAGGTGCGGGGGGTGGTAATCAGAAGGAAACAGCCCGCCAACAAGCCCATAAAAACCCCTGGACTTAGAAACTCTGGTGGCAACCCCCTCGAGTCCCCTCCCTCCTTGGGAGCTCTGTACTCTCACTTTGCTATCACTCAATAAACCCTTGCTTTGCTGCCCATCAAAACATATATATATATATCTCAATACTGGCTCATCTATTATAATAAATACACCAGACTCATACTAGATTTAGCAACAGTGGAGGCAGGGGGAGGAGAGGGAATACTGAGGGAGTGTATGGGGGTCCTTTCCGGAAGCTACAGGCGAGAGCTCAGGGCCACCCACTGGGACATCCTGCCTGAGGAGGAGAACTTGCCAGAAGTTCCTTCCATTACCTCCCTCACACGGTAGGGGAGGGAAGGATCTAGAGGAGCTCTTGCTCCAGGGACCACGGTGGGATCAGAGGGTAGGCCCCTGGGCACACTGGGCGCACCCGACTTCGGTCAAAGTCTAGTCTCAGAAAGAAAGGCCAGCCAAAGAAAGTGACTTACCAGCACTTCTATGCAAAATGAACAGACCAAATGGAGCGCTGCTTCACAAACAACTGTCATGATCATTTCCCCGTAATACGCGCTACTCTGCCTCGGTGAGGTCACAGTTCCAGGAAGCGTGGCCCCGGACCCCACCTGCCCCTCCATTCCAATCCTCATCTAATCCATCGCCAAGTCTATCTGTTCTCTGGCTTAAATGGCTCCTGAACCTGCACTTTCACCTCCTCCACTACCCCACATCTACACTAAATCATCTCTTGCCTGAATTATTACCGGTTTCTTCCAATGGCTGCCACATATCCAGTCTTATCCCTCTATCGGTCCAGTCTCCACTCTGTAGCCAGGGTAGCAACTTTAAGAACACGAATCTGGCACTGCCCTGCCGAAGACCTTTCGGTGGCTTCCCATCAGTCTTAAAACCAAAATTCCTAGCACAGCTTACATGGTGTGCTGGGTGCCTGCCCCTTACCACACCCCCACCCTGCCCCGCCCTGATCCCTCAACATGCTCCCCACTGAGGCCTCCACAGGGCCTTTGCACATGCATGTATGGTATGCTCTTTTCATTAGCTGAAGTCAGCAATCACTTCCTAAGGGGTAACTTCCTTGGTCTCACTTGTGCCATGGTCAACCTCCCCACCCCCTGAAACTGTATTCCTAAGACCAAACACTTCTTTGTTGCAGGTACCACATAGGTCAAGTTTTACACCTGTTGGTGTCCCTCCCTAAACTGTAAGTCCCCAGAGCAGTGCCTTACATGGAGCCTGGCACATGGGAAGCCCTTGTTAATCATTTCTTGAATTAAAGTCCGAACAATTCACTGAGTTAGGTCTTATCCTTGCTGTGGTTTCCTGGAAATGTTTGAGTATCTTGACTCAGGGGCTGAAGGCTTAGTTTCAAACTCAGACAAGCTGACCCCAATCTGCATGGCTTTATGCCAACATGTGTGTTCTCCACCTTTCAGGATGCAGCGTGCTGAGCAAAAGATTTGTCCCTGCTGATTTCAGTGACTGTGGGAGCAGCATGAGAATGGCAGAGCCCTTTCCAGAGTGCTGGACGGCAGCCAGAGGGCCCTCCAGGGACTGCCTCACCATCACGGCTCCTGGACGCTCCGACACATCAGAAATAGCCCAGGCACTCACCAATCTGGAACCCGGGAGGTGATTCCAAGTTTCCATGGGACACGCCCTTTGTGAAATACACACGAACAGACTCAGGGTTCTAGGGCAAGTTTGGGAAATAACTATCCATGTCCAGAGAACGTGCTAAACCCCCAGCCGGAGATCTCAGCCTCACGCGTTACAAACACGGCGGAGATGGTCGGTGTAAGCGCTGCTCTTCCCTGGGGCTGTCGCAGAAAAGCCCGCGTCCACACCGGAGGATATGATCCAGCAGGACAGGCAGCCGGGGTGTGGGCAAGGGACCAGTGTCTGTACTAGTCTACCCTACCTGCCAGCCAGCAGTGGGAGCAGGAACTGGACCGAGCTACCCTAGGGTGCCAAGGAGAAACCTAAGTCTTGAACAGAGAAAGAGTCAAGATTCTAAGGGAGCGGGGACATGGCCAGTTGTTCCACAGAAGCAAGTAATTAGGACCCCGACGTCTTGAGAAGTGGATGTGATATATTGCCAGTCTCCTGGGGCTAAAATAGAGTTTATTTAAGATCTGGTGCTTTGGAAACCTAACCGATTTTTAATTGTATGTCTAGTAATTTATTTTGTGACTGCTCTTCTACAAAAGTACTCAATTTTTTAAATGTCAACAGGTTTCAGCCATGCCACTGAATAGTTAGAGTGTACTTGAAGAGCGTGGCAAAGGTCCCCCCACGGGACTCGATGGCGCAGTACCCAAGAAATCAAAGGTGTGGAAAATTCCGGGTGTGTGATCAAAGCAGCGGGAATGAGTCAGAGTTCCTCCTTGGATTGTTGACTCCCCACTTGAAGAGCCTACTTCCAGAGCCCTCCGCGGCGAGAAGCAGGAAGCACTCCTTCTCAAGTCCTGACCCGCGGAGCACCTGCCTCAGAAGCCCCACGTGAAAATGCAGACCCCTGGGCACCGCCCCCCCCCCCCCAAGAGCCACTCGACCCCAGCGTCTACACAGGTAACGGGAGCCACAGAGGATTCACAGTCCAATTAGTGTGCTTCAGGAGGGGTAGAGTGTCTTTGCACAAAGGGAAGACATCCCACGCCAGAGAAGGGCCACAAAAAGGAAGAGCCACTCCTCACATAGGGTCTCCACTCCCCATCTAGAACCTTCGTTCTACCGCGATGGGCTGGGTGCTAAGGATCCCACCACCAACGAGACATGAGACCCCCACCCGCTATTTGGGGAGGAGGACAAAGGCAGGTGGGACGGCAGCCACACAGAAGAACACTGTGGCTCGAGGTCTGGCTGTGGAAGGAAAGCTCAGTCACACAGGCGAGAAGCGGCTGCTCCGTCCTCCTCAATCAGGGGCCACACAAGGACCGATCCCTGCCCAAAGCCACCGTTGTTCGGCCGCTGATCCTCTCTGCTTCTCCTAGACCCTCCGTGAACAGATGGCACTGCTGGGCTCACCTGAGTGTCCCTTAGCTCCTGCCGGGGGCTCCATTTTGAAAGTGAGTCAAAAAACCCATCCTCCACAACATTTGTCATTGTACAGGTCTTCGACACAGGATGAGGCGAGAGCAGGGGGGATGCCAAGGAAAAACAAAGCTCTGGCAAGGGAACTGAGCCCTCTACACACCTCTCGCCACGGAGCAGCCCTCCTGTCCCTGCGGAGGGAGGTCTTCTGACGTCGGGTAGCCAGGCCACACACAAAACCCTGAAGCCAGTCCTCCTCCTCACAGCCTGTGGTGACAGGGGGACAGATGTCATAACCAGATTGTTTCCACCCTGGAAAGCAATGCTTCAACCGCTTGCATACCCACCACCAGACATCCCATAACAGTCTGGAAATCAGCAATTTGCCAATCCTATAAAACAACCTTTTAACTCTGGGGCCACCCGCATTCATCTCCCCAATTGTACAGATTCTGGGCAAGCAGCAAACATTCAATCAATTCAGTTCAAACTCAGTGCCTTCCCCACATGAGCCCAGAGCCCCCCGGAGCCAGAGGTCCACTGGTGTGGACCTTCTGGGAGTGGCTGTTGATGGAAGGGGGTACACGGCATCACTTCCTAGACAAACACCAGCAACTAGATCAGCCTTCACCTGCACTGGATCTGTAGCAGGTTCTCCTTGAACTGGACAGGTCAGAGCTGAGCCTCTTACACTGGGCTCTTCTGACTTTTTCCTCCCCAAGAAAATACTCCCCCCATCCTCCATCTGTCTGAGGCCTGAGGAATGCCAGTTCAGGAGATAACCCTTGTGAACACTGGGTTGAGATCTGAGTGCCCCCCACCTTAAGGTTATGGGTCAGGGAACCAAAAGGGGGAAGCCAGGGGCAGAAGTTTGAGCCTTGGTCTGTGGCGGGTGGGAGGTCACGTTTCTGTGAAGGGGCGGGGACAGAAAGAAAGAGCGCCCAGACCTTTCTTATACCTAGAAACTCTCATCTGTCTTCCAAAATGCTGTCAGCCCTGATTATGAAAGAGTTTCACCTTTGATTCCAGGCAAGTAGCACAAAATACAATTCCAGTCCTTCTAAAAAGGCCAATTCTGTTATTCTGATTCATCGCAAAGTAAGCTTCAACTAAGACAGCAAGTTGTTACCTCATATGCATCTGTCACTTTTGCTACTAAACAGATACTCATTTTAGCATACGAGTAATGGCAAATGCACAGAAAGAAAGGGATGCCATGCTTTATTTTTAATTTCCACAAACGGACTGATAACTACAGATCTACTTGTCAAAGAAAAAAAGCGGTGGCAGATAACAAAGGTGCAAATGCCTTACTCTGATCTATGTTTTTATTCCCAGGAAGAGGTGTGACATGGTCAAATCTTTCCCCAAATCCTTATTTAGTTTCTTCTAGGCAGGGAATAATTTGGATTGAAGACGACATCTTCAGAACAATCTTGCAAATTAAACTAAACAAAACAAAACAAAAACCCCCAAATCAAAAGGTCCCTGGAACAGAAATTAGATTTAAGAATCCGATGCCCTGCTTGTCTGCTAACTTCTGACATCAATGAGAGAGGAGACAGAAGGCCTCACACCTAGTGGGCACTCCATAATTATCTGTTGAGTGACCGATCACATGATTTATCCCAAGTCCCAGAGGCTCTTTGCACTTGCAAGCTAATTCAGTTGTCATAAAGGCAAGCAGGGTAGAAGATTTATGTTTACCTGGTTACCCCAAATGACCATAAATCCTTGCCAACCTCTAGGCTGTTCCAAGCAGCCCAGCTAGTAGTTCGGCAGGCATAATGTCGGTATATTTTGATAATTCTCTTTGGAAGGCCTTGGAGATGCTCTTATTTAGAGAGTGAAGGTCTACCAGGAGTACGGTTCTCGGTCGGCCTCTGTAACACGGACCAGGAGAATCTCATCCCTCCACTCATGGACTCAGGTTCTTCAGCCCAGACAGGCACCAGGCTGAAGGATCTCGGGCCTTCCATCCTCGATACCCAGTGCACATCAGAAGATGGGGTGAAGGTCATTCGGGCTGACCACCGCCCATGACCCAATCTGGGTCTGGATCTCCTGTCCTCTTAGGACCTGGATCTCCTGTCCTCTGGCCTCCCACAGCTCTGCAGTCACTGGCACATTACATTTCATCATGATCCCTAGCACATTAAAACCGTAAAACCTATCAAGATGTCTATATCTGTTGTCTCCACCACCACGGTAAGAGGTCCTTGAGGGTAGGGACTATGTCTTATTTTGTAACCCTCACACCTATCCAGCCCATGTCCCTGCATGGTGAATTTTTACCATGTGAATAAATGGAAGCTCTCACCAAAATAAAATAGTTAGGCCTAGAACTACCTTTAGACACATTTCCTAGAATATTGACGTTAAGAATAAAAGGAAGTCGTGTAACGGCATGAATACTTAATTTCTTCTTGAAATTGACCCAGAACTGGAGATAAAATGGTTGCACAGGTTTACATAAGAAAGGGCTATAAATAGAAACTTCTCTAACTGTGTTAGTAAAGAAAATGCAAGGGAAGGTAGAAATATATTCTTTTTATAACTCTTGCCTTCATTGATCGAGAGACAATGAGACAGCCTCTTGGATCAATTACTGTATTTATGAACTGGCTCCATCTCACCCACAAATTTCTTGTCAATAACTACATTCAATGTGCATGAGTACTTCAGTGAGCAGACGTCCCCCTTTACTCATCGAGATGCTAAAGAACAGCAAATATCTACCACCAAGCAATTTTCTTGATTAATTTTATTTTTACCGAAGAGTAGTTGATGTACAATATCGTATTAGTTTCCGGTATAGAACACAGTGATTCCACATGTATATTCATTACAAAGTGATCTCCATGGTAAATGTAGCTATCATCCCTCACCATACAAAGTTATTACATATTACTAACTATATTCCTATATGCTCTACATTGTATCCCTGCACCTTATTTATTTATTGTGTAACTGCAAGTTTGTAGCTTCTGCTCCCCTTCTCTTATTTCCCTCATCTGCTCCCTCTCCATCCCCACCTTGTTCAGGCAACTACTGGACGGTTCTCTGTATCTATGAGTCTCTGTTTTACATTATTATTCATTTGTCTTGTTTTTTAGATTCCACATACAAGGGAAATCCAAGGGTATTTGTCTTTCTCTGACTTATTTCACTTAGAATAATACCCTCTGGGTCCATGGCAAATGGGAAGATTTCATTCCTTTTTGTGGCCAAGTAATATTCCATTGTATATAAATACATCTTCTTTATCCATTCATCTTATGGATGGACATGGACTGCTTTCGTAACTTGGCTATTGTCATAAGGCTGAGGGCTAATCCCTGAGGCCTCCAGTGGGTATAATTAGAAGTGTGAGAACCAGAAAAGTGACTGGAGAGAGTTTGGTGCCTGGGAAGCCAGAAGAGGAACATGCCTTAAGGAGGAGGGAATGAGATCACCTGTGCCAAACTATGAAAGTAAAACAAGGACCAAGACTGGGCCATTGGGTTGAGCAACATGGAAGTCACAATTACTCAACAAAGCAGCTTCGGAGCAGGGCTGGGGCAGAATCCCAGAGTCAGTTCCAGACACAGTGGGAGACTGGGACTGGGTTTGGTATTCAAGAAAGCAGCCATCCCACCTACCATCTCCACTTTCAAATACCTGTGGTCAAAGTTGGTCTGGAAGCAGATGACCCTCCTTCTGACCAAGCGGCAGAAGTTCAACAGCAGCCTAGCACTATATCACAAATCTTAGGTCATTCCCCTCATCACGCAGGGTCACACCATTATACCATCACACCACACAAGAAGGAGGCTGAGTGCAGGGCAGTAAGAATAAGATGTCATGAGAGAGACGGAGAGAAGGAGAGAGAGATATGACCTTCGCAAACTTTTATTTCAATATATTGCTGTAACCATTCTATTTCATTACTAGTTATTGTTGCTAACCTGTTACTGTGTCTAATTTATTAATTAAACTTTATCACGGGTAGGAACACAGAGGGGAAAAACACAGTATATGCAGGATTTGGAGTTAGGCACAACTGGAGGCATCCATGAGCGGTCTTGGCAGATATCCCCTGCAAAAGAGGGGGGCCGCTGCACAGAAAACCTTCTCAAGTTGTTTTGAAGAGAAGGACAGGGTTGTTAGCCAACAGGAGGAAGTGGGGTCAAGAAAGGATTCTAGACTTTTTTTTAGGTATGAAGAAATAATAGCATGTTTATACTCCGCGGGGAATGAACAAATCAGGAAAGTGAGGAAAAGTTACCAGAACAATATCCCTGAGTAGGCCAGAAGGGTGGAGTCCGCTGCAGAAGGGAGGGTCCTTCTTGGGCTGGAGACAGCTCATCCGCCACACTAGGAAGTGAGCAATGCGTGTGGGCACACGAGCCCGTGGGGCACTGGGAGGGCCGTCCAACCGTCCCCGGTTTCTCTATGGGAAACCAGAAGGCCGAGGCGGGGCCTGCGGAACGTAGCTGCCTCTGGCATCTCAGGGAACAGGAGAGCAGCCAGCCTGGGCCGGCTGGTGCACGCGGGGCCTGCCTCTAGTTCATCGTCGTGAATTTACAGTGTGTCCAGGCAGAGTGGTAAGAGTGAGGAGAGAGCCCCAAGCCAGAATCTCCACAAAAGAAAGTCTGGCTGCCTCCCGTTTGTCCTCAAAGATGAAGTCCCAGCAACACTGGGGACCATATGTAACTGGGTCCTTTTCCGTGGGCCTCAGCCACCTCCTTGCACACTGTTGTCCCCTCATGAAATATTTGCTCTCAGTAAATGCAAATCCAACATCACTTTTGCCTTCGAGCGGGACTAGTACTTGAAGAATGCCAGCTTGCAGCCGAGCAGACCAGCGGCTTGGTCCAAGCCCCGCCCATCACTTGTCATGTGACCTAAACCTCTCTGTGCCTCTATTTCCTCATCCATAAAATGGGACTAAGTAAGAATAGAACTGTCCTCACTGGGTTGTCCTAAGGATTAAATAGTATGTCCTGTGCCTCACACAGTGTCTGCCTTACTCTGTGTGCTTCACCAGCGAGAGCTACGATCAGTCTGAGGAAGTTAAGAGCAGACCCAGGCCAGAGAAGGATGAGTCCTGATCCAAATTCCTTAACACACCTGAGCAATTGCCTTTGTTGGCAGAGCTCAAAATGTAAGTTTTATTAGTGGTTGTTCAGGGTTCCTGGCCTCCGTCCAGATGACAGCTTAGTACCACCTGTCTACACCCTCTAAGATTCAGTAAATCAGTCCCAGAACAGAGACTATTACGTCCATTGATTAATAATAAAAAGACAAAGTCTCAAGCCATAAATCAGCTATGAATGAGTGACTTAGAGTCAGTGTGTGTATTTTCTTTAAGAAACTTGTGTAAAAGCCAAATTATCACAAAGCACGGCCCTAGGTCTGGTCAAGAAGTACCAAATTGGGGGACGCCTGGGTGGCTCAGTTGGTTAAGCGGCTGCCTTCGGCTCAGGTCATGATCCCAGGGTCTTGGGATCGAGTCCCACATCGGGCTCCTTGCTCAGCGGGGAGCCTGCTTCTCCCTCTGCCTCTGCCTGCCTCTCTGTCTGCCTGTGCTCGCTCTCTCTGACAAATGAATAAATAAAAAAATAAAAAAAATAATAAAAAGAAGTACCAAATTGGGTATTATTTTTTCAAAATACTAATAGTTCTTATTTGTTAGTACCACTGTGCTGGGCACTGTGCCAATAACTTTTACCATCAAGAGTTTAATTACGGCTCATCTTGACCCTCGCAGCAGGTGCTATCATTACAAATGAGGACATGAAGACTTGGAGAGGTAACAGAACTTGTCCTGGGTCAGGCAGCTTGATCTACAGGTGGTTTGAACCAAAACCATCTTTCTTCCCTTTTTAATGTGCAAGTGGAATGGGAAACTAAGGTCCAGCTCGGAGCCTTGCTGAACAGGGACCCTCTCAGCCTTCCCCTGCCTGTAGCTTCCTGGACGTGTTCTTGTCTGGGAGGGGAGTGGACGACAACCCAGACCAGATCGGTGTGATTTAGGTCAACCCCACTAGGGAGGTGGTAGCTGAAAGAGTCAGTAGAGAACCAGCCAGAATTACAGTTCCAAGCTGTGGTTGTTGATGGTAAGGTGTCTATGGCTTTCAAACTCCATCCAGAATTGTGCGGGGAAAATGAAACATTCGAAATTGGTCTGAAGGAAGGTTTTAAAGGTTCCAAATGAGAGTAGCCTACAATGTGAAGTCAGAAAATGTCCCCACTGCAAGAGAAGTTAAAACACGGGGAGATGGAGAGGAGAAGGGAGTTGAGGAAAAACGGAGGGGGAGAAAACCATGAGAGACTATGGACTCTGCGAAACAGTCTGAGGGTTTTGGAGGGGAGGTGAGTGGGAGGTTGGGTGAGCCTGGTGGTGGGTATTAGGGAGGGCACGTATTGCATGGAGCACTGGGTGTGTTGCATAAACGATGAATTCTGGAACACTGAAAAGAACTTTTAAAAATAAATAAAAATTTTTAAAAAAAGAGAAGTTAAAACAATCAATATCAATATGATGAAATTAGCCGTCGCCAGAAATCCCTCCGTCATACAAGATGGTGTGATAATATATTACAGATGAGACTTGGGTATTTTCCTAACCCTCCATGAGGAGGCTAGAACTGTTGCCAGATTCAATCAGGAACACCCAGGTGTCTTCCTTATCCAATCAAGAGACCAGAGTCCCCCTCAAATCCAATAACTGTGACCATGAAAAATGGCATGAGGATGTCAATTAAGTCATCAAAGAACACTGCAAATCTTCTCTATTGCATTAGGTCCACTGTCTGAGTGGATGCTGTGTCAACAGAAAGAAATATAGGAGGATGGGGAGTGAACGCAAAACACTGGAAATGTATCGTTCTGCACCTGGCACTTTTGGGGAGAAGGGATTGCACAGACCCTCAAGGATTGATTTCAGTTTATCCAGAAAAACGAACGCAAAGGAGTGGGAATTTCGTGCGCGAACAGAGGGTAAATTAAGCATTGAGCAAAAGGAAGGCGGCTCCCTTTGTTCTGTTCATCACCAGCCAAGCTTCTGATTTCCATTCCCATCTCCCAGGTGCACTGCCCACCTGGACAGCGTGTCCTGAGCAAAGGACCACTGTCGCCTTCTTGCTGGACATCACGCCCATCCACCGGCAAGTCCCGTCCATCCTACCTTCAAAGAACACCCCATCGGCACACCCCGCCCCATCCCCACCGCTAATATCTTCTTGGTCCCCCTCCGTCCCCCTCCAGCTCCTCACTCCTCTCGACCTCTGCCACTTGCCATCCCCCACACAGCAGCCACATGGCGCTTTTCAAAATTCTAATCTGCCGTCAAGTCATTTAGGAACAAAACTTAAAGTTTCCAAATGTGTTGTATAAACGTTTGTGTGACCATTGGATTAAGCTATTACCAAAAGAAAGATTTGAATGAATAGAGTATCTCACCACAAAACTGACAAAAGCAGAAGCAGATTTGTCTGTTCTAAAGTAGAAACCCTTCACACTTTAAATCCATACGCACAAAGTTAAATTTTGACAAGATCATGAACTGTAGCAATTACCTAATGAAACAAACAAGCCCTGAGAATAAACAGACCTCTCTCTCTCTTCCTCTCTCTCTCTCTCTCTCTCTCTCTGCTGTGACTGAGTCTACGTTACAGTAGAACGTTCCACTTCAGTTTTCTCACATGGCTAAATTTTCTGTGTGAGTGAAAAAAAAAATACTGGAAATGATCAGATTTAAATGTGGATATTCAGTGTAAAATAGAACTTGAGGTTTAAAACAGAAAGTAATTAGTTGTGGAAATGTAAATCATACCAAGAAGTAAGGCATGTAAAAAGTAATGAACAAATCCAGCATAAGTTAAATTTAAAAATTCAAGGCATTTTGTTTCGAGGCATCTTTGAGCTTGCTGAGCAGACACTGTAAGCAAAACTCCTCTCCTGAGATGAAAAAAATTATGGGCCATAAGTTATGGTCACAATTAAATGGCAGCAGATGCGACCAAGGAGGACCGAGGGGATCTGGTCCCTTTATGATTCTTTTTTTTTTTTTTTTTAGATTTTATTTATTTATTTGTCAGAGAGAGAGAGAGAGAGAGTGAACACAGGCAGACAGAGTGGCAGAGGGAGAAGCAGGCTCCCTGCGGAGCAAGGAGCCCGATGTGGGACTCGATCCCAGGATGCTGGGATCATGATCTGAGCCGAAGGCAGTCGCTTAATCAACTGAGCCACCCAGGCGTCCCGCCCCTTTATGATTCTTTTGACAGATGACCGTGTGGGGATGAGGCGACGGAACTATGTGGGAATGACGGGGATGGGACGAAAGAGCCTTGGCGGGAGCCCGGGCGACAGCCATGTTCACCCAGCGACAACCACTCTTTCTGCGTGGTTTCTACAGCACCTTTTTTTCTAGGATACAAAAATCAGGTTGTGTACATTCTCATATTGAACTTTTCTGCTCAGTACACTTTTGTAACAGTAAAAAAAATAAAATTCCGAACTGACTACCTCATTCCCCTGTGTCTGTGGCTTCTAACTAAACTTAAAATTCTGACTCCCTTACTTGGCCCGCGAAGTTCTCACGGTATGAACCCTCCGCGTCTCCGGATTCTGCTGCCCTATGGCCTGGAACCACCTCTGGACCACGCCCCTCCTCTTCACCTCAGGCGAGCTGATTTCTCAGCCTTGGAGAATCTTCGGTGGGGAGACCCTCCCCTACCTGCTTTCTTCTTCGCCGTCATGTTATTAGCCATTCTACCACATAACCTTAGAACCCCAGCTCCCAGCTCAGGGCTGAGCCCAGAGGGGCCCGTCCCCAGAGGCTTGTTTATGCTTCTTAGGGTGGATTAAAGGCCACATAAACCCTGAACACACGAAAGGTCTCAGCAAAAGCCCAATAAAATAATGAGTCAACGGAGGGGCTTTTCATGTAAATCACTCTCCTTGGAGGCCCAGCTCTAGATGACTTAGGATATTTTCTCTTCAGACAGAGAGTTAGTTCCTTCAAAGTGGATGAGTTCCTCAGAGCTTTGGAAGACAATCCTGAAGGAAGACTCCATTTGGGAAGCTTCCTAGGATTCATGCCTTTTCTCACAGACTAAATTATTTTGAATGAGGATGGAGATGCGGCATGGAACAATCCCTTTGAAGAGTGACAGTAACAATTAGGAAACACTCACTCTGTCAGCAAAATCTCTCTCTCTGGTCACAAGTATCCTAGTGGCTCCTTCAGGCTTGCCTGGTCCCTCTAAGGTTAGATGTGGAGTGAGACTGGCTTTGGCCAAAGAACTAGGACGTGGGAGCGATGGGGGCCCTTCCTGGTGGAAGCTTTCGGAGCCAGTGGGTGTCTCTCAGGGCCCTCGCCCTGGCCTGCTAATTATAGAAGCATGTTTCCAGATGCAGCCTCATGGGTCTGGGTCCCCGAGTGACATTAAGGAGCAGAATCCCAACATCAGGTCAACACTGGCTACACAGCTTAGGTGGGAAATACGATGTTATTATTTTTAGCTGGGAAAATCTGGGGTCACTCCTAGCCTATCTGGACTGACACAGCGAGCTGACTTGTCTCCAGTTGCCGGAATGATAAATGATCTTTCGGTTCCGGTCACAGGCAGGAGAGTGGAGAGCCACCATGCAGCAGCCTGGAGCCCCCCATACGGGGCGAGGCCAGCTCACAATCTTCCAACTAACCAGTGTTCACTGGTGTGCGTTTTTTCGTCAGATGCTAAGCTGAGTGCTAGGGAGACAGTGGACTGTTGCTAGAAGATTCCAACGGATGCTGTGAGGAGGGTCCCCCTGGCAAGCTGAACAAAGTCGGGAAAGCATGAGGTGGCTACCGAGGCCAAGAGTATGGGGGAGACGGCCTGGGCCTCAGCAGGGGCAGCGGTGCGGGTGCACGGGACAGGGCGGGTGACTCGGGGATCAAAACAGACCACCGCAGGCCCTTTCCCAGGCAGCCACTCCCTGCATCCCCCCAGAGCCTATGCGACAGGAGGCATCACTGCTGTCATTTCCTACACAAAGAAAGTGACACAGGAAGAAGTTACATTAAAAAAAAACACAAACCCAGTTACATCAAATAACACCCCAGCTGCACTGAGAGTCAGGGGCGTGAAAAACACACACATTAGAAATTAGGAAGGGGTCATAATACGCTGGAATGGAAAGGGGAAAGGCCTGCCGCACAGGGTGACAGCCGAGACCCAACCACAGGTGGCAGGGTCAGCTGAGAGAAACCGCTGGCTGCCCAGACAAGGAATCAAGTGTATGAAAGGGGAAGCATCCATTCCAGCCCCGGTGGGGGAGTCAGGACCATGACTTCCTGCTCAAGGATCTCTCAGCTGGGCCAAAGGCTTAAAGTCATCCATCCATTAACTCAGTCACCCATCCTCTGGGGCACCTGCCTCGTGCGAGTCACTTTGTGAGCTCCGAGACACGACGGTGAAGAAACCGGGGCCGTGGCTACTCTGAAGGAGCCCTTCTTTCCAGTGGAGAAAACATACCTAAACCAGAAGCGGGGGGTCCCACGCAAAACAGGGGTCTCTTAGCCACATGTTGGGCAGAAAAAAAGCTCAAAACATGGGTCAAGAGGTGCCTGGGTGGCTCAGTCGTTAAGCGTCTGCCTTCAGCTCGGGTCATGATCCCCAGAGTCCTGGGGTCAAGCCCTACATTGGGCTCCCTGCTCAGCAGGAAACCTGCTTCTCCCTCTCCCACTCTCCCTGCTGGTGTTCCCTCTCTTGCTGTGTCTCTATCAAATAAATAAATAAAATCTTTACCAAAAAAAAAAAAAAAAAAGATTTCCTCAAAATAGTAAAAAAAAGAAAAAAAACAACAACAAAAAACACGGGTCAAGCAGATGTTGCCCAAACGCAAGATGTGGTAAATCACACCCTGTGGTCACAAGGGGAATAAGGCAGGGGAGGGGACAAAGGGCCTGGCATCCATATTCGCCAGAAGGTGACAGGAAGTGCTCACCCAAAAGAAGTCAGACTTGCCCCTGAGCAAGAGGTGGAGTCTGTGAGTGAGACCACTCCCACGCTCCAGCATGAGCCACCGCAGCTCGACATCGTAACAGGCCCAACGATGAGCATCACACGCCACATGCTACCTGGGACACCTGTTCACCAGGTGCGGCGTTCACGACACTCTGACGTGACACCCCTGCAAATTAGTTCCTGGAGAGCACAGGTATTAACTTCTGAGTCCATCTAGATCAAAAGAGAAAATTATATTTAACCTACCCCATTTAGCTTGTCAAATTCTGACAACTCCTCCTCTTCAAAAGCTCAAAGAATCACTCCCCTGACGTCAAAAAGGACCACTCAAAATGACAGAAATGTGTGAAGAGTCAAAAGGTGAGCATCACACCACAGAACATCCCTTCACCTTCGCTAAGATGCTGACAATAAGTAGGCTTAAAAATAAAATAAAATTAAATTAAATTGAGAGGCTTATAAATGCTTGCCTCAATATGAATTTGACATAAACCACTGAAACTTTTCTATGTTGTACTTACTGATTTCAAGAAATTCCCCAGTTTGATGATTCAGGTAGAAACCCACACTCAGATGTTAGATAGTTAGGTCTGTAATGACTCCACACCATGACATGTGGAAGCACTTTTCTGAACACTGAACTTGCCTGAATTCTTAAAACAAAATCCAAAAATTTTATTTTCCATTCTATTTCTTTTCTGTCAAGGTAGAGAGCTACAGTTGGATTTATAAACCCATTTTCCCCAACTTATTTTCCTTTTTATAATTTTCAGGCTAACTGTACTATAGAAAAGTCAACTGAAATTTATAACGAACATTAGCCACAGTGGCTTGCTAACAGTCCAAGATAACTCATATTAAAAACAAAATCACTCCCTTTCAAAAGTGAAAAGTCTAAGGCGCCACAGTAATCAGGAAAGCTATAATCCACAAATCAGCCAAATATTTATGCTTTAAGTGGGTATTTATGGAGTTCTACAATTATATTGTGCTTACTTGATGAAAGGTACTATACTCTGCACTATATTCATACCATATCATCTCATTTACTCATCACAGTGACCCTGTAAGTTAGGTACACACCTGTATTATTTCTATTTTATAGTTGGAGCAAGGTACCCAGCTTGGAGTTGATAGAGCCAGATTCAAACCCAGCAGGTCTGGAAGGACAGTATGCACCTCTGGCCACCATTCTAAGATTATTCTGTTGTTGACATAACCTAGGATCTATACACACCAACTGATTTGGTGAAAGTGGCTGAATTCAGCCAAGTAACAAAATCAAGCTTTCTTTTTCTTTAATATCATGTGTACCCAGGCTAGTTAGCGCTACAACCCAGATCAGACATAGCACTTCTAAAAAACTAATTCATATTCTACCCCAGCATCGTATTTCTCACTTTATCTAGCAACTGCTATGGGAGAAGAAGAAGAAAGGGGTAAACATATTGCAAACCATTTACTGCACAGAGTAATTTTATTTCAAGTCTTAAATTAGAGAAGCAATGAAAAAGAAAACCTGTCATAGCTCCAAATCCAAAATAAATCAAGTCACATTAATGAAAGATCTTAACAAAGATACACTCCAAGCATGCTCTGTTTGTCAGAAAGATGGCTCACACGGACTCCAAGCCAACCTCAGTGGCTCAGCTCTCCAGCATGCTACAATTAAGGCGAAGGACAAAGCATCTTATTATATCCGGAAACAAGACAGCTAGGTTCATATGTGACATTTTTCCTAATTAAGATATAAGCAAGAAAACCATTACGTGCCAGAAACCATTTCGTAACTTGGGAAGTGGGCTACCTGGGGAACAGGAACCGGACGAAAAGGGAAGAGCTAGGACGACGGAAAAGAACGATGTTCATTTACAGTTAAGTATTCAAGACAAGATTTTTCAAATGTTCTGCCATACTTTTAAAATGCCTCCTCTCAGGACAACCTGAATCTCAGAGCAGAAAGGAAGGAAAAGCTCACTGGCAACCCCACCCCCCACCCTGAAAAAGCACAAATAACCACTGCGCCAAGCAGGAGCTCGGGGGCGCGGCAGGCAAGGCACACCCAGAATCTCGCCTGAAACACAGCCTTGATGGAAGCAGCCAGCCGCTTCCTGGCAAACCGATGAAAATAGAGGAAATAAGAATTTCAATTCTGGGAACGCCTGGGTGGCTCAGTCTGTTAAGCGCCAGACCAGACTCTTTTGATTTTGGAACAAGTCATGATCTCAGGGTCATGAGATCAAGCCCCGCGTCGGGTCCGCACTGGGTGTGGAGCCTGCCTAAGGTTCTCTCTCTCCCACTGCCCCTCCCCATCCTGCATGTGCTCTTTCTCTCTCCCTAAAAAAAAAAAAAAAGTAATTAAAAGAGTTGTGATTCTGAAGACAGAGCAACTTGATTTCACCTAAAATACACACACACATCACTTACTTCTAAAATTAAATCTGACCATTACTTCCAAAGGGAGAAGCTGTGGTTTCTCTACCTTCCTTTCACCCAAATCAACCTAAACTTTGACATTCTGTCCTTATTTCAGATGCACGGTGACAAGAATGTGGACACTGATGAATTTTCCTAGTGGTGATGCAGAGTGTCACTGTCACATCCTGTTTCACCTGGAGCCCCTCTTATACCTGCGGATGTGGTCCAGGATCACTGTTCAGCAGTAAAAATGCACCGCTCCGAACAGGATTCCTTCAAATTCAAACCTGCAGTCTGCCCACTCCACACACCTCTCCCCCAGCCACACTGCTGGTAACAGTCCTAAAAACCTCTGCAATCATCCTCATGTCACTCACATCAAGGAGCTTATTACAAAGACTGTGCTCCCTGTGTCACCCACGGAAGGGACCCCAGGGAGGTCCTCAAGACACACACTCAAAACAACTACTCCAAGAAGGGCTTGTGTGGCTGGGACAACATTTGCAGCAGAGAAACCAACCAAAGGCAAACTTGGAAGCTCGTGAGGTTTATCTGCAAATGTAGAGTACTGTATGCAGCCCCGGAGAAGATACAAAACTACCCCACACCTTACACCCCAAAGGGCTTGCATTTCACTAAAGCACTCTCCCCAACACGACCAGGTGTAGCTCTCGTGACTATGCTTTCATGGAGGGAGAACTAAAATTACCCCTTTTGACAGATGGAGAAACTGAGACTTGGCCAGGTTCCATCATATGTCCACAGGAACACAGCTGGAGGGGCAGCCCAGACCTGTCTCCGTCGGTACTCCTCTGCCTCAACTCTAGTAATGGCCGACATTTCCTGGGCGCTTACCATCAATGAGATAAATTGTGATAAATGCTTTTTTACATAGAACACCTCGGTTCACTCTCACAACATCTCGTTACCCACTATCTGACAAGAGGAGAAACCAAAGAACAGAGAGGCCAACTGATTTCCCCCATTGCACAGTCAATGTGTGACTCAACCGCATCTTCCTCACACTATGCTTGGCATTATTCTTGGGTTTCAACATGCCTATTCTAAAAATACTAATAAGCCTGTTCCATCTCAGGGATGTAAGAGTCACTGTGGATAGTACCAATTATTTGTATCAGTCTGAAAAGCAATAAGACTTAACGTGAGACACACACCTCAGATTCAGAGTCTAACAAATGGTAAAGCTACAGAGTTAGTTTCCATTTCAAAAGGTCCTTGTGGGGGCGCCTGGGTGGCTCAGTGGGTTAAAGCCTCTGCCTTCCCCTCAGGTCATGATCCCAGGGTCCTGGGATTGAGCCCCGCATGGGGCTCTCTGCTCAGTGGGGAGCCTGCTTCCCCTTCTCTCTCTCTGCCTGCCTCTCTACCTACTTGTAATCTCTGTCTATCAAATAAATAAATAAAATCTTTAAAAAAAGAAAAGAAAAGAAAAGGCCCCTGTGGCCAAGCCCCCAGGTCTAGACACTTACTGGGACTCTCCACACCAGGGCAGTCCATTCTCCTCATTGCAAGGATGAAGGCTTCTGTGGGTGGTCCCTCCTCCCTGGGTCTCTTCCCATGCCTCCCCATGCTGGCTCTACTTTCGGGACAGGCAGACCCCACAGGCCTCTCTTCATCTCAAGAGGAAGTGAATCTGGAGGGTATTTTAGGAAGCAGAACAGAGCTTTGAAAAGGACTGTACTCATAGTAACAGGCAGACTCTAGAAAGCTAACAAGTGCAGCTGGCTGGCTTTCCCTGGAGAGCTCGCCCTGTCTGCAGCATCCACTGTTTGGAACCCATCCTCTGGGAGGTACCTCCAAGAGGATCTCATTTTTCTCCTTCTCTGTGTAAGATCTGAAAATCCACATATCAGATGTGGATGCCTCCAGACCTCCCTGAGCTGGGTTGGGGTTGGAGAGAAACCACTAGGAGCCACACTCTCCTCTTAGGTGATCACTTCAGTGCAGTCACATGGTAACCAATGGCACAAAGATCCTCTGTAGTATTTCTGGACACAGAACTTTGTATTGCCATGATAATTTGAAAGCCAGGTATAATCTTATCTTTAATGATTCCCAAAAAACAAGAGAGGAAACAGAGAGCAACCAAGGTGATACGGCTATTACCATGGTTAGGTCAGACACACAGCCATCTCTTTGTTTGAGATGTTTCCAGTAGGTCTGTGAATGAATCGCACTAACTTTACTTAAGTTGAAGGAGGGAGCTAAAGAGGCTTATACATATTAGGAGAGTAACAAGTCTCTACCTGCTGTAACTCCTTTCCCCTCCAGTGATTGCCCAGAGTCTCCAGAGATCCTTGAGCTGGTCCTGCCCCTCTCCGTCATCCCACATAGGGCTCCCATTGACCTTGTGGCCCCAACACCCTCCCCTGCCCACATGTGGTGTTTCCTCCAGCCTTTCTACATGAGCTGGGTTATCAGCAAGGCTATCTGGATGCTTCCTTCATCTAGGTCTCCCCACAAGGATCCCAGGTGAGCCCAAGACTGGTCACTGTAAGCCTTTCCAATATGATGCCTGTCCCCGATCACAGGACACAGACAGACAGGAGGGCACAAAACCTCCACACAAAAGCCCCACAGTATCTACTGGGGTGGTGAGGGGCCACCCGGGGGTCAGGAGACACACACACAGAGTCCTCTAGGAGATGATGGTCACAGCACTCAAGTTGTGGCAGAAAGCATGTTCATGAGCGAGGTAAAGCATTAGACTGATGAGCAACTGGACAACTGCCCAGAAAAGAGGGAAGACGTAGACCGCAAAGAGAAGCCCATCTTCTTGACTGGCGATGGGGTCTTGGTGGTGAGGTCTGTCCCTATCTCCTCACTGGGAGAGACACTGGACAGGCGGGCCCCTGGGATTCTGATGTAGGTCTGATCAGCCCCATTAAGGTAGCTCCCACCCACTCTCTAGCTCCCTCTGCCAGGAAGAGAGGAATAGGAATGCACAGAAAGGAGAAGAGAAAGGAAGCCTAGGCATGAAACCATTCCATGTTCACAAAAGCTCTATCACCCAGGACACTCCACACATGACCCCGTGTTGTCAACAGACAGAGGTGAGTCTCCGTCACACTGGCAAGAATTCTCACTTCTTATCTACCAAGATAGTTCCCTTCCCAATATAAACCTGGCCTGAAGGCGCCACTAAGACCCATATATAGGCCCAAATTATCATTTCATTTTCCATCTCTTCTTCCCAGATCGCTTCACAGAAACAACAACAGGTAGAGAGAGAAGCAGTATATCTTAGTTCTTCCAGAACTTTCAAGATGCATCTCTTGAAGCAGAAGCTCATTCCCATTCTGGCTGTCACACGGCATCCGGGAAAGGCCTGCATCCTTTCCACGGAGTGTTAAGGCTGGCTTACTGGTGTCTGGAGGGCAATGTGGAGTCAGAAACTTCTAGAACAAAACCACCCAGAGAGAGATCTTGGGAAGTAGGTCTAAGTTGTAGGCTGGGTAACACGGACATTAGAATTTCTGGTACAGAGAAGGCAGCAAACAGGACATGGAGTCAGGAACACAGGAAGCCAGAAGCCAAAGGCTAGCTGACACACAGGGCAGACGTGGGCTACTTGCCTGGTGGGACTGCCTTAAATAATTGGCTGTTCCTAGTGATCCAGCTTCCCACTTCCCAGGGTGGCCTCATCAGTCAGTATGGAGCCCACCTCCTCACCCACAGGGTCCTCCACAACACAGGATTCTCCTGACTCAGCCCCTCCTTCCAGTCCTCTGTTAGACCTCTGTGGCAATGACAGGGGCCTGCCGTTCCAGGGGTCTCACTCCCAATAACGCTTAAAAGAACATCTCATTTCTATGAAACGAAAGAGTGTGTCTGAATGGGAATGAGTTGAAGACGATCACAAAACTCTGCCGGCTCCAAGACATGAATCCACTGATCCACCCAAACATCACAGGAAGAAACAGATTATGCATTCGACCAACAAGTCCTTCAAACAAACTAAAGAAGCTGTCACAATTACTGAGCCCAATTACCTACTCGGCACTTTAAATAAGACTGCACGGAGTGGGGCATCTGGGGGGCTCAGCGCGTTAAGTGTCTGCCTTTGGCTCAGGTCATGATCCCAGGGTCCTGGGATGGAGCCCCACCTCGGGCTCCCTGCTCAGCAGGGTGTCTGCTTCTCCCTCTGCCCCTCCCCCCCACCCTGTTCCTGCTCTCTCTCTCTCTCAAATAAATAAATAAAATCTTAAAAAAAAAAAAAAAAAGATTGCACAGATAGAAACAGGATGTTGCTTTTCTGTCATCTCTTTGGCACCAAGACCTACAATCACAGGGAAAGGCCAAGTTAAACTGAATGATAAGCAGCGAAGCCGGAAACAAGACAAGAGGTGGTTGCTGAGGGAGCCAGACACAAATTGTACCAAGAGTGACCTGCCTCAAGCTTAGTTTTTAGGGGCAATTGCTGACTTGGTAACTCAAGGAGGCTGTGGGGCACCCCTGCAGAGAGGGCATCCCTCCACACTGTTCTGTCCAGATTAGCCAACAGGGTGGCTGAAAACATTGCATGGACTCCCCAACCCCAACCCCCGCCAGCCCCAGCCCCTCACCTCCTAGAGCCCGACAGGGTCCCTCCTGTTCACTGCTATCATGAGAACTCCTTCCCCAAAAAACCAGGTAATCAGTCAAAAGGATAAACCTACAAGAAAGGGGAAAAAAAAGAAAAAGGCAGAGGCATGTCAGGCCAGTACTCTAAAAACCCACAGTGGGGTTGTGAATTCTTCTTGAGCAGAGGAACTTATGGCTTAGGTGTGGCAGCTCTGGGAATCCTGCTGCCAAAGAGAGAGAACCTTGGAATGTTCGGGACCCACCGGAGCGATCACGATCAGCAAACCAAACATCAGTTACAAATACCAGAGGTATGCTTGTGGTTAAACCACATTACCCAAAACAGGCCACGGGTATGACATCCAGGTTTTATTTTAACTGATTCTAAGAAAAACACCAGCCTTAAACCTAGCAGAGTGAGAAGCCATGTGCTATGGTGACCCGATAACACACGGTTAGATGCTGTAAAATGATTAAGCATTAGAACAGAGAAAACACACAAAGTAGGAGTTCTGATAATGCCCTACCACTCCCCACCCCCAGTCCTGGAGGGACCAAATCCCCACCCAGAAAATGCCAGAGCAACCTCCTTGCATTTAGAAATCCTCCACACTTGGGAGCTTGCCTTTATTTGGGCTTTTAATTGGTAAAGTATTGTATTACAAAGGAAGTTACTAAGCAGTCCTAAAGAGCAAGAAGTTAAAGATTTATAAAGGCTCACACTGGTAATGAACTCACTTAGAAAAAAAAAAAAAAAAAAAGACACTCAGCACATCAAAGTTCTGTAGTCTTTGTAAATGACCTCTGACCCCACAAAAAGAAGAGGTGAGTTCTGAGTCCACTGTGACCCCACTGAAGGAGACCCAGGAGATCCAGCCCACAGGGGACAGTCCTTCCTGCCCACCAGCTCCTCTGTGCCTCTCAGTGAGTTACTGATCTCTCTGTGCCTCATTCCTACCCTTTTAAAATGGGACTGATAAAAATATGGGCCTCAGATGTTTGTTAAGAGGGATGAAGAGTTAATGTGGCAGGGGGGCCCTGGGTGGCTCAGTCGGTTAAGCGACTGCCTTCGGCTTGGGTCATGATCTGCAGGTCCTGGGATCGAGTCCCGCATCGGGCTTCCTGCTCAACGGGGAGCCTGCTTCTCCCTCTCCCTCTGCCTGCTGCTCCCGCTGCCTGTGCTCTCTCTCTCTCTGTCTGTCAAATAAATAAATAAAATATTAAAAAAAAAAGAGTTAATGTGGGAAAGGCCTTAGAATTGAGACCAGAATCTAAATAAACACTAATGCCAATTATTATTGTTGGTTTGGGTTTTATTTGGTCAAGAGTGATTCAATGCCCCAGCAGCTCCATAAGCAAAGCTCGAGCCATCAATAATATCTTTCAAATAGAATGAGACACTCTTCACTATTTATTATCAAATGATATTCCAGGAAATCACACTTACTTAAAACACATTTATTCAACAGAGACTGTACACTGGACTTTTTGGATGACATAATATATTATAAACCAAAGTTCCCCGGAAAACAGTATGGAGGTTCCTCAAAAAGTTGAAAATAGAGCTACCCTATGACCCAGCAACTGCACTACTGGGGATTTACCCCAAAGACACAAATGTAGTGATCCGAAGGGGCACGTGCACCCCAGTGTTTATGGCAGCAATGTCCACAATAGCCAAACTATGGAAGAGCCCAGGTGTCCATCAACAGGTGAATGGATAAAGAAGATATGGTGTGTGTATGTGCATACACACACACACACACACACACACACAACACAACAAAATATTATGCAGCCATCAAAAAACTGAAATCTTGCCATTTGCAACGACATGGATGGAACTAGAGGGTATTATGCCAAGCAAAATAAGTCAGTCAGAGAAAGACAATTATCATATGGCTCACTGATATGTGGAATTTAAGAAACAAAACAGAGGATTATAGGTCAAGAGAGGAAAAAATAAAACACGACAAAACCTGAGAGGGAGGCAAACCATAAGAGGCTCTTAATCATAGGAAACAAATAGGTTTGCTGGAGGGGAGGTGGGTAGAGGGATGGGGTAACCGGGTGATGGGCATTAGGGAGGACGTGTGATGTAATGAGCACTGGGTATTATATAAGACTGATGAGTCACAGATTTGTACTTCTGAAACAAATAATATATTATATGTTAATTTTTTAAGTTAAAAAAATGATAAAATAAAAAGTTAACCAAGTTCCCACCCTCTAGGAGCTTACAGTCAAATTGGGAAGATTAGATGCACACCCATAAGAAATCACACACACAGGAAGCATATGGCAAGTGCCAGCTGAGAGATAAAGCCTTTATTCTAATTGATTTATAAGTATTAAGAAGGCTGGGTAAACAAATTGATTTCAGTCTAAAATGAAAAAAATAACTCTTGGAAATGAGATTTCAGTTTGGCTTTGGAGGATGAGTAAAATCCTCACTGAAAAAATGGAAAGGTTTTGTGAAAGAATGTGGGAATGGCATGAGCAAAACTCATGGGGCCATCTTGAATTTGAGATGAGACTGGAGTGCTCAAGAACTTAAGGTCCACCGTTAGACTCTCTCAGTCCAAACCCTTGTTCAACTACATACTGGCTGTGTGACCATGGCCAGTTACTCCCGTTTCTGTGTCTCAGTTTCTCACTGGTCTCCCTCATAGGTATTGCCCTAAAGACTGAGTAAGATAAATAATGAAAGAACACAGTTCCTGCACACAGCAGGACTCAAGGTTGGCAACTGTGAGATGGGAAGCAATGTTAGGGAGGTGCCAAGAGATCCCCCTGTCTGCAGAAGAGGGCCAAAGTAGAATCTGGGAGGTGGTGCAAAATCATGTTGGAAGGGTTAGAAAAGAGGCTGTGAGGAGCTCAGCTTTCAGCCAGGGAAAGGTCTGAGATACCTCATAGGGGTCCATTTTCCGATGGTTCCCTGCCAGTTCTGGGCAGCTCCCAAGAAGGTCAGAGAATCTGGGGATAGGAATCCAACAATAATATGCCAGGGTCCACAAGTGAGTAAGTAATAAGTAGCTGAGGCTAAGCTCAGGCACTTTCATGAGAATGGAAAAGAAGGGCAGGTATAAGGGACTAGATTAGGTGGCTGAGAGTGGGTGGGACAGGAGAGGAGCCAATGACAAACACCACCAGATGCGATCTGATAGATCCTGGATTAGGTCCTGCTAGAGAAAAAGGACATTAGTGGGAAAAAAAACAGGGAAATAGGAATAAAGACTGTGGTTTAGCTAATAGTATTATACCAGTGTTGACTTCTTGGTTTTCATAAATGTACATGAAAAGATGTTAACATTGGATGTACCCTGGTGACAGGGGAATGGGAAAACTCATCAGTGTCTCTGCAACTCTTCTGTAAATCTAAAATTACTTCAAAAACAAACACAACCCAGGTCTGTTAGGGTGATTCACCACACCATCAATAGAAAGAGGGAAGCCAGAGCAAGTGCCAGTTTGGCCTTAAGATGCTTTGACTGAGTGACACTAAGAGTAATATGGCTGACGCTAGACCAAGGAGATACCCAAGCATGGGATGTGAGAACCTGACCTCACCCCCACATCTGGCCACCCGATGAAGCTGGATGAATCTGGCCTTTTAGGGACACGGAGCAGCCTGACTATCCCCTCAGATTACCAAGCTCACATTTCTTGCCGGGAGCCCATCTCCGCACCCATTAGGCACAGCACCCACACACCCACTGCTTTCTTATTACAGAACTGTGCCCACCAGGAGAGATGTCAGATAGGATTTCCAAAGAATTTTATCTTCAGACTAAGGAGCTTCTATTTTGAGGCCCATAATAAACCAAGTCTTCTTAAGGAAAGAAGAAATATCCATAACACCAACTCCCAATAGCCCAAAGGAAGAAGAATCACAAGCTGGTGAGCAGAGCAGAGCTGGGCTTCAGATTCAGGTCTGCCTTGCTCTGCAGGCCGTGTCCTTCCCACCACACCACAGGGCCCCATACGGGAAGTCTAGTGTGGTCTGTCCCATTAACAAACACACACCAAAATACAGCTTTACAGAAGAGCTCCACCACGTCATAAAGGCACCAGTGCCCCAGGGTTA
Organism: Martes martes; assembly: GCF_963455335.1. Classification (NCBI taxonomy): domain Eukaryota; kingdom Metazoa; phylum Chordata; class Mammalia; order Carnivora; family Mustelidae; genus Martes; species Martes martes. The sequence goes on from NC_137893.1 coordinate 16,272,598, forward strand.
GAAAGATCTAGAAAGCTGTCTGGTTTCATTAGCCCAAGAGAATCAAATATTTCCTATCTATAGGAAATTGAAATATTAGTTCTGAATGTCAGAAATACCATATAATGAGTATATATAATATACTCATATATATACTCATATATATATAATGAGCAATACCATATAATGTGTATATACATATATATATACACACACACATAAATATATATAGGTTTTATATATATAGGTTTTATATATATACACACCTATGAATATATACTAGGTTTTATATATATACACACCTATGAATATATAATAAATGAGAAATACCATATAATGTGTGTGTGTATATATATATACACACACACACAAATATATATAGGTTTTATATATATAGGTTTTATATATATACACACCTATGAATATATATAGGTTTTATATATATACACACCTATGAATATATAATAAGCCTGTATAATAAATATCCTTTATAGATGGGTGCTGAAACAGTAAAAAAATCAGAAAATCAAAAAATCAGAACTACAAACCACCTACCACATAACAAGCCCTAATAAACATTTGCTGATTTTACTTAATGACATGGCGGTCTTTGAATGAATCTCCCCCCCAATTAAAACATGTCTTGTCCTAAAATCATGAAATCAGGAATCATGTTCTTTTCATGAGAATTAAACTGGAGAGCAACAGGAGAAAGACACTAAATTCCTGGGCTGGTTTGGGGCAGGAGGAGCCCGTGTCCCTCCACCTTCAAACGCAAAGGTCAGCGGTGGATTCTGTACTAGGACATGAGACACCCGAGCAGTGGAAGCCTGGGACTATCCTTTCACTGGCTGTAGATGGAATTAAAGTGGCAGGTGACGAGGTCAGAATGGATAAGGGCTCTCTCTTAACTCTAGGTTTCTGGGATTCTCTTCACGAGTTGGTTAGACTGTGGTTATGCTCAGATAAGATGGCGGCGTCTCCCTCAGCTACAAGGGGCTGGGTCTGTGCCGGAGATGGCTCACAGCTGACGAGAGACAACTTTTAACCTTCCAGGGATTTTATGAGCCAACTACCAAGCACAGCCCTTGAAAATTAAATTATATAAACATACAAGTAAGTTAGTGACAAGTATAATAAAGTTAATTAATGCTCAAAATTTAGCACTTTTTAATGACTTCATTACCTTTCACTTCCGTCTACACTCCGGAGGTTGCTTACATCTACTGGGTCTGTATGGAGGAAATATTCGTCCCTGCTCCACACTTAGTGACTTCACAATGGTAGCCTGAGATCAAACTGGGGCGGGGCGGGGTGGGGGGGAGCTAATCCACACCAACAAAAGCCACAAATGCTATAAATCAGGGTGGGTTGGTTGGTTGGTTTCCTGAGAACCAGCTGTTGAACATTTACCAGCAACCCACTGGAACATTTACCAGCAACCCACTGGATACCTGTGTCCTTCGGAGACAAATGGGAAACTGCACTGTGTTGGGCAGAGGAGGGGGAGGGGAGGAAAAGCAGTTAAGGGAGAGGGAGGTGGAGGGACTGGGGTAAGGGAGCGTGGGGAGAGGAAGGGGAGAGAGCACAGCAGGAAAGAAAGCAAGAAGAGCAAGACAGGAAGAGGGGGAGAGAGAGGAAGAGAGAAGGAAGACATAGAGAGAGAGAAAAAATATTTACTATCCTGAGGGAAACAATGGTTCTCTGTAAGCAAGTTATTTTAGATAAACAACACTGGGCCTCTTTTTCTGAAAATCTCTTTAACGTATTACTCATGTGTCTGCCTTCTGAAGCAGAGGCTACCAACAGAAATAGTATTTTCTTAATGACTCAGGTCAGCCCTGTGAGCAGACGTTCCTTTGTGCTGCATTACCCTCCAGGACACTGGCACGCATGGAGCTCTTTCTGTCTTCTGTGAGACGGCTCCAATCTTCTGAGCTTTTTATAGATTCTCTGTCAACCCCTCACCGTCAGGCTGTCAGCTGTCACTTGGAGACTTTCTCTCAGTACTTCAAGCGAGCAGCATGGTGTGCGGCTTCTAGAGCCCGGTGAGCTGAGAAGTCAGGAGGCCAAGCTTGTTAGAATGGTGGCTCAAGGAAGAGTCGATGTGCTCTCCCCAGCCCAAGACCCTCCCCAAGAAATAAAAGAACATAAACTCCAGGGCAGCTCCTCAGGTTCTCGAAGTCTCCCCCTGCCTTCTTCCGGGTTCTTCGCTGTGTTCCAAATGGCTGAGGTCGCAGAATTAATGACCTCGGGATAGCTGAGGTTCCACTAAATATACAACATGTTCAACAGAGAAACTAAAAACAAAACAGGGCCGACGTTGACTAATATGAAAGCAAATAAAAGTTCCATCAAGTAAGTGACAGTCGATAGCACAGACACCCTGTTCTCTTGCCAGTCTCTTTGCTTTGCCTGAGGCAGAGGGCAGAGCCGGCCATGGCCTGGCTCCCTGGCTGTCTCTTCCAGTGTCCACAAAGAGCTCCAAACAGGTAGAACTGGAAACCATCAGAAACAGGCAGCAGTGGGCAAGAAAGAGCTGACAGGGGCAGCCCCACCTTCCAGCAGCTAATGCCGAGGGCTGGCCCCAGCTTAGACCATCTGCCCACCCCACCACACCTCATGAACACCCCTGGGGGGAGGCAAGGAGCAGAGAGGTCCTGCGACGTGAACCAGGGCCCTACCATAACCGAGCAAGATGGCGGCCATGGAGACGCCATCAACAGACAGGCCCCCTGATGGACAGGTACCAGAGCAACAGCGGCCCTCAGCATGCCCCCCATTTGTAGCACAATCTGATGTAAGGACAACTGACTGGCCCCTTCTGGGCACAATGCCAGCCCCCAGAAAATGCACGTCTCCATTATACTGGATGTGGTCTTGTGGCTGGCACTAAATTCTGAAAATAAGGAAAGCATTTAACTGCTCATTGAATCCACTAATAGTGCACTTTTTAAAAATAAATAATGTGCTTTTTTTAAAAAAAAATTTTAATCACTTTTCTTTTGTAGGGTTCAATCTGTTTTAAAATATTCTGATAGCAACATAAAAGTTCTAATGCTTAGGCCTATTGCCTGTTTACCCAGACTGTCAACACACAAAAAATTTTAAATAACTACAATAGAATAAGCTATCCTAGCAATAGAAGAAAATTCCAAAAATTGCCCTTCTTGTACTGAGTATTTAACTTGTAAAGAAAGAAGCATTTAGCTTATAAAGAAAGAAACAACAAATATTCTAAAATTAAAAATGGAAACTCTGGAAGGAATCCCATTATTTAATAGTTCTCCTTTATGCCTGGTACATAGTAGACCCATAACAAATATTTATTGGGTGGCTGGCTGGATGGTTGAATAGATACAGTACTACCGACTGGACAGTCTGAAGTTAACTGACCTTCCCTAGGACTTCCACCAGCAGGATGAGTCCAAAACCATATTGGAGCATGTTGAAGAAATACAATTAACTAGTCAAGTAAAGGCTTTTCTAAAATGAAATCTGAGTATCTTTTCTTTGAGCCTGAGCCTAGAGATTTTAAATGTACTTGTCTAAAGGCAAGTTCAGACCTGCCCCTTGAATAGTTGATATTTACTAACCATTTACCATTTTAGAGCACGGGTCACCGTGCCAGGAAATGAAAACGGAAGGATTGTGAGCAAGACGGGAAGGCTTAACCCAACATTAAAACACACTCAGCAGAATCTGTAACAGACCCACAGAGATGCGGTCCCCTGATTTGTGACAATAGTGCACTGGAGAGAGGATGACACCTAATGAATGGGACAGGGTCAACTGGAGGGGAAAAATGAATCTTGATCCCTACCTTATACCATAAAAATCTATTTCAGATAGATTACAGATCTAAATATAAAAGGTAAAACAGCGAAGCATCCAAAAGGTAACATAGGAGAACATCTCCATGACCTTGGAGCAAAGATTTCTCCAACAGGATGCAAAATGCAGAAAACTGGTAAACTGAACAATATTACTATTAACAACTTCTATTCATCAAAAGACACTTAACATTACAAGAGTGAAAAAAAAAAGATAGCTCACAAGGTGGGAGAAAATACTCAAACAACACGTTATTTCTGATCAAGGACGCTTACCTAGGATGTATAAAGATTAGTAGCCAGGATTCATAAAAATCAGTAAGACAGACAACTCCACTTAATGTTTTACTTTTCAGTGGGCCAAAGATTTGAACAGGCACTTCCCAAAGAGGATCTCCAAAGTATCAAGAAGCATATGAAAAGGGGCTGAACTTTCTAAGTCCTTGGGTAAATGCCAACTAAAACCCCAATGTGATGGTCTCCCTAAGAGTGAAAGTGAAAAAGAGAAAGCACCAAGTGTTGGCAAGGACGGGAAACAACTGGTCGTCTCCTATACTGCAGTGGGAGTGTAAGTCAGTCTAATTACTCTTGGCTGACATATATACAATCCTCTGGAAATATACAGTCTGCAAAGCCGAACATATGCACTCCTACTAAGCCAGCAATCTCGCCACGATGCATAGAACCCAGCAGAAACGCAGGCATATGTTCACCAAAAGACGTGTGCAGTAACGTGCACAGCACCTCGATTCGGAACGGCCCCAAACTGGAAACATTTCAAATGCCCATCAGAAGCAGAACAGATGAAAAAGAAGTGTGACGGATTCACAGGTGGAATGCGGGATGGCAACTAAAATGAGCAAACTTCAGGGGCACGTGCCCCCAGGGCCTTTGCACCGCTGTGGTCAACTCTCGTCATGGAGGTCCAGGTGCCCATGTGACCGCTTGCCTGGGAAGGCCCTTCCTTCGTCCCACCAAACAGGCCACAGCGCACCCTTTATCCCCTTGGCCTGTTCTGTTTCCTTCACAGCACTTCTCCTGAGCTGAACCCACTTTGGTTTCCTCACTGTGTTTGTGTTTGGAGCACAGACTCTTGGCCTCTTTGGTTCACTGCAGGGTCCCCGGCACCTGGGCCCTGACATCTGGCATAGTTACCCAACTGATCTGAAGCTTATATCCACAGAACAGCCTGCATGCAAATGTGTGTATCGGGTGTATTTGTAATTGCCCAAAACCCGAAGCAACCAAGATGTCCTCCAACAGCCGAATGGACAAATAAAGTGTGGTACATTTATACAATGGGACATTATTCAGTTATAAAAAGAGCTGAGCTACCAAGTCACAAAAAGACATAGATGATTATTAAATGCCTATTGCTAAGTGAAAGAAGCCAGGCTGAAAAGGCTTTATACTGTCTGGTTCCAATTCTATGCCCTTCCAGAAAAGGCGCAACTACGGCAATGCTAAAAAGATCGGTAGTTATCGGGGCCTGGGGAGAAGCAGAAAGAGCTGAAAGGGTGAAGCACAGGAGAATTTTTTACGGCAATGATATCATTCTATGTGATATTGTTTTTAATTTTTAATTTTTTTTAATTTTTTTATTTTTTTATTAACATATAATGTATTATTAGCCCCAGGGGTACAGGTCTGAATCATCAGGATTACACACTTCACAGCACTCACCATAGCACATACCTTCCCCAATGTCCACAACCCCACCACCCTCTCCCTACCCCCTCCCCACCCCCAGCCACCCTCAGTTTATTTTGTGAGATTAAGAGTCTCTTATGGTTTGTCTCCCTCCTGATCCCATCTTGTTTCATTTATTCCTTTCCTACCGCCCAAATCCCCACGCTGCATCTCCACTTCCTCATATCAGGGAGATCATATGATAGTTGTCTTTCTCCGATTGGCTTATTTCGCTAAGCATAATACCCTCTGGTTCCAACCACGTTGCTGCAAATGGCAAGATTTCATTTCTTTTGATGGCTGCATAGTATTCCATTGTTATTCTATGTGATATTGTGAGAGTACACATGACACTCTGCATTTGTTGAAACCCAGAGAACTTTACAGCGCAAAGAGTAAGTCTTTTGTATGCACATTTAAAAAAAAAATCATTTAGGGGATTGGGGGATCTCAGGAAGGGATGCAGAATGTGACAAACCAATCTTACCAAGGACACCCTGACTTCCCAAAGCGTTACCAGTGCTTAGTCGGCAAAGGTATAGAATAGAGTACGAACAAAATTGTTAGCTTACTTTTTCCTTAATTATTTGCAATTAAAAATAAAAACCTCTTGGCTGCCTCAAAAAGGGGAGAAGGCAAAGCCCCAGAAAAGCTGCTCTTAACATGGTAAAGCTCTGTGACAGGGGAGCTGGTGTCCTTGAAGGCGGGGAGCCCTTTCCTCACAGGTGACGACAGGCATACCCACGCCCACCGCTTTTTTAAACCGTAGATTTCTCACATAAGAGAAATGCATTCATTGGCTTACATACATTGTAAACAAAATAAAAATTACCCATAGTGACACGAAAAACACTATTAATATTTATTACTCATCTTTGCAGCCCTTTTTCCAGGCACATATGGAAGATAACCTATGAAAAGGATTTTGATCCAGAATTAATGTTATATGATAATAGATATATTATCACTTAACTCACATGCAATAATTCTCTTGAACTGAAAAGGTAAGCAGCCCGGCAACATTTTTTTATCCCGAGACACTGGCAAGGTTATTCCATAATCATAAATCCTGGTGTGTGACCAAAATTTTCAACCATGGCCTAAGCCCTCTCAAAAAAAAAAAAGTTTTATGTTTTTTGTTTTTTGTTTTTCAAAACAAAAACTTCAAAAGCCTCTGTTCTCTTTTTGGCCAAAGAATGTATCTTTACCTTGAGTATTTGTAATAAGAAGGCTGAATCGATCATGGCAAAAAGAGCAGAGATGTTGCTAATGGTACTTTCATAAATACCGCACGCTTCTTCTGGGATGATTTTTTTAACATTATTAATCCTCAAAACATCCCTGAGAGGGCTAGATCATTTAAAAGGGGAAATTAAAGGAAGCCAAGGATGACGACTCAGAACCATACTGTGAATAAAGGCAGGTGCAGGGAGCCTGCCTCATCCTTCTGGGCTGACCAAGCCCATTTCTGCCCCAGGGAGATGCCCCATCTCCCTTATAATGCGATGCCCCGCACCAGGCCGGGCATCCAGGCATTCGTTTATTTTTTTTAAGATTTTATTTATTTATTTATCAGAGAGAGAGCACGCACAAGCATGGGGGGCAGCAGGCAGAAGGAGAGAGAGAAGCAGGCTTCCCGCTGAGCAGGGAACCCGATTCGGGGCTCCATCCCAGGACCCGGGATCATGACCCGAGCCAAAGGCTTAACCCACTGAGCCACCCAAGCCAGGCATTAAGCATTTAAAAGAAACCCAAGGTTGAAACCAATAAGGGATCTCTGAAATGAGACAACTTATTTCCTACCATCAGCAGGAAGCCATACATAGGAACTTTCCCATTTGTTGTGATTTTTTAAGTGGGGCCAGAGAGAAAAAGACAGCCAGCATTCCTTGAGAAGAAGGCTGGTCTACACCCCACGCACCAGACCTGCTCAGAGCCCCCAGCCTCGCACCTGACTTGCTCAGAGCCCCCCTAGCCTCACATCTGCGGCGGGGGCAGTGGCTTCGTCATAAGGACTGACTTGAGAATCAATACTTTGCTAAATGTTCTATGTATTCTCTGTATCTTTTTTTAAAAGATTTTATTTATTTGACAGACAGATCACAGGTAGGCAAAGAGATAGGCAGAGAGAGAGGGGGGAAGCAGGCTCCCCTCTGAGCAGAGAGCCTGATGCAGGGCTCGATCCCAGGACCCTGAGATCACGACCTGAGTCTTAAATCCACTGAGCCACGGAGGTGCCCCTCATTCTTTGCCCTCCTTCAGCGTCTTTAACTGCTTCATGCAAGGTGTCAATGACAAACAGACCAGTTCCTCATTTTCTTATTCTTTAGAGCAACGAGTTAATTCAAACTCGGGATATTTCACTTAACAAAGTGCAGCCCACTCTCCCTCTCTGAATTTTACATGCGAATATCCTAGAGGTTTGAGACATGAATGGCAGCTAAATGCTTTTAAAGTCTCAGGCTAGTTTAGACGATGTTCTGTTTACCTAAATACACACGTTTTTATTTAAACATCCATCCATATAAACTGCTTCTGGCAGAAGATTCCTGAATGCTGAACCATCTGGGGTTTGCTGCAGAAATGGGATATTCTAGCTTAACAAAAGGCACTTGTCTACCAGCGATAGTACATGTTATTTTATTTTTTAGTTGTAATATTTGTAGGCTCTTTTCGTTGTGGCAAGCATAATCCTGTTTTAGCACCAAATCAATGACTCATCTTCTCTTGACTTGTCAGAGAGCTGCCACACCCCATCACCAACAGAAGAAAAACCAGCTGACTAATTAGAATTGTTAGGTCGAGCGCTGGCTCCTAAGAACCAAATAGAAAGATCATCTTTACCAATCTGAAATCTCAACACCTTACCTCTTCGGTTTGAAACAGATCGGATTCTTTTAACATCTGCAGAAATGAATGGAGCATCTACATCCATTGTACAACTGACACATAAAATATAAAAGATATTAACAGATGATTGAAAAAGCAGCTCAGGACAAAAATATCCTTTAGCAGAAGCGAAAGAAGCTGGTAAGACGTCTGTACACTTTATTTAGAAGCCTCGTTTCTTTACTTCTATCACATGACAGGTAAGAGTTGATGCTTTCAAACAGGTAGGAGAAAATACCCACTCTGCAACCAATGCTTTATTTAAAGTGAGTTTCCAACTTTTCACCTCAAAACTCCATCTGTGTGGACAGCTGAAGAGCGCAAGGGCTCCAGTATACTGTTTGTGCAGACTTGGCCATCCAAGAAATATGCAGTACCCTTCCTGTGATGTATACTTGAGAATTGATAGATTTGAATTTTTCCAAAGAAATGGCTGAATCCTGTTGATGGTTCATCTAATGAATTGCGAACAAACATAGAATGGAATCCTATAAACTGTTCGACTAAGATGAAGCATGTTTGGAAATGTATCCAATGATTAGGCAGAAGAGCTCTGCTTGGGGCACGGGGGCAAACATTCTAGAATAGCTGGAAATGACCAGAGTGGTGGGAGGTGACCCTCGAGGTCACTGTTTCCAAGTGTGAATCTTCCTCTTTTTCTTGCTGGCAATTTACACTCGGGCGTGGAACTCAGCCTCTCTGAGCCTCCGTTCTGTTGTTTTATTTATTTGTTTTTAAGATTTTATTTATTTGAAAGAGAGAAAGAGAGCACAAGTAGGGGGAGGGGCAGACGAACAAGAAGACTCCCCGCTGAGCACAGGGGTGGACTTGGGGCTCGATCCCAGGACCTTGAGATCATAACCTGAGCCCAAGTCAGACACTTAAATGAATGAGCCACTCAGGTGCCCTTGAGCCTCAGTTCTGTTGTTTTAAAAATGAGGTAGCTACGGGCGCCTGGGTGGCTCAGTGGGTTTAAGCCGCTGCCGTCAGCTCAGGTCATGATCCCAGCGTCCTGGGATCGAGCCCCGCATCGGGCTCTCTGCTCAGCAGGGAGCCTGCTTCCTCCTCTCTCTCTGCCTGCCTCTCTGCCTACTTGTGATCTGTCTGTCAAATAAATAAATAAAATCTTTAAAAAAAAATAAAAAATAAAAATGAGGTAGCTACTGGGACACCTGGGTGGCTCAGTCCCTTAAGCATCTGACTCGTGATTTCAGCTCAGGTCATGATCTCAGGGCTGTGGAACTGAGCCCTCACTAGGCTGGGAGTTTGCTTAAGTTTCTCTCTCTCTCTCTCTGACTCTCCCTTCCGTGCATGTGTTCTCTCTCTTTCAAATAAATACATCTTTTTTAAAAATGAGGTAGCTACTTATATGACAGAGTCTTTGTATGGATTGAAAGGGATTATCTGATGGTGCCTTATGGATTCCATCATCATACAAAATAAACAAATATTATTAAGAGCAAAAAATTCTGCTTTCTACTTCCCCCCAGAACTGTGCATGAAAAATCTCAATTTATTTTTTTTTCTATTCTGTCATGCTCATTCTCAACCTAACTATAAAATGACATTCTAGGGATAAATTCCCCAGTGAAAATCAATTTGTTTATGCAGATTTATTCAGCCTCTTTTTTAGGCTACTTTATACACTTCATCTTTTAAAAAAATTTTTTTATTTCCTAAAGCTGCTACTGTTTTCCCTCTCAGATGCTCATTTTATATCAACACAAGTTAAAAATAAATACCACTATTGGTTAATTGTGAACGGCCAAGGTAAAGGACAAATAAAGGAAAAGGAAAAGCCTCCCAAGAGCCAATATTATAAGTTAGACACCAAAAATTTTTTAGTCAAATATGCCAGCTCTTCTTAAAGGTTAACCTAATTAAATTTTTCTTTAAAAGGCGGATAGGATACCTATGATATCAGCAGTGTCAAGATTTCAAATTTAACCTGGAAGTCAATAGTGGGAAGTGCTGGAGGAGGATAAGAGGGTGTTTTAAAAGGCTTCTCCATCTGATTCTTCCTATCCAAGCCACGTCACCCAAGAGACCACGCCAAGGGAAGGAGGGATACACTCTCACTTGAGCTACTGGAATTAGCTCTGCAATTAGATGCTCCTTTGGTGAACTAGCCTAATGCCTGTCTCACGTTTGCCTTAAGAGAGAAAGACCCTTCAATTACTGCTTTAAGTATCACCCTGTCTTCAATAAGCCCCATTTTCCGCAGTGCAGGGCACCCTTATCATAGAAGCTCTAAAGCGTAGAGCCTAAAAACCCTAGACTACCCTCATTTTTTTCAGATAAGGAAAGAAAACCTGAAAACAGAAGTCTGTCATGAATATGACTTGCCAAGATCATCAAGCTAATTAAGCAGCAGCCCAACTAGTTCAAGTCCCACAGGCCGGGGTCCTTCCCATGACATCCTGGGAGCAATGGATATGCTTTGAGTCCATAGATTTCATAAATGCCAAGAAGGTCCCACAAATAATATATTCATTGATTCCTGTTCTGGATTCCTGAAGTTCGCTTGTTAAGAGATTACTTTGTCTTACTTAAAACCCTACTTCCTATAGATAATTAAAGTGTGTTTAGTCATTTACATTTTCAAGTGAACAAATTTATCATATCCTTTCCTGTGAAAGGGCTTTGAGTAAAAGCAGCAGCACAGAGTCACTATGTAGTAAAAGAACGTACTGAACTAAGACGACTGCGAACAGGACATAGGCTCTGCCCTCAAAGGGCTTCGATCAATGGACACCTCCATTCTTCTCCTGTAACAGAAAGAGTTCCTTTCTCTTTCTTTTGCCCTTACACAATGTTAAAGGACAAAGGCTTCCTAGTCCCCTTTCCTCATCTTTGCAAATATCTGCTGGAAACGAATGAACCCATCAACCAACCCACCAGTCCATCAATCTTCCAAAGTTCCTTCCACAGTTGGCCCTAAGGAGTCTTCAAAAAAGGAAAAGCCCTTCTTTGATCATTTTTTTCCTCAACCATAAAGTCATGTGTTAGAGATGAACCTGCGCTCTGGTGTCTTCTTTTTTTCTCAGGTTTTACACAGTGAAATGGATTTCCAGAGCACCAGTCCCGACTCGGAAAAACCTGGTGAGACTTTACTGGCCGAAACTTTGAAGCAGACGCAGGAATCTTGGCTCTCATTCCCCGTCCTAATAAGACTTGCATGAGCCTGTTGCTCTGAATCTTATCTACTGATGGAAAAGCGCTCACCCCTTCTTGGCCCAGCAAGCACAGCCACTCTCAGAGAAATGAACAATGACCGTGCAAATAAAACAGGATTCTTGCACATACTGAAAATATAAAATTATAGAGAAGAATGGCAGTAACCTGTGATTACGTCCTCGGAAGACTTTCATGCCCCTGCCTCTGTGCTTTATTCCGTTGCCACTTCCTTGCCGTTCACAGGTTCACAGGGCTGCACAGATACAATTCACAACCAGGGGAGTGAGCCGAAACTTTGAGTCAACAATGAAAAAGTAGACTTATAACCCAGGCAGAGCCGAATGACAAGAGTGCAGTTAATTGGGGTGTGTCTTTCTGAAACGCACAGTTCCAGAAGACGGTCTGGAGGACCAGTTTCGGTCACACTCACTTGAGGGCCAGGTGCTAGACACCTCAGGGCCGCCAGGTGTGTGAGAGACACTGGGGCCTCAGGGAACCTCCAAGATCGTACCCTCACGAAGCTGCAAGAGACAGGATTACAGAAGTGTTCCAAGAAAGGGGGAAGGAAGCGCAAGCTCCCGGAGGCCAGTCAGCCAGCCTGCCGTGAGGGGATGTACCAGAGAAGCTTCTAGAGGAGATACCCAAGGGTGAGCCTGAAGAACAGGTAACAGGTGGACAAGTGAGGTAGGAGAGGTAGGGAGAGATGGTGTGGCAGGAGGAGAAGCAAGTCTGAAGGGGTCCTGTCTGCCCCGCATGAGGATCTCGGGGAGGGGACGGGGGCAAGAGATGGGGCCACCGAGGCAGCAGGCAGGGCGAGCCTCTGAGCCCTGGCTGCAGCCTGAGGGCTCATCTTTTGCCATGAAGGCCCATGGGCCGTAAGAGGATCCAGTCTGGACTTCAGAAAAGACTCTGAATGGCCACAGTGAGGGGCAGCTGGAGGGGAGGGCTCCGAGGGGGAGGTCCCAGCCCGGGAACCAGAGACCGCTGTCTATTCCTGACTCTGCCATCCAGAGGGACGTGGCCTCTGACCAGAGCCTATTGGTCAAGCCCTCCATTGCTCTATTCCTTGCAGAGTTACTGCAAGGATGGGGTATCCAGTAGGAACTCAATAAATGGAGCTGCTGGGCACAGGGGCAGCATCGCAGCTACGTGCCTCTGGGATCAGCATGACCGTAGACAGGGACAGATCACAGCTTCTCTGGTGCCACACGATTGCAGAGGAAGAGGAGGAGGTCTGCAGAGGAAGGTAAACTCATCTGCCAGCCAGGGAACCATGAGGTTTCCGTGGAGCATCTAAGTGCAGTTGTCCATTTCTTTCTTTCTTTCTTTTTTTTTCCCAAGTTTTTATTTATTTATTTGACAGACAGAGAGAGAGAGCACAAGCAGGGGGAGCAGCAGGCAAGGGAGAGGGAGAAGCAGGCTCCCCGCTGAGTAGGGAGCCCGATGTGGTGCTCCATCCCTGGACCCTAGGATCATGACCTGAGCTGAAGGCAGATGCTTAACCGACTGAGCCACTTAGGTGTCCCTGGAGATGTCCATTTCAAAACTCTCTGAATATGTCTGGACCTCAGAAAACTGATCTGGGCAAAAATACAGATTGAAGAGCTGTCAGCATATGGCCAGCAACTGAAGCCACAGGAATATTCGTACCACCCAGAAAGAGTGTGCGAGAGCAGGGGGAGAAACATCACGGAAGGCAGAGCAGGGGCTCAAAGACAGACCCTGTGCAACATCAGACCAAAGAGATGGACAGAGAAAGAACACCCAGAGGGGGGCTGGAGGAGTGGGAGACCCGGCGAGGCTGCCCCTGGAGCCAAAGGCTTCCCCAGGGAGTGGCAAAGGGTGCGTACAGAGGCAGGAAGCCGGGAAAAATAAAGACTCATGAGGTCCCCCTGGATTGAGGAACAGCACAGTCCTCGGGGCAGCTGTGGTGCATAAACAGTGTCTGGAGAAGGATCCAGAAAAATAGATAGTAAGAGTAGCAACCAGAGGGGATACAGGATTGAGGAAGGGAAGCATTTTTCATGGCAGGCAATGGCTGTCCCAGCAGGGAGCTGGGCTGCAAACCCATCCCAGGCCTGAGAGTGATGAAGGGAAGAGGCCCCTGGGCGTCCGCACTGGCTGGTGCAGGATGGGGCTGAGGACTGGGCCGCAGGGAAGGGAGGAGCAGGGAAAAGTTGCCTGGAAAAGACAGACGATGGTTTGAAACAGCCATGAAATAATCAGGCACGGCCTGGGGAGACTAGGGAGTGAACCGCCAAATGAGATCGTGCCCACAGTGGGAAGAAACAATGCAGACCTGGCTCTTCCCTCCTCTCGAAACAAGAACTCCTCTGAGGAGTGCTGTCAGTGAGGCAAGGTTGGCCAAGTACGGCCAGGTGGTTTCAGAGCTGGGAGAAAAGCAAAAGACCCTGGAAGCAAAAAATGTGAATCCCAGGCGAGAACCCGAGGCAGAGCTGGTGTGTCAGGGGCACAGCAGAAGCAGAGGGAAGGAGGGTGGGCGGGAGACACGGGGAACATCAGATTCTCAAAAGAATTCTCTCGATCTAAGCTGAAAAAATCAATGCACTGCAACCACAATTTGTAAACTCCTGTTTGGAGCAAATAAGTCAATGAAAGTAGGTGTACTTTTCAACAACGCTGAAATAAAACAGTAATAATGCAAGAGTGGGATATGGATTACTATAACAAAACCATAAATCTGGTTCTTCTTTTCCTAGCTGTGACTCTTAACAAAGAAATGCCACCAACTCATTCAATGCTAAAACATGTTTTCTGGTGATTGACTCTTTTTCATTCATTTCAGTAAATGCTTAATGACTGAAGAACTGTGCTCTACCGCAACCAGGACAGGCGCAGAGAAAATTAACGCAGATTGAAGTTTAATTTCTCCATACATACATGAAAACCCACCGGAACTTCCAGAATAAGGAAGATTCTAGGAGAAAAGGGAATGATAGACGATTTGCCCACGTTCAAGTTCAAACACATACCAACATCCCTGACCCACTCATCTTCTCCAAATTCTACCAGCAAACAGATGTGAATGCCCTGTATTCTCTTCCTTCCTGTCCTCTGCCCACATGACAGAGAATAAGTGATAGTGGCTGGTTATGGTTCCAGGTACAAGGGCAACTGCGTACCTACTGTATTCTAGATCTATGTTCCATGCCCTTCCCATCTGGTCCAGACAACAACCCTGCCAAAAGGGCAGGCTGATCCCCTTAAACAGAAGGGGAAGATGAGGCTCCGAGAGGTTATGGAAATCGCCTGCGCTCTCACGACCACTGAACGCTGGGTCACGACCAGACTTCAGGCTCCTCGAGCGGTGGAGCACTGACTCTCTTAACCGCCGCCTCCACTCCGAATTTCCCTAACCACTGTTCCAAGGGGAAGCACGTGAAGTACTTTTCTTCCCTTGGCAATGGAGAATTCTTTTATTCGTAGACTTCTGACATGCTTCATTGATTCCTTACAGATTGTGTCTATGGAGGTTTAAAAAAAAAAAAGCAGGTTTTTAAAAAAGTCTATTCATTCCCCAATACCCAAACCCATGATGATTCACCAAATAATCCACAAACCAAGTTCTCAGCAACAGGTTCTACCTTCTGGCTCAGGTACTAAGAAAACAGCAGAACAGGAGAAGGTGATGCCGTAGAGTGGGACTCTATATATAAAACAAGGACCTGAACTTCAAACTAGAAGCCTCATCCAGGCATAAGAACAGCTTCCCGATGGTGGGATTTCCCCGTACACGCAAGATCAGTCAACTCAGGGGCTCCAACAGCCACTTCCGGGGAGTAGGCAATACGCAGAAGTTCATGGAAGGTGCCCAGCACTGTCCTGCCTTGAGGAGCAGTCGGTGCGTGGGGAAGGAATGGGGGAACATGGACCTGCACGGACACGTTTCAGCCGTGGGCCCTGGGGCAACTTTCTGGCATCTCCATGACTCAGTTTCTATACCCATAAAATGAGAATATCGGAAATTGTGACTAGGACCACATGAACCATATTTGATGCATTGAGAGCATTTAATAAACACCAGCTAATTCTATTACATATGTTCAGGTTTTTCTCTTTCTGGAGGAGTATTTTTTTTTTAAGATTTATTTATTTATTCTAGAGAGACAGAGGGGGAGAGGGACAAAGGGGGAGAGAGAGAGAATCTCAGGCAGACTCCCTGCTGAGCATGCACCCTGACGCGGGGCTCGATCTCACCACCCTGAGATCATGCCCTGAGCTGAAATCAAGAGTTGAACACTTAACTGACTGAGCCACCCAGGTGCCCCTCGAGGAGTATTTTTAAAACTGCATGCCACTGTCCAAAAATGTTTTGGAATCTATTTATTTTTTAAATTAGCTTATTTTGTTAGAGTGAAAAAGAGCATGAGCTGGCAGGGAGAGGGAGAGAGAGAATCTTAAGCAGGCTCCATGCCCCACAGAGCGGGAGGTGGGGCTCGATCTCACAACCCTGAGATCATGACCTGAGCCAAAATCAGGCATTGGACACTTAACTGACTGAGGCACCCAGGTGCCCCTAAAATCAACTTAGAGCGTCACAACCAGCAATTCTGGAAAAAGAAATAGAACAGAATATTGTATTTAAACATGAATAAAGTCCTATTTTGCGTGACGCTTGTCATTTTTTCTCTAGCATCCACGGTAATATTGAACAGTGCTTTGTGAATCCATGTGTCATTCATACGTCCATGTGTCCATGTGTCCGGCAGCAATCTAAAGGGTATTTCTTTCTAGGGTCACCATCAAAACATTTGGAAAAACACTGATTTACAGAATGAACAATGACAGGGAGTCAGGGAATAGGCAAAGGTATAACACGACAGAAACCACGTTTTAAAATGCAGACAGTTGGGGCGCCCAGGTGGCTCCATCTAGCAGCATCTGCCCTTGGCTCAGATCACGATCCCGGGGTCCTGGGATCCAGCCCTGCCTCGGGCCCCCTGCTTGGCGGGAAGCTTGCTTCTCCCTCTCCCACTCCACCTGCTTGTGTTCCCTCTCTCGCTGTGCCTCTCTCTCTCCAATGAATAAATAAAATCTTTGAAAATAAAAAAATAAAATGCAGACAGCTGCAGCAAAGGGAAAGCCTAAGTGGACCCTCAGGGTAACCCAGGAAATGCCCTCTGCACACAAGTCTGTTTACAGGGAGCTGCTACAAGAATTGCAATAATCTGAGGTTAACAACAGGCTTTTATTTCCAAAGCAAACCAAATTGCAACACTGGAAGTACAGATGTTATCTGGATGCTGGGCAAGATGAGAAAAAATTATTATGACTTACCCATCTTGCAATACTTGTCAAAGGAGATACAGTGCCAGATTTCAAATGTTCTTAAAAACTGTCTGGGCTTGGACGAGATATGAAAATGTCTCAAAACAGAAATCCTTCAATGTGGCTACAGATCCATCCTCTAACAGTTCCATTATAACCAAATCCCTGGCTGAAAAATTTAACTATCTGTACAAGAAGATGAAATGGAAAATAACTATAAACATAACTAAGCATTTCAGAATTTAGAAAAACACTTCTGTATATATCCAAAAGCCTGTTTGATGTGGTGTGCCGCAATACTGCCCTTACATTGGGTAGGAAGGGTCATGGTCCTGGGCCCTAATCCCCCCCCACACCCACCCCCCTGCAGAGTTTCCAGGACCCACTGGACCCACCCACCCAGAAGCACTGCCCCTCTGGTTTCAGGCCCCACTACAGCTCCCCAGTGTTTCCTGATCCAATACCAAGCCATTTCCAGGGCATGAACAGGCTCCTCCCGGATCTGCCCCCCAAGGGGGCTTTGTCACCACTAGTCTGAGCCGAAGGTATGACGAAGAGGGATAGAGAGTATAGACAGAGAGTGGGTATGGGAGTGGACACAATGCTCTTCCCAGGTGAGACTGTACCGCAGGAAGAAAAGAAAGCAGACCCAAGGCCTGGGGATTCTCCAGCTGCATGCCAGCTGTGAGCCCTGGGAAGTCTGAGAATTCAAAATTCAAACTTAGCCTTCCAGGCCACTATGGAGATATCACTGTCAAGGTAGGCAGACAGAGTAAATTTTATATCACGCTTGTTATAACCGCGTTATCTTTAAATATGTAGACCTCTGCTACGAGGGCCTCCATCTGTTCTCTTTGCCTGGGCCCCTGCAAACTTAAGAGGCAGGCCTGGTGCTTAGCCTGTGGGTTCATACTCCCATCCCCATGGCCCTGCCATTCACCAGCTCTGCGGGCTTGGGAGAGCCGCTTATTCTGTGTTTCAGGTTCCTAGTCTGTAAAACAGATAACAGCACCCTCTTCATAGGGTTGTTGTAAAGACTAAATCAATTAGTCCACACAGTGTCGAGAACAGCGCCTAATAAGCACTCCACGCATGCCGTCTTTAGATTATTCTCCATACAGAATCGACTGGTCACTGCAAACTTCGAACTAAGACCACAGCCAGGAAGGTGTTCTGTGAATTTCTTCCTTCCCACTCCTGATTTTAAATATCGTGCTTTACGCCCCTCCAAAAGATCACTATTTTCTATTCCGAAAAGGACAAGTCTTCCAACTGTTGACCGGCCTGATAGACGTTCTTCTGAAATTAAATATGGGTTCATCATCTCCTCCAGCTTGGCAGAAAGCTCAGGCCTCTGGCCAGTTTGAAGTCTGGCAAATTCACTTTCTGTGTCAATTGCATGCAATGAAAATTTGACAACATTACCAATTTTAAGTGTAAAAGGGACAGTCCCTACCCTCTGTATTCACGAAATTCAGAGCTATTAGCCAGGGACGGTCCCTCTCGATTAAGAGCAGAGGCTGACATACTTGAAGCCATCAGCAAGGAAAAGCTACCAGACCAGAGAAACTAAGCTAAAAATAGAGCCCCACCAGTGCAGAAATAGAGGGAAGAAAACAATTCTTTGTATGTCTACTTAGGAGCCCACATGCTTTTTGTCATTAAAGGAAGCTGTATCGTCAGCTTGGTAATTAATTACAAACTGCCAACAACCTTCTCAATGACCAATATTCCTTCAACCTACAGTGACAGAGCAAACAACTTGAAGAGAACACTTGCCACATTGTAATGACACACTGACAGCACAGAGCCCTCTCTCAAATCTCTAGTTTGCTGTAGGTCAGAAGGTCTAAAATGGGAAACGAAATGTACAAAGAAAAGATTCAAGGTCATATTTACCCTTTCGAATAGATTTCTAACCTACACATTCAGTACAGTGAACATCCAATCCACCATTTCCCCCCCAATTATTCTGAAGAATTTTTAAAATTTTTGATTTGCCAACCTGCTAAGGGGCCGGAACTCTCTAGCTTCCCCCCAACTATCCCTAATTAGTCTTCCCTAAAAAAGGAGCACTGCTCAAGCACTGTGAATTTCAACAGCAGTATTTCTATTAAATCTTCTCCAAATCCAAAATGGAGTATAAAGGTCAGTATGAAATAAATGAAAATTAACTGGATTCTACAGAGGCAAGACCGAGCACATCCATCCACCCAACAGTCATCCCATCTAAATCAAAGTGTTTCTTGCAAGAGTTTTGCCAACTTTCTACAAAAAAAAAAAAAAAAAAAAAAATCAATCCCAGGAACACTTCCTGTGTTGGCCAGTTTTTATTTACACAATTAAGATGCCTTTTTGTAAGAGCCAGTCTGGAGAAAAAATACATTTTTACAAGCCCATTAGTCATATAGTCAAGCTTCATTATATGCTAATCATTCATCAGTAGTCCCTAATGAGGAAGCTGTTGCCTCCTGCCATGAGAACGTGAAGGAAAGGATGTGTTCACAATAGGCCATAAAATGTGTGAAAAACAGAATATCCCAAACCAGGAGAAAAGCCAATGAGTTCATCTGGCTCTCATTTTTTTTGCTGAACAGCCTTAACAGCCCTATGGACACAAACCTGCTTTAACTGAGAAGCCGTCTCCTTAATTATTAATTCCCTCCATTCTCCCACCCTTCCCAAACTCCACGCCCTTAAGAGAAGTACAATACTTCATTCAGAATCGCTGTTATTAAAGACTCTCCTGGGCAATCATTTTGGCTTCAGGCATTTTTCTAGCAGACGTCTGCTACAGCTTATTCTAAATCTTCCTCCTAACACCAGGCATCTCTGCAGCCGTCGGACTCGGGTGTGAACCTTAGCCCCTGAACCGTGGGAAGTCACAGGGTCGTGGCGGAGGGGAAGCTGGTGGATTCCAGGCATCGCTCACACCACCCGCAGAGCTACCTTCCTTTCATCCAGGCACCTTTCCAGGTTGCCAAAGGCTCTCACAGGGCTCCCATCACTGGGAGTAACCGAGCTCGACCAAGGGGGGAAAAATCTGCTTCAACAAAGCCCAACGTGTGCGTGCGGCTTGGGGAAATGCAAGGATAAATTATGGGGACGCGCGTCGGGGCTGGCTGCAAAAGGGAAAGCGTTCATCTCCTGATTTTGATGTAGAATTTCAGGAACCAAGGGGTCCTCTGAGATCCCCAGAACCTATCCTCTCCGATAAGCAGCTTTCAGGTCCCTTCCCTGCTCCCTCTCCACAGAAACCGGGATTGCTAGGATCTCAGCAGTATCAACTGTTCTTGTGGGGTTAGGCGCAGCTGGCGTGAGCCCTTCTGAGCCCCGCTGCGTGGAGCTGCCGCTAGAGCCTAGAAGCGCCCCCCGGCTCCGAGAAAAGCAATGTGCTTAGCAAAACCCAGCCCTCCCTACTGCCATCCAAGGGGCCCGCACCTCTGCGGGCACCGGGCATCTGGACCCAGGCAGAGGCGTCCCAACTGTCGCGCCCCGGCGCCAGAGGGCACCCCGGAGAGAGCACGCCCAGCGCCTCGCTCCCAGAGCTGGATCCCAGGGAGTCAGGGGCCCAAGGGACAGAGAATTCCTGTGTGGGCACTGTGCGGCGAGGGAGGCCCCCGACCCTCCCGGCCCCGCGCTCAGGTACCTCGCAGCCATACAGCTGACCCAGCTGCTCCACGATCCACTCCTCCAGCACGAGCCGCTTCCGAAGCTCCTTGCGATCGTATTTCACTGTCACTTTTCCCTGCTGGTGGCGTCGCTGCTGCTGCTGCTGCTGCTGAACCTGCCCCGCCGCGGCCGCCGTGGCCACCGGCGCCGAGTCCTCCCGGGAGGAGCCTGAGCCGCTGCTCGAGCCCGGGCTGCCGCCGGCGCCGCCCCGGGGACTCTGGAAGAAAACCCGCGCGCCGCCGCCGCCGCCGGCCCCACCGGCCGCCTCGCTGCTGCCCGTCGCCACCGACATGTCCCCGCGCGCGCCAGAGCCCGAGTGCTGCCCGGAGGAGGGGCGGGCGGAGCGCGCCCGGCGCCGCTACCACCTCCGGCCGGGCAGCGGCATGCGAGGGGCTCGCCCGCACCTGCTCCGCGCGCCGCGCACGCCCGGCAGCCCGGCTCCAGGGGAGGTCGGGAGGAGCCGCGGCGACAGCGAGGAGGACGGGCGGGGGAGGGCGGGGAAGAGGGAGGGGCGGGGACCGCAGCCTTAAAGACGCCGCGGAGGACCCTCTCGCTCCAGCCGGGGGAGGCGGATCCGGCGCGTCGCAGGCTCTGGGGCCGGGGCGTGGGAGCGGCGCGCGGAGGCGGGAATGTGTGCGCGCAGGCACGCGCGGCCGCCTGCGCGTAGACACTGGAGAGGGCTGTCTCGGGTCTGGAGCCAGAGATGGTCCGCCGCGCGGACGACCGTGTCCTCTCCTGCCAGAGACGCGGAATTGCGCTTTTCGCCTCCAGCGGTGCCGGAGCGCACGCTGCCGCCGCCTCCTGCGGTCTGGGTTCCGCGCTGCCCCGGGGGCAGGGTGCCGGGAGAGGGACGCGAGGAGGGACGGCGCCGCAGGTTCCTCGAGAAGCTTTTCTTGCCTCCCCCTCTTCGGGTGGCGGGGAAGCGTCTCTCTCCCTCCTGGCCCCACCCTCCAGCTCCAAACACATTCCTATTCATGCCACTTCCTCTCTCAGATTGTGAGGAAAATTGACGAGGCGATGTTTGTGCAATCAGACGATCAAAGCGCCTGAGAAATTCTCTTCAGACCAGTTTTTCTCTCCTTACAAAGTGTCTGTTTATTCGGAGACAGAGCATTCTTATATCTTTGTATCTAAAGGACTGCAGGCTCGGTCCATCGCTTGGCTGAGAGGCTGGGGACATCCAGACAGCAAACATTTCTCTAAAGGAGTCAGCGCTGTTTACTGGGCTTACGTTTCTAGTATTGTATTCCCTGACTAGTTTGCTTTCCTCTCTCTCAATACCCCTGCCAAGCTACCTCTTTTTACCGGGGAAAGCCACTGCACTAATTCTACTCTGAAAACATCAGGCTGCCAAGTAGAGTTACAAATGAATGAGCTTATTATAAGGTTTAGGGCAAAGAGATGGGGAGGGAAATTATAAATACAAAAGTGCATGTGTATGTGTGTAAAATTATAGGAAGACACTACTATATGTCTCGTGTGCATTGCATTTCTCTTCAGGCAACAGAAAGAAACCACAAAGGTGCTCCAACACAGTTAAGTGGCTTTTAAGAACTTTTTGAAAAAGCTGGTGAGGTTTACCAGCAGCTACTCAAAGAAGTTTCTCGGAAGGAGAGTAGATAAAGTTGATTTCTTCTGAGCATTTTCCAGGGTATCCCCCTGTGGGATTCTAGACCAACAGCTGCAAAGGGAAATAAAAGAAGTAACCAGAAATTTTCTCCCCAGCTTTTCTGGCTCTGCAGTCAACTGGTGTGCAGGTCTGCTCTACCCAGATTTATGATCACCTTTGCTCTGTTCCTTTAAGGTTTTCACCAAGAGCCTGAGAAGGGATTTTTCCCAAAAAGTTCCATGCCTGAAGTTCATCATCAGGACAAGGCAGGCCCTGAAGAGTGAAAGGAAGGGATCTGGATCTAGTGGGGGATTGTGTGAAATGGGATGGCTGTGTGGGGGCCCTGGAGTCCTATCACCATAGAGGGGGTCAAGGCGGAAACCTTTCTGCCCCATGGCAGAAGCCAGCTGTCCTCCAGTTAAGTTCCCCACCCAACTTTTCACAGACAACTACCATGACTGGCCCCTAGAGACTGATGACTGTTTTCCACATCACTTCCACACTCACCTGCCTGGGGCATCAGAGGTTGTTCTAAATTCTGAGTGGGTAGCCAAGAGGGTGAGCACCTCTGCCGGCCAGGAGGAAAAGGTTGGAAGGCAGTGGTGATCAATGACAGAGTAAGCTTGTCTGTCTCCAGCCATCTGGCCCTGGTCCAAGTTAGCTAGCACCAGCTTTAACTAGCCAAACCCACCAGGAGAATTTCAATCAAAACAAAACCAGCTAAAATTATAGTTAGCGAAGGAGAAACTACATAAAATCTGCCCCTCATTCTGGCACTAGGACCAGGCTCTACCAATATTTTGAAAAATTATGCCTATGATCCAGGAATATGGCAAAGAGTGGAAAATTCCAACCAATTCCAGCTCCTTTGAGTCTCTGGACAATGAGTTCAGTCATTCAAGAACAACTTCAAAGAGTTTATAAAAATTCACTAAGTTCTTTCTGAGAAATTCTTGTTCAATTTTTTTTTTTTCACTGTGTAGGATCCTTTTTTCCTTTGTGCTTAAAACTCAGCTTTCTCTTATGACTTCAAAAATGACAGGTACTAAGAGACATGTAAGAAGAAACTTAGGGTTTTCGGCATCTTCACTAGCAGGAAAATAGCCAGTGAGGAGTCAGTCAGTGTCTTCCCTCACATACATTGACCTTCTGTGGCCCAAATGAGTCACCTTGACTTACAATTAGGAGTTGAACTAACATGAAAGTTCCTTTTCCTGTAAATCCACTTGCCCCACCCAGGACATGATATACACTTGAAGGGAATTCCCCACCACACAGACACACACAGACAGACAGACAGATACACACACACACACGCACACACAAACACACACACACGCACACTTTAATTCCATGTTTCAAAATATTTGGGAGTAAGGGGTTTATTCACAGGCCAGAGACCCTTTACATAGATGACTATATTCAGCAAAACCAGCAATATTTCTCATCTTCAAGACTATTCATTTTTGTTCAAGGCAAGCACTTTCATTTCTAAACCTTTTAGAAAAGATTTTTCACATGCTGGATAATCAAAAACAATGAATGGTTTTTAGTGACTTGAATGGTCTGAGAATGTTCTAGAACACATGAGATGAGCTTTTTCCTTAAGGCAGTTACTCACCCTGTGAAAGCAACCAAGGGAAGATTCATCAATATCTTTTCTTCATAGCTTCACATTTCCTTAAATTGCTCTCTGGTTTGGAGAAAGTTTCTTTTAGGAATTACATATATTTGCTTCATCTCTGAAAATGATCTTTATGCCCAATGTTTGTTAAATAACATGACTTTATCAGGGGTCCCAGTTTTCTTCAATCCCCAAGGGAAGCGAAGATTAAATACAAATATTTATGCTCAGATGCAAATTTCCTTACTCCTTACAGACTAGATGTGGCAATAATTATGCAACACCTGGTAATCTACCTTGAGGCTGTGATAATGATAGTCCCCAGGGCCCAGGAACCTGAACCGAGAAATCTTATCTTGACTAGTGAATGTCAGTGATAAGCTTCCTACATCCGAATTCTCGTAAAAGTGTGGTAAAGCCAGAAGACAAATCAAAAGTAATTTCAAGACTAGTTTTCATCGTAAAAATAGAAGAAATTCAGTCTGTCCTGTTGGATTCTATCTGTTACCCACGGCATTTTCTGTTTTCAGAATACAGTCCATTATTTCATTACTCCTTATGCAGTGAGAGCGCTAATGTTGATAGCCTACCAATGTCATTTTTCTTTTGGCTACTGTTTCATCCTCTTTTTCTTTTCCTCCTCCAAACTCTGGGATTTTGATTGTATTGTGCAATACAATTTGGAATCATAATTCCCAAATAAACGTAGCCACTGCTTGTATAAATAACCAGAGCAACAGCAGCCATTGTCACCATTCTACAATTTTGTCTCCACAATTACCACAAATTCTTACCCGACTGTTTGGAGAGGATGGGGGTAGGGGGTGCGAATCCAGAGCTTCATCTCATCCCTTCTAACAGAGGCTAAATTTCCTACACCTTGTTATAAGCCTAGCTTATATTTTGTCTTTCTGTAACACTAGGGCCAAATTTGTCTCCGGAGGAACCCGTTATCCCCCATCTGGCCGATACCTTCTTGCCCTCCCCATTTCATTACCAAACATTTTGGAAGAGCTGCCCATTCCCCCCTTGTGTGTGTCTTCCCCGGTCACCATTCAGCCCCCCACAGTCCAGCAGCCACCACAGACTGAAGGCACCAACCAAAGTCACCACGGAACTCCATGTTGCTCAATTCAATGTGTGCTTTCCAGCTCTTACCTAACTTGACCTTCTGCCACATTTGACAATCTTGAACCTCTCTTGGCTTTTCAAACTCTCTCCACTCTTGGCTCCCATGCCAACACCCTCCTGGTTTCCCTCCCAAGTCTTTGTCTGTGTCTTGTGAGCTCCTTTTCCAATACCCCTGCCTTTAAGGTAAATGGTTCCCCAGATTCTACCCTCTTCTCTTTGCTCATTCACACACTCTCTCCAGGTGATCTTGTCTCCGGTGAAAGCTTCCATTTGGACAAGCTACGATCTATGTGCCACCAACCCCCCAAATCATGAGCTAGAGCAGGTTTCTGGTCGAAGCTTCAGATCCACGGGAATACTGTATTTCCTGCCAATGCACTGAGCATATATGTGTGTAGTTAAAGTACACAGGTGTACGCCTATATCAGTTCACTAGAGAACAAAATACAGTATTCCCCCCTTCTCGACAGGGGTATATTCTCAGGACCCCCCCCTCATGGACCAGAAACCACAGACAGTACCAAACCCTATATATGCTATGTTTTTTTCTCTATACACATACTTACGATAAAGTTTAATTTATAATTAATTAAATTAATTCAATTCAATTCAATTTAATTAATTATAATTAACTTAATTATTAATTAATATAATTGATTAATTAATTAATAATTTATAAATTAAGCATAGTCAGAGATTAGTTACAATAACTAACAATGAGGGGCTCCTGGGTGGCTTAGTTGGTTAAGCGTCTGCCTTAGACTCAGGTCATGATGCTGGGGTCCTGGGATCGAGCCCTGCATCGGGCTCCCTGCTCAGTGGGCAGCCTGCTTCTCCCTCTCCCACTCCCCCTGCTCGTGTTCCCTCTCTCGCTGTGTCTCTCTCTGTCAGATAAATAAATAAAATCTTTAAAAATAAATAAATAAAATAAATAACACTGAACTAGAACAATTATAACATATATTATATATATGTTATATATTATATATAGAACAATTATAACATATATTATATTATATACTATAAAAAAGTTGTGTGGATGTGGTGTCTCTGTCCCAAAATATCTTATTTGTACTGTACTCAGTACATCACTCTCATGATGATGTGAGATGATAAAAGGCCCACGTGATGAGATGACGCGAGGGGAAGGACGTAGCGTTCGTTGGGCTGCTGTTGACCTTCTGACTTGTCAGAAGGAGGAACACCCACTTCTGGACCACCCTGGACCATGGGTCACTGAAACCACAGGTAAGGGGGAAGGGAGCTACCATACATAGTTCAGTGAGTGTGTGTTTGGCCACGGACTGCCCAGTAAAGGGTGCTCTGGCTCAGCATTTTCCAGACATTCAATAAAAAGCACACTTATGTCATGACCCAAATATATAGGCACCCACATAACTTACCCAGATTCCATGTAATACACCCCCTACAAGGCCTAGTCTCTTCCGTCCTTTTTCATTATTTGGAAGGAATGCCGGTTACGATCTACTGACTGATTTCCCAACCCACTGAAGGGTTGCCGCCCCAAGTTTGGAAAGCGCTGCTGTCAGCCAGACCTGTGCCTACGAGAACAGGTCCTGGCTCTCCTTGGTCTTCATGGCACACTCCAGGCTGGTTATTTATGCCCTGGCACTCTCTTTCTGCCGTGATTAGGTTATCAAGTGTTCTGGTAAACGACTCTGATCCAAAATGGCTGACCTAGGGCATGTGTGTGATCCTCTCGAAAGGGCGACGAGAGAACTAAAGAGGAAAAATATTCTGGACATAAAGGTATACCTTTTGCCGGACCTCCGTGCTCCTCCCTCAGGGAATGGTGGAAGACCCGGAGCGTAAAGGTCAGGAGGACACTAGGGGTTGGTAGAGCCCCCGGCTTGAGGACAGGTATGTTGTGGTGGTTGTCAGCCTGAATCTTGCCTCCAACATGCCTGGATTGAATCTGGCCTCTGCCACTTAGGCACTGTGTGACCTTGGCAAGTCACTTCACCTCTCTGTGCCTTCATGTCTCCATCTAGAAAATGAACAACAGTGCTTGTCTAACACGTTGTTCTGAGTGAAAATGAGTCCCAGGAAATAAAACACGTAAAACAGTGCCCTCTGTTATGCGTGAACAAAACATGCCGCAAATATGGTGGAGAGGACACACTGTTGTTCCAACAATGTCCCCAAGAAATTATGGCCACAGGCACATCTTGATTTCAGAGATGTGAAGCAAGCAGTTGGAAATCATCTCCATAGGCATCCTGTTGAGACCCACTCTACAGGTGACTCAGTTGTTGTCCCCGTTGGCAAATCCCAGTAAAGAAAGGTAAGATGTGTCTCCAATGGCTTACTCAGTTGGGACCTGCCCCTGCATGTCTTGTATTCACCCCCAGTTAACAGAGTCAACCCAAAACACCATCTGTCCCAGCTGAACCTGCTTCACTTCCAGTTTCCCTTCGGGGGGGCTGTCTAACAACATTGTTACACCTAGAAATTCCTGGTCTTATCCACCACGTCCAATCCACCAGTAAGCAAACCCTAATCCCATGCTTGTCTGGGTCCGATCCGCCCCTCCTCTCTGTCCGCACACTCCGCCTGGGTCTCTGCTATGGTCTCCTCACTTGCCTCCGTACCTTGCCTTCCACTCGTTCTTTCTACTGTGCCCACAGAGAGCTTTCTAAAATATATATATATATAAAATATATATATATATATATATATTTTATTTATTTATTTGACAGAGAGGGAGATCACAAGCAGGCAGAGAGGCAGGCAGAGAGAGGAGGAAGCAGGCTCCCCGCCGAGCAGAAAGCCCGATGCAGGGCTCGATCCCTGGACCCTGGGATCATGACCCGAGCCGAAGGCAGAGGCTCCAACCTACTGAGCCACCCAGGCGCCCCCACAGAGAGCTTTCTAAAAGCAAATGTGATCATATCATATGCTTAAAATTCCCTCCATATTCCCTGTTCCCATCAGGCTATAGTCCAAACAACTTCACATCGCCCGTAAGGCTTTTCTTGCTTTCTTTCCCAGCACCTGTTCAAATACTCCCCACCGCACCCCCAGGCACACACCTCTCACTCTACCCAATACCTTACATGGCCTGGGGTTCCCAAATACAGAACACTCCCTGCCTGCTTTTGTCTGTGCCTACAACCTCCCATGCCAGTTCCCCGTGGCGCCAACCTGACCCCTCACACCCCCAGGTGGGGTTAGTCATCTCCCTGACTAAGCCCTTCCCACTTTCCTAGCAAGGTCTCACTCTCATGCCTGCCCCTTGGCCACCACCCATCACATCGCGCATCAAGCCATTCTGTGATCAAGTCTCTGCTCAAATGTCACCTCCTCAGACAGGCCTTCTCTCTGCACCTCTGGCCCCTTGCGCTCTTTCTCTTCCTCGCTCTTATGACCACTTGAAAATTATTATATGTGCTGCCAAGCCCCCACTTGAAAATTATATATGTAATTATGGAAGATATTACATTTTATATATTACATGTGTATTACATAACAGTATATATTATAGGATGACGGAAGGAGTCTATTGGGTCATCTGTCCCTCCCACCAGATTATAAACCCCTGAAGACAAGTATGTGGCCAAATGGAGTGCGTGTTCTCAGGACCAACAGCAGTGCTTACCACAGGGTCGGCACCCCAAACAGTGCATGAGTGAGACTATCTCCACTTCTGGTTTGACACATTTTTTTTCTTGATCGTCCAATAAAAATATGCAAAAATGCAGATCTCATCACTCCTCAGTACAGGCCCAATATGGTGTTGGGTGTTCTTATAAATCATAGAAAGTTACACTTCTCCCCTCTACAGAGACACTTCCAGGACTCTTACTAGGTTTCTGTAGGAAGCAGAGGAAACAGTGGCCACCTAAACTTCCCAAAACCCTACGCTTGAGCTGGAGTCCCCTGTTCCTCCAGCATTAGTCTTGGCTTTGGAGCACCTGGTTGGTTGGAGGTTGTCATGAGACATGGCTGAGGCATCAGGTGTAAAATCAAATTGTCATCCAACTCTACTCCTATCAAGACTCCACCATCAGTTGGTCGCAGTCTCCCCAAGCTATTGTTTCAAGCTGTAAAAGGAGGACTGGTCAGAAGCCACCAGCTTAGGCCATCTGTGAGGCGGCACCAGTTTTGTTTCTTTCCAGGGCATTGTGGGAGGAGGTGTGGTCTTTCCTGTGGGGCACAGCTGGTCTGTAGCTTGAACTGCCTTCAGCACACCGAGTCTGACCCCTGCCCTCTGACGCCGGGCTGGACCACTAGTCCTATGACAATGTCAAATGTCTCTAGAACTTTTGAGACACCATTTCTTGAGTTCTGCACTTACCTCAGCAAGGACCAGACACTAACAGTTCGCAAGTTGGCACCAGGTCAGGAACCACGCCCCACAAAGCACCGTGCCATTTTGTAATTACAAACGGCTTATAAACTTCAATAGTTATAGTAATAGCAATAATAATTGGGCATTGTCCTCTAGTTAGAGAGAAAGAGCCACTGGCTAAAAATACCTGCATCACATGTTTATCACAGCATTATTTACAATAACCAAGATATGACAACAACCTAAGTGGCCACTGATGGATAAATAGTAAAGAAAATGGGACATAGATCTATTTGCACACCATTGCTATAGAGAAGGGTGTGAGAATCCTTGCTTTAGAAATCAGCATCCCTGTTCCCATATGAGTCTCTCAAGACTGTGGGGATTATCATGTGTTGATTGTGTTGTAGTGTATGTTGCATTGTGCTACAATGGGCTCCATCGCAGTGGACAGGAGGCTGGTTATTCATGAAGGGCTTGACATTCCCAGTGTCAATTGTCTCAAGATCTGGAAGGTCCTTCTTCTGCAAACCGAACTCTAGTTGCTGCAGAGGGGCATAGGAGAAAATGTTTTTTCTTGGCCTTGTGATTACACTGGAGAAGATGTCTAGAACTAATTCTGTTCTGCTTACGGTGTCCTCCATGGGTCAGTGGACCCACAACAGGGTCGGCAGGTCCCGTGTTAGTCTTATCTGGAGCAGATGACCCAGGGTGAGAATATTTTGAATCTAACAATAGCAAAAGCTACTCATCACTGACCTCTATTAAGTGTCAGGCATTTTATTATAAATGCTATCTCATTAAACTTCCTACAATCCCACATAATTATGTACCTACAACAATGATGACTATGTTCATTTGAAAGATAAGGAAATCAAGCTACCAGAAGCTAAGTAACTCCTACCTCCAACCTAAGGTTTTATTGGAAGTGGAGCTGGGATCTTATTTTGCATCTGCGGGCCTAGTTAATAATAAAATCTGACTTGAATGTCCCCTGTCTGCCCTCAGTTCTACGCAGGGGTGTTAGGACAAGGCTGTGTTTAGGGCAAGGCCATTGGGTTATGGGAACACAGCATCGCCTTTCCTTCCATTTTGGCTTGGCTCGGTGGAGCCTGGAGTCATTGTGAGAGACCCTCAGGGGATAGTCAGCCTCAGAGGAGCCTAAGCCCACCCCTCACAAGACTGCTAGTCTACTTCCAACTTTAGAGGAGCCAAGTTTTGTTTTTATTGACGAAGGCACTTTTTCTCTCCCCTTCTCTTCTTTGAAAACTGATAACCTCTGAAAAGATCAGCAATTATATATGGCATCTGCTGGCTGTCCACTTCCATGTTCCCTGCCACGTGGGAGGCAAACCCGATGTGAGGCCCACCCCACACAAATTAGGTCAAAGCCTTCGGAGGCCAGGACTGGGTGCTGGTGCTGCAGGGAATTCCCGGGTGATTCCCCCGTGCAGCTGGGGCTGAGGGCCACCGCCGCAGACCATCTGGGGACAATCTTACGTGTGACAACTTTCTCAGCCTTCCTCCCTTCTTTCCCACTCTTAACTCCCCTCTGGAGTTTTGCTCCACCAAAACTTTGGAATCATCATCATTGACCCTGCAAAAGTGCTTAATCAAGTATGCCAGTTTCTCTAAAAACTGCACTATTCAGTCACAGTGTGAATTTCACCGTTCCATCTGAAACCAGCGAAGCAATTTGCCCACTGTTTTGAAATATAAAGGGTAGATATTTATTGATAGACAAAACACCTTGATTATAGAGTAATAAAGGGATTAGATAGAGTTATATGATGGTATAAATAAGTAAATCTCTCATATCACCAAAAAATCTAATTACCTAACTAGGAGGGGAAAAAAAAAACCTTCCAGGGTATGGTCTATCAGAACCATGTGTAGAAAATCGTATCGAGGGACACCTGGGAGGCTCAGTCTGTTAAGCATCTGCCTTCAACTCAGATCATGATCCTAGTCCTGGGATTGAGTCCCACATCGGGCTCCCTACTTGGTGGGGAGCCTGCTTCTCCCTCTGCCTGCCACTCAGCCTGCTTGTGCTTTCTCACTCCCTCTCAAATAAATAAATAAAATCTTAAAAAAGGAGAGAGAGAAAAGAAAATCGTACTGATCCTAGGAATCATAATGTGTTGAAAAAGTAGAGAAGGGCGTGTCTTTCTGGCTTTCATATTTAAGATAACAGAAAAATCCATCGTGCTGCGTTGCATAAATAATGTTTGGAAAACAGACCGAATTATAATGTTCTATGTCCTGGTACAGCAATAATGCTACAACCCAGAAAATGAGCCCAGCAGTAAGTGTGCCTGATGCCCTCAGTGTAGAGAGCCAAGCAGTAAACTGCGGAATAAGTAATAAATGTCATTAACTTCCTCTGCCCCAACTGCCCAACCCATAGGCAGAGAAAATTATTATTATTTTTTAAGATTTTATTTATTTATCTGACAGACAGAGATCACAACTAGGCAGAGAGGCAGGCAGAGAGAGGGGAAGGGAAGCAGGCTCCCTGCTGAGCAGAGAGCCCAGTGCGGGGCTTGATCCCAGGACCCTGAGACCATGACCTGAGCTGAAGGCAAAGGCTTAACCCACTGAACCACCCAGGCGCCCCGACAGAGAAAATTATTAAAAATTCCACAAATGCCCTTTGGCTGTCTGAACCCTTCTGAAGTTTTCATATAGAAAAGCCCAGAAAGGCTGCAGAGCATAATGAACGGAGATAAGCCTCAAGGAACTTCCAAAACTGTCACTGTATGTATCGCAGAACTGCGATTATAATCACAGCCATCATTTCAGAAAATAAAATGCTGGTACATTCATGCTTCTGGCGAACCAAGAAATGTGGAGTCTTTCTGCGAATGAGGGTGAGGTTCTAATTCGCCTGTTGTGCCTTATCCCCTATTCCGTCCTATACAATCGGTCAGGCTGGGCCGTCTGCCATGGCTAATCCCGGCATGCAGCAGTGGGCTGGTTCCAGGCTGTGAGCCAAGCTGTGAGTGGGTGATGTGTGTTCTTCTTCCCGATTTCTGGGTCCCCCAGGGGCATATTGCAAGGGCCCTGTCCCTCCATCACAGCATTTCACCGGCAGAGGTTTTCACAAGGCTCTCCCCTGCCACATGTCTTCCGCTCCTCTCCTCCTCCCTGCCCCCCAACTTCCCAGCCCCCATCCCCCACCAGCCCTCTCTCTCATCTTTCAGCACAAATGCAGATATAATTAGCCAGGATGAAGCCATCCTGAAGTAAGGGTGGGCCCTTAATCCAACATGCCTGGAGACCTTATAAGAGGAAAAGAGACCCAGGGACACAGACAGCCACAGAGAAGACCGTGGGTGACAGAGACAAAGATCTGAGTGACGCACCTCCGAGCCAGGAACGCCAAGCATTGCCAGGAGCCCCCAGAAGCTAGAAGAACCAAGGAAGGCTCTTTGCCCAGAGTCTTCAGAGAGATCATGGCCCTGCCAACAATTTGATTTTTTTTTTTTTAACTGTGAGCTTCCAGAACTGGAAAAGAATAAATTTCTGTGGTTTGAAGCCACCCAGTTTGTAGTACTTGGTGAGTCTAGCCCTAGGAACTAATACAGAGCTGATGAAAGCAAAAGTGTCCCTGGTGGCGGGCCAGAGCCTCCTGCAGACTCGAGGTGGAGATAAGTTTCTTCTCCAAAGTCAGCTCAGGTTTCCTCACAGGGCCAGTTAGCACGAGGCTTGGAGCTGGGCTATGAGGCCATGTCCATGCTCCACAAGGAAGAATGACATCAGGCACTAGCATTGTCCACCATGGACTGCAAAGAGAGAGGGACAGCTCACGCCCATCCTGCTGGTGGTACTTCCCAGGCTCACAGCCCACGTTTTCTGGTTGGCGACGCCCACTCATCCATGATCCCGCATCCATGGTCCTACCATGTTGCAGAGTTTTCTGTTTTTCACTTTATAGGGAAAAAAAGAAAATAAATACAACACAACACACTTAGAATTAGAAGTTAACTTTTTCAAATCTAATCTGTAAGAAAAGGTGGAATTATTCATTCTTATACAAATGGACTGAATGTCAGCTGATTTCTCAATTACTGGAAACCAGACCCAATACCTCGTTAGTAGACTAAAGAATGTTGCAGAAAGATCTGGCAAGAGAGGACCAGCTTGTAAAAGTTTAAATAGATAAGACACAAAGTCAAAGTGGTTCCATAAAATTTGCGAGGCTGGAAAAACACCATCTCTAACCAATAGGTTAAGATGATAAAATCTCGGAAGAAAAACAAAGAATGATTTGGCTTATTTGGTACCCCTACTATCTAGCATGGTATTTGGCAAGTAGTAGATTTAATAATGAATACATGACTACATATGTTAATTTAAAAAAACATTTATTTAAATACCAAATGCTACTTGGACATGAAAATACCATCTTGATGAGCTGTAACTCGCTATACTCTTCCACTCAAGCTTATTAAGAGAGGAACATTGAGAATCACGTCAACATTCTGAAAGTCGATACTCAAGAAGAATATTAATACTACCACTGTAATAACAACAGCTATCCTCATGTACGCTCCTAAATGTCAGCTACTTTCCCGATTGCTTCTCTACATCTACTGACTATGCAATCGTCACAACTCATTATTTTGTAGATGAGGCAACGGAAACACAGAGAGATCAAGTACTCGCTCCCATGTAACTTGCCAGGGTAGCTCCCAATGCTATGCAATCTCTGATCAGAGTCATTCTTCCAGCAAATCCTTGCGAAGTAATCATTCCATGCAAGTCTGGCCATTGCACTGAGACAAGCACCATGGAGTCCCTGCAGGGAAAATTACTCCTGGTCGCAACACACCCACGTTCCTGCAAACGCCAGATTTGGACACACCATGACTTCCTTCATAAAGCTGATTTTCAAACTCGGCAAGCTTTCACTTCCTCAATTCTCTCTCCCCACTGAGTCAGGCAAGTACAGAGGAATGTTTCCAGTATAACACACCATGGACAAGGTATGAAGCACGGTGTGGTTGGAAAGGACCTGGAGATGTGACTTGGTCTTGCTGCAGGAGAAAAGGCAGTGTTTGCAAATAAATTAAGTCAGTTTATTTAAAAAGCTGAACCGTTTGTCTGCTTAAGTGGCTATCTTTGCAGATGTCACATGTCCCCTGGACATGGTTAGAATGGCCAGACTGCAACTAAATTTTAAACAGACAGGTGAGGGCACAGCAGTAATGGTTCTATTTGCACGATGGAGTGATGACTTCCTTTTGCCAAACCTCCTGCAAATTTAAGTAAATGTTTTTTAGTACAAATGAGAAATTAGAATGGGATGGAAGGGGTTTTTGCTAATGGGGATGCTTTACCTGATGGGGCCATGATAATATGTGGAGCGTGTTTATTTATGGACTCCTGGAATGGGCTCCCAGGACACCTCCTAGGTTAGAGTTAGTCGGCTGAGCCTTTACTGACATTCAATGGTATCTTAAAACTATTCAGAAGTACTGTAATCGATACATTCATTTTCTGGGAAATAAATACCGTGCATGGATTTTACACGGCACTTGTCCCCATCTGGCCATGAGCCACACGCTCTGCTTATGCACCTGCTTACTATCTGTAATGCAGTGTGTGTTCATGAGAAGAGCTAACTGCTATGGCCAATACCCAAAATACATAATGGTTCCACCCTTCCAGAAGTCTGTGCTGGGCTCCCATATTAACTCTGGTTGGATGAACAGCCCTCCTCCACAACAGCCCCCCACCATGCAGTCACTTAAAAGAGACTCAGGCTATGAAAATTCTGTCATCTCCAACTGTGACTTTCAAGGGAGTCCCAGGTGTGGAAAGCAAGCCTTTCCAGAAAAGGAAAGCCTGGAAGACAGTGTGGGGTAGGTTTCCACAGACCAGGCCAGGAGACGGCACACGTCACATTCTATTGGGTAGGACTTTGTCACAGGTACCACTCCTAATTGCAAGGTGTGAAATTTGATTTGTAAGAAATATTTATTGGGTTATTTAGATGGCCAGAGTATATTTCTTATATGTATTTGGGTTTCCTCCACAGTTCCTGTCTCAAAGCTCCCAAAACCCTTGCGATGCCTTAAGTGTTGAGAGTGATAAAGGTATCTTCTGTTATGTTAGTAACATGGCTTTGGAAGCTCACCTGGGGATGGGGACTGGTGGCCCCTGGATTCCGCCCTGTGAATACAAGGTTGGAACTTCGGGTCTCACTCCCTGACCTCTGGGGAGAGGCAAAGGACTGGAGGTTGAATCAACTGCGGATGGCCAATGATTTAATCAACCACGCCTAGCTAAGGAAACCTCCACAGAAACTCCAAAGGGCAGGGTTTGGAGAACTTCCGGGTTGATAAACACTTGGTGATTTGGAAAGGGTGAAGCCCCAGGGAGGGCATGGAAGCTCCACACCCTTTCCCCATACCTCGCCCTACACCTCTCTCCCATCTGTCTGTTTCTGAGGTACACCCTTTTCCACTAAACCAGTGCTCGAGTAAAATGTTTCTGAGTTCCATGAGCCAGTCTAGCAAATAAACCAAACCCAAGGAGATATGGAAACCTCTGACTTATAGTTGGTCTGTCAGAAGTACAGGTGACACCTGGAACTTGCAACTGGCCTCTGAAGGTTGGGGGGGTGGGTGGTCAATTGTGTGTGACTGAACCCTTAACCTGTGAGATCTGGTACTATATCTGGGTACTATCAGAATTGGGTTGAGTTGAGGGCACCTGGGTGGCTCAGTTGGGTAAGTATCTGCCTTCAGCTCAGGTCATGATCCTAGGGTCCTGAGACTGAGTCCCATATTGGGTCCCACTCTGCGGGGAGTTTGCTTCTCCCTCTAGCCCTCCTCTCTTCTTGTGTGCTCTCTAATGCCCTCGACTCAACCCAATTCTGACAGTACCCGGATATAGTATCAGATCTCACAGGTTAAGGGTTCAGTCACATACAATTGTCCCCCCTCCCCCACCCCACCTTCAGAGGCCAGTTGCAAGTTCCAGGTGTCACCTGTACTTCTGACAGACCAGCTATAAATCAGAGGTTCCCACACTTCCTTGGGTTTGAAATTTGCCAGACTGGCTCATGGGACTCAGAGAAACATTTTATTTACTTGAGCACAGGTTATTTATTCGAGAGAAATAAAAAAAATATTAAAAAAAAAAAGAATTGACTTGAATTGAATTCTCGGACACCCTGCTGGTAAGAGAGAATTGCTTGGTGTTCTGTGGGAAACACACACACACACACACACACACACACATGCTGGAGTTGGGTCCAGGAACCTAAAAGGCAAGGACACCTTGGACACCTGGGAAATAGAGGTCAGCCATGAAGTCTCCAGGGAGAAAAGGGGAACATAGGCTTTGATGAGCCCCCCTAATGGTCTTTGCTACATAGAGCTGTGAGATTATGAATAAACCCTGAACCTTATGTCCCACTTGCAATAAAGATGTTCCATTCTGAACAATGTAGCTATAGGAAGAGTTTTAGTTGCTACTTCCAAGTTCTGTTTTTAGGCCTTTTCTGGACAAATAAAAACTGACAAAAGTCTTCACTATTGCAGTAACCCTATTAGGCCCTGGCATCAGAGAAACCTGGATTAAAATCTGGGCTTTGACAGTAGCTGCTGGATCTGGGCAAGATACTGAATTTTCTTAGCCTCCATAAAATGGGCACAAGAATAGTAGCTGTCACATAGAGGTCTTACAAGGATGAAATGAAATCATGGGGTTAGACTCTGTATTATGGAATGATTAGCATGGGACCTGGCATGGCTGTTCCCACATTCTCCTAGGAGATCTACCACCAATCGACGGAATTCTGATTTCGCTGAATAGCACAGTATTACACAGTGTTACACAAAATCACTCTCTGCTCAGAACACCAGAGCTACGGGGCATCCATCAATAGTTTACATCTCCTTAAAGCATCCAGTCTCAAAAATACCATCTTGATGGGGTAGGGGTCCCACTTTGGTTAAGCTCTGCCAGGACCGGCTCTACCATGTGGGGCGGGTGCCTAGTGTGGGGCCCTTGTGCAAAGATTAGTAATAATTTCAAGAGCATTAAACCTTGCATGAGGCCCTTCCAAGCGTGGGTGCTGTGTGACTGCTCAGGTCACACACGCATAAGGTCAGCCCTGAGCTCCACCCATACCACCCCAAATGGGTGCCTCCCCAGAACTGATTTTCTGTGACTTCTAAGGAACTTCCCAAGCAATACAGCTTCTGAGTTGGTTAGAAGTGTTGACATCAGCCTCTCTGTGAACCATGTTTCATCAGGTCCAAGTTCATTGCTTACTTCTGTCACTTTATTTTGGTTCCAGACATGCAAGTTCTGAGCCGAGAATCCTGACTCTGACTTCCTCCTAAGAGGCCCCAGCCACCAGCCTCCCAAGGGCCCGGTGGCTCCTTACCCCTGCCAGCGTTTTAAACCCAGAGAATGTTCCTCATATCTTCCAAGATCTATTCAGGCCCCACATGGTCACATCTTCAGGTTTTCAGGAGAAACCAGAAGTGCAGATTTTTTAAATGGGAAATCTCTGAATTCTAAAATGTTGATGACTAAATGAAAGTTTAGGAAGACTGCAAGCAGAACGGAAGACGTCTGTGAGCCTGAAATTGCAGCTGTCCGACTTTGTCTCGTCTGAGGACCCCACACCACCTCAGAGACGCTTCCGGTCACCCCCCCCACACACACACACCCGTACCCCTCCTTCAGGCTGCACTGGCCTCCCCCACTGCTGCTGGGGGCTCCAGAAAGTGTGGACACTCCCCCTGCCTACGGAGCATCTTAAGATGTCCGGGGCTCCCTCCGAAGAAGCAGAAGGGGCCCTGGGGCGCTGTGGTCTCTCTGTTCAGCTCATGAGTCAGGGGAGCCTGGAGGAGAAGGTAAGAAGGTGAAGCCCATGGTGTCCTAACAGACCCAGGGGAGGCTGGCCTGGGAGGAAGCCTGCTGGCCTGGGTAGTAGGGGCCCGTGGGGAGAAGGAGTGGAGCCTAGAACGAGAGGTCCAGAGAGAGGGTGGGAACACGTGGGACCCGGGCGCGTCGGGGGGAGAACAACAGGACAAGCCCACCTTCTTCCGAGTTTCACCCCAGGCCGTCCTCAGATGTCCAGGCCACCTCAGAGAACTGGGGACAGACAATAAAAGCCTTTTTGCCCCCCCCTCCCCCGCCCCGCAGATGGTTTGCGCGCCTGGAGAACAGTGTTCCCTTCCTGACGTTCCCTGCCCAGAAGTGAGAACGTGACTCCTGACTGTGAGTTCGGGTTGCTAGCTGTGAGCTGGAGGCCCCGGGGTCTTGGCCGGGGTGAGAGGCACAGAGCGCTCTCCTACCCCAGCAGCCCCAGGAGGAGCAAACACTTTAGGATTTGTTCATACTTTCACTGTGGGTTTCTGTTTGATTAATTCTGCATTCCCAGGAAGTGCCCGTGGCAGTTTCAACAACACAATAGCTCTTGTGGAGGTGTGGGTGGAGTGGATTTGGGGGTGGTGGTGACAGCTTTGAGGGCACCTGATTGATGCCAAGAATAGGAAAAGGCAGTTGGCCCCATTCTGTCCCAGAAGCATGCTGTGCCACCAAGAGCCAGTCTGAGCAGGCCAGCCCTGGGGGACCGGGGAAGATGAGGCAGGAGCTAGAGAGGCAAATAGCTGACCCCACCCCACAATCGCAAGCTGGCGGCTTTCTCTCCAGGACCATGGGGCCTAGGACATTATTAGGACAGAGAGGTTAGGGCCATGTACGGGCTGGCCTGGAGTGGAGCATGAGCCTCAGGGACGATCTGAGCTTCCAAAGAGGACTGGAAGGACTTAGAATCCTCTGTGGCCCCTTACGCCCTAGGGCTCAGATAAGTTATCAGACTGCCTAAGGCCACTGTTAACTGATGCTTAGCCACGTTTGACCGGCTCATCCTAAGTGAGCATCGGTAGATTAAAACCCTAAGTGATTTGAGGTGGGCGAGTGATAGGGGTTGTCTGTATTCTTACACTGGAATTATTGACTTCGTTCCCAAAAATCTATCCATGCAATATGGAGCCAAGTGAAAATTTGCCAATATGGCATTTTGCAGATTCACTCAAAGTAAATGAGGTATATTTTCTTGCCTAAATTACCCAGTATGGTTTGAACACTGACTACATTAACCATACAGACTTTAACTTTCATTTCTCTCTAAATTGTATAGCTCCGTGGCAAATGTTTAAATTAGAGACGGCTTGTGTTAGCAAACATTTTAAAGGAAACACGTGTACCCTTAAAGTATTTGTTTCAATTTTTAGCTTTCTAAGGTAGGAGAATTAATCCTTACAGAATTTCGTGCAGTGTTTTCCATAATCCTTGCCTCTAAAGCAATGCAGAATTTCCACTAATTAACTGAATGATTCAAATGCACCAGTTAGGACCGCAAAGATCCAGCTTATGACTGCGCCCGGTGTGCGAGAGCGTAGAGAAGGAAGAAGGTAGAGAAAGGGAAAACGAGGTGCGGGGAGATTCAGTGTCTCATCTCCCCATCAGCCGGGGCCCCTTCAGAAGCAGATGGTAGTGGGCCAGGCCACCTTTTTCAAGGCCAGAAGGAAGCAGCCCACGACCTCATTCTACCTCATTCCATTCATTCTAGCTGGGTTTGTCTCCAGGCGTAGTTGTCAAGGCAACACTCCTGGCAGGTCCACATGTGCGACCTGTCTTGTGCAGGTTAGCTCTAGGGGGTTTCACCCTTGTATGGGCTTCTCAGCACATTTTCTCTCCTTCTGGGTTTGATGAAGAATGTCTTCCACAAGGTTCTTTAAAGTCGTGCCATCCCCAGCAGAGCAATCAGGCATGCTAGTAGACATAAGAGGCACAGAGGTCCGGGTTGACCTGGGGCTGGTGGGCCCTAATGGCAATAATAATGTATCTGAGGGAGGGGCCAGGGTGGCCCCAGGGAGGGAACAAAGAGAGTCTTGTGGGGGGAGCAGGTAGGACAAGCAATCCAGGAGACAGTGCCAGGGGTCCAGGCACAAGTGAAGCAAGAAACTGAGGCAATCTCTCTATGCTGAGCATTTGACCAAACGTGATGATTTTTCCTTTATACCATTGAGTTTTACTTCTACCAAATGAATAGTCATATGCTACATATCGCTAAAAATCGATAGGATTGAAAACACAAGATTATGGATTCACAAAGAACCAGTAAAATCAAACTGCACATGGCATGTGTATTTGTTGTCTACTGCCGCACAGCAGATTACCTCAAAACTTAGTGGTTGAAAACAAATATAAGCATTTATCATCTGACCCAGATGGTGTAGGTCAGGATTTGCAGAACAACTTGGCTGAGATGGTCTAGCTCCCATCTTTCCTGAGTTAAAGACAAGATGTTGGTTGAGGCTATAATCATCTGAAGGCCTAGCCAAGGATGGAGCATCTACTTCCAAGAAGGTTCACTCACATCGCTGTCAAGGCGGTGCTGGCTATTCATTGGCACATGGACCTCTCCAAAGGGTTACTCCAGGTCCTCACAACCTAGAGGTTGGCTTCTCCCACAGCAAGTGATCTAATAGGCATTAGCCACAATATCCCATTGTTTAACATGGGATTGCTCCCTTATTCAGTGGGTCATGGGAGAAGAACCAGAAATACCAGGATGCAAGGACTATTGGAGGCCATCTTGGAGGATGGCTGCCATACCATGGGAAATGCATGTGTAGGTAAGAATTCACTTAACACACATTCTTGGGGGAAAATGATCACCTGAAATCTTCAGAAAATTTGTTCAAGTTTCAATTCCATCCTGCATTTGAACCAGAAATCCTTGTGGCAGGAATGACCAAACTCTACATTCCTTTCAGCTTCATGCCCTCCATGAGAGACAAGGGCTCAGGCTTTATAAAATCCTCAAAGGTCATTGCAGGGGAAAAGGCGGGAACACCAGCTTACTCTTTTCTTTCAATTTGCTGGAATTATATCACCACATGCTTGAAAAATACCACCAGGATAAAAGACTGCTCTTAATCAATAAATCAAAGCTAAGGAATAATTGAAATCCATTGAGACTCAGTTCTAATACAAAATCCAAAGAGCAATTTGCTAACATAACACAGATGAGAAGTGATAGCATCAAACTCAGAGAAATGGAAGAGATAAAGGAATGAAGAAAAAAATGTTCTGATGTTAACAAAGTCACTTTCACTCAGTGTGATTGGGAATTCTAAGCCATGGTGGCCAAAGTGAGAAGGGGGAACATTATTATATTCTGTTAAGTAGCAATGCGTTCAAAGAAAGTTTCAATTAATTGCAAGTGACATCCATAAATCAACAATTATGTGCAATCCACTCGTGCTTATTATCTATA
This sequence comes from Martes martes, assembly GCF_963455335.1. NCBI lineage: Eukaryota > Metazoa > Chordata > Mammalia > Carnivora > Mustelidae > Martes > Martes martes. The sequence goes on from NC_137893.1 coordinate 16,314,118, forward strand.
GAGGAGATCTAAAGACAAAGAAAACATGGTCCCCGTGTTCAGGGAGTTTATACTTCAGGGAGAGAGATAAACAAACAAGATACACACATAAGCAAACCATGAGTCCCCAAAGGAAAGTATAGGCAAGGGATTTAGGGAGTATTGAAGAAGATGAACCGAGAAAGCCTTCCCAGAAGAGGTAGCAAAAGAGGGAGGCATTGAAGGATACACAGGAAGTAGACAGGGAGGACCACAGGGGAGAGGGAATGGGAAATAGAGTGATTCTGGTGGAAGAGCTTAAACAATGAAACAGAGATTGGCAAATGCAGGACTGGTTTGGAGAAACCATCTAGACTGTCAGTAGAGTAAGAGATTGGAAGTAGTCAGGGTAGAGGGTTGTCCTTGATGGGAGAAGAGAGTGAGAGTGTGCATTGGGATTAGAAGGGACCTTAATGCCATGAATTTATGGGAAAGCCATGGAAACCAGATTGGCAAGATTAAATCCCAGCTCTGTCACTTATCAGTTGTATGAACTTGAACAAGTTACCTAAACTCTCTGTACCTCAACTTCTTCACCTGAAAAAGGGGATGAAAATAGTACCTACCTTATTGGTTATGCAATTTAATGACATCATATATGTAATGTGCTACAGGGGCAATGAGCCGCCATCATCGTCGTCGTCTTCTTCTTCTTCTTCTTTTTCTTCTTCATCGTCATCATCACTATCATTTGTTCTATGAATAGAAAGTAGGGCAGATTTGTGGAATTTTGCAAAAGTAGCATGGAAAGGACTAATGACCTATAAGATGTGGAATTATGAAGTGAGAGGAGTGCAAATGGATGGTTAAATTTATATTCCCAGATGAACTGAGAGGATAAAGATTGCACTGATCATGCATCATCATGATGAACACAGTTAAGCTAAAGAAACAAATTAAAGACTCCAAATCCTAGGCTTAATACAGTAATGAATTATTTCTCACCTGGGAGACATCCCCTGCACTGGGTTGTGGGAGATTTCAATCCACTCAGTCACCCAGGGAGAGGGAACGCCTGCCATCTTGGAGCTCCAGCTCTGGAAGAGTAGCCTCCCTGGTCACTGTGACAGGGGATAAGATTGGTGTCACTCACCGACCAGATCACTGCTGGCCCCACCTAACCACAGGGGAAATTATATGGATATTCAGTGAACAGTAAATGCCTCTGAGGGCCATGGAATGAATGAATGAGTTTGAACAAGGAAAGAATAAATTTGGTTTTGGATGTTGTGTTAGTCCGCTAGGGCTGCCGTAAGAAAATGCCAAAGATTGGATGGCTTAAACAATGGAAATTTATTTTCTCACAGTTGTGGAGGCCTGAAGACCAAGGTCAAGGTGCCAATAGCTTTGTTTACCCCTGAGACCTCTCTTCTTGGCTTACAGATGGCCTCCTTCTTGCTGTGTCCTCACTTGGTCTTTCTTCTGTGCCCATCCCTGGTGTCTCTATGTGCATCCGAATTTCCTCTTCCTACAGGAACACCAGTGCAGTTGGATTAAAGGCTCACCCAACAGCTTCGCTGTAACTTGACCACCTCTTTAAAGGTTCTATCTCCAAATATAGTCATGGTCTGAGAAATGAGGGGTTGGGGCTTCAACATATGAATGGTTGAGGTGGGGGCCACAATTCAGCCCATAACAGATGTGCTGAGTTTGGCCCAACTAAAGCAATCATCTCACAGCTGCCTTAAGAATAAATCATTTTTGTCAGATGTTGGGAAGTTTTGCCTTAAATCAAATGAGTCTATTCAATCTAAGAAGCAGTGATCATAAATGCTATTTCTGTCCAGTTTCTGAAAGAACCAACAAGTTAAATGCCCTAACCATGCAACAAAAGTAAATTTTCCTGTTAGGTAAAGAAAGAAAAACCTGACTTCTGGAATACACATGTGTTAGCGAAGAATGGAACTCATTCACAGCTGGGAAGTAAGTAATGGATTTAACCTGGCATTCATTAAAGAAATTGAGGCCACACTGATGATTCTAATTAAAATAAAATTATTCTCCATGTCACACAGTAAATACTGACAGGAGACAACACGTCCATGCTTACTTCCTTAATGGCTTTTGTTAGCCCCTGACTAGAATCTCTCCCAGAGATTTGTCCTTTCTCAGTCTACACGCTGCACACACTTGAAAGAACAGTTTCAAATTCAGTCCTGAGTAATGTACAGAATTGCCTAACCAATACGTTGTCACAACTGAAACTAATATAACATCCTATGTCAATTATCCTTCCATAAAATAAATAAAAATTAAAAAATAAAAAAATTCAGTCATACAAAGTAAGCCAAGAAAAACAGATGACTGAATTTCCTTTCGTTCACATGTTTTGGCATCACAGAAAAATAGCTGATAACTAGAGTTATAAGAAAGGTGCCTTGTGAGCCTTCAATGAAACTCCAGTCCAGTTGCCCGCTGCATTTTGAGGGGACTATATCTTCCACATTTTACGTCTCTCAATGCCTCTGCTCAAGGCTGAATGTAGCTGGCCCACGGGAAATCTGTGTTATTGCAACATTAGCAATAGCTTACATGTTAACTGCTTTCCAACAGCCACTCAGTTAACCTCCTCCCCCCAACAAGGGAGTTTGACCAAAATCACCTTTTTTTCCTCCCAACCAGCAAGTGAAACAGGAAATGAAGGTCAGGCTAAGAGACAAGAAAGCCCTGCTGGACAGTGACTGTCTTCTTTGGGTGTGCCTTCCTGTGATGTTCATGAAGAATGTTCTGTGTTGTAGTCAAATATCACCACCACACCTCCAGACACCACTAAATACATACACATAGTCACACTGCAGCATGTCATAAACACTTGTGTATGGGGGACCAAGAGCAGTCCTGAGTGTCTAAGAGCCCACCTCCCAGAAGGTTACAAGTAGATAAGCCATGGTAGGAAGGAGAGGGAATCACATCACAATTATGGTAGACTTGGTGAACAAGCAAGAGCCAATTTTGATAATTGTTATAAAAAACCTCAGGTCCCACCCAGGAAACTTCTTTTCTGTTGGTTGAGGATTGCCAGACCACGTGACTTCTCCTGTTCCATGCCCCACCCCCACCTCCCTGCTCTGGGTCTCTGGACAATCAGTGACATTCTCCCAGAGTCCTCCCAAGACAATTGGCAGAAGAGACTAAGAGCAGGGCAACAGTCAGGAGGCCATTTGTGGCTGCAACCCAGAGCAGAGGATACGAGGGCCTGGACTAAACCACCTCAGTGAAGAGAATAGAGAGGACAGACTTACAGATAGGAAAGGGTGGGACTTCACAGCTGGTTGACAGTGGGAAAGGGTTCTAGCCCTGTGTTCCAGTCATATGCCTCTGACCAGACAAGAGGGCAAGATGTTGGTGTTGATTTCTGTCTCCAATAAGTTGCATGGCACATTCTAGTGGAAAGATTCTTTTCTTTTTTTTTTAAGATTTTTTAAAGATTTTTTTAAAGATTTTTTTTTTTTTAAGATTTATTTGAGAGAGAGAGAGAGAGAGCAAGCATGTAGGGGGAAGGGCACAGAGAGAGGGGAAGAAAAAGTCCTGAGCAGACTCCATACTGAGCATGGAGTCCAACATAGAGCTCAATCCCACAACACTAAGATCATGACCTGAGCTGAAACCAGGAGTCAGAGGACTAACCAACGGAGCCACCCAGGTGTCCTTCCTATGGGAAGATTCTTAAGGATAATAAAGTAAATGGACCCTCAGCTCAGAAGAGAGACTGAGATGAAAATTTTGAGATGGGAATCATACAGACATCTGGGCTGCGGACGGGCTCTCGGGGACAATACGTGTCTTGTGAGGCACCACCAGGTGATGGCATTCAGAAGTGTGATGTCTTGGTAAATCATCAACTGGAACATTGTGTTGTTTTTCTAGTTCTGAGTAGACATATTAAGAAGATTTTACTGTACTAAGACTACTACCAGGAAGAAATAAAACAAGGCTGAAGCCAATGTCTAACTAAATATTTTCAGTCTCTATCTTGATGACCAAACCACTGTCCCATGCAATAACCTTGTGTGGTGTTACTGCTTCTCCATCTGTATGGGACATCTTATTTACCACTTTGGACCCCCTCAACCTCACCTGTCTTTTGTTTCAGCCTCCACTAGGGTACCCACTGACAGCTCCAGTCAGTTCCACGTACACCTCAATGCTCTTACCACCCAAACTAGCACCTCTCTGTGGACGCAGAGCGGGATGCCTCCGAACCCACCTGGTGCCTACACACCCAGAAGATGGGAGAGTTAACATCTCACAGGCAAACCCACAGAAACTGGGGGCCAGTCCTTCCCTTTCCTTCCCCAGATGGGCAGTCTTGAGATGCATTTCCTATGGCTCCTCAGAGGGTCCCAATGATCCAGGGACCAGTGACCACTGCTGCAGGCAACTCAATAACACAGCCTTCCTTCTTTCCCAGAGACCACACTCCCCAGGAAATTCTCAATACACTTTCTATTCTTCCTCTGCTGTAGCAGTCAGCCCCATTCCTCCTCAGCCTTCTATCAGCTCTCTCACACAGAAGCAGTTTTGGCCCAAAATGATGTCCTGGCACAGATCCTGTTTTCAGGGATCCCTTGGTCTTTTCTCTGGAAGGTATTACTGAGAATAAGAGCCTCTATAATTCACTGCAGAGATCTGGGATCCCTATCTGGGAAACCACCAACTCCCACGCATTCTGTTCCACCAGGCTGCGACCCCCTGTCCCCTGGAATCAGTGACTTCCAGGCTTTTTTTTTTTTTTTAATCCTGATGCACAGAAAGAAAAAATATTTTACATAGTGTTTAAAACTTTTTATCAATCTACTTATGAACACATTTCAGAGTTATTTTTACAGTCTTGCTGTTCAAAACACCAAAGACCTCTAGCGAGCCACTCAAAGATTTATTTGTGGTGGGGACATTTTGTGGAAAAAGAGAATGGTTATTCTTTAACAACTAAAAGAAAAGGAATGTTTGGATAAAGGTCACTAGATCCTTAACTGATACTCACTGACAGTCAGTTGGGTGGGTAAGTAACCAGTGTCCTTGATCAAGTCTTAATCCCATTAACTTCAGAAAATCTTCAATGTTCTAACAGAAATGCTAGTTTCTTCCCAGAAAGAAGTTGTAGATTCCATCACTTGGGGGATCCAGGACAATTTTCTCTTTATAGTACAACCCAGAAAATGCTTGCCTATATCACTGAACCAGAAGTCTGAAGATAATGATTTTTGTCCTTACCGAGCTAAAAATGTTTGAATTTTCTCTTATTTTCTTTTTCCTAGAAAAAAAAAAGTGTCTTTCTCCCTTCACAACACACTGGTAGTTCCCAATCTGTAGTACGCAAAATGCTGCTGGGAACTATTCTGCTTGTGTGCCAAAGAGAAAAATAATGCCAGGGACTCACTTTATGACATTGCGATTTACTTACAAGAATGATGGCATTTGAAATGGTCATTGCCCTTGAAGTGCGGAAGCCTTCATTTAAATGTTTGATGTTTCCTATTACTTGTCAAGGTCAAAGTGTATTCCAGGAGACACATCTGAAATGTATAATAGAAGCCAATATTAAAAGATAAGAAAGTTCACATCAGTTCTACTCATAATAGTGGAAAACTGGAAATGGCCAAATGTCCATCAACATTAGAATGACTGGTGCAGATTCAAGAATCGTGATAAACAAAGGGATGATCCTCACCATTTCAGAAACAAACAAACAAACAAATAAAAATACTGGCACACACAGCCATAATCATCATGGTAACAAAACAAGCCAGACGTGATGAGAACACACTGTATGATCCTATTTATAGGAAGTTACAGAACGGGCAGAAATAAATCAGTGGTGACAGAGTGGCCGCCTCTGGAGGGGAGGGGTATTGGCTCCGAAGAGGCATAATAACCTCCCAAGCACTGGAAACATTGATTTTAATCTGGGTAGCAATTACATGGAGATAAACATATACAAAATTGTGTACTTTCGTATATTATAGCACCCCCCCAAAACTAAAAAGCACAAGGAATATGCTCTAAAGAAATTCACTTTAAAGATAACTTCTTTAGGAGTGAGTATATGATCAATTCCTGAGTTTCATGAACGACATCACACGCTTCATAATGCCACGTGCCTTTGCAGCATGCTTTGCCTGTGTCCCCTCACATGAATATGCGTGGCTTGTTACTGGCTCATTCCATCCTCATTTATCTCTGCGTGGTGCAAAAAGTCAGGCATTCTCACTCTAATCGTATAAACCAATTCAGGCTCAAAAAGATGAAAAGGCTTGTTCAAAATGACACAACTCCTCATGACCAACCAGAACTACACCTCAGTCACCTGAATCCAAATCAAACAATCCTCCACAGTTATCAGCCATCTTTCTTTCACCCAAGAATGCAAGGACAACCCTAGGAAGACCCTCATTGCCATCTCCTTCTGATCGCCAGCCCCCCACATCCCCCACCCTCCCACCCCTCCTTTCTTACTTAAAGGAATGACTGGCGGGTGGCAATTATCTGGTAACTGCTCTGAAAATGAGTAAAGGAAACCTCATTTAAAGTGGAGTCTGCAAGCCCTGAGTGGGGAGCTTTCATGCATTTGCCCAGAACCAGCCAGGAGCAAGCCTAGCTTGTGCTTCTTAGCGGGAAGAAAGAAGAGTTTCTCCTGACCCAGCAACAACCCAACCAATGAGAACTGCCATAACTCAGCAGATGAGAAGTAGCCACGACCCCAAACCCTTACCCTCCTCCAATGGACTTTCCTTCTAAACAGCCCTTCCCATCTATCTCCTTTCTTCTATAAAAGCAAGATCCTTTTTTGTTCTACAGACTTGCTTAAAGGTTATCACACTTTGGCCAACGTGGTTTGCAAATTCCTCTGCTTTTTCTGAATAAATGCATTTTGCTGCCAAATTAACTGGCTATTTTATTTTTAAGGTTGAGACTATAAATAAAGCTACCATGTATTACACACATATTACATACAAATAATGTTTCCCATTGTCATGGGTGGTTCACTCCTCTCAACAAACTTATGGGTATATTTATCACCACTTTATAATGGCAGTAACTGAGATTGACAGAGACTCAGTAACCTGGCCAAGGTCACAGCAGGTAAATGGGAAGCCTGGGATGATTCAAATCTGGGTCTGCCTGACTTCAAAGTCTGAGTTTCATTGTTTTTTTTTCGTTGTTTTGTTTTTCTGTTTTTGTTTGTTTGTTTGTTTGTTTAATCAAATCACTTTTCCAAACAGGATGAGGAAGTTTTGTTTTGGGGGTTCTTTTTAGAGATTTTATTTATTTATTTATTTATTTATTTGAGAGGGAGAGAGGGAGAGCATGCACAAGGCGGGGAGGAATGGGGACAGAGAGGGAGAAGCAAACTCCCTGGTCAGCAATAGCCCGACACAGGGCTTCGATCCCAGGACCCTGGGATCAAGACCTGAGCCAAAGGCAGACACTTAACTGACTGAGCCACCTAGGTGCCCCCAAAGTCTGGGTTTAAACAGTAATACTCATACCTCTATTAGGACACTCCTGTTTCTTCTATCAAGTTTCAACAGGAAGCAATTTCCTTAAGTGCACACAACCGTGTCCCATCTCAAGCCTGTTTGTTGAGCTCCCGGTCTTCAGCCTGTGGACAAACTGTCACCTAGTAGATCTCTTGTGTTTGGATCCCAAGAAAAGAAATCCCTCTTGATGCACCACAAAGAGATTGATGCGTTCAGAAGCAACAGAGAATTTGAGAAGGCAACACTCTTGCCAACATTCAAGTAAACCTGTTTATTTGTACAAAATTAGGGAAAAATTATTCCATGTTCCCATACAGGCAGTACCAACTAAAATGTTAAAAATGCAAATTTCATCCTTCATAAAAGAGTATGTATTAAAAATGGAGCCTACACTTTAGTACTGAGAGTTTTGAGGTGAGACTTTTCCATGTGCTGCTCCAATATCATTCACATGGCTCCCATAGGTTATCCATATCATGACAGAGGCCTCCCCTCAGCTCTCTGTGATTTGTTGGTGGGAAAGAGAGAAGCCTCTTGACCTCCAGGAGCTGGTCTGACACACACAGCTAGGCCTGGACGTTCTTCTGTTAGACATAAACAATTTCACAGAACATCAACACCAGACAAAGCCATTGTGTGACCAGGATGGACCACAACAAAAACCAAGAGCCCTTCATAATCATGTCTGAGTACAGACAAAAATAAGAGCATTGCTTAGACAAAAATGACCACCATCTTCCTGTCCCAGGTAATGTCAGTGACTATTGCTTCTTTACTGGTCATAGCTCCAGCTTCCTCTGTTCTTTTTGCCTTCCCAATGAGAATTATTAAGATACCCAAGCACAGAATTGTTTTAACTTAGTGACAGCATCCAATGCAAAACAAAGCTTCCTCAAACCCTCCCCAAAAATCAATGAATGCAAGACCAGACGCTATAATTCTTTCTCATGTTCTCTTACGAGACGCTTTAAGGTGGCCATGGAGTGTGTCCTCCTCACCACAATGAGTAACAAACCCAACCTGTTCAACCACAGGTGAGTTCCTGGTGGTCTTTGGCTAAAGAGCAATGTCATCACCATCATCCACCTGCCTTCCCTTTTCCACCACTGCAAAAAATAACAAATTTAGGAAACAAGATGAAACATATTTCAGTATAAGTTGATTAATCCTTCTTTAAAGATTGACTTCTCTGTAATTACATTATAAACCAATGTCAAAGGGTATCAATGAATGAGCAAGTGCTTTTACTTATGAACAAAAACCTTAATGAGGACCTATGTAAGCAGGTTCTCCTTCCAGCTTCTATGCTATGTAAGGCTCAACATAAGATGAAGGACAGAGGGGGATGATAAAGAGTGTTCGCATCTGGAGGTAAGACCCCAAGGAGGGGCATGCAGAAAGCCTAACCCAACAACTGGAAGGAAGTAAAATGTGGGTCCCTCACTGTTCCAGGCACGAACACAGCAGTGAGCCAGGTGGAAAGTTCCTGTTCACTGGAGGCTTACAGGGACAGACAACCAAGAAGCAAACAAACAGGTTAATGTAGATCATGAAAGGAAAATGAGACTAGGGGATAGTGTGAGAGGGGCTCCCTTATATGGTGTGGGCTCATAAAAGGTCAGTTAGAACTATTTAGAAATAGCTGAAGAATAATCAAAAGATGATGAGCTTTATCTTTTCCTTACAATGCATAGATGCCAGTTCGGTGCCACCAGACTTCTGGAAATTTCTATGAAGAATTCTAGGTGACAAAACAACACTTTTTAAAACCATATCTTATCCCATGACCAGTTGGAGCTGGTTGCCCACTGGGAGCCCAGTTGCTGCCATCACTCCTGGACCCTGTCTGACTGACCACAGTTTTAAATACCTGTGTTATCCACCCCTCCTCAAAATGAATATGGATGATGGCCCGCTGCCCTGCCCTGTGACTACACAAATACCCAGCTTCTAGATAACACTTCGTTGTACTATAGGATTGCTCACCCTGTGGGAAAAACCCAACACTGAGGAACACAAACGATCTGGTCATGGTTACCTGGCATTGTACTCTTCCACAAATTGGCTCAGAATCACGTCCTGGACTTCTTCAGAATTCCGGTGTGGAAGGTCAGCGGGGCGGGGGAGGCAGAGCAGCCATCCGAAGAACAGTGACGACGTGTTTTTAAAGCATTTGCCCTACTGCCCGGCAACTCCCTCACGCTTAATTAACGTGTACACTCTTCCTAAAAGGGGGTTGTCGGCTTCCAGATACTAAGCGAGTGAGGTCCGAACTGGGAACAGGATTCAGAGCAAACCACCACTGAGAAGCGGAGATGGGATCATGAGAATCCTTCATGCAGCATCACACCAAGTTGCCTCACCAGGGCCCTGCCTTTTGTAACTTCCTTCTCACCTGGAGTTCTCCTACAGGCAGTGGCCACCGCAGCCCGAAGCAGCCCAGGGGCGCCTGGTCGCCTGGATGATTACCTGGATGATGTCATCATTTGCCATGAGCACGGGGAGAAGGGCTTCTGCAGTCACCCCGCCCCAGAGCATTCCCCACAGCCTGCACGCCACTTTTTCCAGCCACATCTGCAGGCCCAGGGCTCCCAGTGTCTCCTCACCGCCCAAGAAGGAATTCTAGAACCTCCCGATCTTGGCTCAGTACTTCATTCCAACATAATTCTGTCCCAGTCCCCCAATCCCCATCAGGCTTCCTTTGGGCCAGGCTTCCTCCTCTCACTGAGACCTGCACTGTCTCATGCTGTGCCTTAGTCCTTACTGTTCTCCCCACCAAGGCTGTCCCACCAGGTTGATGACCAAACCCCACCTGCCGTGTTTTAACACCTAGTTCTTCAGCCTTCCTTCCCTGCGAGCCCTTCCCCTACTGTCCCAGATGAGACGGATCCTGCCTTCTCTGAGTTCCATGGCACCAGCTCTGGACCTCTATCTCCCACTTGTCACCACCTGCCTCTGTTAGGTGATTCAACTCCCCTAAAGGCCCTGGCTTCTCCAAGTCTGACTCCTATATGTTTCCTCCAGAGCAAACAGTGTGGTTCCCAGGCATGGTGGAGTGTTTAGTAAATACTTATTAAATAAGTGGAAGACTGCATAGTCATTGCATATGATAAGACACATGACACTGGAATAACGTATCTGTTCTCTCTTTACTCTTTCTTCCTTTCTTCATTTGTTTTGTTTATTTACTTGTGGCTGTCTTCGGAACTAAGATAGCCTCTGTTTCCAAAGTTCCATCTGTAAAGTCCAGCTGTTCCAAGAAGTCTGTTTCCTTCTTCTCTCCTCCTTAGCTCCATATAAAATCACAGTCTTTCACGAGAATGGATAAAAACAGAAGGGATGAAAAAGCCAAGGAGGAGGTGGGATGTTACCAGGGCTCTGTCAAGATGCTGTGAACTTCACTGAGAGTCAACAAGCGTGTTGGAGACCACGCTGAGATTCATCTCAGTTCTGACCTGGTCTTTCCACCACTGAATGTCAGCGTCCTTTCTGAGACCCCAAATCACTCTGTATGCTGCTATCTCTTTGTTAGTCCAGGTGGCCAAGACTCAGGCTGCCTTGTCCCCTGACAGAGTAGCCCTCCTCCCCTCCCCTCAGGGCTCTGCTCCCCCAGACTCCTAAGACTCAACCATCACCTTGCCACTGTCTCTTCTTCATCTTTTTTGCTGCCCAGGAAGCAAGCATGGGTAATTCACAAAGTATTTTCACAGTGAGAAAACTAGCTAAGCTAACACAGAACACGCACAGCGACTCCAGAAGTTCTTACGGCCATGGTTCCTGATCTCTGGGACATGGCCCTCCACTTCTGAGCTTGAGTTTGGGGTTCACCTCTCCCCTCACCCTCCTCTGTCCCATGAAGTGTCACAACCCTTTGCCTCCCCTGCAGTCCCTGTTCCTGTGACAATCAGGTGGACCAGCCATCACCCCCTCTACCAAGTGGGCAATCCTTGGCCCATTTATACTTAAGGAAAAATAATTAGAAATGAATTCATGGTTGCCAGGTGGGGGAATTCGAGTTGCTACTAGAAATATCACTCAGCTGTTACACACCTGTTACAGCGAAGAGTGGGACCTCCTTCTCCATGAATGCAGGGGAGGGGCAGAAGGAGAGAGAGAATCTTAAGTGGGCTGCACACCTAGCACAGAGCCCAATTAGGGGCTCGATCTCACGACGCTGAGATCACGACCTGAGTGGAAACCAAGAGACAGACACTTAAACAGAACCCCACCAGAAAGCCTTTTAACCTGGTAGAATTTCATGTCTCTGAAACAATTAGATACGTCTGCCCAAAGCCAGGGAAATAAATGAACCAGTTGTGTCGTCCTCCCACTTCTCAGCAACCACCTTTTTTGTTGACAGTTTCCTCTTATTTCTTCGAATATCCATTCCATCCAGCCCCATACAGTGTCTTCTCCATCACAGGTTTGTCGTAACACACGTCAAAGCAGTTGGGACCATCCCAACAGAAACACCTTCAGGAAACCAAGAGTCACACAGTGATGGATTTACCCTGGCAGAGGGGCCCGTGGGGGGCCTGGCAGTCGCTGAGGAAGCTGTTCCTGCCTGGATGGCTTCCCGGGGCATCAGGCAGAACAGTGCAAAAGAGGGGAGACTCTGCCCCCAAGAAGGGGAGGACCTACCTCATCCCTCAAATGTGATTAGGACTCAAGGTTCAACTTCCCACCAGGTTGAAAGAACAGAGGAGGTCTGTGCCAGGAGAGTCAGTCTTCTCCCCTGTGAGCAAACATGTGGATGTGGCTTTAAAGAAATCCGTGGTAGGAACAAGAAAAATTTGCAAAGGGGAGACAGCATCTGTAGCACCACGGGTAAGAACTCACAGAGCCTTGGCTGGAATCTGGCTCCAGCCCTACTTTGCACCTCGTCCCAGTGATTAAACCTTAGGAAACTTCATTATCCTAGTTCATGAGTAAGAAGAAAACAGTTCCCACCTGACCACATTGTCATGAGGTTTTAAGGCCAGGAATCCATGCAAAATGCTTAGCCCAGCTGCCTACACAAAGTCCAGGCTAAATGAATGTTGGCTGCTAGTATTGTCGTGATGATTATGATTATGATTTTTAGCGCATATGATGTTCCCTGGAAGCTCCAGCTTTGGGGGCAAGGAAAGAAAAGGGGGATTTGTCCTTGGGCTAAACTGGGAAGTAACAGTGAATTAAGAAAAACCAGGGGCGCCTGGGTGGTGCTGTCGGTTAAGCATTGGACTCTTGGTTTCTTCTCGGGTCTTGATCTTAGGATCTTAGGGTCCTGGGACCCAGCCCTTCAGTGGGCTAGGCACTCAGCACTCAATCCCAGGACCCCTGGATCATCACCTGAGCCAAAGGCAGACACTTAACCTACTGAGCCACCCAGGAGTCCCAATAAATAAATATTCTTTTAAAAAATCAAAGTGACCCTATATGCTTATATACAGGCCACATGGGGACTCATATCTCAGTCCCTACATTCCATGGCTGGACTTCTTGGGACAAATTATCTCACAGTGTGATGAAAAGACCTGATCTGGACAATAGCCCTAAACCTTTAAAAGCTTTTCTCAACCTTTTCTTTTCAAGGTGCTAATTCTCAAGTTTTAAAACAATTGTATTGAGCACCACAGTAAAAGCCTTGCCTTAAACTAGACTTTAGAGTGTCAATAAATAACCTAACTTTGCACTTACTTCTCTTAGAGGTTAGCAAGCCTTAGTTGGAGGAGCTGTCTCCCTTCCAGGCTAAGCAATAAAGCCAGCTTTATCTTACAAGAAAAATAAAACAGACTTAACATAAAACAAAAAGCAGAACAGTTGGGTGTGCACTGATACTAGAACATCCCTGCTTCCCCAACCGAAGAGAGTTGGCATGTCATGGCCTCCTGAAATGCCCCTCTTTGGGGTCTTGTAAAAAAATATTCCCACTTTCCACATCATTTTTGACAGTTTAACTATGAAATATGTGGGCAGATTGAAATGGAGCCCCAAAACTGGTTGACTTCCAAAGAAAACTACCATGAATTGGAAACCTGAATATAGCTATTCATCCGTGGACCTTGGGATATGAATGGGTCATTAATTAGGGCCAGAAAAAAAAATGGTGCTGTCTCGGACAGGATGGCAAAAAGGAAAGACTTTCCCTAACCAGCAGGAGTTCCTTGTAGGCAGGGACCATGGCTGATGCCCGCCCCCGCTCCAGGCCCTGGAATAGATCCACAAATGGGGAATGAATGAAAACAAGATGTGTGTGCAGAAGATTTGGGCTTGAGCCCCTGCTCTACCTCTTTCAGAGAGTGCACTCCTAGAAAAATCCTTCCAATCTCCAAATTCCCACCTCTGTAGCACAGAAACTAAAAACAACTCACGTCCCTTAAAAATCATTATGAGAATTATAAGCTAATTCAGATGCAATTTTATGACAAGCTACAAAAAAAGGTTGTAGAAGAAAGGGAGAAGCGGAGAAGGGGAAATGGCATTCCCTTAATGCCTGTTATTTGCTAAGTGTACTGACAAAGTCGTTTCCTGTCGTTACCTTGTGTAACAGAACACAACGTGAATGACTACTACGTATCCATTAGTGAATATGTCTTGATCGACTTATTTTCTAAGTGGATTCAGTTTCCCCCAAATCCATCACCTTTTAGCTGGTGAAGTGGCCTCAACTCCTCGACCAGTATTGCTCAAAACCTGCCTGAGGCTCCCACTACATGGGATAAGACACATTGGAAGGGGAGATGCCAGGAGCTGGGGGTCTAGCCCAGGTGTGTCAGGCACCCGAACGCTGGGAGGCCAGGGATAACGTGGGTAACTCAATCCAGGGGAATTGTATCACGGTTTCTCATAAAATGTGGGGGGCCCTTGGTTTCTGACAGCCTCTTTGAAATCTAAATTGGTCTTGGCAGGTGTAATGAACAGGTCAAATCAGCCGTGAACAAACAGTTCAATAATGAACCTGAGAAAAGATAACCCAACTTACCTTTTAGGCTCAAACGGAACTTTTGTAAAGATCTGTTTGTCTTCCTCCTCATGTCACCGCTGTTCAACCATGCCTACATTCCCCTTCTAGAAGGTGGTGAAAGGATATGCCAGCAAGTAAGATTCCTAGACTTATTCAAGAAAGGACAACCCCCCACCTACAGCAATGCTGTAGGAACTAAAAGAGGCAACATATTTAGATAAAAAGAACAATTCCCATGTGATGAGCGCTTGCCACGTGACAAGCACTGTGTGAGGTGCTTCATATGTGCGAGGGAATCTCCATGAAATAGCTAACATCCCCACTCTACAAATAAGGAAACAGTGGCTCAGAGAAGGTAAATAATTTGTCCAAGGCCAGAAAGATGTATTGAGTAACAGACCCAGAAATGAAATCAGATCTGACTCTCCAATTTCTTCTTAAATAATTCCCCCACTTCTGCGGCCCCCCCAGAGCCTCTGGCACTTACAACCACTCAGTCGATGTTAATTTCCTTCATGAAAACTTGCCCATCAATTTGAACGTGTGTATGTGTGCGTGTGGTATATGAATATGTGTGTGTATGAATGTGTGTGTGTGTGTGTGTGTGTGTGTGTGATCACTGTTGAGCTCTCTGATCACTGATGTACTTGGAAATCCTTTTTTTCACAAAGGCACAAACTAGACAGGGTCTAGAATCTGGCAGTCGCTCAGATTCTAATCACCTTTTCAGGTATAGAATACATGATAGTTTATAGTACTTGAGAGACCCATTTAAATTCTGATTCTACCTCTTCCTGGCTATGTCAGTAGAGTTTCCAATTCCACATGAGAGAAACCATCTGTAGCAGAGAGAGCCTGTTGAAAGGCGATCCCCCAGAACCCATGGGAGGGACTGGAAATCCAGGCTTGCCAACCACAGAGACCAGACTGGGCAAGGCCCCCCCAGGATCCCCCACAGAACATTCTGCCTAGGAAGCCACACTTGCCCCACTGGACACCCGCCCCACGCTGCTGCTGTCAGTAATCCTGTCTGTCCCTGCTCTCAGGGGCCTCTCCTTCCAAGTTGGAATCTCAGGCAGAAGCATTAGTCAGCTGGCTCCTGCCACAAGCCTGCCACGCACTGCTAGAGAACAGGAAGAGAGAATACTGTCCTCACCGGCTCCACTCTTCCCACTATGGAGCTGGCATCCCATAAACATTAACTCCCTTCCCACCTTTCCTCTCCTGGCCCTGTACAGAGTCCTGCAAACAGCCCAGCCACCGGCCAGCCTCTGGGAAGAACAAGTGTGTTCACAGCGAGCCATCCTCCCGTGACACACCGCCCTCATCGCGAGAGTGGCCGCGGGATGTAGGGTCTGCACAGGCTCTGAACACTTTTAAAGCACAGGTCACAAAGGATGTTGTTGGCATTCTGCTAGAAGTTTAACAACAGAAAGGCAGCAAATCCACGCAGGAAGCATTCTCAGAGTTTCTTTTAGAAGTAACCAGGAGAGCAGAGAGACCATTACACTTGATGCCAAGTGATGGGAAGTTCAAACCCGCCGGCTCCGACTAACCAGTGTCTTCTTCGACTTTTCAGTTCACCTTTCCATGGAGTAAATGAAGACATGGAGTAAATGATATTCTGCGCCAACTTGCAAGACAAGGGCCAAGTGGGTGCCGTGGAAGGAGCTGCCCACACAGGAGCTTGGCTTTGCAAGGGTGGAAATATGGCCATGTAAGGGAAGGGCAGAGAGGAGGAAGGCACCAAAGCTCCCGCCTCAGCCTGCTGTGCTCAGGCCAAGGGCAGATCTGACATAGGTTTCCCTGACTTGTGCCCCAGCGTGCCTGTGTGTACAGTCTCCTCCCTCCCCATAAACAGGGCTGCAAGGAATCCTGCCTGCTTACAACCAGGCTCACTGTCTCCTCAGAGCTTCTAATGGCTGGTCCTGATGCATTAAAAAAAAAATTAAAATAAATAAAAATTAAATTAAATTAAATCAAAAATAAATAAATAATAAATAAAATTTTTAAAATAATAAAAAGCATTAAAAATTTTTGGTATTTCTTTTCCTTTCACTCTGGGTATATCATACCGGGTCTCGCTGTGGAACAGCTAATGTGGTGAACACAGTCTAAGAGAAATTGCACTTAATCTCAGATGACCGTTTCCACATTCTCATCCAAGTGCACATAAACAGACGGATCACCTTGTATGAAGAATGAGCTTCTGCCCCCCATCACATCCTGGAGTGAAGTGGCCAAAGTGACCGTGTTTACAGGAGGAAAACTCACAGTACCAAG
Organism: Martes martes; assembly: GCF_963455335.1. Lineage (NCBI taxonomy): Eukaryota > Metazoa > Chordata > Mammalia > Carnivora > Mustelidae > Martes > Martes martes. The sequence continues at coordinate 16,330,846 of NC_137893.1, forward strand.
GTTTGCTTCTTTCTGAAGCTGGAGAGTAGGCTGGGAAAAATGCATGGCAGCTCAAATTTGAAATGGAGAAACAACCTGGTTATTCCTAAGCATGAGCGGCAGGGAAGTAAAATAATATTCCTTCCCCCTGTAAGAAACCTCGGGCCACCTTTTTTTCTTAGAATTTTTAAAAATTTTTTAAATTTTTAATTTAAAAATAATGATAATTTGCGTACCCCTCCACATTCTGAATTCTAAGATGCGACGTTCACATTTGCACTTTCTCTTGTATCATCTCCTGGGGGCCCATGGCTTGGCAGCTGCTTGTCAGAAAGGAAATGGGCAGAAAACAAAGGAGCCATAGTTATTACTGGCTACTCATTGTCATCACGTACATTTTTAAAAACACAATTTTCAACAATATGGATCATTTCAAAACCCAGACTTTAAGAATAAACAATGACATTTCTCTGACCACACGATATGTAGAGAGATGGGGGAAAATATCATTCATTAGAAAGGAATTGCATAGGGGCACCTGGTTGGCTCAGTGGGTTAAAGCCTCTGCCTTCAGCTCGGGTCATGATCCCAGGGTCCTGGGATCGAGCCCCGCATCGGGCTTTCTCCTAGGCAGGGAGCTTGCTTCCCTTCTTCTCTCTGCCTCTCTCTGCCTCCTTGTGATCTTTCTCTCTGTCAAATAAATAAATAAAATCTTAAAAAAAAAAAAGAAAGGAATTGCATAAACCATCTTCAGAGAAGCTCTGCTGTAAGACTTTGCTTTAGGGCAGCCCTCTCGGGTCCCCTCTCTCTTCGGGAGCTTCGTACTATCACTTTACTATCGCTCAATAAACTTTGCTTTTCTGCCCACCAAAAAAAAAACAAAAAACAAAACAAAACAAAACAAAATCTTTGCTTTAGACTTTCAGAGCCAAAGACAGTGTCACCTTATATCCAAATGAGCAAACTGACTCGTGGCAGTCCATCTACTTGTCCCAGTGGTACCGAAACCCACCTTTGGCAGCCCCTGCCTCACAAGACCAACACTCAGGACGTGAGTTTTGGTTGGGAAGGAATGTGAGCTTCATATGAGAGGCCGGCGACCTGGGGAGATGGCAGACTCTTATCCAAAGACCAGCTCAGAGTTTTCCGCCTGGCCCAGGGACTTAAGGGGGCTTAATCAGTTAAGGGAATGCAGTGGTCGCTGACATTTCTTGATTACATGCAGACTGATGATGTCAGCTACAGAGTTCTCTTGGTGCTCCCAGGTTGTGTGAGAACTTCTAGCTCTTTGGTGTGGGGACTGGAGGTGGGGGGAGGGGCATTATGCAAGAAAGCCAGAGTCCTTTCTGGTGGTGACAGATTTTAGTCTAATTTGTAGGGGAGCAAAAAAGATGCATGGATTCTTTTCTCTCAACTCTCTCAGACCGCTAGTTTTCCTTGTCAAACATACCCCTCTGTTGAATGTTCTGGTCAACCCTAATTTGTGTTTGTAAGTATTACAACAATCAAGATTTTAGGGACACCTGAGTGGCTCAGTCAGTTAAGCATCTGCCTTCCGCTTGGGTCTTGATCCCGGGGTCCTGGGATGAAGCCCTGTGTTGGGTTCCTTGCTCAGTGGGGAGTCTGCTTCCCCCTCTGCCGCTCCCCCTGCTTGTGTTCATTCTCTCTCTCTCTCTGTCAAATAAATAAATAAAATCTTGAAAAAAAATTTAAAATTTGTTTTGAACCTAAAATCATTAACATTATTATACCCTCAACTTCTAAACAGGTGGCATTCAGAAGGTCGTCTGCCTGCCATTTTTATTTTTATTTTTTAAGATTTTTATTTTTAAGTAATCTCTGCACCCAACTTGGGGCTTGAACTCACAAACCTGAGATCAAGAGTCACATGGTCTACCGACTGAGCTAGCCAGGAGCCTCTGCTTGCCATTTTTAGAACCTAGAACTTGCCTTCTATCAGAAATCATTCTACAAGTGGGAACTGGATTCCCAGCTCATTCTTGCCAGGGGTCTAAATCCATATTTCACTGAAAGAGCTCCACTAGCTCACTGAGCATGTAGGGCCCTGGAATAGGAGGCCATCTCTTTCCCACTCCCTCATTCCTATGGAGACCTTTACCTCTCCCAGTTTTCACTTAAAAAATTTTTTTTGATTAAAAAAAAAAGAAACCAGATACAAAATTCCAACTGTCTGATCAAAGCAAAAGCCAATTCTCCAATGATCATGCACCGATTTTTTTCATTGGGACTCTTCCTGCTGCTGGGTGAGAAGAACCTCCCCCAACTCCCGTTCTGCTCAGACGAATGGGGAGTGGACCGTGTGCATTAGAAATTGAGGAAAATTTTGTATTGCAAATCCAGTAGACAAAGAAGGTTCCTGAAAATTCCACCACTTTTCTACCACTGTCCAATGCGCCATCTTTGGAAGATACTGAACACTTGGAAGCACTTAGATCTGGCATTTGCTGTTTCTTATGGTTTGATGCCAGTCTCCCTTTCGAACTGCACCTTCCATCACTTTGCTGCAAGGAGCTGTTACAAACTCTCCCCCAAACACACTCAGCTTACAGGATCATTTCTCTACGTTGGCAGGAATCCCTGCCCCGTCCTGTTCACTCGTCATCCAACACCTACTCCAAGTCTACCTCGTGGCTTTCGTGCTCTGATTGCAGTCTAGTTGTTTATGTTATTCATGTTATTTATTTATTTATTTTTGCTAAATATCAGTTCCTTGAAAACAGAGGCTACGGCTCAAGACCAAGAACGTATCTTGTTCTTTCTGTAGTGGCTCGCACGGGGTCTTTAGTGCCATGGGTATTCACTAAATAGCTCTTGGATGGAATTCAATCATGAGTTAAAGACTCCTAAGTTACGCTCTAACTGGTAGGTGCCCTGTCACCAATATGTTCATTCCAATTAGAAGGCAGAGGGAGACCTTTTAAAAGGTACTCAGGGGCTCCTGGGTGACTCAGTCAGTTAAGCAACTGCCTTCAGCTCAGGTCATGATCCAGGGTCCTGGGACTGAGCCCTGCATCAGGCTTCCTGCTCATTGGGGAGTCTTCTTCCCCGTCGCCCTCTGTCCCTCCCCCCAACTAGTGCTCTCTCTGTCTCTCTCTCTCTCACTCTCTCTCAAATAAATAAATAGTACTCACCAAAGGAACAGCAATGTTTCAAAGATCTCTCTCAAGTTTCAATTCTTCGTGGTCTGCTGGGGTGAAGTAGAGGGGTGTCAGCTCTCCTTCAGAGGAGGACAGACCAAGAATGAAGGAAAAGCAAGCTCTGCCATCCCACCCTGACTGGGCCCCCCTGCTCAACAAGCCCTATTCTCATTACAGATCGGTTTCCTGAGCATATTGTGAAAGGAACAATCACAAATCCTTTCGGCACCTCGGAGTATCTTGAAAACACTCCACCTGACTATTCTTCATTGTCATCAAAAGTACTTGCAAGCCTGGAGATTTTCCCTGTGCTAACTAGGAGGGCCATTCACCAAATCATGTGTGGTTGTTTTATAAAATACCCATTCAGTTCTCCTGGCAAAGCCCTCTGATGTGCCAAAACCTACCTCAGAAGCTACCACCTCCCTAAGGCTTTCCATGACCCCTCATTCATTCAACTAACACTCATTAAACACCTGTGATGTGCTAATCACTGGCTAGTGCTGGAAGCACAGTGCTGAGCAGGGTGGCCATGGTTCCTACTCTGTGGATGCCGTATCTAGTGCAACACAGAGGCTTGTAAGAGTGAGTCAAACTTGTGGGAAATCAGAGCGGGCTTCTTTGAGGAAACGATGTTTTCTACTCTGTCTGTATTGCCCTTGCCCATTACAGCAGTCATCACAGAGTTTGGGGACCATGGACCCAATCGAAATGTGCGTCCAAGATAGGGACACTTACTAATAACATACTAACCACAGAGCTGGGCACGTGGCGGGGCCCAGTAAGTGAAATGAGTGACCCAGCCCTAGCCTCTGGGTCACAAGCAGACAATGGTCACCTGAGAAAGATAAGCACCAGAGCATCATATCCCAACCATATCAAAGAGATGTCATGGGGGAGCTTTTGGGGGGCTCTGTGTGACCTGCCAGCAGGCCAAGGGGAACTCGCATCCCAGTTACTTAGCTGTTGGGTCATCAGCCTCTGGTCCTGACAGAGACCCAGCCGTGAGACAATGCCTTCCATCTAAACGGTCCAACTTTGGTATTAGAAGGAACTCACACCTCAAAAATATTAAAGGGCCTCTCTGCACCCAGCATGTCCCTATCCCACTCATTGCCATCAGCTAAGGTCTTGGATGGAGAGCTGTGTTGTTCTCTCCCCCTGCCTTCCTCCCCCCACACCCCACTTCTGCAGCGTGACTGGGGCTGACAAGTCAAGTTACTGCCCTGCATGACCTTGCAAACTAAGTCCCACGTGCAAGGGTGTTTCCTGGCCTTTCTAGAAGCAGTCAGCTTCCCATCCCAGTTATTTTATACCACACAAGTTGAGAACTCCTAGGGGCTGTCAAAATCTTCTCTGAGACCAGCACTATCTCCAGAGAATTTGCTGTCTTTCTAAAGAGCACACAGAACTAATTAGTACAAAATTAATTAGGGAGGGCTGAAAACAATTGCCAACAGATGAGCTGCTTTACTTTGGCTTGCTCATATTCAAATTGTGTGTTCTTCACAGACGCTGTTCCATCAAGGAACTTTCTAGCATCAGGTTCATCAACTACCTCAGAAGAGATGATTGGGCTGGAGCCAGCAGGATCTGAACAAATTCCCCTTTCTAAATATTGTGTCAGTGATGTTTGAACTCCTATCAGCTGGGATGGGGCCAAAACCAGAGAGGGAGACTTGATAAAAAGTTCTAGAGAATCATAAACCAGAATAATTTTATGTTTGGGGACCTACTATTTTAAAATATTTATTTATTTGCTCATGCATCTGTTTACTCATTTATTCATGGATTTTACAACATTCTCCATGCCAGACTGTGCTAGGTGACAGGGACATGGAGTCATACAGGCACAGCTCTCAAGCCATTTCAGGAGACAGTGGCTCAAACACTGGGGAGAAAAGGGGGGAAACCACGTGTGCCTCCTGGTAGGAGCACGTAGCAGAGGTTCGTTGGAGAGGTGACACGGAGCTGGGTCGTACGTGGGGGACAGGAGTTCGCCAGCCATTGAAGTGGGGGGACACATTGCAAATAGAATGGACCCATGAATAGAACATGTAACTTCTGTAATCTTCAATTTCTTTAGGAATAAAGTGAGAGAAGCCATCACCCCAACCTAATGACGTTCCAGAGGGGACTAGGGAGCTATGGGGAGCACAATGCCTGAAAATCACTGAGCACTCCCAGGGCTCATGCTCCAGAGGATCCTGGTTCCCATCAGTGGGGGGTAAACTGATGCAGATTCCTGCTTGCTCTTATCCATTCCTGCCGCTGGCCTGGGTGTCTGTTTCAAGCTGTCATGGCTCAGAATTAGCCAGTAACCGGGGAATAATACGAAGCTTGGCAGTGATGAATCTTAAGTCATAGACTATGCAGGCAAAGCAGCAGTCTTTTTTGTTTCAAGATTTTATTTCTTTATTTCAGAGAGAGAGAGAGAGAACAGGAGCACGAGGAGGGGCAGAGGGCAGAGGGAGAAGCAGCCTCCTCACTGAGTGGGGAACCCTGCTCCCTGACACAGGGCTCATTCCCAGGACCCTAAGATCACAACCTGGGCTGAAGGCAGATGCTGAGCCACCCAGGTGCCCCAGCAAGCAGCGGTCTTGAAATTAAAATTATCGGGGTGAACCCGCATCCATCCCTCAACAGAGTGCCTTCGCCAGATTCCCATTTGGGGCTCCACCTCTCTGTTTGTTTAATTGTGCTAAAATGCACATAAAATTACCATCTTAATTTTTAAGTAGACAACTCAGTGGTATTAAATACCTTCACATTACTGTGGAACCATCCCCCCATCCATCCTCATAATTCTTGGTCTTCCAGAACTGATATTCTATACCTATTGAACACTAGCTCCCTATTCTCTCCTCCCTCCAGCTCCTGGCAACTGCCATTATACTTTCTGTCTTCATGATTTTGACTGCTCTAAACTTCCTCATATAAGTGGAATTATACAACACTCTGTGTTTGTGTGTGTGTGTGTGTGTGTGTGTGTGTGCACGTGTGCGCGCGCACGCCTCGTTTATGCATTTAGCATAATGTCCTCCAGACTCATGCATTTCCTTCTCTTATAAGGCTGGATAGTATTCCAGTGTGTGTGTGTGTGTGTGTGTGTGTGTGCGCGCGCCACATCTTGCTTATTCTTTCATCCATCAATGTACATAAGTTTCTTCCATGCTTTAGTTATTGTGAATAATGCTGCTATGAACATGGCATACAATCACCTCTTTGAGACCCTGCTTTCAATTCTTGTGGGTGTATATTCAGAAATGGATTTGGCAGATCATATGGTAACACTAATTTTAATTTTTTGAGGCACTACCGTACTGGTCTCTACAGGAGATAGAGCATTTTTACATTCCTACCAACAGTACACAAGGGTTCCAATTTCTCCACACACTCGCCAACACTTGATTTCAGTTCTTTTGTTTTCTTCTTTTAATATTTTCTTTTTAAGGAATCTCTATACCCAGCATGGGGCTCAAACTCTCACCCTGAGACCAAGAGTCTCATCTTTTTCTAACGGAGCCAGGCAGGCACCCTTTCCTGTTCTTTTGGTAGTAACCATTCTAATGGATGTGAGGTGCTTTGTCGTCGTAGTTTTGATTGGTGATGTTGAACATCTTTTAATGTGCTTCCTGGACATTCGTGTATCTTCTTTGGAGAAATGTCTGTTCAAATCCTTTGCCCATTTTCAATTTTTCTTCAGGGTCTGAAGAGTTTTATTCCCAAACTAGAAAGTTCACTTGCTCATGTGTTGTATGCCAATATTATATTCCCACTTGGTTTTTTTCTCCTGTGACAAACAGATAACTGGTCTTCCTTTCCCATTAGCTGGAATAATCCTTGTTCATGGATAAAATCCCCAGCAGTGGCACGTCTCATGCTAGAATTTAATGAAGATAGTAGAAATGATATTCAGAAAGGCCACATAGGCACTAAATGTTAAACAATTAGAGCTGGGATTCCAATACCAGGTAAATAACTCTGACCCTCTAAGATGATGTAAAAAGGTCTGTGGAATAGTTTGATAAATCTCAGGATTACGAATAGAAATGCAGAACAATGACTCATGGAACACTACATCAAAAACCAGTGATATACTGTATGGTGACCAACACAACACAATAAAAAAAATTAATGCAGAAACAACTTCTTGATTTCTTCCTCTTTTTTGTAGCATATATAAATAAAAAGTTATAAAAATTACCTTTTACATCCTTATTTAAACTATCATTTTCTATGAAACTTTGCCCATTTTCAAACTGGGTTGTTTGTCCTTTTGTTGTTGAGTTTTAGGAGTTTTCTATGTATTCTGGATTTTAATTATCATTTATGTAATTGGCAAATATTTTCTCCCATTCTGCAGGTTGCCTTTTTACTCTCTTGATATTGTCTTTTGGTGCACAAATTTCTTTAATTTTTATGAAGTCCAGTTTGCCTATTTTTTCTTTCATTACTTATGCCTTTGGTGTCCTATCCAAAAAATCACTGCAAATCCAATGTCAAGAAGCATTTGTCCTATGTTTTCCTTCCAGAGTTCTGTTGTTTTTGGTCTGACATTGAGTTAATTTTTATGTATGGTGTGAAGCAGGGGTCCAGCTTCATTCTTTTCATATGGATACCCAGTTTTCTCAGCACCATTTGTTGAAAAGCAGACTGTGTCTCTTTCCACAGCACTTTAAACTACACATCTGTTACCTGGTTTAATCTAACAATCATGCCAGGCAAATACAATGGGTATTTTGATTTCTTTATTTTTAAGTGCACATCTTTATTGCTGAGGGACAGAGAAACTAAATCTCTTGTCTAAGTCACACAATTTGTTAGTGGCAGAGCAGGGACTAAATTATGGACAGCACAATGTTCTTCATTCCCACCATACCATATTTTTCTGAACTTTTTAATTGGCTATTGCTGGGGTTGGGAGTGGGAAGGAATAGCCAATGTTAAATCAAGAAGGAAGGTGTATAAAGCCCAAACCACATACATAAATTAGAAGTTTTCTCTTTGTGCTTTAGTTTCCTTGGATATCAAATGAGATTGTTAAGCAAGAATTCCTAATGTTTCCCCTAATGTATCACTAATGGCAGAAAAATGCGCCAAGCATTTGCTGTATATCTAAGGACCAAGAAACCTAGCCCAAAGCAGGCCTCTGCAGGACAGAAGTTTCTTTGAACTTCCATAATTTCACTAAAGAAAAAAATATGTACAGGTCTGCATTTTGCTCCACAATATCCTTGGATTTGTTTTTAATATTGGTAAGCTTATCCCATACAAATTTCTGGCTAAAACTGATTCTCCAGGGTGACACATGACCTTTTCCTGTGGATTTTTTGGTACTCCCTGTCACTCAAGAGTGTACTAACACACACCCCAATTTGCAATGCAGGCAATTAGAAATCTTTTCAACCTCCATTTCCACATCTTATCATCCAATGCCTACACTTCAAATAAAAGGGTGTGAAATCACACTCAAGTTTGGTAATGAGTACTAAGGCATGAACCATTAAAAGTAACAATTTTTAGATATGTATGAGCTCCCAAATGAGAAGAACCCCACCACCCCCTTGTACCCACACCAGCCTGGCCCAGGACCAGAGTATCCCCTGAGAGAGGATCAGTCAGGTACCAGGTAAAGAGTTATCTATGTGAAAGTCATCTACATGCTGATGAGCAAGCATCCCACTGATCTTCAGCATAGCTCGCAACAGCTGGGACTTCAGACCAAACCTGAACCACCACTCCAACCCTTACTCAGCACCCAGCCAGTCTATCATCACCTGCTTATGAAGAGCATCCGTGCTTATTTTTCTTTTAATTTTTAAATTTATTATTTTTTTAAATAAACATATAATGTATTTTTATGCCCAGGGGTACAGGTCTGTGAATCGCCAGGTTTACACATTTCACAGCACTCATCATAGCACCTACCCTCCCCAATGTCCATATCCCCATCACCCTCTCCTGTTCCCCCCTCCCCCCAGCAACCCTCAGTTTGTTTTTTGAGATTAAGAGTCACTTATGGTTTGTCTCCCTCTCGATCCCATTTTCTTTCATTTTTTCTTTTCCTACCCCCCAAACCCCCCACATTGCATCTCCACTTTCTCATATCAGGGAGATCATATGATAGTTGTCTTTCTCTGATTCACTTATTTCACTAAGCATAATACCCTCTAGTTCCATTCACGTTGTCGTAAATGGCAAGATTTCATTTCTTTTGATGGCTGCATAGTATTCCATTGTGTATATATACCACTTCTTCTTTATCCATTCATCTGTTGAAGGACATCTAGGTTCTTCCCATAGTTTGGCTATTGTAGACATTGTTGCTATATAAACATGCTGTTTATAAACATTTGGGTGCACATGCCCCTTCGGAGCACCACGATTGTATCTTTAGGATACAAGATTGTATCTTTAGGATACTATGACCCAGTGTAATCACTGGGTCATAGGGTAGCTCTATTTTCAGTTTTTTGAGGAATCTCCACACTGTTTTCCAGAGTGGTTGCACCAGCTTGCATTCCCACCAACAGTGTAGGAGGGTTCCCCTCTCTCTGCATCCTCGCCAGCATCTGTCATTTCTTGACTTGTTAATATTAGCCATTCTGACTGGTGCGATGTGGTATCTCATTGTGGTTTTGATTTGTATTTCCCTGATGCTGAGTGATGTGGAGCACTTTTTCATGTGTCTCTTGGCCATCTGGAGGTCTTCTTTGCAGAAATGTCTGTTCATGTCCTCTGTCCATTTCTTGAATGGATTATTTGTTCTTGAGTGTTGAGTTTGATAATTTCTTTAGAGATTTTGGATACTAGCCCTTTATATGATATGTCGTTTGCAAATATCTTCTCCCATTCTGTCAGTTGTCTTTTGGTTTTGTTAACTGTTTCCTTTGCAGTGCAAAGCTTTTGATCTTGATGAAATCCCAATAGTTCATTTTTGCCCTTGTTTCTGTTGCCTTTGGTGATGTTCCTAGGAAGAAGTTGCTGTGGCTGAGGTCGAAGAGGTTGCTGCCTGTGTTCTCCTCAAGGATTTTGATGGATTCCTTTCTCATATTGAGGTCCTTCATCCATTTTGAGTCTATTTTCGTGTGTGGTGTAAGGAAATGGTCCAATTTCATTTTTCTGCATGTGGCCGTCCAATTTTCCCAACACCATTTATTGAAGAGGCTGTCTTTTTTCCATTGGACATTCTTTCCTGCTTTGTTGAAGATTAGTTGACCATAGAGTTGAGGGTCTATTTCTGGGCTCTCTATTGTGTTCCATTGATCTATGTGTCTGTTTTTGTGCCAGTACCATACTGTCTTGATGATGACAGCTTTGTAATAGAGCTTGAAGTCTGGAATTGTGATGCCACCGACTTTGGCTTTCTTTTTCAATATTCCTTTGGCTATTCGAGGTCTTTTCTGGTTCCATATATATTTTAGGATTATTTGTTCCATTTCTTTGAAAAAAATGGATGGGATTTTGATAGGGATTGGATTACATGTGTAGATTGCTTTAGGTAGCATAGACATTTTCACAATATTTGTTCTTCCAATCAAGGAGCATGGAACATTTTTCCATTTCTTTGTGTCTTCCTAAATTTCTTTCATGAGTACTTTATAGTTTTCTGAGTATAGATTCTTAGCTTCTTTGGTTAGGTTTATTCCTGGGTATTTTATAGTTTTGGGTGCAATTGTAAATGGGACTGACTCCTTAATTTCTCTTTCTTCTGTCTTGTTGTTACTGTAAAGAAATGCAAATGATTTCGGTGCATTGATTTTATATCCTGACACTTTACTAAATTCCTGTACAAGTTCTAGCAGTTTTGGAGTGGAGTCTTTTGGGTTTTCCACATATAGTATGATATCATCTGCAAAGAGTGAGAGTTTGACTTCTTTGCCAATTTGGATGCCTTTAATATCTTTTTGTTGTCTGATTGCTGAGGCTAGGACTTCTAGTACTATGTTGAATAGCAGTGGTGATAATGAACATCCCTGCCGTGTTCCTGACCTTAGCGGAAAAGCTTTCAGTTTTTCTCCATTGAGAATATTTGCAGTGGGTTTTTCATAGATGGCTTTGATAATATTGAGGTATTTGCCCTCTATCCCTACACTGTGAAGAGTTTTGATCAGGGAGGGATGCTCTACTTTGTCAAATGCTTTTTCAGCATCTATTGAGAGTATCATATGGTTCTTGTTCTTTCTTTTACTAATGTATTGTGTCACATTGATGGATTTGCGGATGTTGAACCAACCTTGCAGCCCTGGAATAAATCCCACTTGGTCGTGGTGAGTTATCCTTTTAATGTACTGTTGGATCCTATAGGCCAGTATTTTGGTGAGAATTTTCGGATCTGTGTTCATCAAGGATATTGGTCTGTAATTCTCTTTTTTGATGGGATCCTTGTCTGGTTTTGGGATCAAGGTGATGCTGGCCTCATAGAATGAGTTTGGAAGTTTTCCTTCCATTTCTATTTTTTGGAACAGTTTCTGGAGAATAGGAATTACTTCTTCTTTAAATGTTTGGTAGAGTTTTGCTGGGAAGCTGTCTGGCCCTGGGATTTTGTTTGTTTGGAGATTTTTAATGACTGTTTCAATCTCCTTATTGGTTATGGGTCTGCTCAGGTTTTCTATTTCTTCCTGGTTCAGTTGTGGTGTCTCTAAAAATGTATCCATTTCTTCCAGATTGTCGAATTTGTTGTGGAGTTGCTCATAGTATGTTCTTATAATTGTTTGTATTTCTTCGGTGTTGGTTGTGATCTCTCCTCTTTCATTCATGATTTTATTTATTTGGGTCCTTTCTCTTTTCTTTTTGATAAGTCTGGCCAGGGGTTTGTCAATCTTATTAATTCTTTCAAAGAACCAGCTCCTAGTTTCATTGATTTGTTCTATTGTTTTTTTGGTTTCTATTTCATTGATTTCTGCTCTGATCTTTATGATTTCTCTTCTCCTGCTGGGTGTAGGATGCCTTTCTTGTTCTTTCTCCAGCTCCTTTAGGTGTAGGGTTAGGTTGTGTATTTGAGACTTTTCTTGTTTCTTGAGAAAGGCTTGCACCGCTATATATTTTCCTCTCAGGACTGCCTTTGCTGTGTCCCACAGATTTTGAACTGTGGTGTTTTCATTATCATTTGTTTCCATGAATTTTTTCAATTCTTCTTTAATTTCCTGGTTGACCCATTCATTCTTTAGAAGGATGCTGTTTAGTCTCCATGTATTTGGGTTCTTTCCAAATTTCCTCTTGTGATTGAGTTCTAGCTTCAGAGCATTGTGGTCTGAAAATATGCAGGGAATGATCCCAATCTTTTGATACCGGTTGAGACCTGATTTATGACCCAGGATGTGGTCTATTCTGGAGAATGTTCCATGTGCACTAGAGAAGAATGTGTACTCTGTTTATTTTGGGATGGAAAGTTCTGAATATATCTGTGATGTCCATCTGGTCCCGTGTGTCATTTAAGGCCTTCATTTCCTTGTTGATCTTTTGCTTGGATGATCTGTCCATTTCAGTGAGGGGAGTGTTAAAGTCCCCTACTATTATTGTATTATCGTTGATGTGTTTCTTTGATTTTGTTATTAGTTGGTTTATATAGTTGGCTGCTCCCACGTTAGGGGCATAGATATTTAAAATTGTTCGGTCTTCTTGTTGGACAGACCCTTTGAGTATGATATAGTGTCCTTCCTCATCTCTTATTATAGTCTTTGGCTTAAAATCTAATTGATCTGATATAAGGATTGCCACCCAGCTTTCTTCTGATGTCCATTAGCATGGTATATTGTTTTCCACCCCCTCACTCTAAATCTGGAGGTGTCTTCGGGTCTATATTGAGTTTCTTCTAGGCAGCATATTGATCGGTTTTGTTTTTTATCCATTCTGATACCCTGTGTCTTTTGATTGGGGCATTTAGCCCATTAACATTCGGGGTAACTATTGAGAGATATGAATTTAGTGCCATTGTATTGCCTGTAAGGTGACTGTTGCTGTATATTGTCTCTGATCCTTTCTGCTCTACTACTTTTAGGCTCTCTCTTTGCTTAGAGGACCCCTTTCATTATTTCCTGTAGAGCTGGTTTGGTGTTTGCAAATTCTTTCAGTTATTGTTTGTCCTGGAAGCTTTTTATCTCTCCTTCTATTTTCAATGATAGCCTAGCTGGATATAGTATTCTTGGCTGCATGTTTTTCTCATTTAGTGCTCTGAATATATCATGCCAGTTCTTTCTGGCCTGCCAGGTCTCTGTGGATAAGTCCACTACCAATGTAATATTTTTACCATTGCATGTTACGGACTTCTTTTCCCGGGCTGCTTTCAGGATTTGCTTTGTCACTAAGACTTGTAAATTTTACTATCAGGTGACGGGGTGTGGACCTATTTTTATTGATTTTGAGGGGCATTCTCTGCACCTCCTGGATTTTGATGCTTGTTCCCTTTGCCATATTAGGGAAATTCTCTATAATAATTCTCTCCAGTATACCTTCTGCTCCCCTCTCTCTTTCTTCTTCTTCTGGAATCCCAATTATTCTAATGTTGTGTCATCTTATGGTGTCACTTATCTCTCGAATTCTCTCCTCGTGGTCCAGTAGCTGTTGGTCCCTCTTTTGCTCAGCTTCTTTATTCTCTGTCATTTGGTCTTCTATATCACCAATTCTTTCTTCTGCCTCATTTATCCTAGCAGTAAGAGCTTCCATTTTTTATTGCACCTCATTAATATCTTTTTTGATTTCAACTTGGTTAGATTTTAGTTCTTTTATTTCTCCAGAAAGGGCTTTTATCTCTCCGGAGTGCATTTCTCTAATATCTTCTATGTCTTTTTTGACCCTGGCTAGAACCTTGAGAATCGTCATTCTGAACTCTAGATCTGTCATATTACCAATGTCCGTATTGATTAGGTCCCCAGCCTTCGGTACTGCATCTTGTTCTTTTTTTTGTGGTGAGTTTTTCCACCTTGTCGTTTTGTCCAGATAAGATTTGCTTTCTCCTCCTCTGGGATTCTGCTGTTCTCCTTGGTAAGTGAAGTTGGTCTTGGCTGGGTTTCTTGTTGATTGTCTGAGGGAGGGGCCTGTTGTAGTGATTGTCAAGTGTCTTTGCCACAGGTGGAATTGCCCCGCCTTTATCAGGGGCCAGGCTAAGTAATCCACTCGGGTTTGCTTTCGGGAGCTTTTGTTCCCTGAGCGCTTTCTGTAGAGTTCCAGAGGACGGGAATGATAATGGTGGCCTCCCAATCTCCAGCCTGGAGGAGCTGAGAGCTTGGGGCCCCACTCCTCAGCGTGTCCTCAGAGAAAAGTGCCCAATCACTCCTGTCTCCCTGTCCTCTGGTCGCGCTTGGAGAAAAGCTCTAGGTCACTTCTGCCTCCTTGGCCTCTGGTCACACTTGAAGAAAAGCACTCAATCAATCGCGCTTGGAGAAAAGTGCTCAGTCGCTTCCATCTCCCCAGCCTCCAGCCGTGCGCTTGGAGAACAGTGCTCAGTCACTCCGTCTCCCTGGCCTCTGGCCGCGCTCCAAGCTCACCCAGCCTGTGCCTGGTTCAAGGTAACCCCGAGCTGAGAGCTCATTCCTTGGCTCTGTCTCTGTAGCCAGCTTCCCTGCTCTAATACCTGCGAGTTCTGCGACACTCAGACACCCCCTATCCTTCTGTGACCCTGCGGGACCTGGGGTTATGCTGACCCCATGTGGGCTTCCCCCCGGTTTAGCCTCTGAGCAATGTCCCTCCGTGGAGCAGACTTTTAAAAGTCCTGATTTAGTGCTCTGTTGCTCCGATGCTTGCCGGGAGCTGGCCCCTCCCCCCGGGGTCTATCTTCCCGTCACTTTGGATTCACTTCTCCGCAGGTCCTACCTTTCAGAAAGTGGTCAATTTTCTGTTTCTAGGATTGTTGCTCTTCTCTTCAATTTCCTATTGGATTTGTAGGTGTTTGCAATGGTTAGATAAGCTGTCTAGCTGATCTCCTGCCACCTGATGTCGTCTCAGCCTGCTACTTCTCTGGCATCTTGACTCCTCCCTCTCTGCTTCTTCTGATAGCTCTGAGGAACCAAAAGGATTTCTAAAATTGTCCTTCAACTCTTCCTTTCATGGAAGTCCCCCGTGCATATATAGGCATCTGCTCAGTTTGGGCAACTGTCATGTGTCAAAGCTACAGTGACAGTTACAATTCTCTGAACGTGCAGCACTGAGATTAATGGTCGGCGATAGTTAATGGAAACATTTTTTTAACCTGGAAGATGTTTCATTTGCCTAGATTTTCATTATTTCTGAACTGGAGGTCAGTTTAGTGTATTATTAAAGGTCATTTGTATAGAGACATTTATTTGTTCCCTTGAAATTATGTTAACTGGGAAAAAAACAGTATAGGACAGTATATAAACCCTTATCACAGAAACAGATACTGAAAGGTAATCTACAATGAAGTTGCTTATATATCTAGCTTTTTAGAAGTATCATCTCTGTGAGAGTTAAAAATGATTCAATTAAATCATATAATCTTAATTAATTATTTTCAATTATCACCCCAATTATCCACGTCCAATATTTATTACAGTCAAATGTGCATTTCTTTGAAACAAACTTTCTTTGGGGACTCAAATCACTGTGTGTATCCTACCACAAGGTTAATTCATTTCTGGAGGTCATCTCCCCTAAGTATTCCCAAAGCCTATAGTGCTGTCAGACACTGTAAATACGGACATTTTTCATTCACCAAATATGAGACTCCTGGAAACTCTTCTCATTGCATGAGAATCCACAGCAAAAAATAAAGTCTTTTTGTTTTTGTTTGTTGTGTTTTATTAATGGGACTTTAAGCTTTGTAAGAACAGTCCAGATGAGGGTAACAAAACCATCTACAACCACTTTCCCAAGCCACACACATGCAGGTAGCTGAGGACAAAAGAGCATTTCTTCACTTGGTTGTCACAGAAGACTATGTTCACTTACAGGATCTGCTCACACTCTTTTCTCACCCTCTACAAAGACTGGCTGCATTCAACCTTACTGTCTTCCACCTCACCATTTAGCAGAAGTGCCCTCTGGTGTTATTCTTGATGTTAGCTACCAAAATCATTGGCTTCTGGGTCCTGTTTCAAAGGGCTTAGTGGAGGTGGTTTTATACTGTTTCTCTTAAGTAGCATCTAGAGATAAATTAGAAGTATAAGGCTTTGAGGAAGAAAGAAAGAAGAAAGAAAAAAAGTGCCTAGAAGCCAGACTCTCTAACCTATTTACTTTTTTCCCTAAAGATTTATTTATTTATTTATTTATTTATCTGAGAGAGAGGGCACACAGATGGAGAAGAGAGGGAGAAAGAGACTCCCTGCTGAGCAGAGAGCCCAATATGGGGCTTGATCCCAGGACCCTGAGATCATGACCTGAGCCAAAGGCGGGCGCTTAACCCACTGAGCAACCCAGGTGCCTCTCTAACCCACTTACATAATAAAATGCTGATAAATATCCTCTCCCAGTGCCTCAGGCTCTCCAGTAATGGACTTGGAGGGAAGACAGCTACCTTATCCAAAAGACAAAAAAACTAGGACCGTGAGAAATTAAAAAATGACTTGTGAAGATGATACAATGAGTGGGTTTATAGTGTAGATCCTCTATTACCATGCAATAAAAAGAGCTAAAATGTCCTTAGCACTTATCATGAGCCAGGCAGCATGCTAAGTCTTTCACACACATCCTCTCATTTGAGCCCCACAGCAAATGGTCTGAAGTAGTTACTATCATTATACCTACTTTCCAGAAAGAGAAAAATAAACTATGGAAAAGGGGTGGTGGAAACGTACATGCTCGGGGTCACACAGACACAGGTTTTGAATTAGGTAGCCTGATTCCTGAACCTATGCTTGAAACCACTACGAATCTCACTGCCTATACAGAAATGTGTGTGTACATGTACATATGTAACTCTATAGACACAGATGTGGGGATATGCATACACCTTATATGCATGATATACCAAAAAGCCACACACAGTGTATTTTGCATATTTTAAAAATATGTGGACACAAATGGTTTTTTCTGAATGGGCAACATTAAATGATGATGCCTGAGAATGTTTGCACTTGGACCCAAACACAAGGAAGTGGTTACTTTGGGGGAAGGTTGAGGTTAGGTTGGGTTGGGGTACTGGGGACCCGCAGGGGTGGCTGGCAAAATTCTACCCCTTAACCCGGATGGTGGATACATGGGTGTTCACCTTATAACAACTCACTAAACTCATTAAGCAACACCAAAAATAAATAAATAACATGATGACTGCACATATCTAGGTTCCATGGGACAGGGGAGCAGCACCTGACATCCATCCCCTCTTCTTTTTGGTGAGGCTTCCTAGGCTACGAAGACTCACAAATCAAAAATTCTATTTCCCAGACTCCTCCACAACCAGCATCCTGTATGTGATAAAAGTCACAGAGTTGAAGCAGAGGCCAGGTTTCTATGGTTCCTGCTTGTGAGCCTGCATTAGCCAAGGTCCTGGGCTCTGGTCAGTGGCTTTGAGGAGCACAGGGCAGGGCCCATGGCACCCATTTTTGCAGATCGCCGCAGGCACAGTGTGGTTCTGGAGACAGCAGCCCCAGCTGTGGTGTCCGATGGCAGTGGCCTCCTGGTTGCACTAGTTTCTTATCCTTATCTTGGTGGCTTCCTAATTGTGGCAGTCGTGGTGTGGTCATGGAACCAGCATATCTTTGAACATAGAATGGTTAGGTGTTTGTGGCTTCTGCAGGCTTCAGACAGCCTCCTGGGGCAAAGCAAAGCAAAGCAAAGGCATATTGAAGTCCAGGGCTTGCCAAGGGTGGGGCCGCTGAGGAACCCCCTCCATCCTCTTTGGGTGGGAGTCCTGAGACACTGGACCTGAGGCCAAGGTGGACTACAGTAAACCAGTCCTCCAACAAACTACAGTCCAGCTTCAAAGCATCTACACAGCCAAAAATATTTCAATTCCTACAAAGTAATGAAAGGGATTCTGGATTCAGAGTTACCAAGTGCCCAATAGAAGTCATTTCTGGAGGAAGGAAATAATCATCCTAGACTTCTCATTCTTTCAGCAACTGTTTCCAAAATATAATGCTCAGCATATTGATGAAGAGAGCCAAGCACCAGGGGAAATAATACAGGAATGAGAACTGGCAGAAACCTACAACAGAAAGAGGAAACACACTGCAGATCTAGATTAGTGCTTTAACAGAACTATAATGCAAGCCACAAATGGGGCCTCACAGGCCACTTTAAATGTTCTAGTAACCACATTGAAAGAGTAAAAAAAAAAAAGTGAAATTAATTCTTAAAACTGTTTTATTTAAATCAGTATATTTTACATCAAATTTTTATTCTTCCTAAATTTTTATTTTGACATGTAATCAACATAAAATTATTAATGAGATAGTTGAAATTTTTTTTTACTAAATATCCAAAATACTAGGGTGCATTTTACACTTACAGTACATCTCAAATCAGACTAGCCATATTTCAAGTGTTCAATAGCCAAATATGACTAGTAACTACTGTCTTTGATATTGCAGCCTCAGATTTTAGAATCATCAGGCAAGAGTGTTGAAATAACTATGCTCGCTGTGCTTAAAGAGCTTCTAAGAAGTGAGATTGGAAAACATGAACATAGAACTGGAAATTATATAAAAGTGACCCAGGCTATTTCAATGATGGAATAATCTATACCTGTAAAATCCAGTAGGTGAATTAAGAACACAGTAAACGCCTTTCATAGCAGATTATGTGTGCCTCAGGAGAGAACTGTCCACTGGAAGGCAAGTCAGAAGAAATTATCTAGAATAAGGCACAGAAAGACCAAAGAATGGAAAATACAGAAGAGTGAGAAAGAGAGCACACGCCGTGAAATGACTCAGCACACATACAACTGCCATCCTAAAGGGAGAGGTAAGAGAAACAAAGCAAGAAGTCAGATCTGGAGAAATAATAGCTGAAAATTTTTCAAAACTGCTTAGAACTCTCTTGTAGATTTGATTGTCTTCCCACTGAAGGTAATTGAATCAATAGTTGCTTTTAAACTTTTTCTCTTTTCTCTCCTTGAAGCGCTTGAAGATTTTCTGCAATTTCACCAGATTGTGCCTTCAAGTGAATTTATTTTTCTATATCCTGCTTGGGATTTCTTCTGTTTCCAGAAATTGAGGATTAATGTCAAGAGATTCATATCATGACATGATTTAATGTCCACTAAGTCATGAGTTCCCTTTGGCAGAACTTCATCTCTAGGAAATCTCCATAGACTATTGGAGGTTGTATTATCATGTATATTCCAGAGGAATATTATGTGTGATTTTGCTAGACACACATGGATCTCTGATAGCCAGAAATTATTTTTAGGTTATTTTGTGGCTTGGAGATTCCTGGATCGGTCAGGCAGAGTGAATTCTAAACTGAAAGCCAAGTAAGGACAGCTTATTAATTCTTAGGGGAGTCCTTTATTTGTTTATTTTATTTTTACACACAGGACCCAGGCCAACACAGAGGAATATGCCTGCTCTGTCCTTTTACATTGTGTCCTTGTGCTGCTGGGCAGATCTTTTTCTAACCCACCTTTGTCCTGTATCTCACCTATATGCCACCTCAGTTCCAGCTCCTCACCTTGATAAAGCCCATAGCCTAAACACTGGTCCTTGAGTAGGAGTAAAATCTCAACCTCTTGTGTCCCTTCCCTACCCTTCCACCACCCTCTGGGAAAAACCACAGTGTCCACCATGGGCCTACCACTCTGATTTTCAGTTCTTTTTTCAGGTTTGGCCCTTGTAATTTTCCCTCTTGTGTAAACGTAGCTGTGCTTATTAAAAGTTGTGCTTATTATTTATATATTCTTCTCACTTTGGAGACAAAGAGCCAAAACTCTGAACCTAAAATGTCCTACCTCTCACTTAAAGATGGGTAAATTCACCCTGAATCTTAACCAGTTAGGGCACATAGGAATAGCAGCGATGAATGCTTTTCATGTGGTCTTATCCAGGGTAAACCCCAAGAGAATAAAATCCAACCTGACCTATGTCAGTGGCGTGGGCTCTATTATAGCAACATAAAGATAAACATTAGATTTTTCTCTGTATTTCCCCCTTCCCTTCTCCCCATCTAAGCAAGTAGCTTTGGGGGCCCTTTTCCTCAGGGACAGAGTAGAAAATACAAAAGACCTCTTTCTTTTTTCCAAAATCCTAAGCTCTGAGAGAAAGGCCTAGACAGTGTCTTTAAAAAACTTCAAGAGATTCCCCCCATACCTAGAGGGAGCCCACGGGGATGGTAATGAGTCAAAAAATTCTTAGAAAAAAGTTTATTATATACACCGCCACCTGAAACCTTGTTTATGATTCCTGTAATTCTATCACAGGTTTCTTCCCTTTTACTCTTCTTCTTCATCTTCCCTCTCCTCCTCCTCTTTTTCCAGGGCATGTCCCTGACTACTCATACTATGGCCCAAGCCCTTTTGCTTTCCCACCAATGGCTACCAAACAAATGATTAGCCCTGGCTTTGTTAGAAATTGAGCATCAGTTACAGTAAATTTGGGCTCAGCTGTGGAGTACCAGTGGCTGGTTTAATGTTTTCTAGGAGGGGAAGCGGAGAGGCTATTAAAATTGCAAAAGTAGGGGCGCCTGGGTGGCTCAGTGGGTTAAGCCTCTGCCTTCGGCTCAGGTCATGATCTCAGAGTCCTGGGATCGAGCCCTGCATCAGGCTCTCTGCTCAGCAGGGAGCCTGCTTCCCCCTTCTCTCTGCCTGCTTCTCTGCCTACTTGTGATCTCTCTCTCTGTCAAATAAAATAAATAAAATCTTTTAAAAAAATTGCAAAAGTATTGGGTCCCTGGGTGGCTGAGTCAGGAGGGCATCTGACTCTTGACTTTGGGGTGGGGTCATGATCTCAAGGTCGTGAGATCAAGCTCCTTGTCAGGCTCCACACTGAGTATGGAGCTTGCTTAAGATTCTCTCTCCCCCTCCTCCCTTCCCACCCATCCCACTCACATTCTCTCTCTCTCTCTTTAAAAAAAAAAAATTTGCAAGATGAATCTTTTGGGCTAAGAATGGATAACAAGGAGAATCCTCATAAAAAAGGAGAAAGGTAAGGGAGAATTCAAATAACATCGGAAAAGAATGTTCTCTGAGCAGGAACCAAACTGCAAGTAGATGCCTTTGAGACAAGGTTTACTGTTATGAAGAGTTAATGAATATTTTGACAGTAATTAGAATGGATGGCATTGTCTGACAAGAGTAATTTTTTAAGGTGTTCAATATTGTGGGACAAAAAAAAAAAAGAAAATGTAACACAAACACAAAAAATTGAAAAACTGGAAAATAAAATGATCTGATTTGTTAACTACAGGTATAATTAAATGTTTAGCACATGCCTGCTAATAAGCAAAATATCTTCATGAAAAATTACATATTACTAGCTTTTCATTTGATGTCCATACTCCCTTTTATTACAGATAATCATACATTCCCTCTATTGATCATTTCCATCCATTACTGCAGCAATCAGAAACATAATTCTTGTCATTCTTGTTGCTGTTCTTTGCTTGTTAGTTTATAGGGAGGAGCAGGGACCTTACCCAGAATGCTTTGCAAGAAAATCATTTGAAATCATTTGATTTCTAACAGAAAATTTTCGTGGTTTTCTTGCTCAGCTGTTGCTATGCCACGTGGTATCTGCCAACTGGAGCTGAACAGTCGATTATGCAGTTTCTAGGCAGAAAAATGTTCGCATTGCAAGGAAATGTCTAAGTGCCCCATGGTAACTCTGGTAATATGTATTTTCAGTCCTCATTTGAAGCCCTAAGGGTACAATTCTCCAGACCTTACATGTTTTCCTATGGTGACACTCTGCATGTAAATCCAAAATTAGTGACTTCTCCTCAGATGCAAAGCATTCCTACAGTTCACACAGTTTAGGTAGGCTTTTTAAATATATTTTAACCTATTTAAAATTATTCCTTAAACTTCTACATTAGAATTCTTAACCCTTAGAAACCTAAATTTCTAGTGAAAGTTAAGAAGTAAACAGTGGTGAACTTTCTCTTATCCTAGCATTCCTAGCTGATCGGCATATTTATATATCCTTTCACAACTTTTAGAAACATGTGACTTCTCATTGTAAATTGTCCAGTTTGCCACAGGACATGCTTACCCATAGCACCAAATATCTTGAGTTCCTCTGTAAAAGGAAACCAAAAGTAGTTAAATCTATGTTCTGTGAATAAATAAATAAATAAATAAAATGTAGGCTAGAACAGTTCATCCAGCTTCTGTTAGAGCCCTACACATATCTGGTCACACCTGATTCAATCAGCTGAGTTCGGTTTCTCCAGGTGCTGTTGTTTACAATGTGGCTATTTAGTTCTCAAAGCCCAGAACCAACAGAAGTATTTCCAGTGACTAATGGGGATGGGATACTTTATTATCTGTCGTGCTTACAATAAGTCTAGCATTATGTGGCTGATTTTATGCAATTTATATGATAGGAAAATGATCGTGAGTGAAAGTGATGTACTCTCACTCCAACACTCACTTTGTCTCAGAGCTAAAGTGTGGTCACTGAAAAAAAAAAATTACTCATTTTTTTCCTCCTCTGCAAACCTGAAGGTAGTACTGCTTAGAAATAGGATTCTATGTAGAAATTACGGGTTATTAAGAGGTTCCACATCTGGAGCAATAGCATTCCTCTGCTTTTACTTCCAGAGCCTGAGAACCTGCATTAAAAGTTGGCCACATGCACTGAGGAGTGGGGCCCCGAGCTCTCAGCTTCTCCGGGCTGGAGACTGGGAAGCCACCATTTTCAACCAGTCCTCTGGAACTCTACGAAAAGTGTTCGGGGGACAAAAGCTCCCCAAAGCGAACCCGAGCGGATTACTTAGCCCAGCCCCTGGTAAGGCTGGTGCAATTGTGACACAGGCAAAGACACTTGAGAATCACTACAACAGGTCCCTCCCCCAGATGATCAACAAGAAATCCAGCCAGGACCAAGTTCACCTACCAAGGAGAGCAGCAGAATTCCAGAGGAGGAGAAAGCAAAGCACTGAACTCATGGCTTTCTCCCCATGATTCTTTAGTCTTGTGGTTAATTTTTTTTTCAATTTAATTTTTTTTCTTCTATTAAATTTTTTTTAACTTTTACCCTTTTCTTTTTTAACATTTGTTAACTAGTTTATCTAATATATATATATATACATATATTCCTTTTTATATTTTTTCATTATTTGTTTTCTTTTTTTAATTTTCTTTTTTTCTGAACTTCTTTCTATCCCCTTTCTCCCCCCCATGATTTGGGGTCTCTTCTGATTTGGTTAAAGTGCATTTTCCTGGGGTCTTTGCCACCCTTTTAGTATTTTATTTGCTCCTTCATATACTCTTATCTGGACAAAATGACAAGGTGGAAAAACTCATCACAAAAAAAAAAAAAAAAAAAAAAAAACCAAGAGTCAGTACCAAAGGCTAGGGACCTAATCAATACGGACATTGGTAATATGACAGATCTAGAGTTCAGAATGATGATTCTCAAGGTTCTAGCCGGGCTGGAAAAAGGCATGGAAGATGTTAGAGAAACGCACTCCGGAGAGATAAAAGCCCTTTCTGGAGAAATAAAAGAACTAAAATCTAACCAAGTTGAAATCAAAAAAGATATTAATGAGGTGCAATAAAAAATGGAAGCTCTTACTGCTAGGATAAATGAGGCAGAAGAAAGAATTGGTGATATAGAAGACCAAATGACAGAGAATAAAGAAGCTGAGCAAAAGAGGGACAAACAGCTACTGGACCATGAGGAGAGAATTCGAGAGATAAGTGACACCATAAGACGACACAACATTAGAATAATTGGGATTCCAGAAGAAGAAGAAAGAGAGAGGGGAGCAGAAGGTATACTGGAGAGAATTATTGGAGAGAATTTCCCTAATATGGCAAAGGGAACAAGCATCAAAATCCAGGAGGTGCAGAGAATGCCCCTCAAAATCAATAAAAATAGGTCCACACCCCGTCACCTGATAGTAAAATTTACAAGTCTTAGTGACAAAGAAAATCCTGAAAGCAGCCCGGGAAAAGAAGTCCGTAACATGCAATGGTAAAAATATTACATTGGTAGTGGACTTATCCACAGAGACCTGGCAGGCCAGAAAGAACTGGCATGATATATTCAGAGCACTAAATGAGAAAAACATGCAGCCAAGAATACTATATCCAGCTAGGCTATCATTGAAAATAGAAGGAGAGATAAAAAGCTTCCAGGACAAACAAAAACTGAAAGAATTTGCAAACACCAAACCAGCTCTACAGGAAATAATGAAAGGGGTCCTCTAAGCAAAGAGAGAGCCTAAAAGTAGTAGAGCAGAAAGGATCAGAGACAATATACAGCAACAGTCACCTTACAGGCAATACAATGGCACTAAATTCATATCTCTCAATAGCTACCCTGAGTGTTAATGGGCTAAATGCCCCAATCAAAAGACACAGGATATCAGAATGGATAAAAAACAAAACCGATCAATATGCTGCCTAGAAGAAACTCAATATAGACCCGAAGACACCTCCAGATTTAGAGTGAGGGGGTGGAAAACAATATACCATGCTAATGGACATCAGAAGAAAGCTGGGTGGCAATCCTTATATCAGATCAATTAGATTTTAAGCCAAAGACTATAATAAGAGATGAGGAAGGACACTATATCATACTCAAAGGGTCTGTCCAACAAGAAGACTGAACAATTTTAAATATCTATGTCCCTAACGTGGGAGCAGCCAACTATATAAACCAACTAATAACAAAATCAAAGAAACACATCAACGATAATACAATAATAGTAGGGGACTTTAACACTCCCCTCACTGAAATGGACAGATCATCCAAGCAAAAGATCAACAAGGAAATGAAGGCCTTAAATGACGCATGGGACCAGATGGACATCACAGATATATTCAGAACTTTCCATCCCAAAATAAACAGAATACACATTCTTCTCTAGTGCACATGGAACATTCTCCAGAATAGACCACATCCTGGGTCATAAATCAGGTCTCAACCAGTATCAAAAGATTGGGATCATTCCCTGTATATTTTCAGACCACAATGCTCTGAAGCTAGAACTCAATCACAAGAGGAAATTTGGAAAGAACCCAAGTACATGGAGACTAAACAGCATCCTTCTAAAGAATGAATGGGTCAACCAGGAAATTAAAGAAGAATTGAAAAAATTCATGGAAACAAGTGATAATGAAAACACAACGGTTCAAAATCTGTGGGACACAGCAAAGGCAGTCCTGAGAGGAAAATATATAGCGGTACAAGCCTTTCTCAAGAAACAAGAAAGGTCTCAAATACACAACCTAACCCTACACCTAAAGGAGCTGGAGAAAGAACAAGAAAGGCATCCTACACCCAGCAGGAGAAGAGAAATCATAAAGATCAGAGCAGAAATCAATGAAATAGAAACCAAAAAAACAATAGAACAAATCAATGAAACTAGGAGCTGGTTCTTTGAAAGAATTAATAAGATTGACAAACCCCTGGCCAGACTTATCAAAAAGAAAAGAGAAAGGACTTAAATAAATAAAATCATGAATGAAAGAGGAGAGATCACAACCAACACCGAAGAAATACAAACAATTATAAGAACATACTATGAGCAACTCCACAACAAATTCGACAATCTGGAAGAAATGGATACATTTTTAGAGACACCACAACTGAACCAGGAAGAAATAGAAAACCTGAGCAGACCCATAACCAATAAGGAGATTGAAACAGTCATTAAAAATCTCCAAACAAACAAAATCCCAGGGCCAGACAGCTTCCCAGCAAAACTCTACCAAACATTTAAAGAAGAAGTAATTCCTATTCTCCAGAAACTGTTCCAAAAAATAGAAATGGAAGGAAAACTTCCAAACTCATTCTATGAGGCCAGCATCACCTTGATCCCAAAACCAGACAAGGATCCCATCAAAAAAGAGAATTACAGACCAATATCCTTGATGAACACAGATGCGAAAATTCTCACCAAAATACTGGCCTATAGGATCCAACAGTACATTAAAAGGATAACTCACCACGACCAAGTGGGATTTATTCCAGGGCTGCAAGGTTGGTTCAACATCCGCAAATCCATCAATGTGACACAATACATTAGTAAAAGAAAGAACAAGAACCATATGATACTCTCAATAGATGCTGAAAAAGCATTTGACAAAGTGCAGCATCCCTTCCTCATTAAAACTCTTCAAAGTGTAGGGATAGAAGGCACATACCTCAATATTATCAAAGCCATCTATGAAAAACCCACCGCAAATATCGTTCTCAATGGAGAAAAACTGAAAGTTTTTCCGCTAAGGTCAGGAACACGGCAGGGATGTCCGTTATCACCACTGCTATTCAACATAGTACTAGAAGTCCTAGCCTCAGTAATCAGACAACAAAAAGAAATTAAAGGCATCCAAATTGGCAAAGAAGAAGTCAAACTCTCACTCTTTGCAGATGATATCATACTATATGTGGAAAACCCAAAAGACTCCACTCCAAAACTGCTAGAACTTGTACAGGAATTTAGTAAAGAGTCAGGATATAAAGTCAATGCACCGAAATCATTTGCATTTCTTTACAGTAACAACAAGACAGAAGAAAGAGAAATTAAGGAGTCAGTCCCATTTACAATTGCACCCAAAACTATAAAATACCCAGGAATAAACCTAACCAAAGAAGCTAAGAATCTATACTCAGAAAACTATAAAGTACTCATGAAAGAAATTTAGGAAGACACAAAGAAATGGAAAAATGTTCCATGCTCCTTGATTGGAAGAACAAATATTGTGAAAATGTCTATGCTACCTAAAGCAATCTACACATGTAATCCAATCCCTATCAAAATCCCATCCATTTTTTTCAAAGAAATGGAACAAATAATCCTAAAATATATATGGAACCAGAAAAGACCTCGAATAGCCAAAGGAATATTGAAAAAGAAAGCCAAAGTCGGTGGCATCACAATTCCAGACTTCAAGCTCTATTACAAAGCTGTCATCATCAAGACAGTATGGTACTGGCACAAAAACAGACACATAGATCAATGGAACACAATAGAGAGCCCAGAAATAGACCCTCAACTCTATGGTCAACTAATCTTCGACAAAGCAGGAAAGAATGTCCAATGGAAAAAAGACAGCCTCTTCAATAAATGGTGTTGGGAAAATTGGACGGCCACATGCAGAAAAATGAAATTGGACCATTTCCTTACACCACACACGAAAATAGACTCAAAATGGATGAAGGACCTCAATATGAGAAAGGAATCCATCAAAATCCTTGAGGAGAACACAGGCAGCAACCTCTTCGACCTCAGCCACAGCAACTTCTTCCTAGGAACATCACCAAAGGCAACAGAAACAAGGGCAAAAATGAACTATTGGGATTTCATCAAGATCAAAAGCTTTGCACTGCAAAGGAAACAGTTAACAAAACCAAAAGACAACTGACAGAATGGGAGAGGATATTTGCAAATGACATATCAGATAAAGGGCTAGTATCCAAAATCTATAAAGAACTTGGCAAACTCAACACCCAAAGAACAAATGTCCAATCATGAAATGGGCACAAGACATGAACAGACATTTCTGCAAAGAAGACATCCAGATGGCCAACAGACACATGAAAAAATGCTCCACATCACTCAGCATCAGGGAAATCCAAATCAAAACCACAATGAGATACCGCCTCACATCAGTCAGAATGGCTAAAATTAACAAGTCAGGAAATGACAGATGCTGGTGAGGATGCGGAGAAAGGAGAACCCTCTTACACTGTTGGTGGGAATGCAAGCTGGTGCAACGACTCTGGAAAACAACGTGGAGATTCCTCAAAAAACTGAAAATAGAACTACCCTATGACACAGCAATTGCACTATTGAGTATTTACCCTAATGATACAAACATAGTGATCCGAAGGGGCATGTGCACCCAAATGTTTATGGCAGCAATGTCTACACTAGCCAAACTATGGAAAGAACCTAGATGTCCATCAATAGATGAATGGATAAAGAAGATGTGGTATATATACACAATGGAATACTATGCAGCCATCAAAAGAAAGGAAATCTTGCCATTTGCGACGACATGGATGGAACTAGAGTGTATCATGCTTAGCGAAATAAGTTAATCGGAGAAAGACAACTATCACATGATCTCCCTAATGTGAGGAAGTGGAGATGCAACATGGGGGGTTAGGAGGGTAGAAGAAGAATAAATGAAACAAGATGGGATCGGGAGGGAGACAAACCATAAATGACTCTTAATCTCACAAAACAAACTGAGGGTTGCTATTGGGAGGGAGGTCAGGAGAGGGGGGTCGGGAGAGGGGTGTCGGGAGAGAGAGGTCGGGAGAGGTTATGGTCATTGGGGAGGGTATGTGCTAT
The DNA here is from genome assembly GCF_963455335.1 of Martes martes. Lineage (NCBI taxonomy): Eukaryota > Metazoa > Chordata > Mammalia > Carnivora > Mustelidae > Martes > Martes martes. Next base: position 16,359,351 of record NC_137893.1, read on the forward strand.
GGTGAGTGCTGTGAAGTGTGTAAACCTGGCGATTCACAGACCTGTACTCCTGGGGTTAAAAATACATTATATGTTTATAAAAAAAAAATTAAAAAAAAAAAGTTGGCCCCATGCCCATATGCTTCTCCTACCCTTGCAAAAATAAGGGACTTGACGCTACCTGCCTTCAAAAAGAAGGGAGGATTGCCTACAAATTATATCTCACCAAACTAGATTCTTACAAAAGGTGGAGGGAAGGAAGCCTGGTGGTACCTGAACAAAAGAAAGCCAGTGAACTTGTCATACCCATAAGCACATCAATCTGTCTTGTGCTTGAAAAAGTGTTGAAAGTCTTCATCCAACTCCATGAAACTATGTCTGTCACCCTAGTGTAGTACAAGATCAAGCAGACGGAGGTGACAAATGAGCTGCCTTCTGGCTCCTGTCTGCAATGAACCCTGAGGAACTATGAAGATAAGAAGGAAATAGATCAACAGCAATCTTCCCAACAGCCATCCTGGTTGCAGGAGGCCCAAGGAGTCATCCCTCCCAAGTGTTGGAGGAAAAGAACTTTGGGTCTAGAATTTTATATGCTGTTGAATTCTCATTCAAGTAGGAGAGTGTATGTATTAGATTTTATTGCAGCCATAACACATCATCACAAAATTAGCTTCTTAAATCAACACCTACTTCTTGTGTCACAGCTATGTAAATGACATGTCTGCACTGACTCAGTTTCAGGCTCTGGGCTTCTGAAAGCCAATGTCAAGGCACCGACCAGCTGGGCTCTTAGCCAGACAAACTGGGGGGAATGTGGTCATTCAGAGTGCTAAGGAAATCCAGTTTCTTGGAGTTTCTGGAGTGAGAGCCCCTCTTCCTTGCTGGTTGCCAGCTGGAGGCCCTCCTTAACTCCTTTCCGGGCCTCCATCTTGCATATGGCCCCCTTCATCTCAGGGCCAGCAGCAGGGCGCCAGAGCTCTCTGCCTCTCTTGCCACGTCTCTCTGCCTCCAGTCTGAGAAAGTCTTCATTTCTTCATTTTGAAGGGCTCGTGGGATTCCCTGGGCCCCTCAGATGATCGAGAATAATCTCCCTGTCTTAAAGTCAACTGGGTGGCCACTTTAATTACACCTGCAGGGCCCCTTCATAGCAGTACCTAAGTTCACGTTTGACTGAGTGACCACTTAGGGGAAATCTCCAGAATTCTGAATATCACCGTGTATTAAAAATATTTTTGAACATATAAAACCTAAAGAGTAGTTTTCCCAGAAAGACCCAACTTGAAAATACCTTTTGGATAAAGTAATCCAAGAGTAAGAGAAACACATCCAGGAGATGGAACAAGAGAAAGGAGAATGAGTAACAAATTTTGCTGAAATTTTCACTAATATATTAAAGATCGCTAAAATTTTGTTAGAAAACTATTTTTAAATTGGTAATTTGTTACAGATTACTGTTGCCTTTTTTTTTTTTAAAAAAAAGGGTGAAGGATGAGGGGAGTTTCTATCGCAGAAAAGAAGAAGTACAGCAATAATTGAGAAGTAAAAATCAGGGTAATATCAGGAAAATGGGGTGGGAGGAAGCACACAGTAGAGATGAAAACATGCTAAATAATGTTTTGGGAATGACCAAAAACAATGATAAATAAATGTAAAGAAACATTAGTGTGAATCAAAGGTTAAGGGCAATGATTATGGGAAGAAAAATTGAATAATGTTTAAATTAGCAGAAGAAAACTCCATACAGTGAAAGCAATGCAGATAGGGAGAGGCAATTTTTTTTAAAGCATAATAAATGAAAAAGATGATGGCTGAGATAAGCGTCTCCCTTTAGCTGCGCCCGGAAGCGGAATTCTGGGGTTGAGCCCGCCTAAGCCCCTCCTTCGCCCCGCCTCCAGCAGTACCTGGAGGACAGGTAAATCACTCCTCCACCCCCTTCTGAATCCCGCCTGGGAAGCTCGCGGGGCCTCCGAGTGCGGGAGCAGCCACCGACCCGCCTGGAGCTCCGCCTGCGAAGTCCACGAGTGTGTTTTCCGGCTGCCTCCGCCAGGCCCGTGCTCGCGCGCCCTCTCCTCTCTCTCTCTCTCTCTCAAATATAAAAAGAAGAAAATTGGAAGAATCATTGCGCACTTTCTCCTGGATGCGTGGATCTGCCGAGATGCAGTCCCACTTGGGTGAAAGAGACACGAACTCCTGCGAAGCCCGGGCCTGGCCACAGGAAGCGCGCCCCGCCTCCCGGCCCGCGGGCTCCTTCAGAAGCCGCCCCCGGCTCGGGGTCGCCTCGGAACCCACGGCCGCCACCAAGTTCACGGGGCGCTTGCTCCCATTTCTGCTGTTTCTCCTGCGCGGGATCAGGGCGGCGCAGGCCGGGTTGGTCGTGGGTGCGACGACCGGCGGAAGAGAGACAGGTGAGTCCCGGGGCCCTGGGAGACTTGTCGCCGGCTAGATCAGTCCCCACCCCGACCAAGTCCCAGCCGCGGGCTCCTTTCCCGCTCCGCGGAGTCCGCAGGGACTTTGGGGGCCTGTGGGACGGAACAGAGGGGACCTGGGAGACCACGGACTGCCAGGCTCTGGGCGCACGGAGCGGGGGAGGGGGGAGGGGGAGGCCGCGGCGGGATGTCTGCTTTCGCCCTGGGCTACGGGGAAGACTGGGCGATCGCGCAGGACTGGGCGATCGCGCAGGGCCTGGACCCGGCACAACCCGGGACTCTGCCCCTGACCCAACTTGTCCACAAGTCACCAACCCCACTGCTGTCCGCCATTACACTTCCCAGCGCACTTAAGCAAACGTTCAAGGCCTATGCATCTCCGGGAGATCTTTCACCAGCCACATCCCAGCACTACCCCGCTCAGGGTGGGCGGCTCTGATACCCCAGGACCACACCTCCTCCCTCCAGGTTCCTGGACCCACCTGCCTCTTAGGGCCTGTGATTTTCCCTGCCTCGACTGTCGTTCCCTCCGTTCATCACAAGGTGGTGTCTCTACCTAACATTCCAATGTTAGGATGCTACAAAGGCCAGGGAAGAACATTTTCCTCCAGTATCTGTGTCACAGGGTCCTGTGGCCCAAGGAGCAGGTCCAGCCACACATTCATCCAAATATTGTCTCTGGCTGCTCCCCTGCTGAGGACACAGACTTGAGCAATTACAACACAGACCTATGCAATATTAATATATACAGAGAATCTTTGCACCAGGCCCGCATTTCAATGAAAATAGGATAGGGCTCACACCCCTGCATCCTTACAGAGGTTTCAGGGTTGATGCTCAACTCTCATTTCATCCAGAGTAGGGCACTGTTTTAACATTGTGTTTGGAGAAAAGAGTAGACAGTGTGAGAATATTGGATTTGAATGTCCCTGCCACCCAGCCCCCAACCCACAAGTAATTCAACTACAAACAGTTTTCACTCCTGTAACAAATGTGGGGAATGGGAAAGCACCACTACGCAGGTACCTGAGCCAATGGTGTCACTGTGAACAGGGCCTGGGGCAGGTGACTTCTCGTTATCTGCAATACCAGCTGCCCCGCACCAGTTTAATGACAGGGGCCCTAGTGTCATCATGTCAACTCACACACTAGGTCCATTGACAATGTCTGCATGGTCTCTGCTCCCCAGTGTCTACCCACCCCTGCGAATGACCACATGACCCTTTGAGGAAGGCCAGCAGGAAGCAGTGCATGTGCTGTTGATCTGAAGGGTCCTTTCTGATGGATAGCTTGCTTCTGCTTCTACTACAGGGTTCCAGCTCTGAGAATGGGCTCAGGTCTGGAACCCAGTTAAAGGATCCAGACTTTCTGTTGAGTGTTTGCTTTTAGGCTTCTCCTCGTCCATCCTGGGGATGATGTTTTCATTGTCCAAATCCAGCAGCATCTGGGTTGGCCATTTGGCTATTTTGCCTCTAGGATCACCATGTTCCGTGAGCCCAAGGGATGGAAAGCTTTCTGTGGGGCAGGCCTGGCTGGCATTCCAGCCTCTAGGATCATTTCAGTCTTTGCTGCGTCCCTGCTTCGGACAGTTGGGCGCCTGTACCTCCAATCTCTTATTTCAGGACTTCACCCAAATACTACTGGGCACCTATTTCTGCAACACCACCTCCTTCAGCCAAGGTTGGTCATTAGACAGACATCACCGACCTTCTTGACAATTTTTTTTTTAAAGATTTTGTTTATTTATTTGACAGAGATCACAGGTAGGCAGAGAGACAGGCAGAGAGAGAGGAGGAAGCAGGCTCTCTGCTCAGCGGGGCTCGATCCCAGGACCCTGAGATCATGATCCGGGCTGAAGGCAGAGGCTTTAACCCACTGAGTCACCCGGGCGCCCCGCTTCTTGATAATGCTGGTGCCCTTCTCACAGTGCAGTCTTTATGACTTTGCTATAAAGCGTTCTCCAGACCTGTCCATGAGCACAGTTGGAGGACATGTGTTTAGTTTTGTGTTTGGCATTTCCTGCTGTATCTGTTCTGTCAAAGGCTGAGATGCTGGGTATCAGCCTGATAGACACAGGGGACATTTCAATGGCTGTGTGGCCTCCTGCCAGGCAGAGACATCCTGATCTTATCCCAACAGGGGAAGAGCAGCAGCCTCTCCTGCTGAGGGTAGGGGCTGTGCAGGGACAGTCCTTACTCTGCCAGCACAGCCCTACAGGGATGCCACTGCTGCCACCTGCATGGCAGAGGGATGCCTGCTGCTTTTTTTTCTTCCAGCCCCAACCTCCACCTGTGTTTTCCCTTCGCAGGTGCTCTCTTGCTTTCCTACAATTTCTCCATCACATCTCAGCCCAGGCCTGGACCATCATGGTGTGAGATTCAAGGCCAGGTGAATGGAAACGCGTTTCTTTCCTATGCCTGTGGGAGCAAGGAGGTCAAACCTGTTGGTCCTCTGGGGATGAAGCTGAAAGACACAGCGTTTTGGGGGACACAGAGGGAGCCTCTGGAAGACCTGGGGGAAGAGCTCAGAAAGAAACTGCTGGACGTCAAAGCAGAGATTTTGATGAAGAGTGGTAAGTCTCAAGGCCCAGAGCAGAATGAGAACACCTTGGCAGGGCCAGGGAGCTATGATGTTCATGTAAAACTTCGAAGTGGGTGCCACACATGCGGCCCAGCAGCCCGGACAGAAAAGGAGGCCAGAGCAGGACCAGGAGGGCGGAAGGGGAGCCGAGGAGTGCTCAGTGGGTGGGGCAAAGGATTGGTCAGGACCAGAGGCTGACCTGTTTCCCCTGGTGGGGGTGGGGGCAGATTCTCTCACCATGCAGGGCAGGCTTATGTGCGAGCGTGGGGCCCACGGACACACCAGAGGATCCTGGCGGTTTGCCTTCAATGAGCAGTTAACCCACCTCTTTGACCCGGAGAACAGAAAATGGACAGTGGTTCCTCCTGGAGGCCAACAGTTCAAGGGCACGTTGGACAGTGATGGAGAGCTGACCAAGCTCCTCATGGGGACCGCAAACGGAGACTGTAAGAGCTGGCTCCAGCAAGTATGGGAGCGCTGGGATGAAGCGCGGGAGACCACAGGTAACTCAGAAGACTGGATGGAGTGCTGGTTCTCTTGAGATGGCCTCCACCTGCCCCACAGTGTGGACTCTGTGTGTGTGTGTGTGTGTGTGTCCGAGGGAGAGAGAGATATTCATCCATCCATGAATGTTCCTGGCAGAATAATGGCCACAGGAATGTTCTAGCATCCTTCCTTTCCCTTCTCACCTCCAGGAATTTTTTCCTCGCTGCACGTACTTTTGTGCTTGGGTATTTCTTGGATTTCTTGCTGCCCCAAACAGGGGAACATCAGTCTTTTCCAGAGATGGTGTTCTTACTGCTCCCTTTTCTGAGAATCATTGTCTTTTCCATGCCACCCGGTGTATTGCTGGAAATCCTTCAGTGGCACCTGGACTGTCGCTTTCACCATCCTTGTCCTGCATCACCTCCTGCCTGTCACAGCAGGAGCGACTGCTTACATTGCAAACTTGCTTCCCCTTATGGCTGGAGGAGCCCCTAAGGGACAGGGTGCATCCCCTCCCTCCATCCCGACATCAGGACTGGTCACAGCAGCTGGCACAAGGACAGTGATAGACAGATAGTGACCGTCTGCCTGGTAGGGTGGACCTGGGCCAGCAGGAGCTGATGAAGCCTCCCCCAGTTTGGAGTCCTGACTGGGGCTCTGATCCTTGCGTTTTCATTTCAGTGCCACCAACCACGCCTGAAGACTCGGCCCAGACCTGGAACATCTTGGTCATTGTGAGCTCTGTCTTCGTTAGCCTCGTTGGCCTCATAATATGCATAATCATCAAAAATCGACACTCTCTGTGGAACTTCTTTAGAAGGACAGGTAGTGAGAGCAGTTTGAGAGGGAAGAGAGGGGCAGATGGCCTGGTGTGAGCACAGGGACCGCTGAATTCCCAGCCTCACCCCTGCCCACTGCCTGAACCTTCTCAGAGGGCAGTGGGACTAGATGAATGAGATCTCATATCACGTGTTGGCAACTACTTGTACAGGCTTGGCTCTGAGGTCTGATATGGCCTCACTCACTGTTAAGGCCACTTGGAAAGGGGAGGGGCCCACACCATGACTTAAGGCCTGTTGGTGCTAAAGGGATTGAGGGAAGTCAGGCCTGGCTCTGACCGGGTTCTCCATTGGAGAGAGTCAATTTGGGCCCAGGGTGTGTGGGGTGGGGACAGTGGGGAAACACAGCATGGGCTATACTCCCATTTGAGTAAGAGCAGCATGACAGCTCCATGGGACATCTCAAGGAGAAGGGGACTCCATCTGGGCAGTTACAAGGACAGGGGACCAAGGTCTCATCTCAGGAAGAGGGAGTGGGAAGGCCTCTGCAGGTCAACTCAAAGGGATGGACAGTAGTGCCATGTTCCCCCAGAACATGGCTTGGGTCTTCACATGTAAGACAGCAAATGCCCGTAGAGACCATGCATGATGGGACTAGAAGGAGGCCAGTTCTCCGTGCAAACGTGGGAACCCTGACTGAGGCTGGTGCCGTCCCTGGCAGCCAGCTTCCTGCAGACCTCAGATCCTGAGACACTGAGCAGCCTCTGCTTTGAGCAGAGCTGACCTGGGAGATGGGCTAACTGAGCTCCCCTGTGAGCTCCCAGCTGGGCCAGACCAGGAATGGATGGGATGGGGGAAGGATCATCAGACTAAGAACTCTGTGTGCTGACTGCAGGAGGCTGGGAAGGAAAGGAAAAGAAGGATCTTTGCCCACAGGGTTCCCAAGGTAGAGGTGTCAAGTGCAGGCCCCTGTCTTCTGTCAGATCCCCCAGCAGGTCTTTTAGGATCTGCCATGAGAGGGAGCATGGGAACCTGAGTCACATGAGTACTTTGGTTTCTTACTCACTTTGGCCTTGAGTCCAGACCATTGGTAACAGGGTCTGGGGCTGACTCCGTGATTTGGTTCAGGAGGGAGGAGGTTTGTAAAGGTGGCTGGGCCCAGGGCTGGGATCATGACTGGGGGGAAATGCATGCCCCTGCGTGAGGGCTGGGCTCTGGGGTGGGGAGTGCTGCTGAAGGGCAGCCACAGAGACAAACACCTGTTCTTTTCTCAGGCCAAGGCTACCAAGAAGCCCCTTATCATGGGGACCAGCTCAGCGACTCTGCCTCTGGGCCAGCTGCCTTTGGATGAGCTGCTATTCATCAATAGACCAACAGCACTTCCAGGTTTACAATTCCAGAGACTTCAGTCCAGCCACCTGGTGCAGGACACAGAACCTCCCATGTCCCTTCTTGCACTTCGTGCCTCTCCTGTTCAGCACTTTCCACTGGCAAATTCTATGCCATTTTCTCCCGGTGCTAAGTGATGGAATTCTTGCACTTAAATTTTAGATACTTGACTAAGGAATCTCAACAAAGGGAACATTTTCCATCTTGTCCTTTGGTTGTGCAATATCAGATCCTTCTCTGTAAGAGGACCATGTCCTTGCCGACAGTCAGTACAGGTCAGCCACTGTCACGAGGACAGGGATAGACCCCATCTATTGTTTGAATATTTTTTGAAGCTATAGAATGAAAAAGTAATTGTTTGAAGCTATGGAACCTCAGGGATTTTTTTCTGTGTCCCGAGAAACAACCTCATTGACTTTTAAATGGAATAACATTATATTTGTGACTGATTTCTACAGTAATTTATGACCATGTACATATACCTAAATAAACATACCTCTATTATTTAAAAATTGATTAATTTGAAATTTGTTTTCTTGATTATTAATTAGTTTTTCAAAGATTTTATTTATTTGAGAGAGAGAGACTGAGGGAGAGAGAGAGATCACGAACAGGGGGAGGGGCAGAGGGAGAGGGAGAAGTAGACTCTCCACTGAGCAGGGAGCCAGTTGTGGGGCTCCATCCCAGAATCCTGGGATCCTGACCTGAAGGCAGATACTTAACTGGATGAGCTACCCAGGCACCCTGGAATTTTTTTTTACTAGTTTTTTATCTGCTTGAGAGAGAGAGAGCACGTGCGATCCTGCCTGAGTTAGGGAGGAAGGGCAGAGGCAGAGGAACAAGCAGGCTCCCCTCAGAGCAGAGAGACTAGCAGGAGGCTTGATCCCAGGACCCTGGGATCATGACCTGAGCTGAAGGCAGACATTTAACCAGCTGAGCCACCCAGGCCCCCCTGGAATTTGTTTTATATCCCAAAAGAAATCATGGAATTTTGCTCTTCTTCCACTGTATGGGGTACGTATAAGTGGTGATTCTGCTAGATTTCTTGTGGAAATAAAGACTTTAAGGATCACTCAAAAATCCACTTTCAAACAGTTACCTGTCAGTCTCAAACATGATCCTGACAGGCCAGAAGTAAACAGATATTCTGGGAAAGAAGGAATTGAGAATCTTTCTGATGACCCCAGATCGCCTATGTACTACACTGACCTTCCTGTAATCCTCCTTCAGTGCACAGTGAGTCTTCAGAGCAGAAACAGATCTGCTTCTAAAAGTTGATTTGTTCCCTCATGAACAAAAGATCCATATCCATAATATACAAAGAGCTCAAATAAATAAATAAGAATAAGTCTTATTCTCCTAAGATTTGTGCAAATGCATAGAGCAAGTCATAGACTGTAAAGATTTTATTTATTTATTTTTGAAAGAGAGAAAGAGCAAGCACAAGTCAGTGGAAGGGCAGAGAGCAAAGCAGGCTCCCCGCTTAGCAGGGAGCCAATGAGTATCTCAATCCCAGGACCCTGGGACTGTGACCTGAGCCAAAGGCAGACACTTAATTTACTGAGCAACCCAGGCATCCCCTCTTTTTTAAAGATTTTATTTATTTATTTTGACAGTTAATGAGCCTACAGAAATATTGAACACATCCCAAGTAATCCAGATAACATGAAGAACAAGGGGCTTGCCTTATACAGGCATCAAACTGACAAAATTTTAAAGGTATCTATGGCAAGGGGTGCACTGGAAATGGAATAATAGGAGTTCTCCTACGTGTTGGTAGGAGTATAAGTGAAATCAGCATGGATATAAGTAAGATGTCAGAACTAAGAGTTCAGAGTAATGATTATAAGGATACTAGCTGGGCTTGAAAAAAGCAGAGAAGACACTAGAGAATCCCTTTCTGAAGAAATAAAAAAACTAAAATCTAATTCTGTTGGAATAAAAAAGGCTATTAATGAGGAGTAACCAAAAATGTAGGCTCTAACTGCAAAGATAAATGTGAAAGAAGAGAGACTTAGCGATATAGAAGACAAAATGATGGAGAATAAGGAAGCTGAGAATAAGGAAGCTGAGAAAAAGAGAGATGAACAACTACTACATCATGAGGGCAGAATTCAAGAGGTAAGTGATATCATAAAGCCAAATCATATTAGAATAACTGGGATTCCAGAAGAAGAGGGGAGAGAGAGAGAGAGGCAGAAGGTATATTGGAGGAAATTATGGTGGAGAACTTCCCCAATATGGAGAAGGAAACAGTCATTCAAGTCCTAGAGGCACAGAGAATACCCCCTCAAAATCAATAAAAATACATCAACACCTCGACATTTAATACTGAAACTTGCAAATCTCAGAGACCAACAGAAAATCCTGAAAGCAGCTCAGGACAAGAGGTCCCTAACCTACAAGGGTAGAAACATTAGACTGATAGCAGACCTAGCCACAGAGACCTGGCAGACCAGAATGAACAGGCATGAAATATTCAGGGTACTAAATGAGAAAAATGTACAGCCAAGAATACTTTACCCAGGAAGGCCATCATTCAAAATAGAAAGAGATGGGCAGCATGGGTGGCTCAGTGGGTTAAGACTCTGCCTTCAGCTCAGGTCATGATCCCAGGGTCCTGGGATTGAGCCCCACATCGGGCTCTCTGCTCAGCAGGGAGCCTGCTTCCTCTCTCTCTCTGCCTGCCTCTCTGACTACTTGTGATCTCTGTCAAATAAATAAATTAAAATAAAATAAAATAAAATAAAATTTTCCAGGACAAAGAGAAAATAAGGGATTTTGTGATCACTAAACCAGCCCCTCAAGAAATATTAAAAGGGATCCTTTAAGCACAGAGAGAGCCCAAAAGTAACATAGACCAGAAGGGAAGGGAGACAATCTACAGAAACAGGGACTTTACAGGTAATACAATGGCACAAAAATTGTATCTTTCCAAAGCCACTCTGAATATAAATGGGCTAAATGGCCCTAAACAAAAGACACAGGGTATCAAAAACCATCAATATGCTGTCTACAAGAGACTGATTTTACAACAACGAAACCTCCAGATTGAAAGTGAGAGGGTAGAGAACCACTTATAATGATAATGGACATCAAAAGAAATCTGGGATAGCAATCTTTAAATCAGACAAATTAGATTTTGAACCAAAGACTGTAATAAGGGGTGAAGAAAGGGATGCCTTGGCTCAGTCAGTTAAGCATCTACCTTCAGCTTGGTCATGATCCTGGGGCCCTGGAATCAAGTCCCACGTTGGGGTCCTTGCAGGGAGCCTGCTTGTGTCTTCTCTCTCTCTCTCTATCTCTCAGGCTCCCTGACAAATAAATAAACAAAATCTTTAAAAAAAAGAGAGAGAGAGAGAGAGAGAGAGAGACAAAGAAGGACACCATATCATACTTAAATGGTCTGTCGCACAATAAGACCTGTCAATTATAAATATTTATGCCCTAACATGAGAGCGGCCAATTATATAAACCACTTAATAACAAAATTAAAGAAACTCATTGATAATAATACAATAATAGTAGGGGACTTCAACACCCCATTCACAGCAATGGACAGAAATACAAACAATTGTAAGAGCATATTATGAGCAACAATATAAATAAGGCAATCTGGAAGAAATGGATGCATTCCTAGAGATGTATAAACTATCAAAACTGAAACAGGAAGAAATAGAAAACCTGAACAGACCAATAACCAGCAAGAAAATCGAAGAAGTAATCAAAAATCCCCAACACACAAGAGTCAATGACTCTTGTCATTGGCTTCCCAGGGTCAATGGCTTCCCAGGGAAATTTTAACAAATATTTCAATATGAGTTAATACTTATTTTCTCAAATGGTTCCAAAAACTGGAAATAGAAGGAGTACTTCAAACTCATTCTATGAAGCCAGCACTACCTTAACTCCAAACCTGACAAAGACCCTACTACAAAAGAGAATTACAGGACAATATCCCTGATGAACATGGATGCAAGTATTCTCAACAAAATCCTGGCAAATCAAATCCATTGAAAGAACCATTCAACATGATCACGTGGGATTTATTCCTGGGCTGCAAGGGTGGTTCAATACTCACAAATCAATCAACATGATATACCACGTTAATAAAAGAAAGGTAAAAACCATATCATTCTCTCAGTAGATGCAGAAAAAGCATATGACAAAGTACAGCATCTGTCTTGATAGAAACCCTCAACCTCTTTCCCCAATTTGTCATTTAACTCACCAAACTTGGTTTTCTGCTCTAGTAATTGCATAGAGGGCTACCCTGCTCTTCAGAACTTTGGTTCACTCACCGGTGAATCATGGATCCCCTTCCCTGTCCCACACACATCTACTTTTTCTTTTTTTTTAACAGTTGCTTAGAATGTCCTATGGTCTACACTCAACACTTGGAAAATACTTTCTTAAGGAGACTGATTCCCTTTCTCCCTGACTTCATAAGTCTAATTCATTGGAGAAAACCCTGGTATGTCATGAATCCATCCTATGTCATGAATCCAGTCTATGCCATGAATAAATGTTCACCTATGCATTTAATCAGGTTCCTGCTCTGTGTCCTCTGTGGGAGCAGAGATGAAATTCTCACTGAGGTCGGTTCCTGTGACCTGCGGTTCAGATGAGGAACTGCACTTGGCACAGAGCCTGGGGCCACATTGAATGAAGAGATTAGGTCAGCAAAGGCTGCCAGTTTTCCCTGCCTACCCAGTTCCCCATCCTCAGCCCTGCCACACTGCCTAGTAGGCATTTATTAAATACATATATATTCAGTAAATGTCCCTTTTTTGGTATTAATGAAAAAGGTATCAGTCCAGGATCATAGTATAAACAATGGACTGAAAGATTTTTGGGGAATAGGATATTCAAATAGAGAATAAATCTCAACCCACATTTTTTTCTTAAAGATTTATTTACTTACTTTAGAGAAAGAGTGTGTGTGAGTGGGGGGGCTGAGGGAGAGGGAGAGAAGCAGACTCCCCAGTCAGCACAGAGCCTGACTCAGGGGACTCCATCCCACAACCCTGAGATCAGGACCTCAGCCAAAACCAACAGTCAGACACTTAAAAGAGCCATCAGGGGCCCCTCCATGCACATGTTTAACATGCAAATGTCACACAACTAAACTCAGCTTTACCACTATCATCATCATCTTTTTTGTGAGTCTTTGGATCTGTTGACATTCTGGAGACTGGCTTGGGACTCACTTACCTGGCTTCCTTTTACCCTGGTTGAACAAAACCTCCACCTCCTTATGTGTGCAGCTGTGAGGTTGCCACGGCCTGTACTTTAAGCTCTCAGTCCAATGGTGGCCATGACCAAGACTGCCTTAATGTTCTAGTTCCCAGCTGGACTAACCTTAAAATAATCTCCTTCCTGGCTCCAGGCTCCTGACCTCCCTTTTCTTAGAAAATTTTATTTATTTTTCTTTTTTTCTTTTTTTCTTTTAAGTGGGTCCCATGCCCAGCATGGAGTCCAACACAGGGCTTGAACTCATGACCCTGAGATCAAGACCTGAGCTGCTATCAGGAGCCAGAAGCTTAGCTTCACCAAGACTGAGCCACTCACGAGCCCCTAGAACACTTTTTTTAAAAATTGTAATTGTAAATTCTTTCTCCTCTTACAACCTTATAGCCCATGAATATCTTTCTCAAGGCCCTGGGAGTCATCTCTTTCAAATATGAACATCAAAGGAGATAGGGTCTTCACCTCCCAGTCTCTGCAGGAGGGAAGGAGCCTTTGTCTGACAAGAAGATCACCAACTGGGAGGTTTAAGCAACAGAAACATTTTCTTTCTTCCTTTTTTTTTTTTTTGTTGTTTTTTTGAACAAGTAGCATGATTTTACTGAAGCGTTTTATTACAGTGTTTGATAATTTTAAAATCCTCTTTTCTAAACCAATACGAGCACTGCAAATGATAGATTCCTGAATCTAGTGGGCATCGAAACAGAGGTGAGTTCTAACCGGTGTATCTGCAAGTTGATTAATCCACTTTTGGTTGGGGGATGAACAGCTTTGGTGTATGTGTATTTCTGTGGTTCCCTTTTCTGGCTGGATACACATGAGTCCAGCCTCATTCAACAGAGTTGGACAGAACTGATACATCTGGTGGCTTCACTCAGTGTTTACACATAAACAGCAATGGATATGCATGTTTTAGGATCAGGCCTCTCCTGAAGCCACCTTCATCTTTTTGAACTGAAACCATCAAATACTTGAGGTCTACATTGCCACTGTGTGGGGCCAAGCCTAGTAGGATTAGCTAATATATCAGAACTACCTGAAAACGAATAGGGGGCTACAAGAAACAATCAGTTGTTAATTCAATAATGATAACGTAAATTTTTTACTGAAGATTATTTTGAAACTAATTCTCTTAGACTCAATCTTAATCTTAATAATGTTATGTTTAAATCAACTTTTTTCAGTCATGTCAATGTGTCTACGCTTGTATGCCGACACTGTCTACCTGTGCGTGTTTGTAACTGCACTTTCATTGGTCTGTGCATAGAAATTCCAAGAAATAGATAACCTTCATTTATGGAAACTAAAAATTACATACATCTAAGTAGACTCTTTACATGATCAAATCAACTCTTCCTAGACAGAGTAAATCTGTATGACATAGCTGACTCTACCAGGCTAGAATACCATTGTTTGTCTCAAAAACCATTTTAAGGAACAGGAAAATGCTAGTCTCTGCAAAGACCAAAACGAACATTTTCTCCCAGTTCTAGAGAATGAACGCCCATGATCAAGATGCAGGCAGGTTGGTTCTCTTGAAACGTCTCTCCTGGGCTCCCACATGGAGGCCTTCATGGTGTGTCCTCACATGGCTTTTCTTCTGTGTGCACCACTTCTGATGTCCCTTACCCTTCTCAGAAGGCACCAGTCCAACTGGATCAGGACCCCACCTATATGACCTCATTCATCCTTACTTACATTTTTCAGGCCCTGTCTCTACATACAGTTACCCTGGGGGTTAGGGCTTCAAACTATGACTCTTGGGGGGGATACAGTGGAGTCCATAACAGTGACTCAGTTTGATGGGAGCCACTTAGCAAACACAGGTGGTCTAATTACAGAGAAGTACATTTACAAGCTCAGGACATAACTCCGTGTGCTCAACACATCCTGTTGCTCAACCTCCAGGACTTTGCCACTAGCTTCCCCTCCTCTTAAATACCCCCTGCCCCTTGTTTCAGTGGAGTGGAGTTCAGGCTGAGTACGGGCCTCCCTCCCCCATTACAGCAGCCTTCAATAAAGTCTTCCTGGCCTACTCAATGTTGTCTCATGCACTTTTGCTTTCACAATTGGTATGCACAGATGTAGTCAGGTTCTCTTTCCTACTAACATCCATGATAAGTTTCTGCATTTCAAAACCATCCTTCTAAAAGTGACTCTGTTTGTTCTGGGTGTCTGTGCTGTATTTAGCAGAAATTACCTTGTTCCTTCAGAGCTCTAACAGAATTATATTGTGTTGGTGCCAGAGTAATTTTAGGAGTATGCCTTGTGTGTTTCCCCCCAACATTTATAAGATAATTTGTAAACATACAGAGAAATTGCTAGAATTGTATAGTGAACACCAGTGTACTGATCCCCTAAGATGCTACAGTTAGCATTGCACTAGACATGCTTTGTCGCAGATTATCCAGCTGGTCATTCTTGCCTTCTTCCATCAAAGTATCCTATCTTCATGCATCTCAAAGTGGAAAATATTACAAAGTTGGTCCAAATACTTCAGCATGCATGTCCATAAATAAAATTCTTGTCTACCTCTGAATGTGACTGAAAAGAGTCGGTGAAGCTTATGATAATCAAGTTGTCATAAATCACTTTAATATCAAGTAACTACAACATACTCATTCTAATAAAATATTAGTTAATGCTAGTCTATTGCTTTCCAAGTTTGCTGAGATCCTTCTAATTTGATGTTCACAGTGTTTCTGTGTAGATGCAATCCCCTCCTGTTGGCCTCTGAAACATTGGGGGGGGGGGGTTGTGTGGAGCAAGGCCAGACGTCTGTGCTCCACAGAGAAGGGGAAGGGTAAGCCAGGGGAGAACAGCACATCAACACACTTGTACTGTATACCCAGGCCTTCCAGTGCGGCCTACTTGCTGATTCCCACCCTTGTGCTCATCTTTGTACTGACTCTGGCTCATCCCTTTGTCTAGATTATTTTTTCTGTCTGAACAAGTGGTAAAATTCCTGTAGGGCTCAGATAATGTCACCTGAGTTTTCCCAACCATTTCTAGTGGAATTAATTTCCTCTCTTCTATGTTCTAAGAGTTCTGACTGCTGTGAGAATACCATCCAGTGTTCTAGGTGCGTGGACATCTAGCTGGCTCTCACCCTGGGTTCATTAGTTCTCTTAGTTCGCTTCCTCAGAGAAAATGGAACATTCTTGTTGCCTTGACTCTCTAGGAGAAGATCTTAAACATTCTAGATGTTCAGTGAATGTTTAAGGAATTGATGTATTGAATTACTTTGGACGTAGCAGGTGCTGAGGATAGCCTCTCCTTGGTGTTAGGGAGTTGACAAAAGACTTCACTGGATGTCTCTTAGGCCTACAATCCATGGCCCTAACCATGTCTCTGTTCTCCTGAGCTACCCCACCCTGCCCTTCCTCACTGAGTCTCCTCTTGATCTGTAACTAACTATGTATACAAGAGCTCCCGCTCCCTCCTCAGAAATTTCACATCTTGGACAACCTTGGCTCTGAAGGGGAGAGAAGAGCCCTGGTATTTGACTTTTTGTTGGAGTCCCTACTAGCAGCTTCCTCAGTTTCCTCAGAGCGCTTCAGGCTTTCCCCAAGTCTTATAACAATGTGCTCCCAATGTCAAACTACTTCCCCTTTGCAAAGCCACCCACACAGTTTGTTCCACTTCCAAGTACAAAAATCTGTGAATTATGATACTGAATTGCACTGAAACTGTGAATTGTGGCATTCTCTATCTCTGAAAGTGGGAGAAGGTCTGAGGTGTGCAGAGACTGGGGAGAGCCTAGCCCCAAGTGGAGTTTCCCTAGGTCCTTCAACAAGTGCAGGCTTCTCTC
The DNA here is from genome assembly GCF_963455335.1 of Martes martes. Lineage (NCBI taxonomy): Eukaryota > Metazoa > Chordata > Mammalia > Carnivora > Mustelidae > Martes > Martes martes. The sequence goes on from NC_137893.1 coordinate 16,376,048, forward strand.
CTGAAGACCCGAATATGATGTGAAGACCAGAGAGTTCAGCTCAACTCAGTAGTAATTAAAACAATGGGCCGACATATTTTCACTTTCTCTTTCTCTCCTGGACCACAGGGAGTTAGCCCTCTCTTAGCTGGGATCCTGGTCATTGCCAGCTGTTTCCTATTGAAGGCACTCTCTTTTGATCACCTATATTATCCTACTGGTTCAGGGTACATGGTAAAATTATTTCCTTATATATATTACATTATATTTCTTCATTTCGGTTGTTGCTTAATGTATTTCCCCAAAAGTTAGTGGCTTAGAACACCAATAACCATTTATTATCTCCCATAGTTTCTGTGGGTCAAGAACTCAGGAGCAGGAGCACAGGCAGGTTCTGGCTCATAGTCCCCCATGCGGCTGCAGTCAAGTGTTAACTGAGGTCGCTCTCATCAGAGGCTTTGACTGGGGCTACAGTGGGGATATAGGGCATATAGGTTGGATGGTGCTTCTAAGCTGGATTCCTTCTATGGCTGTTGGCAGGGGGCCTCAGCTTCTCATCACCAGGAATTCTCTAAAGAGCCACTTCAGGAAAATGACAGTTGGGTGGCCCCTGGGTGGCTCAATCAGTTAAGCGGCTGCCATAGGCTCAGGCCAAGATTCCAGGAGCCCTGTGTCAAGCTCCCCGCTCAGCATGGAGTCTGCTTCTCCTCCCTCTGCCCTTCCCCCTTCTGGTGCTCTCTCAAATAAATAAAATATTTTTTTAAGTCGTGACATATATTTTAAATATAAAAATATTTTAAAAATATTTTTTTAAAAAGTCTCTCCAGAGTGAGAGAACCAAGACAGAAAGGTGGAAACATCAATGTCTTTTGTGATGTGGACTAGAAAGTCATGTTTTAGTATTTACGTTCTATCCTGAGAGTTCAGTGTGACCGGGAATTACACAAGGGCATCAACACCAGGAGGTCAGAATTACTGAGAGCCATTTTGTAGATAGGCTGTCACCATTCCTTTATTTGGGTCATCCTTGTCTTCACAGTACTGGCCCTGTGGACAGAGGGGGACAGTACACAACAGGAGTGGGAGTCAGAATCCAGATGGAATGCCTCCAACAGGAGTCATTTGGATGCCACTGGATTAAGAAAATGTAACGAAATATTTTTTCAATAGAATAATGCAGGGGATTAATGGAGAGGGCCTTCAATAGTCACTCTAAGAGTTGGCAATGGCCAGGGTCCCAGCTCAGAGACAGCTCCCTGTGATCTAGGAGAGAAAGAAAATGAAACAATGACTGCCCATTGTTTGGAATTTTTATACGATTTTATTTATTTATTTGAGAGAGAGAGCACAAACGGGATGAAGGGCAGTGGGAAAAGTAGACTCCCTACAGAGCAGGTAGCCAGATGCAGGACTCGATCCTGGGACTCCAGGATCATGACCTGAGCTGAAGACAGATGCTTAACCCACTGAGCCTCCCAGTTGCCCGTCTGCTCATTGTTTTGATTACTACTGAGCAGAGCTGAACTCTCTGGTCTTCACATCATATTTGGGTCTTCAGGAGAGAAACCTGTGTTTGTTGTAGGACCTAGGGAAACTCCACTTGGGGCTAGGCTTTCCCCAGTCTCTGCACACCTCAGACCATCCCCCACTCTCAGAGTTAGAGAATGCCACAATTCACAGTTTCAGTGCAATTCCATATCACAAGCCTCTCCTCATGGCAATCAGTGTATTTGGCCTTATATTTTTTCCAAAACAAAACACCTTAAAATGAATACATTTGCTTTGTTTTAGTAGGATGTACTTGGTTCTCCAAAACCTAAAGGAACTAATATTTCTACGAGGGAGACCGACAGTACCACCTGTTTGACCACACTGGTTAGAGACGTTAAAACACAAAAGAAGCCATGCTTGATATTCTCCAGGAGGGAAGTGAAGACTATATGGGAGATAAGTCCTGGGAATTGATGGGAACTATGGAAATTATAGGAATGGGAATATAATATTTAGTCAGGTAGGAGAAATGGGGAAAGTGATTTCTGGGGAAAGAATGAAGACAAACTAAAGAGCTTAGAGGCATCTATGAGTCAAAAATCTTGAATGAGATCAGGATGACTGGACCATGAGTCATTGTAGAAGAAGATCTTACAGTGAAAAGAGGTGTCAGGAGAATAGGTGGGAAATACCTGGAGTCATAGATGCTGCACAGAGAAAATCCACAAGACATCCCACCAATAATCCATCCATCCATCCATCCGAACATCCATCCATCCATCCATCCATCAATTCATCCACCCATCCATTAATTCATCCGTCCATCCACACATACATACATACATACATATAGCCATATATACACCCATCCATCCATCTATCCATACATCCATCCATCCATCCATCCATACATACATACATATACCCATATATACACCCATCCATCCATCCATACATCCATACATACATGCATCCATCTATCCATACATCCATACATCCATCCATACATCCATCCATACATCCATTCTGCATTTCCTAACATATATTTTCTCTCTCCCCACCCCACATTCAAAAGGGGTAGCTTGTAGCATTCTTAGCATTCTAGGTCCAACCCAGAGACTGTTCCGTGAGAGATCCAAGGTGCTGTATGAGCTGCTCTGCCATTGGCATACATTCCAGCAGACTTAATTGTGCCTGAAGTATCAATGGTAGATAGGGATGCTATTGGTTTCTACAGATTTTTTTTTTCATTTCTCACATTGGAACAAGTTTTATTTAGATTGAAAGTTTTTCATTTAAATTTTTAGTTTGAGATAACTATACAATGAATTCATAGACAGTTCTTACAAATAATATAGAGGTGTCTCAGGTATTCTTTTCCTAGTTTCTCCCAAGGGCAACAAATTACAAATATTGTATTGCAATACCACACCCAGGATATTGACATGGATACAATGCACATCTTATTCCAAGTAAAGATGATACTGGAAACTTTGGCAAGCCTCTAGGGGTAACTCACAGTGCAGGCCTCTTAGGATGGGGAGCAAGGCCCTTCCATCACCTACATATAACTACTCTCTTTTTGAAAAACCAGTTTTGGTCTGCCTGGGGCCTTTGTGGGGACTGAACACCGACCCTGGGCCACCAAGGCACCAAACGACCTGGGAAGCCCCTCATGAGCTGGGTGCTTTTTGACCCATTGAGCCTGAGATTGGGTAAGTACGACAGCCCTCCATCATCAAATGGAAGTGGTAGGTACATGATCTGGCCTGATCAGGCCCTGGGGCACAAGCAAGTAACGTGAAGAAGTTGCCTGAATGCTCGCGGTCCAACTCCTACCCCACAGCCTCCTCTCTCCCAGCCTGTACCTTTGACCTCATGGGAAGCTCCCAAATATCAGTGACAGAGGAAGAGAGGACTGGTGCCTGGTTTCCAGATGCTTCTGTAAGATCCGCAGATCCCGTCTGAAAGGAACAGCTGCAGTATTATAGCCCTTCTCTGGACTATTCCCAAAGGACAGTGGGTAGGGGAAATGTTCTCAGTGGGCACAACACTGGGCGGTACCCCGGGTGGTACACTTTGCTGGGAAGAAGAAGTGCACACATATGCACTTCGATGCCCATTTCAATGGTTTGGCTGGATGGCCAGGGACTTGGAAAATCCAACTGGAAACTTGTGACATAGAAATTTGGGGGAGAGATATGTGGATAGAATTTTCTGAGAATGGAAGGATATTTGTGTCCCATGGGAATGCTCCCCAAAGGGTGACCTCAGAAGAGGAGGATTTTAAGAATCAAATAGCTAGGATGACAATTCTGGGGCTATCAGTCAGCCTGTTTCCCCGGGACAGCCCTCGTTGCGGTGCCCTGATGTGGCACTGATCCCCAGGGTGATCAGCCCACTGGCAGGTTCATGACCCTGGGCCACTTTCATCACAGTAAGGCACAGCATTCCTCTTTTTTTTGAAATAGATACTTACTGCGGATATTGGTTTGTCTTCTTTGCCTGCAATGATTTTACCAAAACTACCATCGGTGGACCTACATAATTCCTTACCCCACCCTCACTGTCTTCCCTACCCTGTTGCTCTGATCAAGGAACTCGCTTCACAAGAAAAGAAATGTGGCAGTGGGCCCATTGCTCATGGACTTACTGGCCTTCCCATGTTCTCCATCCTTTGGAAGCAGCTGGCTTGGCAGACTGGTGGACAGTCGCAGTGCTGGCTAGGTGGTAACGCGTTGCAGGGGTGAGGCCAAGTTGTCCAGAAAGAAGGCTGTATATGCTGTGAGTGCAGCTCCTCTCCCTGGGATTAAATTCTGGACCCTTTCCTCTTAGTTCCTGGATGGCCTCCTCCTCCAGTTGGCATCTCACAGGGAGCCTGTGCTGTTCTGGCCCAAATGGGAGTAATGTCAGCCACAGGTGTGCCTTCCCTCTGCCCTCCCCCACCCTCCTGACCTGGCAAATAATCTGTGTGGAGTCAGGCTGACTTTTCTAAAACTCTCCAGCATGGAGAAGTCTTAAGCCTTGCTTTCCACCAGGCACTCTCTCCCTCTCCTGCCCTCTGACTCCCATCTCCTGGCAGTATTTTTTTCAAGTTGAAAAAATCTTCTCCACCTTCCTTTTGCCCAGAGGCCAAAGTCACTGAAAAACAAAAACAAAAACAAAACAAACAAACAAAAAAAAAAAACCCAAGGCAGAAGCAAGGCTGGGGAAGACTGATGACTGGGCAGGAGCCATCAACAGGGATTTTTAACTGGTCCCATATGGTTTCCTGCCCCAGTCTTAACCCCATCCACTCTCCCCCTCCCTATTTCTCTTTAACCACTCCCAGAAGGAGTGTGGTAGACAATTTCCTCAGCAATTTGAGGAGGCTGTGAGGAAACTGTCACAGGGCACTCTGGGACCCCAGCCAGCATCAAAGCACCTGCTTACTCCTGCCAGGCCATATTTCCTGAAATACATCAATCTTCTCTCCTGCCCTTCTTTCCTTCTTCACCCCATTCTCCTCCCAACCTGTCTTTTCCGTCTTCATTCCCACTTTCCAAATAATCATCCCTTCTTGGGGTCAGAAAGTAGAAACTTCCAGTGATAAAATAAACAAGTCATGAGATGTAATATATAATATGGTGCATAAATATAGCTAATAATATACGAATATTGACTCATGTACACCTCAAAATAATATGTTATATGTCAGTAATATCTCAATAAGAAACTTTAAAGGTGAATGAAAAGAAGGAATGATTCTTTTTTGGTGGAATAGCGGTGAGATGATAGATTCTATGCCTTTTGTTATAGGTTGAATTGTGGTCCCCCATCAGTTATGCTGAAGTCATAACTCCTGGTCTTGGGAAGGTGATTTTATTTGGAAATAGGGTCTTTGCAGCTATATCCACATGAAAACGAGGTCATTAGGGTGAAACACCATCAAATAGGACTGTTGTCCCTATAAGAAGGGACAGACACAAACAGGGAAGAAGTCACGTGGATACACAGAGGCAGAGAGGGAAGCGGCCCTGTGACAACAGAGACAGACATCAGAGGGCAGATGACCAGAGCCCAAGAATGTCAAGCATGGCAAGAAACACCCAGAAGCCGGGAGACAGAACATGGCTCTGCGGATGCCTTGCTCTCTGTATTCCAGCCTTCAGAACAGGAAGGGAAGAAAATCCCATTTTGTATTATTTTTTCTTTTTGAATTTATTTTTTATTGAGATATGATTGATACACAGCATTATATTAGGTTAGGATGTACAACGTAATGGTTGGATATTTGTGTATATTGTGAAGCGGTCAGCACAATAAGTCTCGTTTCGAGATCCACTCTCTCAGTGACTTTGAAATATACAACACAGTATCATTAACTACAGTGAACATGCTGTACACTATATCCACATGACTTTTTTTTAAGGATTTTATTTATTTATTTATTTATTTAAAGATTTTGTTTATTTATTTGACAGACAGAGATCACAAGTAGGCAGAAAGACAGGCAGAGAGAAAGGACGAAGCAGGCTCCTTGCTGAGCAGAAAGCCCAATGTGGGGCTGGATCCCAGGACCCTGAGATCATGACATGAGCCGAAGGCAGAGGCTTTAACTCGCTGAGCCACCCACATGCCTCATAAAGATTTTACTTATTTATCTGACAGAGAGAAAGGGATCCCAAGTAGGCAGAGCAGCAGGCAGAGCAAGAGGGGGAAGCAGGCTCCCTGCTGACCTCAGTACCCTGAGATCATGACCTGAGCCAAAGGCAGAGGCTTAACCCACTGAGCCACCCAGGCGCCCCCCCCCCCCAACATGACTTTTACCTTATACCTTTTGGCCACGAGAAGGAAAGTTACTGATGGTGGAAATGAAGATGGAAAAGTTAGGACAATGGGTGAAAGAGGAGCAGACCAGCAGTACCAGAAAGGACTGATATATTCTAGGAAATACGGCAGGAGGGGGCGGGTCCCGGAGCGGAGTCAAGCCCAAAGTGAGAAACTTTCTGTTGGAACCGCAGATAGCGGTGGAGTAGAGCGCGAGCCGCTTCCCGGGGCGAATGGGCTGGACTGGCGTCTCCCGCGTCCGTCCTGGCCTCCCGCTCTGGATTTTCCTGCCGGTCTGTGCTACAGCAGGCCGCAGCCCTGAGTTCAGAGGCGGAACCCCGGGGGGGGGAGCGGGTGTGGGGGAAGGAGCAGTAAGACCGGGGAGCGGAAACGGCGTCCGCGGAGCGGTTCTAGAGCCTTCTCGCCCCGCCTGGAGGGTGTCCTGGCGGTTGTGGGCAAACACAACCAGAAAGGTGGAAGAGGAAATCTCTCAAAGTTCGGCCGGGCGCGGGGGGCAGGCGGCACAGCGGAGGGAGCGAGGGCCCCGCTGGAGATCCCGCGGTTCTTCACAGTCCCTGCAGCCTCCTCTCCGGGCCCAGCATAAGCCCGGAGCCCCGGACTCTAGGCATGACTCCGGGCTTTCTCAGGGAGGTGACTGCCACAGGACCCCGAGCCTCGAAGCCTGTCCCCCTGTTCTCCCTGCACGAGTCACCGTGCCCACTGTGGTCAACCAGTCCATGTGGGATGGACTTGTCCGCACACTCGGGCAGCGGATTACCCCCTCCCCCTCCCCGAGGGACGCCAGGCGCTCCTTCACCAGCACCTCCCAGCTCAGGGTGCTCAGCTCTGATGTCCTCTGGCCAGAGAGCTCCTGGCTCCAGGTCCCAGGAGCATACATGCCCACAGCCTCTTTGACAGGGTGTGACTTTCCCTCCTGTGAGTGCCACTGCTCCCCAGAACTCTAGGGCTCTCTCCCTGATACTCAGATCAGGATGTCACAAAGGGCACAGAGCCCCTTTTCCCACAGGGCCCTGTGGTGTGGATTCTAAGGGTCCTGGGGCCCAAGGAGCCGGTCCAGCGGCACCTTCATCCATGGACTGTCTATGGCTGCTTGCCAGCTACAACAGCACATCGAGTGGTCACAACAGAGTTCTATGCAATAGTCAATAGACACAGAAAATCTTTGCACTAGGCTGGCATTTCAATGAAAGTCGAATAGGGTTCATCATGTCCTTGCACCCTGAGAGAGGCTTTAAGGTTGGTACTCCTCTCTGTCCCTGCATCCAGGATAAGATACTTTTGTATTTTATTTATTTATTTATTCACTTATTTATTTATTTATTTATTTTTAATGAATTTATTTGACACACGGAGAGAGAGTGAGAGAGGGAACACAAGCAGGAGGAGTGGGAGAGGGAGAAGCAGGCTTCCCACTGAGCAGGGAGCCTGATGGGGGACTCCATGCCAGTCCCCCCCCCCCCCAATCATGACCTGAGCGGAGGGAGATGCCTCATGACTGAACCATCCAGGCGCCTCTAAAATACTTTTTTAACATTGTGTTTGGAGAAAAGAGTAGACAGTGTGAGAGTATTGGACTTGAATGTCCCTGCCACTCAGCCCCCAACCCGCAGGTAATTCAACTACAAACAGTTTTCACTCCTGTAACAAGTGTGGGGAATGGGAAAGGACCTCTCTGCAGGTACCTGAGCCAATGGTGTCACTGTGAACAGGACCTAGGGCAGGTGACTTCTTGTTACCTGCAATACCAGCCATTTCAATGACAGGGGCCCTGATGACACTAGGATCCCTGAGAACGATGTCAACTCACACACTAGGTCCACTGATAATGTCTGCACGGTCTCTAATCCCCAGTGTCTACACACCCCTGCGAATGACCACATGACCCTTTGCGGAAGGCCAGCAGGAAGCACTGTACTTGCTGTTGACCTGAAGGGTCCTTTCTGATGGATAGCTTGCTTCTGCTTCTACTACAGGGTTCCAGCTCTGAGAACGGGCTCAGGTCTGGAACCCAGGCAGAGGATCCGGACTCTCTCCTGAGTGTTTGCTTTTAGGTTCCTCTTCATCCATCCTGGGACTTGGTCATTGATTTAATTGTTTAAATCCAGCAGCGTCTGGGTTGGCCATCTGGCTATCTTGCCTCTAGGATCACCATGTTCCGTGAGCCCAAGGGATGGAGAGCTTTCTGTGGGGCAGGCCTGGCTGACATTGCAGCCTTAGGATCATTTCAGTGGTTGCCTTGTCCCTGCTTCGGACAGTTGGGCGTCTGCACGTCAAATCTCTTACTTTGGAACTTTTCACCCAATTACTACTGGGTGCCTGTTTCTGCAACACCGCCTCCTTCAGCCAAGGCTGGCCATCAGACAGACGTCACTGACCTCCTTGACAATGCTGGTGCCCTTCTCGCAGTGCAGTCTTTATGACTTTGCTATAAAGAGTTCTCCAGACCTGTCCATGAGCACAGTGGGAGGACATGTGTTTACTTTCGTGTTTGGCATTTCCTGCTGTATCTGTTCTGTCAAAGGCTGAGATGCTGGGTATCAGCCTGATAGACACAGGGGACATTTCAATGGCTATGTGGCCTCCTGCCAGGCAGAGGCATCCTGATCTTATCCCAACAGGGGAAGAGTGGCAGCCTCTACTACTGGGGGTAGGGGCTGTGCAGGGACAGTCCTTGCTCTGCCAGCACAGCCCTACAGGGATGCCACTGCTGTCACCTGCATGGCAGAGGGATGCCTGATGCTTTTTTCTCTTCCAGCCCCAACCTCCACCTGTGTTTTCCCTTTGCAGGTGCTCTCTTGCTTTCCTACAATTTCTCCATCACATCTCAGCCCAGGCCTGGACCATCATGGTGTGAGATTCAAGGCCAGGTGAATGGAAACGCGTTTCTTTCCTATGCCTGTGGGAGCAAGGACGTCAAACCTGTTGGTCCTCTGGGGATGAAGCTGAAGGACACAGTGTTTTGGGGGACACAGAGGGAACCTCTGGAAGACCTGGGGGAAGAGCTCAGAAAGAAACTGCTGGACATCAAAGCAGAGATCTTCACTAAGAGCGGTGAGTCCGAAGGCCCAGGGCAGAAGGAGAACACATTGGCAGGACTGGGGCGCTATGGTGTTCATGTAAAACGTCGAAGTGGGTCCCAACACGCGACCCTGTAGCCTGGACAGAAAAGGAGGCCAGAGCAGGACCAGGAGGGCGGAAGGGGAGCCGAGGAGTGCGTAGCGGGTGGGGCAAAGGATTGGTCAAGACCAGAGGCTGACCTGTTTCCCCTGGTGGGGCAGGTGCAGATTCTCTCACGATCCAGGGCAGGCTCATGTGTGAGAGTGGGGCAGATGGACACACCAGAGGATCCTGGCGGTTTGCCTTCAGTGAGAAGTCAACTCACCTCTTTGACCCAGAGAACAGAAAGTGGACAGTGGTTCCTCCTGGAGGCCAACATTTCAAGGGCACTTTGGACAATGATGAAGAGCTGACCAAGCTCCTGTGGGGACGTCACACGGAGACTGTAAGAGCTGGCTCCAGCAAGTATGGGAGCGCTGGAATGAAACGCAGATGACCACAGGTAACTCAGAAGACTGGATAGAGTACTGGTTCTCTTGAAATGACCTTGACCTACCCCACAGTGTGTGTGTGTGTGTGCGTGTGTGTGTGTGTACACGTGTCTGAGGGAGAGAGAGAAATTCATCCATCCATGGCAAATTCTTCATGGAATATTTAATGGCCACAGGAATGTTCTAGAATCCTTCCTCCCCCTTCCCACCTCCTGGATTTTTTCATCACTGCACACACCTTGTGCTCAGGTATTTCTTGGATTTCTTGCTGCCCCAATCAGGGGAACATCGGTCTGTTTCCAGAGATGGTGTTCTTTTTGACCCCGTTTCTGGGAATAATTGTCATTTCCATGTCAACTGTTGTATTGATGGGAATCCTTCCTTCAGTGCCACCTTGACACCAGCTCCTGAGAGGTAGTCGCTGTCACCATCCTTATCCTGCATCACCTCCTGTCTGTCACAGCAGGAGCAACTGCTTCCATTGCAAACCCTGCTTCCCCTTTTGGCTGGAGGAGCCCCTAGGGGACAGGGCACATACCCTCCTTGCTTCCCAGCATCGGGACTTGTCACAGCAGCTGCCGCAAGGACAGTGACAGATACTGTCTGCCTGGTAGGATGGACCTGGGCCAGCAGGAGCTGAGGAAGCCTCCCCCGGTTTGGGCTCTGATTCTTGGGGTTTCATTTCAGCGCCACCAACAACGCAGCCCAGACCAGGAGCATCTGGATGGTCATTGTGAGCCCCGACGTCTTCGTTATCATCACATTGTCATCATCGTCGTCATGATAATTTGCATCATCATCAAAAATCGATGCTCTGTGTGGAACTTCTTTAGAAGGACAGGTAATGAGAGCAGTTTGAGAGGGAAGGGAGGGGCAGATGGCCTGGTGTGAGCACAGGGACCAGTGAATTCCCAGCCTCACCCCTGCCCACTACCTGAACCTTCTCACAGCGCAATGGGAACAGATGAGTGAGATCTTATATCACTTGTTGGCAACAGCTTGGACAAGCTCAGCGCTGAGCTCTGATATGGCCTCACTTACTGTTAAGGCCTCTGGGAAAGGGGAGGGACCCACACCATTGCTTAAGTCCTGTTGGTGCTAAAGGGATTGAGGGAAGTCAGGCCTGGCTCTGACCGGGTTCTCCACTGGAGAGAGTCAATTTGGGTCCAGGGTGTGTGGGGTGGGGACAGTGGGGAAACACAGCATGGGCTGTACTCCCATTTGGGTAAGAGCAGCATGGTAGCTCCATGGGACATCTCAAGGAGAAGGGGACTCCCTCCTGGCAGTTACAAGGACAGGGGACCAGGGTCTCATCTCAGGAAGAGGGAGTGGGAAGGCCTCTGCAGACCAACTCAAAGGGCTGGACAGTAGTGCCATGTTCCCCCAGAACATGGCTTGGGTCTTCGCATGTGAGGCAGCAAGTGCCTAGTAGAGACCATGCATGATGGGACTAGAAGGAGGCCAGTTCTCCATGCAAACGTGGGAACCCTGGCTGAGGCTGGTGCCGTCCCTGGCAGCCAGCTTCCTGCAGAGCTCAGATCCTGAGCCCCTGAGCAGCCCCTGCTTTGAGCAGAGCTGACCTGGGAGATGGGCTAACTGAGCTCCCCTGTGAGCTCCCAGCTGGGCCAGACCAGGAATGGATGGGATGGGGGATGGGATCATTAGACTAAGAGATCTGTGTTCTACTCTCTAGGAGGCTCGAAGGGAAGGGAAAAGAAAGACTTTTGCCCATAGGGTTCCTCAAGGTTAGAGGTGTCAAGTGCAGGCCCCTGTCTTCTGTCACATCCCCCAGCAAGTCCTTTAGGACCTGCCATGAAAGGGAGCATGGGAACCCGAGTCAGGTGAGCACATTGGCTTTACTCACTTTGGTCCTGAGCCCAGACCATTGGTAACAGGGCCTGGGGCTGACTCTGTGATTTGGTTCAAGAGGGAGGAGGTTTGTAAAGGTGGCTGGGCCCAGGGCTGGGGACATGGCTGGGGGAAATGCATGCCCCTGGGTGAGGTCTGAGCTCTGGGGTGGGGAGTGCTGGTGAAGGGCAGCCCCAGGACAGGGGACCCAGGATTTCTTCAGCCATGGAGACAAACACCTGTTCTTTTCTCAGGCTCCCAAGGCTACCAAGAAGCCCCTTATCATGGGGACCAGCTCAGCGACTCTGCCTCTGGGCCAGCTGCCTTTGGATGAGCTGCTGTTCATCATTAGACCAACAGCACTTCCAAGTTTACAAATCCAGGACCTCGGTCTGACCACCTGGTGCAGGACAGGGAACCTCCCATGTCCCTTCTTGATTTCATGCCTCTCCTGTTCCACACATTCCACTGGCATATTCTATGCCAGTTTTCTCTCGGTGCTAAGTGATGGAATTCCTGCACTGAAGTGTTTAAATGCTGGACTGAAGGATCTCAATGAAGACAACGTTTTCCGTGTTGTCCTCTGGTTGTGCAATATCGGATTCTTCTCTGTAAGAGGACCATGTCCTTGCAGACACTATCACCAAAAAGATGCTGTTTGAAGCTCTACAACTTCAGGGACATTTTCTGTGTCCTCATTGACTTTTATTTTTTTTTAAATCTTTTCTAACAACTTTATTAAGTGTATTTTACTTTCCTTAAAATCAACCCATTAACCTCATTGACTTCTAAATGGGATATTATAATGTGATTATTTTCCCAGGCCTGGGTGGCTAAGTTGCTGGGGCATCTGCTTTCAGCTCAGGACTTGATCTTCAGGTCTGAGGGGAGTCCTGCCTCTGGCCGCCTGCTCAGCAGGGCGTTTGTTTCCTCCCCTGCCCTTCTCCTGCTCTTGCTCACGCACGCTTTCTCTCTCTCTCAAAAATGAGTAAACAACAACAAAAAATGTTTAAGAAATATGTATATAAATATATATATATAAATATATATATATATAATGTGATTATTTTCTTCAGCAATTTATTTCCATCTACATATATTGAAAGAAGCATATCCCTTATAAAAGATTAATTAATCTGGAATTTGTTTTATATCCCGTAAGAACTCAGGGAGTATTTTTCGTCCTCTACTGTATTGGGTAAAAATAAGTGTGATTCTTCTAGATTTCTTGTGGAGACACAATTTAAGGATGGCTCGTAAATCAACTTTCAGGCAGTCATCTGTCAGTCTCAGACATGATCCTGACACTTTGGAATTTAACAGATATTCTGGGAATGAAGCAGTTGAGAATCTTCCTGATTTCCCTAGGTCCCTTACCTACAGCACTGACTTTCCTGTCATCCTCCTTCAGTGCACAGTGAGCCTTCACAGCAGAAACAGATCTGCTTCTAACAGTTGATTTATTTCCTCATGAGCAAAGGTTTGGTGTCCAGAATATACAAAGAGCTCCTGCAAATAAAAAAGTATAAATATGGTTCTCCTGAGATCTGTGCAAATGCTCAGAGCAAGTCACCAACAGTAAATCAGCCTATGAAATTGCTGAACACATCCCAAGTAATCAAGATAACATGAAGAACAACGGGCTCGCTTTACACATGGATCAAACTGACAACATTTTAAAGAGGGTTATAGCAAGTCATAGACAGGAAATGGAATAACAAGAGTTCTCTTGTGTGTTGGTAGGAGTTTAAATGGAATCCCTCATTTGCCCTATAGTTCACCCTATCCCGATGGTGGTTGGTGTGTCCATCCCCTGCATGGCAATCCCAGTGTTAATTTGAGGCCGGAAATACATGGGGACCAAAAAGCAATAGAGATGTAGGATTGTTTACCGCGGTGCTATGTGTCATAGCAAACAATTAGCCATAGGATGTCCAACTGAGGTACAGTATATACAGGGTGTTAGGAGATTTCTGTTTCTCTCTAAGACTAAATAATCTGAACTACTCTAAAAAAATGACACAGAAGTGGGTTAAAACACCAGCTGAACAAAGCTTTCAAATGCATATTTGAGAACTTCTGGACAACATACACTCCCAGTGGCCTCGTACATCTGAATCTCTTCACAGACATTGACAGATTAAACCAATCCACCAGAAAGGCAAATAAAACATTCTAACCCTCATCTTCAGCACATCCGGGAAGTGGAAAATGCCCAAGTCTGTCGGTCTCTTTGGCGGTATTGGACAATCCTAGAACAACTCGAAGCAGAGCCTGAGGATGAGAAGGCCCTCAGGTACCATGAGACCTACTAGGAGATGATCCTGTGGTGGCCCAGGGGAAACTATATCCTAAAATGTTGGTATCAGGACATAATGAAAACTGGGAGGACATCAGTGTGATAGCTCTGTCATGTGGTTCAGGAAGAAATGTGTTCGGTACAAGACTCACAAGGTCTTAAGAAGTTTAGGCTTGTTTCAAAAATGTGTATGGTTCTGAAAAATGGGGACACAAGAAATACATCAGTTTTAGAATTTGACATGACAAGTTAAATGACTCCAAACAGCTCCTCCTGGTCATTTTTTTTTTTTAAGTCAGGTCCTCCCTCTTTGTTCCCTTCTCCCTCTCTGTGCTCCAGCCTTGGGCAGCCTGTCCCTCCTGTCCCTCATCAGCATGGTCATCCCAGGCCTTTTGAGAGAGGAGAGTAGCTGCGGACTGGAATTGGGAGGTGCGCACCCTTAGTCTCTAGACCCTAACCCTCACTTTGGTGTAGGAGATGGCAGGCACCTGAATCAGCTCTTTGGAGATTAGATCACCCTCTAAGTCGTCTGTAGACAGTGTGTTCCTAATGATTTTTCTGCTTGAAACTCATGGCTGCTAAGCGATTTCCCATACAACCTCCCTGGCCCATTTCACCTCCTGAAATCTCTTCCTCTCCAAAACCCTAAGGTTCTCACCATCAGCCTCCAGGCTTTCTGTTCTAGAACCTTCCTCTGTCAGGTATTCTGGATCACACGGGCCAACAGCCTGCGTCCTGTGAAAGCTGGGCACATATGTCACCTGCCGGTAAGTCTTCCTCACCCACCTGTTTCAGTCAGACTTCTCCAGAAAATAGAAGCAGTATGATGTGCAGATAGAGAGATAATGAGAGATTTACTCATGCGCCTGTGGAGGCCGTCAACTCCACATCCTGAAGCCGTCCTGAGACTCCGCGGTGCAGGTGGAGTGTGAAGGCAGTCTGTGGGAGAGCTCCCCGTCGTTCTTTGCGGGAGTCACTCCTGTTCTTTCCAGGCCTTCCACTGACGTGACAAGGCCCGGCAATGTTCTGAAGGACGTTCTCCTTTACTTGAAGCTCACCCATTTAAATGTCAATTTTATCCAAAATAGTCTCCAAGTGGACAGGCAAAATTAACCATCCCACATCCTTAGGCTAAATTAAGCATCCTCTCTCCCTTCTGTGGGGCCTCACAAGTGAGTCCAGAGTAAGATTATCACAGCCGGTACTTGCTTCGGCAGCACATATACTAAAATTGAAACAATAGAGAGAAGGTTAGTGTAGCCCCTGGGCAAGGTTGACATGCAAATTCATGAAGAGGTCCATATTTTGGGGTCATTGTTGCCATTTTAGTTCTTTGTTCTCTCGTTCATCTATTCTTCTCTGGACAGAATGAGAAGACGGAAAAACTCACCTCAGAAAAGAGAACAAGAGGCAGTACCGACTGCCAGGGATCTAATCAGCATGGGCATTAGTAAGATGTCAGAACTAGAATTCAGAATAACGATTATAAAGATACTGGCTGGGTGTGAAAAAAGCACAGAAGACACTAGAGAGTCCTCCTCTGGAGAAATTAAAGAACTAAAATCTACCTAAAGGGGAAGGGAGTGAAAAATAAAATAAGGGAAATCAGAGGGGGGAGACAAACCATAAGAGATTCTCAATCATAGGAGACTGAGGGTTGCTGGAGGGGATGGTGGTAGGAGATGGGGTAACTGGGGGATGGGCGTTAGGGAGGGCACGAGATGTAATGAGAACCGGGTATTATATGCTGCTGATGAATCCCTACAGTTGCATCTGAAACTAACAACACACTATATGTTAATTAATTGAATTTAAATAAAACATGAAGAAAAAAATAAAATGACATTGGATATATGTATAATAGGGTGCCTAGGTGGCTCAGTCATTAAGCGGCTGCCTTCAGCTCAGATCATGATCCAGGGTACTAAGATCGAGCCCTGCATCAATCTGCCTGCTCAGAGGGAAGCCTGCTTCTCCCTCTCCCACTCCCCCTGCTTGTGTTCCCTCTCTCGCTGTGTCTCTCTCTGTCAGATAAATCTTAAAAAAAATATATATATATATAATGTATATATACACATACATATGTATATATAACGTATTTTAAAAATAATTATATGTATTTATATATTTATTTATATTATTTAAATATATTTATATTATATATTTATATTTCTATTTTTAGAAAATATATATGTAAATATATATTTTTTATTTTATACATATATAAAATAAAAAAGGAAGACTATCTGTTAGATAATCAAATACAGTGGGTATACCCAATAGGTAAGCAGCCCTCCTCTGCTGTGGTTGGGCTGCTCTTTCCCTCCTCCATCCTCTGCTGAGTTGCTCCTTGCCTGCAAGGGGCAGTTTTCCAACTGGCTACAGAGTGAGTGTGAGGAGTTTTTAGTTTTAACTGGGTGTGCTCCCCAGAGTGTCCAGAGTTGGCGAGTGTTAACTGGGCGTGCTGGCGTCTACTTGTTAAAGGCACCTGATGCTATTCTTTCTAGAGCTGAAGCTTACAGCGCTCTGTGGTCAGTAGACTTGGGCGAGTGGAGGGTTGTGCTGGTTCTAGTGGGGCGGCGCTGGCTCTGGTTCTCAGGTGCACTTGCCTAGGGAAGAAGCACCTGCAGAGTTCAGGGGGTGGGGCGTGGCTTAAGGGGCTCAGGCCTCCACTGTGCTGCTCCTGGAAGTCAGTCCCTGCTGATGGGCAGGGGGTAGAAATGGCTTCAGCTCACTCCCTCATCCCCAGAGAGGGGAGGTTGCACCTGCCACCGTCTGGGTAGCCCTCACAGAAAGTGAACAGTCTCCCCTCCTGTGTCCCAGGCAACCCTCAGATCCCTGCCTTAACCCTGTCTGTGTCCAGGCCACCTGCCACCCACCCCCCACTCCACCGCCCTCCCCCACAATGCAGTACACCTGTGCATTATGCCAGGCACACTGGCTGCGTTCCAAGTCTACAAACTTTAGGAACCTGGTGTGGACAGTACCCCTACTGATCCTTTGGGGGAGGGTCTCCCATGTTGGGACTGATGAAGCTTTCTCCCAGAGAGAAAGCCACACCAAGGAAAAGGAGCTTGGAGTTTGGAGTAGAGTGCAGCCAAAAGCCAGAGTCAAGGTTGGCCACCCTCAGGAGGTGTCTCTGCCGCTATGCTAAGGGGTTGGGGGAGGGGGGAACGTGATGGGGCCCACTGGTTCTTCTGTCCCCTCAGAGGCAATGCCACCTCTCCCAGATGCTCCCTAAGAATCGAGAACCCTCTTTCCCAGTGCATCCCAAGGGAACCTCAGATCAGGCTCTCAGCTCCCAGGCTATCCGCCCTCCTTCTCCACAGGACCGCTGCTATGCCTGCCAGACTCCACACCAACCACACTGCAGACTTCTGAAACTGCAGTCTTTGAGCTCTGCTGGTTGTTGTCAAAACTCTCATCAATCCATCTCGTTTTCCCAGTCAATGGCTTTGGGGAAGTGTTTGCCTTGTGCGATCCCCTGTGCGCTCCTCTCTCCCTCTGTCTTTCTATCACTTCTCTCCATGACCAGGCCCCCTTCCCCTCTGCAGCACCTGCAGTACCCTTCTTCCCCAAATCAAACCTCCGCAACCCCTACCTTCCATGATGACGTGGCCTCTTTTCTCCCTCTCATTGTGTAGTTTGTTCTGTCCGTCCTCAGATCGCTGTCTTGGGTGTTCACAATGATTTGATGTTTATCTAGCTGTGTTTGAGGGATGAGGGAAGCCTTGGTCCTCCCACTACTCTACCACCTTAGCTCTCCTCTTTTCGAAAAAAAAAAATCTTGTTTAAGCAGTTAGAAGGCAAACTGTTGGGATTCGAGCAGTCAGCACCAACACAAAACAGTGTTAATGTTATGAAAGAGTGCGGAGGTGGATTATCATGACCAAGAATGAAGGCAATGAAATGTTCCATCTCCCCCATAATCATGGTGATCTGGAGGGTTCTCCCTTTGCCCTAGGGATCGGAGCTCCCATTGGTTAAGGTGAACAGCAGATGGTGGAAAGACCACCCCTCAGGAGGGACAGTGGGTGCAGGAGAGCACATCCCAGGGGCTCCTTGTAGCAACCTCAGCCTCTGAAAGACAGGAGCTTGTTCAAGTGGCTGAGGAAATCCTGGGTCAGTCCTACTGCCCCCCCACCCCCCAGTCACTCCCTTTCTCAAAGACCTGTCCTCACTGATGGCCCAGCATCCCCCCCACAGCTCCCCAACCCCTGGATCCAGAGCCTGAACACATTTTTCCCTCATTAGCACAAGACAAAGTCAGCTCCAGGCCCCCTACCAAAAAGTGGGGCTCAAAAGCTGGTGCAACCACTCTGGAAAACAGCATGGAGGTTCCTCAAAAAGTTGAAAATAGAACTACCCTATGACCCAGCAATTGCACTACTGGGTATTTACTGTAAAGATACAAATGTAGTGATCCAAAGGGGCACGTGCACCCAAATGTTTATAGCAGCAATGTCCACAATAGCCAAACTATGGAAAGAACCTAGATGTCCATCAACAGATGAATGGATAAAGAAGATGTGGTATATATACACAATGGAATACTATGCAGCCATCAAAAGAAATGAAATCTTACCATTTTCGATGACGTGGATGGAACTAGAGGATATCATGCTTAGTGAAATAAGCCAATTGGAGAAGGACAACTATCACATGATCTCCCTGATATGAGGAAGTGGAGATGCAACATGGGGGGCTTGGGGGGTAGGAAAAGAATAAATGAAACAAGATGGGATCGGGAGGGAGATAAAACCTAAGTGACTCTTAATCTCACAAAACAAACTGAGGGTTGCGGGGGGGGGGGTCGGAAGAGGGGGGTGGGGTTATGGACATTGGGGAGGGTATGTGCTATGGTGAGTGCTGTGAAGTGTGTAAACCTGGCGATTCACAGACCTGTACCCCTGGGGATAAAAATACATTATATGTTTATAAAAAATAAAAAAAAAATAAATAAAAAAATAGCTCCTATAAAAAAATAAAGTGGGGCTCAAGACTAAAACCAGGGGGGTGTCTGGGTTGCTCAGTCCTTAAGCATCTGCCTTCTCCTCAGGTCATGATCCCAGGGTCCTGGGATTGAGGTGCGCATCTCATCAGGCTCTCTGCTCAGTGAGAAGCCTTTTTCTCCCTCTCCCCCTCCACTGCTTGTGTTCCCTCTTTTGCTGTGCCTCTGTCAAATAAATTTTAAAAATCTTAAAAAAACAAAAAGAATAAAACTAGGAATGAATCATCTGTTCCCTTTAATTAGATCTTGATCCACCCTTTGGATCAGAAGCCATAAAGGAGGGACTGGGAGGCCTACCCAAAGAGAGGGACCTGGATCCTGGTTTCCACATCCTTGGGAGGCTTTTAGACACAAATCTGTGTTCCCTTGACTTCAGCCTCTCCTCACCTTGGTAGCTAAACACAAGGTCTGTGTGTGACTGTCCTTGCCCTGCCACACCCTTTCCTGGTCCAGTCAGGTGACAGCATCCCATTCTAACAGCAGCTCACTGCCCCCTCCTGAGCCACTCTGAGGCACCTCTGCTCAAGGCAGGGGCAGTTCAGCTGGCTGGGGCTCTGGGCTCCGCAGGAGCCTAGCTGCCAGGGCTGAGCCCCGTATCCCAGGGGACCCTGGAGCTCTGGCCTTTGAATCTCATCCTGGAGAGTCTCTCCCATGGGCTGTCTTACCAGCCACCACCCAAGGAGGGTTGTGTCTTCTGCCTCCTTGAGGGAGAGCTGAGCGTGCTGCTGCCTGTGGGTGGTCCTGGGCTTTGCCCCGTCCCAGGAGCACAAGGCTTTTATACCATTGTTACTGGACCTAGCAACTCAGAGAAACTCAACGACTGTTCCTTTTTTTTTTTTTTTTTTTTGTATTTGAGAGAGAGAAGGAGAGAGAGAACGATGGGGTAGGGGTGATGCGGGGTGTGACAGAGGGAGGAGGGGTTGGACCCCGAGCACTGAGCATGAGGCAGGCAGAGGCCACGAGGGGAGCCTTGCCTTTCAGCATCCCAGGATCCTCACCTGAGCAGAAGGCAGATACTTACTGGACTGAGCCACCCAGGTGCCCCAATAATGGCTTCCAATAAAAAAATCAGATTTTCTCATACCAGTCAGTAAACAAGATAACCTATTTATTAAGCCACTGGTTGACCTGAATTATGTAAATGTGAGAGGCATTGGCTTCCAATTTTTGGCCAAACTTGATAAGCAAAAGTTTAACGAAAATTTTAAGCAACGTGACATTAAAGATTTGTCGTAATAAAAGATGGTGTGTTTTAGGAAATAGTTCTGGCAGGACTTAGTTAATCTTGGAATTACATGAATGGATAAAAAGTTTCCTCTTGAATTTTCTGGCTATGATTCAGTTTCCATTCAGAGCCTTTTTTCCCCCTTTCATATGCTCTGGTTATATAATATAATATTTTAAGTTGGCTGGATAGAATTTGAATTTTTAATATATTAAACTAATAGATATTTGTGTTTCAAAAAAAGATAAAGAATACACAGTTCTGTAATATTAACTATCATCACTATGCTGCACATTAATCCCCAGAATTCAGGAGTCTCATACCTGCAAGTTTGTACCTTTTACAAACTTTTTTTTTCCATTCCCATTGTCCTTCCAAGTAGAGTTTTCTTCATTATTTGTGAGATTTCCAATCTTTTCATAGGCTTATTTGCCATGTACTGCAGCTTTGAAGAACAAGACTTGTTCCAATGTGTTCGTAGGAGCTCTTTATATATTCTGGATACTGATCCTTTGTCCATGATAAAACAATTTTTTTTATTATTACTATTTTGTATTGTTATGTTAGTCACTATGTAGCACATCATTAGTTTTTGATGTAGTGTTCCATGATTCACTGTATGCATTTAACACCCAGTGCTCCACAGGATACATGCCCTCCTTAATACCCACCACCAGGCTCACACATCCCCCCCACCCTCCCCCTCTAAGACTCTCAGTTTGTCAGAGTCCACAGTCTCTCATGGTTCATCTCCCCCTCCAATTTCCTCCCTCCTTCATTTTTCCCTTCCTTCTCCTAATGTTCTCCAATGTATTCCTTATGCTCCACAAGTAAGTGAAACCATATGATAATTGAATTTCTCTGCTTGACTTATTTCACTCAGCATAATCTCCTCCAGTCTTGTCCATGTTGATGCAAAAGTTGGGTATTCATCCTTTCTGAAGGCTGAGTAATATTCCCTTATGTATATGGACCACATCTTCTTTATCCATTTGTCTGTTGAAGGGCATCTCAACTTTTAGAAACAGATCTGTTTCCTTCTTAAAGACTCACTGTGCCTTGAAGGAGGTGAGTCGGAGGGGAGGAATCAAAGGAGAGTCACTACTGGAGATGTCTGGTCCAGGGAAATCCTAATCGCATTGCTTCATTTCCAGAATTGTTTCTGCAACCAGAATGTCAGGATCATGTCTGACACTTACAGATGACTACTTGAAAGGTGGTTTCAGAGAGACTGAATGCCATTTCTATCCACTACATCATACTGTAAACTTCTGAAATAATGTAACCTTTATTTAATATTTTATTTAAATACCTATTCAAAGGATAAATTACTAAAGGAAACTATCACAAATACAATCTTGTCCTATTCAATAGATCTCAGTGTCAAAGGAAAGAAACCCTGAGATTCTCCACTTTCACACAGTCTTCTTTTAGCAATGAGCAGCTCATGATATTGACGAGTGTCTGATTTCCAACACTGAAGGAGAACTTGGGAAATATTCTCTTTGTTCAGAATTCTTGTTCAGGCAGTTAGAAGGCCAAGTACAGGAATCCTAACACTTAGCACCAGATCATCCATGTTAAGAAAAAGTGCAGAGGTGGATCACCAGGACCAAGAATGAAGGCAGGGAAATACTCCATCTCCACCATAATCACGATCTCCTGGAGGACTGGAGGATTCCGCCTTTGCCACAGGGATCGAAGGTCCCATCGGTGGACAAGGACAGCAGGTAGAAGCCCCTCATCAGAAGGGAGAGCAGGTGCAGGAGAGCACATCCTCAGGCCTTCTTGTAGCAACGTCAGCCTCTAAAAGAGAAACAGGAGCTTGTTCCAGTGGCTGAGAAAATCTTGGGTCAGTCCTCTTGGGCTTCTCCCTCCCCAGTTACTGCCTGGCTCAAAGCTCACCTCACACCGAGGGTCAAGTATCACCCTACACTAGCCGCCCCCCACCCCCCAGCCCTGGGACACCCAACCCCTGGGTCCAGCAGCCCGACCAAACCCTTCCCTCATTACCACAAAACAGTCAGATCCAGGCCCTACTACTGAACACCTCGGCTCAAGCCTAAAGCCACCAATGATTCATCTGTTCCCATGACACAGATCCTGGCCCCCTCTGGCCAGGTGAGAAGGCCTAAGAGAGTGGCTGGGAGCCCTACCCAGAAAGGGACCTGGATCCTGGTTCCTGTAGCCTTGGGGAAGGTCACAAGCAAAGATCCATCTCCCCTTGTCTTCAGCCTCTCCTCACCTTGGTAGCTGAACACAAGGTCTGAGTGTGACTGTCCTTGCCTTGCCACAGCCTTTCCCAGTCTGGTCAGGGGACAGCATCCCATTCTAACAGCAGCTCACTGCCCCCTCCCGAGCCACTCTGAGGCACCTCTGCTCAAGGCAGGGGCAGTTCAGCTGGCTGGGGCTCTGGGCTCTGCAGGAGGCTAACTGCCAGGTTCTGAGAGCACCAGGGCTGTGCCCAGTATCCCAGGGGACCCGGAGCTCTGGCCCTCTAATCTCATCCTGGAGAGTCTCTCCCATGGGCCCTCTGGCTTAGCTGCCACCACCCAAGCAGAGTTGCATGGGAGCAGAGTCCGACAAACCAGCCTTTGGTTGGGTGGGCAACAGCCTTTCCACCCCTCTTCCTTGGTTTAGACATGGGCCCCTCTCCTGGACGCATGAAGAGGTCCCCCATCCCTAGGACACCTCACGTGCAGCCACCTGCTGCTCTCCCCCAAGCCAGAGTGTGGCCCATGTCCGATGCTCCTACTGTCTGCACACCACCCCTCACTCGGGCACCTCACAGGTGAAAAGTTGGTCTGAGACAGGCCTGATTTTGCTCAATCCCTTTAGCAAAAACAGAATGCAAAGTTTGGGGTCAGAGGCAGGGAGCCCTCTGCCTTCCCACCAGCCTTAGTGAGGTACTATCAGAGCTCAAGGCTAAGTTTGCCCAGGTAACAGCTATCAAGCATGTGAGAACTTGGCCCTGGCTCCTTTTATAAGTCAACTTGCAGGTCAAGGGACGCCCCCCCCCAGTAGCTGGGAAAACACTCTTTCTGAGTCTGTCTAGAGAGTGTTTCTGGAAGACAGGAGCATTTGAATCAGTAGACTGAGTAAAGAAGACTGTCCTCATCGAATCCACGAGGGCCTGAATGGAACGAATGGCAGAGGAAAGGTGACTTTGCTCTCAGTTTGGCTGGGCCATCTTTCTCCTGCCCTCAGCGTTGGTCATTAGCACTCCTGGTGTTTGGTTCTTTGGACCAGGACCTAGATTTACGCCACAGATGTCCTGATTCTCAGGCCTTTGGATTTGCACTGGAAACCCCACCACCAGCTTCCCTGTTTCTCCAGCTCACAGACCCCCAGTCGTGAGCCAATCCCTTGTAATAATTATCTACCTCAACCTCTACATCAACAGCTCCTGATGAGTCTCTTTCTTGGGAGAAGCTAACATAGTCCAACGCATCTGGTCTCATGTTCCGGGGAGAAGGTTCAGGCAATAGGACAAGGGCTGGCCATTCGAATTTCTCTGTGCTCACCTCAGGCCATCTGCCTCTCACTTCTGACTCAGTTCTACCCATAGTACCTGTTACTCAAAGGACCAGGCCTTGGACAACAAGGAGGATTGAGTGCATGAGGACCACAAGGAGGATGGAAGTGATCGGCCTGATGGCTGCGCTTTTGACCAGAGTTACAGGAGGGGTTGTGGCTGGTGCTCCTGAAATGGAAACATAGTAGTGAGAGCCCTGATTAGGGGCTCCAAACTGGGGGCATGAATCTTTAGCTGCTGCTGCCCCACGTAATCCTAAAGCCCAGATGTCCTCCTTCTGCCATGTTTGTGGCAGCCACTGTGACTGGTCCTGCGGATGGAAGGAGGAGGGCGGTTCATGCAGATCACATAGCTAATGGGGGAAGCAAGGCTTTCCATATAGACAGTCACTCCTTCTGTGACAGAAGAGGAGGGGACACATATGGATGGTGACAGAGACATCTTGTCAGGAGCTGACATTTCACCTGGCACTGAAGGATTTCGAGAAAGAGACCAGGGGAGACAAAAAACAGCAATGAGGCTCAGAAAAGGGACTAGTAAGAAGTAAATCTCTGGAAACAGAATGATGCCTTCAGGTTGGGGCCAGGAAGAAATCCACAGAGAGAGAACTAAAGGTATGTGCCGTAGGGAGAGATGCCTGTAGGTGAGAAGGGAAAGGAAGGATACTAGAACATACTAGTGGTCCTTGTACTCCTAAGAACAGCTCATCACGTATGGATCATTACACACACACACACACACACACACACACTATGGTGGGGTCGGCCAATGTCTTTTCAAGAGAACCACACTCCATCCAGTCTTCTAGTTACCTGGGGTCTCCTGCATCTCATTGCTGTGCTCCCGCAGTTTCTGGAGCCATCTCTTACAGTCTCCATTTGCGATCTTCATGAGGAGCTCGGTCAGCTCTCTGTCACCATCCAACATGTCCTTAACCTGTTGGTCTCCAGGAGGAATCTCTATCCACTTTCTGTTCTCCGGGTCAAAGAGGTAGGTTAACTGCTCATTGAAGACAAATCTCCAGGATCGTCTGGTGTGTCCGTCAGCCCCACACTCACACACGAGCCTGCCCTGCATGGTGAGAGACTCTGCCCCTGCCCCCACCAGGGGAAACAGGTCAGCCTCTGGTCCTGACCAATCCTTTGCCCCACCCGCTGTGCACTCCTCGGCTCCCCTTCTACGCTCCTGGTCCTGCTCTGGCCTCCTTGTCTGCCCTGGCTGCTGGGACCCACTTCGAAGTTTTACGTAAACACCAGAGCTCCCCAGCCCTGCCAAGGTGTTCTTCTTCTGCCCTGGGCCTTTGGACTTACTCCTCTCAGTGAAAATCTCCGCTTTGATGTCCAGCAGTTTCTTTCTGAGCTCTTCCCCCAGGTCTTTCAGAGGTTCCATTTGTGTGTCCCAAAATGCTGTGTCCTTCAGCTTCATCCCCCAAGGACCAATGGGTTTGACCCGCTTGCTCCCACAGGCATAGGAAAGAAACTTATTTCCATTGACCTGGCCTTGAATCTTATACCATGATGGTCCAGGCCCGGCCTGAGATGTGATGGAGAAATTGTAGGAAAGCAAGAGAGCATCTGGGAAGGAAAAACACAGGTGGAGGTGGTGCTGGAAGAAAAAGAGCCCCAGGCACCCCGCTGCCATCCAGGTGACAGCAATAGAATGTGTGCAAGACAGAGCAAGGACTGTCCCTGCACAGCGGCTCCCCCTAGTGTAGAGGCTGGGGCCCTTCCCCTTTTGGGATAGGATCAGGATACCTCTGCCTGGCAGGAAGCCACAAATGCCCAGATGGGAACCCGCACCAACCAAACGCAGGCCAAACGCTGCATCAGTCACTCTACCCAGTGCAGGCACAGGCCAGCCTGGCCATAGCAGAGGAGGCCTGCATGTCACAGGACTGTCAGGACGCAGGCCAGTGTCCTGTAGGAAGATGAGGGGCAGGGAGGGGGCTGCTCCTGAGGAGCTGGGGCAGGGCCAGGGCAGTGGGGATAGAATCCAAAGTCAGAGAAGGGAGAGTTCAAGACCATGGGTTGCAGGATTCCGTAGGGCCCAGGAGATGGCCCTAATGAGCTCCAGGGATGAGTCCAAGTAAAGTGAAGAAAGGCCTGTCCCCTGTTGCACTGACTAGTTATCGAGAATTTTCTGAGCAGAGACTAGAGGAAGGGATCACAAGGCTCAGAGTAATGCATAAGTCAGAATGATATAAAGTAGAAGCAAAACAAACAAAAAACTCCCCAAACAGAAAACCCCAAAAAGGTCCGCAAAATATATCCAGGGGGAGCTCTGGAGGGGCGGGGGTGGTGACTCAAGGAGAAGTTGCTTCAGTGCCAGAGTCGAGCAGGTGTGCGGGGGTCCAGGCCCTGCGCGATCGCCCTGTCCTGTACCTAGCCCGGGGCTCCAGGGCTGGGCTCCCGCTCCCCGAGGGGGGCAGGCGGGGGATGGGGGCGACAGCGGACTCCCCGCCGCGGCCTCTCCACCTCCCCCCCCCCCCCCCCGCTCCAGCGCCCAGAGCCTGGCAGTCCGTGGTCCCCTCGCCCAGGTCCCCTCTTTTCCGTCCCACAGGGCGACAAAGTCCCGGCGGACTCCGCCGAGCGGGAAAGGAGCCCGCGGGCGGCGGCGACTGCGCGGGGTGGGGGGGTGGGGCCCAAGCCGGCGACAAGTTTCCCAAGTTCCCGGGACTCACCTGTCTCTGCTCCGCCGCGCGTCCCGCCCACGACCCACCCGGACGGCGCCGCCGTGATCCCGCGCAGCAGCCGCAGGAGAAACAGCAGAAACAGGAGCCGCGAGCGCCCCGGGAGCCTGGTGGCGGCCGTGGGCTCCATCGCGACCCCGAGCCGGGGGAGTTGCGGGTGAGGCGCGGGGTGGCTTCCGAAGGAACCCGCGGGCCGGGAATCGAACGTGCTTGCTGCGGCCGGGCCGGGGCTGCGCGGGAGGGCGCCTGTCTCCCGCCGAGAGGGACTGGACCTCTGTCCGGGAGAGGCTGCTCAGTGTCGCCCAACTTCCCCTTCTCACACTCGCGGCAGAGGCGAGAGAACACGCGCGGACGGAGCCGGGAGAGGCAGAGGAAGGGGCCAAGGACCCAGCCGAAGGCGGAGCTGCCGGCTGAGCCGACTCGCTGAGCCACGCTGCCAGGTGGAGGCAGCGACGGACTGAATCGTGCCGGGGCCACTGGAACCGCCTCGGTCCGGATCGGCGGGAGTGGGCGGGGCGCGGACGCGCGGGGCGCGGACGGGCGGAGCTCGGACTTGCCCCCTGGGCAAGGAAGATTTTCGATGCTTGGAAACCACTAGACAGAGACACTCGCGCCTATGGGTGTGACAAGTTAACTGGATTCTTTTTGGGCACTAGGTGAATTTTACCCCCATCTTTCATAAGAATCAAGTTTGGTGAGATGATTTATAGGCAATCCTCTCCTTCTTTTTGAAGGCACGTAGCTTCAAGTCCCTTATCTCTGCAAGTGTAGGAGAAGCCTATGGGCCTGTGGCCAACTTTTAATG
Organism: Martes martes; assembly: GCF_963455335.1. Taxonomy (NCBI): domain Eukaryota; kingdom Metazoa; phylum Chordata; class Mammalia; order Carnivora; family Mustelidae; genus Martes; species Martes martes. The sequence continues at coordinate 16,403,308 of NC_137893.1, forward strand.
CAAGTTCTCAGACTCTGGAAGTAAAAGCAGAGGAATGCTATTCCTCCAGTATGGAACCTCTTAGCAACCCATAAATTCTACAGAGAATCCTATTTCCAAGCAGTGCTACCTTCAGGTTTGCAGAGGAGGAAAAAAATGAGGGATTTTTTTTTCAGTGACCACACTTTAGCTCTGAGACAAAATGAGTGTTGCAGCGAGAGTACATCACTTTCACTCACGATCATCTTCCTGTCCTATAAATTGCATAAAACCAGCCACATAATGCTAGACTTATTGTAGGTATGATAGATAATAAAGTATCCCATCCCCGTTAGTCACTGGAAACACTTCTGTTAGTTCTGGGCTTTGAGAACTAAATAGCCACATTGTAAACGACTACACCTGGAGGAACTGAACGCAGCTAACTGAATCAGATGTGACCCAGTATGTGTAGGGCTCTAACAGAAGCTGGATGAACTGTTCTAGCCTACATTTATTTATTTATGTATTCATGGAATATAGATTTATCTACTTTTGGTTTCCTTTTACAGAGGAACTCAAGATATGTGGGTCTGTTGGTAAGCATGTCCTGTGTCAAACTGGAAAAGGTACTATGAGAAATCACGTGTTTCTAAAAATTGTGAAGAGAATTTAAAATCTGCCAGTCAGCTAGGAATGCTAGGATAAGAGTGAACTACCGTTTACTTCTCAATTTTTAAGGGTTAACAATTCTAGTATAGAAGCTTAATGAATAATTTTAAATAGTTTAAAAGACATTTAAAGAATATACCTACACTGTGTGAATTGTAATAATACTTTCCCTGTTGAGGAGAAATCACTAATATTGTTTTCTTTTTCCTATTTTTTAAAATGTAAACTCAATTAAATGACATATAATGTATTCCTAGCTTCCAAGGTAGAGGCTAGCGGTTCATGTCTCACATAACACACAGTGCTGACTACACCACGTGCCCTCCTCCCCCACAGTGTCCACCACCTAGTTTGTCCATCCTGCTCCCCCTCTCCCCTCCAGCAGCCTTCAGTTTGTTTTCTGTGATTAAGAGTCTCTTATGGTTTATCTCCCTCTCTGGTTTCATCTTGTTTATTTCTCCCTCCCTTCTTCCATGATCCTCTGTTTTCCTTCTTAAATTCCACATATGAGTAAGACCATATGATACTTGTCTTCTCTGACTGACTTACTTCGCTTAGCAGAACACCCTCTAGTTCCATGCTTGTTGTTGTAAATGTCAAGATTCCATTTCTTTTGATGGCTGAGAGTATTATACCACATCTTCGTTATCCATTCACCTGTCGATGGACATCTGTGCTCTTTCCATAATTTGGCTATTGTGGACATTGTTGCCATAAACACTGGGGTGAACTCGCCCTGTCGGTTCACTACATTTGTATCTTTGGGGTAAATCCCCACTAGTGCAATTGCAGGGTCATAGGGTAGCCCTATTTTCAACTTTCTGAGGAACCTCCATATGGTTTTCCCAAGAAGCTGCACCAGCTTGCATTCCCACCAACGGTGTAAGAGGGTTCCTCTTTCTCCACGTTGTCACCAACATCTGTCCTTTCCTGACTTGTTAATTTTAGCCATTCTGACTGGTGTGAGGTGGTATCTCATGGTGGTTTTGATTTGTATTTCCTTGATGCTGAGTGATGTGGAGCATTTTTTCATCTGTTGGCCATTTGGATGTCTTCTCTGGAGACATGTCTGTTCATGTCTTCTGCTCATTTGTTGATTAGATTGTTTGTTTTGGGGTGTTGAGGTGGTAAGTTCTTTATAGATTTTGGATTCTGGCCCTTTATCTGTCATTTACAATATCTCCTCCCATTCTGTAATGGTCTTTTGGTTTTTTGACTGATCCTTTGCTATCCAAAAGCTTTTTATGGGGTACCTGGTGGGTTAGTTGGTTAAGTGTCTGCCTTCTACTCAGGTAATAATCCAAGGGTCCTGAGTTCGAGGCCTTCATGGGGCTCCCTGCTCAACGGGGAGTATGTTCTTCCCTCTCTCTCTGTCCCTCCTCCCTGCTTGTGCTCTCTCTCTGAAATAAATAAATACAATCTTTAAAACAACAATAACAACAAAACCTAGAGCTTTTTATCTTGATGAAGTCCCAGTAGATCATATTTGCCTTTGATTCCCTTGCCTCTGGAGACATGTCTTATAAGAAGTTGTTGCGGGCGAGCTCATAGAGCTTGCTATCTATGTTCTCCTCTAGGATTTTGATGGACTCCTGTCTCACATTTAGGTCTTTCATCGATTTTGAGGCTGTTTTTGTGTAGGGTGTTAGAAAATGGTCCAGCTTTGGGGCACCTGGCTGGCTTAGTGGTTAAGCCTCTGCCTTCCCCTCAGGTCAGGATCTCAGGGTCCTGGGATCGAGCCCTGCACCGGGCTCTCTGTTTAATGGGAAGCCTGCTTCTCCCCTTCTCTCTGCCTGCCTCTCTGCCTACTTGTGATCTCTCTCTGTCAAATAAATAAATAAAATCTTAAAAAAAAAAAGAAAGAAAGAAAATGGTCCAGTTTCATTCTTCTGCACATGACTGGCCAATATTCCCAATACCATTTGTTGAAGAGACTGCCTTTTTTTCCCCCCCATAGGATATTCTTTCCTGCTTTGTCAAGGATTAGTTGACCATAGAGTCGAAGGCCCATTTCTGGGCTCTCTATTCTGTTCCATTGATCTACATGTCTGTTTTTGTGTAGTACCATACTGTGTTGAAGATTATAGCTTTGTAATAGAGCCTGAAGTCCAGAATGTGATGCCACCAGCTTTTATTTTCTTTGCCAACATTGCTTTGGCTATTTGGAGTCTTTCCTGGTTCCATACAAATTTTAGGATTACTTGTTCCAGCTCTGGGGAAAAAGTTGATAGTATTGTCATAGGGACTGCACTGAATGTGTATGTGAATGTGCTCTGGGTAGCACAGACACTTAACAATATTTGTTCTTGCAATCCATGAGCATGGAATGTCTTTCCAACTCTTTGTCTCCCTCAATTTCTCTCATGAGTGTTCCCTAGTTTTCTATAGTTCTGTAGTTTGCTTCTTTGATTAGGTTTATTCCTACATTTCTTAGGGTTTTATGTGCAACTATAAATGGGATCACCTTTTTTATTTCTGCTTCTTTTGTCTCATTGTTAGTGCATAGAAATACAACTGATTTCTATGCCTTGGTTTTATATCCTGCCAGTTTGTTGAATTCCTGTATGAGTGCTATCCATTTTGGGGTGGAATCTTTTGGGTTTTCCATATAGAGTATCATGTCATCTGTGAAGAGTAAGAGTTTGACTTTTTCTTTGTCGATTCAGATGGCTTCTTATTTCTTTTCGTTGTCAATTGCTGAGGCTACGACTTCTAGTACTATGTTGAACAACAGTGGTCAGAGTGGATATCCTTGCCTTGTTCCCGAGCTTAGGGGAAAAGCTCTCAGTTTTTGCACACTGAAAATGATATTCACTGTGGGCTTTCCATATATGGCTTTTATGGTATTGAGGTATGTTTCCTCTGTCCCTACACTGTGACGAGTTTTCTTCAAGAAAGGATGCTGTACCTTGTGAAATGCTTTTGCTGCATCTATTGAGAGGATCGTGTGATTCTTGTCCCTTATTTTATGAAGGTAGTGTATCACATTGCTTGGTGTGTGGATGTTGAACCACCCCTGTAGCCCAGGAATACCAACCACCTGGTCATGGTGAAAAATCCTTCTAATGTACTGCTAGATCCTATTGGCTGGTATCTCAGCTGTCACACTGATGTCCTCCCAGTTTTGGTGATGTCCCCTGATGTTGACATTTTAGGATGTATTTCCTCTACACCAGGACATTCCCCTGGGTCACCACAGGATCATCTCCTAATAGGTCTCATGGTACCAGAATGTCTCCTTGTCCTTAGACTCTGCTTCGTATTGTTCCAGCAATGTCCAATATGGCCAAAGAGATCGACAGACTTGGGCATTTTCCATTTCCTAGATGTGCTGAAGATGAGGGTTAGAGTGTTTTATTTGCCTTGTTGGTGGATTAGCTTAATCTGTAAATGCAGGTGAAGAGATTCAGATGTAGGAGGCCACTGGGAGAGTATGTTGTCCAGAAGTTCTCAATATATATTTGAAAGCTTTGTTCATCCTGTGTTTTGGCTCACCTTTGTGTCATATTTTGACAAGAGTTCAGATTATTTAGTCTTAACTAGAGAGAAACAGAAGTCTCCTAACACATTGTATATATTGTACCTCATTTGGATATCCTATGGCTAATTTTTTGCTATGACACATAGCACCACAGTAAACAATTGTACATCTCTATTGCTTTTTTTGGTCCCCATGTATTTTCGGCCTTGAATTAACACTGGGATTGCCATGCAGTAGGATAAACACACCAACCACCGTCTGGATAGGGTGAACTATATGGCAAATGAGGGATTCCATTTAAACTCCTACAACGCAGAAGAGAACTCTTGTCATTCCATTGCCTGTCCACCACTTGCTATAGATCTCTTTAAAATCTTCAGTTTGGGGTGCCTGGGTGGCTCAGTGGGTTAAAGCCTCTGCCTTCAGCTCAGGTCATGATCCCAGGGTCCTGGGATTGAGCCCCACATCGGGCTCTCTGCTCAGCAGGGAGCCTGCTTCCTCTCTCTCTCTGCCGGCCTCTCTGTTTACTTGTGATCTCAGTTAAATAAATAAATAAAATATCAAAAAATATCTTGTCAGTTTGATGCATGTATAAAGCAAGCCCATTGTTCTTCATGTTATCTCGATAACTTGGGATGTGCTCAGTGATTTCTGAGGCTGATTTACTGTGACTTGCTCTAAGCACTTGCACAGATCTTGGGAGAGCCAGACTTACACATATTTATTTGTGGGAGCTCTTTCTATATTCTGGATACCAATCCTTTGCTCATGAGAGAATAAATCAACTGTTAGAAGCAGATCTGTTTCTGCTGTGAAGACCCACTGTGCTCTGAAGGAGGTGAGTCAGTGGGGAGGGATGACAGGAGAGACAGTGGTGGGGGATCCAGGAAACTCAGAAAGATTCTCAACTGTTTCATTTCCAGAACATTTGTTTGTATGTGGCCTGTCAGGATCATGTCTGAGACTGACAGTTGGCTGCTGGAAAGTGAATTTCTGAGCGATCTTTCAGTTCTCTATCTCCACAACAGATCTAGCAGAATCACCACTTTTATTTTCCCCATACAGTGGAGGAAGAACACAATTCCATGAGTTCTCTTGGGATATAAAAGAAATTCCAGGGGCACTTGTGCAGCTCAGCCAGTTAAATGTCTGCCTTCAACTGAGGTCATGATCCCAGGGTCCTTGGATGGAGTCCCACAACCAGCTTCCTGCTCAGTGGGGAGTCTGCTTTTCCCTCTCCCTCTGTCCCTCCCCCAGCTTGTTCTCTCTCTCTCTCTCAAATAAATAATATCTTTGAAAAAATTAAAAATAATAATAAAATTCCAAATTAAGTATATTGCATAATAAAGATAATATTTATTTAAATATATGTTCCTGGACATAATTTACTGAAGAAAACAATCACAGTATGCCAATGAGCCTGTTTCTCAGTACATACAAGAAAAAATCCCTGAGGATCTAGAGCTTCCATAAATATCTTTTTGGGGATACTGTCTGCAAGGACATGGTCCTCTTACTAAGAAGAATCCAATATTGCACAACCAAAGGACAAGATGGAAAATGTTCTCTTTGTAGAGATTCCCCGTTCAAGTATTTAACACTTCAGTGCAGGAATTCCATCACTAAGCACCGGGAGAATACGGCATAGAATATGCCAGTGAAAGTGCTGAACAGGAGAGGCAGGAAATGCAACAGGGACATGGGAGGTTCCCTGTACTGCACCAGGTGGCTGGAATGAAGTCTCTGGATTTGTAAACTTGGAAGTGCTGTTGGTCTAATGATGAACAGCAGCTCATCCAAAAGCAGCTGAACCAGAGGCATAATTGCTGAGCAGGTCCCCATTCTGAGGGGCTTCTCGGTGGACTTGGCAGCCTAAGAAAAGAACAGGTGTTTGTCTCTGTGGCTGAGGAAATCCTGGGTCCCCTGTCCTGGGGCTGCCCTTCAATAGCACTCCCCACCCCAGAGCCCAGCCCTCGCCCAGGGGCATGCATTTCCCCCAGCCATGACCCCAGCCCTGGGCCCAGCCACCTTTACAAACCTCCTCCCTCTTGAACCAAATCACTGAGTCAGCCCCAGGCCCTGTTACCAGTGGTCTGGGCTCAGGACCAAAGTGAGTAAGAAATGTGGTTCTCATGTGACTTGGGTTCCCATGCTCCCTCTCATGGCAGATCCCAAAGGACTTGCTGGGGGATGTGACAAAAGACAGGGGCCTGCACTTGACACCTCTAACCTTGGGGGACCCTATGGAAAATGTCCTTTTCCCTTCCCTTCTAGCCTCCTGGTGAGTAGAACACAGAGTTATTAGTCTGATGATCCTTGCCCCATCCCACCCATTCCTGGTCCGGCTCAGCTGGGAGCTCACAGGGGAGCTCAGTTAGCCCATCCCCCAGGTCAGCTCTGCTCAAAGCAGGGGCTGCTCAGGGGCTCAGGATCTGAGGTCTGCAGGAAGCTGGCTGCCAGGGACGGCACCAGCCTCAGTCAGGGTTCCCACTGTTGCACGGAGAACTGGCCTCCTTCTAGTCCCATCATGCACAGTCTCTACTGGGCACTTGCTGCCTCACATGCGAAGACCCAAGACATGTTCTGGCAGAACATGGCACTACTGTCCAGTCCTTTGAGTTGGTCTGCAGAGGCCTTCCCACTCCCTCTACCTGGGATGAGACCCTGGTCCCCTGTCCTTGTAACTGCCAGGAGGGAATCCCCTTCTCCTTGAGATGTCCCATGGAGCTGCCATGCTGCTCTCTCTCAAAGGGGAGTACAGCCCATGCTGTATGTGCCCGCTGTCCCCACCCCACACACCCTGGGCCCAAATTGACTTTCTCCAATGGAGAACCAGGTCAGAGCCAGGCCTGACTTCCCTCAATCCCTTTAGCACCAACAGGCCTTAAGCAGTGGTATGGGCCCCTCCCCTTTCCCAGTGGCCTATCAGTGAGTGAGGCCACATCAGAGCTCAGCGCTGAGCTAGTCCAAGCTGTTGCCAACACGTGATATGAGATCTCATTCATCTAGTCCCACTGCCCTCCAAGAAGGTTCAGGCAGTGGGCAGGGGTGAGGCTGGGAATTCACCGTTCCCTGTGCTCACACTAGGCCATCTGCCCCTCCCTTCCCTCTCAATCTGCTCTCACTACCTGTCGATCTAGTGGTCTCCCACAAGGATGCCCATTATGACCGCACAGCTGAGGAGCAGGGGGAAGATCCAGGTGCAGGATCCGAGGGCCGTGGCCTTGCCTGGGGCTGTACCTTGTCGCGTGGCTGGTGGCACTGAAATGAAAACACAAGGATCAGAGCCCCAGTCGGGACCCCAAACTGGGGGAAGATTCCTCAGCTCCTGTAGGTCCATCCTACCAGGCAGACGATGTCTATCACTGTCCTTGTGGCAGCTGCTATGACCAGTCTTGATGTTGGGAAGGGAGGAGGGGATGCGCCCTGTTCCCTAAGGACTCCTCCAGCCAAAAGGGGAAGCAGGGTTTGCAATGTAAGCCGTCGCTCCTGCTGTGACAGACAGGAGGTGATGCAGGATAAGGATGGTGACAGCGACCACCTCTCAGGAGCTGACAGTCCAGGTGGCACTGAAGGTTTCTGGCAATACACCAGGTGACATAAAAAAGATAGTAATTCTCAGATAAAGGAACGTAAGAACATCTCTGGAAACAGACTGATGCTCCCCTGTTTGGGGCAAGAAATCCAAGAAATACCCAAATACAAAGGTGTATGCATCAAGGAAGTGATTCCAGGAGGTGAGAAGGGAAAGGAAGAATTCTAGAACATTCCTGTAGCCATTATTCTGCCAAGAAGAATTTCCCATGGATGGATCAATTTCTCTCTACACACACACACACACACACACACACACACACACACACCACACTGTGGGGTAGGTCAAGGTCATTTCAGGAGAACCAGCACTCCATCCAGTCTTCTGAGTTACCTGTGGTCTCCCGGGTTTCATTCCAGTGCTCCCATACTTGCTGGAGCCAGCTCTTACAGTCTCCGTTTGACGTCCGCACAAGGAGCTTGGTCAGCTCTTTGTCATTGTCCAATGTGCCAATGAACTGTTGGCCTCCAGGAGAAACCACTGTCCAATTTCTCTTTTCTGGGTTGAAGCAGTGGCTTAACTCTCCATTGAAGGCAAACCGCCAGGATCCTCTGGTGTGTCCGTCGGCCCCACGCTCACACATCAGGCTGCCCTGCATGGTGAGAGACTCTGCCCCCGCCCCCACCAGGGGAAACAGGTCAGCCTCTGGTCCTGACCAATCCTTTGCCCCACCCGCTGTGCACTCCTCGGCTCCCCTTCCACGCTCCTGGTCCTGCTCTGGCCTCCTTGTCTGCCCTGGCTGCTGGGACCCACTTCGAAGTTTTACGTAAACACCAGAGCTCCCAGCCCTGCCAACGTGTTCTCCTTCTGCCCTGGACCTTCAGACTCACCACTGTTAGTGAAAATCTCCACTTTGATGTCCAGCAGTTTCTTTCTGAGCTCTTCCCTCAGGTCTTCCAGAGGTCCCATCTGTGTGTCCCAAAACGTTGTGTCCTTCAGCTTCATCCCCAGAGGACCAACGGGTGTGACCCGCTTGCTCCCACAGGCATAGGAAAGAAACTTATTTCCATTGACCTGGCCTCGAATCTCACACCATGGTTGTCCAGGCCTGGGGTGAGATGTGATGGAGAAATTGTAGGAAAGGGAAAGAGCATCTGTGAAGGGAAGACAGAGGTGGAGGTTGGGGCTGGAAGAGAAAGCAGCAGGCACCCCACTGCCGTCCAGGTGACAGCAGTCGCATCCCTGTAGGGCTGTGCTGGCAGAGTAAGGACTGTCCCTGTAATATGGTTCCCCGTAGCCTTGGAGGCCGGCGCTCTTCCCCTGTTGGGATTGGATCAGGATGTCTCTGCTTGGCAGGAAGTCACAGAGCCCCAGATAGGAACCCGCGCCTACCGGGCTGACACCCAGCATCACTCGGTCTCTACCCACTGCAGGCACAGGACAGCCTGGCTATGGCACGAAGAGGTCTACATGTCAGAGGACTGTCAGGACGCAGGCCAGTGTGCTGTAGGAAGATGAGGGGCACGGAGGGGGCTGCTCCTGAGGAGCTGAGGCAGGTTGGGGACAGGGTGAGGACAGAATCCAGAGTCAGGTGAGGGAGAGGTCGGGATCATGGGTCACAGGACTCAGCAGGGCCCTGGAGATCCTGATAACCTGCCCTTAGGATGGGTCTTCAAAGCCTGGAAAGGGTGGTCCACACGTCACAGGCTAGAGCAGCAGGCATTGCCAAGGCAGATAGAAGCTCAGAGAAGTGCATGTGACAGAACAGATATAGTAAGAAATGCCAAACACAAAACTAAAAACATGTCCTGCAACTACGCTCAAGGACAGGTCTGGAGGACTCTTACAAGGAAAATAAATAAATAGAAAAGTATCTTATCCTGGATGCAAGGACAGAGATGAGTACCAACCTTAAAGCCTCTCTCAGTGTGCAAGGATGTGATTAACCCTATTTGATTTTCATTGAAATGCCAGCCTGGTGAAAAGATTTTCAGTGTCTACTGAATATTGCATAGGACTCTGTTGTGACCACCCATCGTGCTGTTGTAGCCGACAAACAGCCACAGACAATCCATGGACAATGGTGCCGCTGGACCGGCTCCTTGGGCCCCAGGACCCTTAGAATCCACACCACAGAGCCCTGTGGGAAAAGGGGCTCTGTGCCCTTTGTGACATCCTGATCTGAATATCAGAAAGAGAGCCCTAGAGTTCCAGAGAGGCAATGACACAGGAGGGAAAGTCACACCCTGTCAAAGAGGCTGGGGGCACGTATGCTCCTGGGACTGGGAGCAAGGAGGTCTCTGGCCAGAGGATATTAGAGCTGTGCACCCTGACCTGGGAGGTGCTGGTGAAGGAGAGCCTGGTGTCCCACAGGGAGGGGGGAGGGGGTAATCCACTGCCCAAGTGTGCAGGCAAGTCCGTCCCACTTGGACTGGTTGACCGCGGTGGGGTAGGTGACTCATACCAGGAGAACCCTGGGAATGGCTTTGAGGCACGGGGTCCTGTGGAGGTCCCCTCCCTGGGAAAGCCTCGAGTCCTGCCCAGAATAGGTACAGGGGGACTCAGGTTCCACTGGGCTCCGAGGGGAGGCTCCAGGGGCTGGGGAGGACCGCAGATCTCCAGCGGGGCCCTCTCTCCCTTAGCTGTGCTCCCACTGCCATTGCCTGGACTCACTTTTGAGGTTTCTCACTAACCCTCAGCTTCCTCCTCCCCCCCACCCCAGCACCACTTCCTCCCCACCCCCTTTTTAAAAGAATCATTGGTTTACTTTAGGAAGTGGGAAGGGAAGGGGCAGAGGGAGAGGGAGAGAGTGAATCTCCCACAGAGCTCAAACTGAGCACAGAGCCCCAGGTAAGACTCCATCTAGGGACCCTGAGAGCAGGACCTGAGCCCAAATCAAGAGTCCCGCGCTTAACCCACTGAGCACGCCAGGTGCCCAGAAGCTGCCTCTGTTTTCGGCCCCTCTCCTGGCCCAGGCGACAACCGCCCACAGTCACCCTCCAGGCAGAAAGCGGCCCGCAGAGAATAACTGAGGAGTCCGGGTTAGAAGAAGATGCCAGAACCCCTCCCCGGACACCATTTCTGCTCCCCGGTCTTACCGCTCACCCCCCAACACCCGCTCCCACGCCCGGGTTCCGCCTCTGAACTCACGGCTGCGGCCTGCTGTAGCACAGACCGGCAGGAAAATCCAGAGCAGGAGGCCAGGACGGACGCTGGAGATGCCAGTCCAGCCCATTCGCCCCGTCAAGCTCACTGAAGCTCTACTCCACCGCGATCTGCAGTTTCTACAGAAAATTTCCACTTGGGACTTGACTCCGCCCTGGGACCCGCCCCCTCCCGCCGTATTTCCTAGAATATATCAGCCCTGCCTTGTGCTGAGGGTCTGCTCCTCTTTCACCCATTGTCCTGACCACCCTATCTTTCCCATCTTCATTTCCACCATCAGTATCTTCCCTTCTTATGGCCAACAGGTATAAGCTTCCAGTTATGAACTTAAAAAGATATGCGGGGGCGCCTGGGTGGCTCAGTGGGTTAAGCCTCTGCCTTTAGGTCAGGTCATGATCTCAGGGTCCTGGAGTCAGCTGGAGCCTGCCTCCCCCTCTCTCTCTGCCTGCTGCTCTGCCTACTTGTGATCACTTTCTCTCTGTCAAATAAATAAATAAAATCTTTTTTTTTTTTTTAAAGTCATGTGGATATAGGGTACAGCATGTTCCCTGTAGTTAAAGATTCTGTGTTGTATATTTCAAAGTCACTGAGAGAGTGGATCTCGAAACGAGACTTATTGTGCTGACCACTTCACAATATATACAAATATCCAACCATTATCTTGTACATCTGAAACTAATATAATGCTGTATATCAATTATATCTCAATAAAAAATAAATTCAAAAAGAAAAAAATAGTACAAAACTGGATTTTCTTCCCTTCCTGTTCCGAAGGCTGGAACATTGAGAGCAAGGCATCCTCAGAGCCATGTTCTGTCTCCAGGCTTCTGGGTGTTTCCTGCCATGCTTGGCATTCATTGCCTCTGGTCGGCTGCCCTCTAATGTCTGTCTCTGTTGTCACAGGGCCAACTTCCCTTTCTGCCTCCGTGTATCCACGTGACTTCTTCCATGTTTGTCTCTGGTCCCTTCTTACAAGGACAACAGTCCTACTGGATGGTGTTTCACCCTAATGACCTCATCTTCATGTGGATAAGCTGCAAAGGACCTATGTCCATATAAAATCAACTTCCCAAGACCAGGAGTTAGGACTTCAGCATAACTTTTGGGGGACCACAATTCAGCCCATAATAAAAGTCATAGACTCTATCATCCCACAGCTATCCACCAAAAAAAGAATCATCCCTTTTTTCTTTACCGCCAAAGTTTCTTATTGAGATATTAATGACATATAACAAATTATTTTGAGGTGTGCATGAGTCAATATTTGTATATTATTAGCTATATTTCTGCACCATTATTATACATTACATCTCATGACTTATTTATTTTATCACTGGAAGTTTCTACTTTCTGGCCACAAGAAGGGATGATTATTTGGAAAGTGGGAATGAAGACGGAAAAGACAGGTTGGGAGGAGAATGGGGTGAAGAAGGAAAGAAGGGCAGGAGAGAAGATTGATGTATTTCAGGAAATATGGCCTGGCAGGAGTAAGCAGGTGCTTTGATGCTGGCTGGGGTCCCAGAGTGGGTGTGACAGGGTTTCCTCACAGCCTCCTCAAATTGCTGAGGAAAGTGTCTACCACACTCCTTCTGGGAGCACATAGGGAGAAACAGGGAGGGGAGAGGGAATGGGGTTAGGACTGTGGCAGGAGTGGAGGGGTGGGGGGAAACCATATGGGAGCAGTTTAAAAACCCTGTTGATGGCTCCTGCCCAGTCATCAATCTTCCCCAGCCTTGCTTCTGCCTTAGGTTTTTGTTTGTTTGGGTTTTTTTTGTGTGTGTTTTTTTTCAGTGACTTTGGCCTCTGGGCAAAAGGAAGATGGAAAATATTTTTTCAACTTGAAAAAAATACTGCCAGGAGATGGGAGCCAGAGGGCAGGACAGGGAGAGAGTGCCTGGTGGGAAGCAAGGCTTAAGACTTCTCCAAACTAAAGAGTTTTAGAAAAGTCAGCCCGACTCCACACAGATTATTTGCCAGGTCAGGAGGTTGGGGGAGGGCAGAGGGCAGGCACACCTGTGGCTGACATTACTCCCATTTGGGTGAGAACAGCACAGGCTCCCTATGAGATGCCAACTGGAGGAGGAGGCCATCCAGGAACTAAGAAGAGAGGGTCTAGGGTTTAATCCCAGGGAAAGGAGCTGCACTCACAGCATATACAGCCTTCTTTCTGGACAACTCGGCCTCACCCCTGCAACGCATTACCACCTAGCCAGTACTGCGACTGTCCACCAGTCTGCCAAGCCAGCTGCTTCCGAAGGACGGAGAACATGGGAAGGCCAGTAAGTCCATGAGCAATGGGTCCACTGCCACATTTCTTTTCTTGTGAAGCGAGTTCCTTGATCAGAGCAACAGGGTAGGGAAGACAGTGAGGGTGGGGTAAAGAATTATGTAGGTCCACCGATGGTAGTTTTGGTAAAATCATTGCAGGCAAAGAAGACAAACCAATATCCGCAGTAAGTATCTATTTCAAAAAAAAGAGGAATGCTGTGCCTTACTGTGATGAAAGTGGCCCAGGGTCATGAACCTGCCAGCAGGCTGGTCACCCTGGGGAACGGTGCCATATCAGGGCACAGTGTTGGTCTCTGTGGCTGGCAGGCTGGGCACTCAGCAGTGGGCATGGCCCGCTCAGCCTCCATGGACCTAGCAGCAGCAGGACTGTGCTGCTAAGCCCGTGCCTGACATCCATTCCTGCCCCTTTGTTCTGAGCCCACTTGGCAACGAGGTCTGTCCCAGGGAAACAGGGTGACTGATAGCCCCAGGATGGTTATCCTAGCGACTTGATTCTTAAAAATTCTCCTCTTCTGAGGTCACCCTTTGGGGAGCATTCCCGTGGGACACAAATATCCTTCTGTTCTCAGAGAATTCTATCCACATACCTCTCCCCCAAATTTCTATGTCACAAGTTTCCAATTGGATTTTCCAAGTCCCTGGCCATCCAGCCAAACCATTGAAATGGGCATCTACTTGCATACGTGTGCATTTCTCCTTCCCAGCAAACTGTACCCCTGGGGTACCGCTCAGCGTTGTGCCCACTGAGAACATTTCCCTCACCCACTGTCCTACGGGAATAGTCCGGAGAAGGGCTATGATGAGGAAGCTGTTCCCTTTCAGGCAGGACCTGTGGCTCATACAGAAGCATCTGGAAACCAGTCACCAGTCCTCTCTTCCTCTGACACTGATAGTTGGGAGCTTCCCATGAGGCCTAGGTACAGGCTGGGAGAAGGAAGCTGTGGGGTAGGAGTGGGGACCACAAGCATTCAGGCAACTTCTTTAGGGAACTTGCTTGTGCCCTGGGGCCTGATCAGACCAGATCATGTACCTACGGCTTCCATTTTCCATTCCTTCTAGAACTGCCTCTTTTCCCAAATTTTGTGAGTACACAGAGTTGGAAGGTAACTGAGCATGAATATTGTTTACAAAAGCTCTTGCAGAAAATTTGTCATGGGGCCATTTGAGATGAATAAAAACATCATGAAATGATGGGGGCCCATGGAATGAGATGGCACAAATTTATGGCTGAACCCATCAGCCATGTTTGTCGCGGCTGCTGATTTTGGTGCTAGGCATTATTGTAAGGTCCTTAGACACGTGAACTCACTCTCCTCACAACAGCCAAAGATCTGGGTTCCGTTATGATCCCCAGGGTACTAGAAGACTCTGTGAGAGAAAGCAATCTGCCCTAAAGGGCCTTGCCACAAATGAGTCATGGAGCCATGTCCAAGAGTCTCAGAGAAATACGTAGCAGACACCATTAAAATGGTCATTTGTTCTTCTGGGATATTGTTGTGGGCAAGTGATCCATACTAAAGAAAAAGTAGGAGCCTGAAAATTTATCGTGCCATTATCTATAATGATGAAAAAATTCATAAAGTATATGTCCGATAGCAGAGGTTAAAGATTAAAGTGGCAACTGTGAAGTTTATGTGGTAACATAACTAGATATGTTACTAGAATAGATAAGTAAATGTAATTATTTATTGCTATTTATTATTTATATAAATATTTATTGTTATTAATGTTACTAGAATATATGAATAAATATCAATAAATAGAACATATTGATAAGTTCGTATACTAATTGAGGATATAAATTTACATTTCCTATAACTGGATATACTTTGGGAACACCCAAAGTATATTTAGAAAGATCTGGGCTGACATCCAAACTGACAAAGTGATCATTTGCATCATCTTGGGCAATGAAGCCTCTGACTGTCATTTCCTCACGAGTCTGATGCAAATGATAATACCTACCCCAGACATTTGTGACATTAAGTTGAGTGACATTAAGGCTCATGAGCACTGTGCCTGGTGCCTGGTACAAAGAAATCACCCAATAAATGGCACCTCTTACTTATTACCATCAGCTCATACAGAGAAAGACCATAATGACACACACCAAAAATGATGATAGTCATACTGGGGTTGTGAATAATCGTTTCCTGAAGTGTTACAATTAGGAAAAAGACACAATGAAAAAAGAAAATCACAGAAACCAACCAAATACATGGATTTTGACACATAGTATCTAAGCCTCTTCCCTTAGTCTGGCCCCACTGCTGTGTCCTGACTTCAGGGGTCTCTGTTAATTTCTCAGGCTCCACTGTATCATTTGTGTCCACACAGTACAGATCTAGATTGCAAAACCTCCTTGTTATTAAGGCTCCATTCACAGCAGTGTGTTGTCAATCAGATTACCTAACAATATTCTTATCTGTATAAAATGTCTTAACTTGATATGCTTCAAAATGGGTCTGAGTCTCGTTTTACCTCTGATAAAGTGTGTTTAGTTTTCAAAAGAAGTCAGTGTTTCTATAGTACTTAACACTCATTTACTGCAGTTTAGGATGAAAATTCAAATTTACCTTTATCTTGTTTTTTATCCACAAGTCAAGTGTTTTTAAGACTTTTTTTTTTTTTTTTTTTTTTTTTTGTGGAGACAGGGAGAGTGGAGGCAGGGGAAGAGGCAGAGGGAGAGAATCTCAAGCAACCTCCATGCCCTGTGCAGAGTCCCATGCCAGTCTCCATCTCAGGACCCTGAGATCATGACCTGAGCCAAAATCAAGAGTCAGACACTTAACCGACTGAGCCACCCAGGCAGCTCTTCAAGATTTTAAGTAATCCCCACACCCATCGTGGTGCTGAAGCTCACAACTCTGAGATCAAGAGTCCCTCTCTCCACCGACTGAGCCAGCCAGGTGACCCAGCAAGTCAAATACTTTTAAATGGTAGCACACTCCTTTCCTCTTCTGATCATTGTTTATTTTTAAGACGTGTTCCTGGGTAGTTAAGCTCTGACTTATTTCAGAATACATTACGCAACATAATTTGCCCGGACTTGGACTGAGGAGGGAATGTATCTCTCTTGCTTCCATTACAAAGTGTGGAAGATGTAAGGGTTTTCTATGCTCATAAATCATATCTTAAAGCTTACCTAAAGAAAAGCAAACAAGTAAAACAATGATTATTTTCTCCTACTTCTTCCAGGAGAGGCAGGATGAATTAGTTTTGTAATTATGTGGGATATTTCAGAACTTACCTAATTTTTCCAATTTAAGACTTTGGGGTTACATCTTTGAGAGCTTAAAAATATAGCATTCATTGTTATTTATATCATACAGGTATATTTTAGTTTGTTTACTTACAAAAAGTATTTTAAAATAAATTTTCAAGCAAATAGTTGCTAACTATAATGTATTACTGCAGATTATAAGATGATTTCCAGAATTATAAGTGGTAAATCCTTGTGTGGAAAGCAGTGAAACTTCCAGAGCCAAAAGAAAGTTCTCTGTAACACTCTGTAAAATAGCCTATTAGTAGTGAAATTGTCACCTCTTTCCTTACCTGGGAGAAGCAGAATAAAGACCTCAGACACTAAGTCTTTGTTCTGAGATGGAAAAGGCAAAACAAATTTCTTCTTAGGCAAAGGTTGCTTGTTTAAGGTGGCTTATTTAAATCTGGTTTATGAGTCCTCATTGTTTTAAATGACTCTAAAGATGGGACTTGTCTTAGAGTGCCTGGGTGGTACAGTCAGTTAGGCATCCGACTCTTAATTTCAGCTTAAGTTGTGATCTCAGGGTCATGCCCCATGTCCTGCTTTATGTCCATCCTGTACTCAGGGTTCATACAGTCTTTGACTTGCCTGGACCCTTAATCAGCATCTTACCCAGCCCCCATCCATCTAGGAGCCCTTCCAATGGTTTTCCACTGTCTGCCTCTTATTTCTGGAGGTGAATGCTGGCTACTTCCCATCACATCCTATAACAGCTTTCATCACCTCTAATTATTAGGCCAGCGGGATGTACCTCCTGTTACTTCTGTGTACTGGGTTAGATCTTCTCTTTGGAAAAGGACCCAACACATCCTTTTATTCTGTGTATCAACCACTGAAGTTTTTGGGGAAAAAAAATGAGAGGCACTTGGGTGACTCAATCACTTAAGCATCCACCTTTGGCTCAGGTCATGGTCCCAGGGTTCTAGGATCGAGTCCTACATCAGGCTCCTGCTAAGCGGGAGCCTGCTTCTCACTTTCCACCCCACTGATGCTCTCTTCTCATTATCTCTTGTCTCTCTCTCTCAAATAAAGAAATAAAATGATTTAAAAAGAAAAAGAAAAAGACTGGGTGGCTCAGTCAGTTAAATGTCTGCCTTTGGCTCAGGTCATGATCCTGGGGTCCTAGGATTGAGTCTCCCGTTGGGCTCCTTACGCAGCAGGAAACCTGTTTCTCCCTCTCCCTTTGCCCTTCCCCCTGCTTGTACTCTGTTTCTCTTACTCTCTCAAATAAATAAATAAAATCTTAAAAAAAAAAAAAAACTTGACACCCTTATGAAGCCCATATGTAAACTGTGGTTCTTCCTGACACAGACTATGACTTCCTGTGACCCAGACATTATCTGTACTTCTACTAATGAAGCTTAATCTACATAAACTATTTTAGTAGCTGCTTCACACAATAGACTCCGGTTGAGTTTTCCATTAGCAGAATTACCTAAAACCTGCTTCATCCTTCTGCACGGACTCCTACCCTGATGGTCTCTTTGTTCTGTGTTTGTATAATTGATTTATTGAACCCAAGTGCAGGACCTTAAGTTTATCCTTTTTACATCTCAGCCTTTTGGTTTTCATCTACAACAGAGATAATTTTGAAATTTGAGAGTCATCCAGCATATTTATTATCCTTCGATGCATTGTGTCAGCTGCAAAATGAATGTATCTTGATTTAATCTTTGAGAACCGAGGTTGTTCAGGAAAGGTAGACAGACAAGCCATCGATCATACCACTAAGAGAGAGCTCCCTTGAGATGGACACTGACTGGTAATTGGCACTTCTGGGACATATTTGTTCAAGCAGCTATAAATCTGCCTCCATTATCATCTAGCTTTGACTATTTGCTACTAAAAGCTTTATTCTGTACGCAATGAATTGCATATATGAGTGCTGAATAAAAATAATACTGATGATTCAGTATTTAATTTGTTGAAGATATTTATAAAGGCCTTACAAAATTAGGCATTTCTCATGGGCTTTTACATCTGACTGCTCTGCCATCAAGAAGGAAATATGGACCACCTCCCCAGCCAAGTATATAATGTGCTGGCAGACAGATCTAGAGTTATACAACCATAACCTAAGTGACAGAGTCTGCGGTAAGAGAGCCATTTGTTACCGAACTGTGACTGTCTTATAATGGTATACACTCACGAATGCCCCCAAAAGGAAACTGTTGTCCAACTGTGACTTCATCATAATAAAGCTGTCATTGACTGAACTACGCACTCAATGCCAGGCCTTTTGGATCCCTCTGCCATCCTCAGCATAGCCTCCCAAGCAGGCCCATCCCCATCTTGTGGATTAAAATTATAGTAAAACATCCTTAAAGACTTTGAAGTGGCAAGAGATTACTGAGTACCTTTCAAGGAAATGCTGGGGGTCATGGAGCAGGTCCTTCAAGGTTAGCATTTAGAGATTATAGAAAACAGACTGTAATGCAAATGAGTCTTGTCCATAGAAATGCAAATAGATTTTTTCATGGAGAGATGCAATTGTGCAACTGATTTCCTCCCTGTGGAAAAGTAGATTTCAAACATGACATTTTAACACCTGTAGGTATTCATCTATTAATCCAGGCATGTTGGTGCCTAATAGGTACTAACAGGAAACTTGTTTCAGCTTTGCCTCTCCCAGCAACTTCCTTTAAGCATTCTTGGCTGCTTATAACTGTCTGTTCATCAAATTCTCCTTTGTTTGTTTGTTTAAAAATTTTATTTTTGTGAGAGAGAGAGAGCAAGCAAGCAGGGCGAGGAACAGAGGGAGAGGGACAAGCAGACTCTGCTCTGAGTGCACAGCCCAACACAGGGCTCTATCCCAAGACCCCAGGATCACAACCTGAGCTGAAGGCAGCCGTTTAACCGAGTGAGCCACCCAGGTGCCCCGTACACACGTTTATTCACTTTTTTTTAGTATAATGAATACACGGTGTTCTAGTTTCAGGTGCGCAATAGAGAATTCAAGAATTCTCTACGTTACTCAGTGCTCCTGGTGATGAGTGTGCTCTTAATCCCCTTCACCTATTTCACTCGTCCCCAAGACCCCTCTGCCAACCACCAGTTTGTTCTCTGTATTTAAGAATCTGGTTTTTGTTTTTGTTTCTGGTTTTTCTTGTTTTGTTTCTTAATTTCAATGAGTGAAATCCTGTGGTATTTGTCTTTTTCTCTCTGATTATGTCACCTAGCCGAATACCCTTTAGGTCCCCATCCACATCGTTGCAAATGACAAGATTTCACTCTTTGTTATGGCTGAGTAATATTCCATCGCATCTATATACCACCTCTTTTTTATCCATTCAGCTACAGAGGGGCCCTTGGGCTGCTTCCATATCTTGGCTGTTGTAAATCATGCTGCTGCAAACAAAGGGGCTCATGTATCTTTTTGAATTAGTGTTCCGTTTTCTTTGGGTAAATACCCCTATAGTGGAATTACTAGATCACGCGGTAATTCTGTTTTTAATTTTTTGAAGCAACTCCGTGTTGTTTCCCACAGTGATTATACCAGTTCACATTGGCGCCAACAGTATACGAAGATTCTTTTTTTCCCACGTCCTCGTCAGCACTTGCATTGCTTGGTTTTCTGTGTTTAGCCATCTGACAGGTGTGAGGCGAGAGCTCATTGTGGTTTTGATTTGCATTTCCCTGATGGTTAGTGGTGTTGAGTATCTCATCATGTGTCTGCTGACTATTTATGTATCTTCTTTGGAAAAATGTCTTTTTAGGTCTTCTGCCCATTTTTAATCAGGTTGTGTTTTGTTTCTTTGTGGGGGTATTTGGTGTTAGGTTACGTTCTTTATACATTTTGGGTGTTAACCCATTACTGGATATATCATTTGCAGATATCGTGTTAACCCATTACTGGATATATCATTTGCAGATATCGTCTCACATTCAGTAGGATGCCTTGTCATTTTAATGATGGTTTCATTTACTGTACAAATGTTTTTTACTTTGATGTGTCCCAATACCTTAATTTTGTGTTTGTTTCCCTTGCCTGAGGAGGCATATCTAGAAAAATGTTTCTACAGCTGACATTAAGGAAATCACTGCCTATGTTCCCTTCTAGGGTTTTATGGTTTCAGATCTCACATTTAGGTCCTTAATCTGTTTTGAGTTTAGTTTTGTGTTTGGTGTTAGAAAGTGGTCCAGTTTCATTCTTTGTACATGCGCCTGTCCAGTTTTTCCAACACCATTTATTGAAAAGACTATCTTTTCCCCATTGTATATTCTTGCTTCATGACCATATTGTTGTGGCTTTAGTTTCTGATTTTCTATCCTGTTCCACTGATTTATGTGAATATTTTTGCGCCAGCACCATACTGTTTTGATTGCTACAGCTTTGTAATATGTCTTGAAATCTAGGATTATGATACCTCCAGCTTTGTTCTTCTTTCTTGGAATTGCTTTGACCATCCTACAACATTGGGATTTTTTGTGGTTTCATATAAATTTTAGGATTATTTGTTCTAGTGTTGTGAAAAACGCTATTGATATTTTGATAGGGACTTTGGATTGCTTTAGGTAGTATAGACATTTTCACAATATCCGTCCTTCCAATCCATGAGCATGGAATGTTTTTCCATTTGTTTGTGTCAGTGTCAGTTTCTTTCATCAGCATCTTAGAATTTTTGGACAAATCTTTCATCTCCTAGATTAAGTTTATTCCTAGATATTTTATTCTTTTTGGTTCAATTGGGATTTTTTCCCTAATTTTTCTCTTTTCTATTTCATTATTAATGTATAGAAATACAACAGATTTCTGAATATTAATTTTATATCCCACAAATTTACTGAATTCATTTATCAGTTCTAGTAGGTTTTTTTGGACATTTATTCACTTTTAACAAAATTAGGAACACATTATATTTACAAAACTTTTATTTTTTTCAGGAGTATATTTGTGTGTTATTACATATCCATCAAAAACAAAAACTTTTTAAAGAAACAAACACCCAAAAAAACTGATTCGTAAATACAGAGAACAAAATGATGGGTGCTAGAGGGGAGGTGGGTGGGAATAGGAGAAGAGAGAAAACAGTATTTGAAAAGTCCAGGGTGGAGAAAGTGGGAAGAGAAGGACAGAACTTTAAAAATGTCTGGAAGGGCCCTCTCAGCATGCGGTTTGTTGAGACATCAACTATCTCCTCCATCCCCATCCCTAAGACCCCCACACTAGTGTCCCCAGCCTCTGATTTCCTGCAAGGTAAGTTATCCTCTACCCAGCATAACGTAAATAGATTTTAATATGCACCACTGTTGGCAACCTGTGCCCGGGTTTTTCAAGGATTATCAGCTAGCACGATACATATGGACAAGTTAAATTTTCTGCCACTTCCTTCCCCCACGGACATGTTGTGAGGATAAAAGAAACTTAACTCATTGAAGGTATGTTCAAAACAAATGAGGATTAATACTGATAATGTAGTACAGAAAGTGAGGAAATGCAGTTTTTCATGTGTCATGTTAGCAAGGTGAAAAAATGTAATTACTGTACAAAGTGCAGAGAAACAAGACTGGTGCAATTTGGGTGGGATTTGATTTTGTACAGTCGTGGACGCCTGGGTGGCAGCTTCAGTGAAGCCACTGACTCTTGGTTTTGGTTTCTGCTCTGGTGGTGTTCTCAGGGCCCTGAGATCAAGCCCTGCTCCGGGCTCCCCTCTCACTGGGGAATCTTCTTAAGACTTACTTTCTCTCTCTCTCTCTCTGCTTCTCCCTCTGTGAGGGCTCCCTTTAAAATAAATAAATCTTTATAAAAAATTTAGTACAATCTTCTAGAGGGCAGGTTCTGAAGCATTAAATCTGCATGTGGCCTGATTCAGTTATCACACAATTAGGAATTTCTGGGGCATCTGGGTGGCTTAGTCCTTAAGCATCTGCCTTCGGCTCAGTCATGATCTCAGGGTCCTGGGATGGAGTTCTGCATCAGGCTCCCTGATCAGTGGGAAGCCTGCTTCTCCCTCTCCTACTCCCTCTGCTTTTTCCCTCTCTCACTTTCTGTCTGTCTGCCAAATAAATAAAATCTTAAAAAAAAGAAAAAAAAGGAATTTCTCCTAAGCGTGTTACTAAGGATAAAACCAAGGACATGCACAAACACTGGGTGAGGTGGGGAATGCCTGCTCTGTGCCCTCTGCACTGGGGTCCAGGCTGCCCAGCGCCGCCTGCGCTCAGCAGGCAGAGGCTCAGTGGCTGGATTGTTAGATGCACCTGCATCTGCAGAGCCTGTCCCCTGGGTGCTCAGGACACTCAGGAGCAAGGCTGACCTCTCCTCTCTGACCCAGCCAGAGGAAACAAATCTGCCTCCAGCACTGCAGACTGCTAGAGAAGTGGTGGACCCACATTCACAGTGAGTCCAGTGTTTTTGAAACTTGAGGATTCATGTCCAGCCCAGCAGGTCAACCAGATTCCCTAAGGATCCAGATGGGGGGCACCTGGGTGGCTGAGTCCTTAAGCGTGTGCCTTCAGCTCTGGTCATGATCCCAGGGTCCTGGGATCCAGCCCCATTTCAGGCTCCCTGTTCAGCAGGACGCCTGCTTCTCCGTCTCCCTCTGCCCCTGCTTGTGTTCCCTCTTTCACTGTGTCTCTCTCTGTCAAATAAATAAATAAAATCTTAAATTTAAAAAAGAAAGGATCCAGAGGGAGCACAGACTTGGGGGAATGTGGGATTTCTGTAGGTCACATGGGGCTCATTCCACACTTTCTCACATTCCCCACTCTCCCCAAATGTGCCAAAGCTTCCCCTTCAGCTTCTCTCTGGCAGTAGCTTCAGGGAGCAACTGTGACCTTGGCTTTATTGTGGGAGGTGTTTTATCCAGAGACGATATCCTTATAAATGGTATTCAAAGGGGTTTTTTCATGTACCCTGAATTTTTTGTGGGTATTTCATCTTTTCATTATGCTGGATTGTCTCTTTTCATATTGAGAAAACAACCTGAAACTATAAAACATTTCTGGGAAGGTAGTTTGAATTTGTTGAAGCCTGATAAGCAGCATAGCTGAATAGCCTGTTCAGCTCTAACAAAATCAGCTGTTTTTGGAAATGGACAGATCTTATCCTAGAACGATCCAGAACATTTCCTGAAGAGAGCTCCCTCTTCCCGACTTTGCAACATGCACTGTGCTCTGCCAGTGAATAGTGACAAAGAACAATTCTGTTTGTGTTAGTTGGCAGGTGGTCGCAGGAAGCCATAGAACATTCTGGAAGGCAAGCCCATACTGTAGCCACTTTTCCAGCTGGTATTTCCACCTTCCTTCCAGAACATGCCTGCATGTTCTATGGTGACTGAAAATGAAATTAAAACAACTCATATCCAGCTTCCAACTCCTTCTGTGAATGCAAGGCTATGCGTGTATGCGTAACACAATAGGTCATTCAGAAAAGGGAAAAATCTTTTCCTAAGACGTTAACTTTTCTAAAAGGGTTATTAGAAATAACTTATTTACAGGAGCAAATGCCATCTTTGTCTTGTTTGTTCTGACTTGCCACTCTCGTTAGAGCCTACTGTAGGACATGTGGAAGTGAAGTGTTTCTCTCTGGTGTTCCAGACGTTGACGTCTAGGAAAAGTGAACCAGTCTGAGAAATCACAGTGAATTCCTCCCTGAAATGTAGAAAACAGAAATTCACATTTCAAACACTGACTTGGGCAGGACAAATCCCCTGAAAATTCTAGTCTGTGGCAACTGTGTCTTCTTAAGTCTCCTGTGCACTGCCCTCTCCCTAATGCCAGATCCCTCCTGCCTCCTACAGCACTGGCTTCCTCTCCCCAAGGAGTGAGGGCTGCTAAGAAAATACTCCTCACAGTTGGCAATTGGAGATGCAGGATGAATTTGTCTAGTTTTCCACATGAGCCCATCCCCAAGGCCAGATCCCCTAAGTACAATTAACCTCTTTCTCCACTGCATCCTTGATAGACCTTTGTCTCAGACTTCCTAAGGAAATACCTACATTTGTGGGTTTTGCCTAGGGATTTTGATTTGCCTAAATAGGAGTAAATAAATATGGTCTCAACTCTAAGTTCATGGATCTGTGGCTCTGAGAGCAGTGTGGCTGAGTAGAGACGCTCCAACTCTGGACCAGTCCTGGGGTCTCATTCCAGCACCATGAGTTACTAGGATCCAAGGAATTAACTGCTCTCAACTTGCCTGTGAGAGGACAACAATATCTTCTCACAGTGTTGCTACAAGGATCGCATGAGACATTGTATGGAGATATTATCTAGGTCTCTCAGCAGCTGTTTCTGCCTGATGAATTTTTGCTGGAGCCATTCGAGGGCAGTGGTGTTTACTAGGAACCTCGGGTAAGAGAGCGACAAGCCTGTAAGACAGTTAATTGAAATAAAAAAAAAAAAACAGTGCAGTGGCGCCCCCAATACTGAGTTCCTCCTCAGAATGAGGGTGAGCCATCGCTCATCTCCGT
This sequence comes from Martes martes, assembly GCF_963455335.1. Taxonomy (NCBI): domain Eukaryota; kingdom Metazoa; phylum Chordata; class Mammalia; order Carnivora; family Mustelidae; genus Martes; species Martes martes. The sequence continues at coordinate 16,428,081 of NC_137893.1, forward strand.
CGGAAAGAGACGGTTAGAGGGGGATTGGGAATGTAGTTATTTTATATTTTTCTAGATGGTTAGAGGGGGATTGGGAATGTAGTTATTTTATATTTTTCTACTGGGTAAAAGACAAATGAACTAATCCTCTGAAAAGAATTGGAGGTTGGTAAATTTTGGTGTTCTTACTCATGGCTCATTATTTTTATTTTTTTATTTATTTTTATTTTATTTTTATTATTTTTTTAAAATTTTTATTAACATGTAATGTGTTATTAGCCCCAGGGCTACAGGTCTGTGAATTGCCAGGTTTATACACTTCACAGCACTCACCATAGCACATACCCTCCCCACTGTCTATAACCCCACCACCCTCTCCCTACCCCCCTACCCCCGGCAACCCTCAGTTTCTTTTGTGACATTAAGAGTCTCTTATGGTTTGTCTCCCGCCCGATCCCATCTTGTTTCATTTATTCTTTTCCTACCCCCCAAACCCCTCAAGTTGCCTCTCAACTTCCTCATATCAGGGAGATCATATGATAATAGTCTTTCTCTGATTGACATATTTTGTTAAGCCTAATACCCTCTAGTTCCGTCCACGTCGTTGCAAATGGCAAGATTTCATTTCTTTTGATGGCTGCATAGTATTCCATTGTGTATATATACCACATCTTCTTTATTGACTCATCTGTTGATGGACATCTAGGTTCTTTCCATAGATTGGCTATTGTGGACACTGCTGCTATAAACATTCGGATGCATGTGACCCTACGGATGACTACATTTGTGTCTTTAGGGTAAATACCCAGTAGTGCAATTATGGGTCGTAGGGTAGCTCTATTTTCACCTTTTTGAGGAACCTCCATGCTGTTTTCCAGAGTGGTTGCACCAGCTTCATTCCCACCAACAGTGTAAGAGGGTTCCCCTTTCTCTGCATCCTCGCCAGCATCTGTCATTTCTTGACTTGATAATTTTAGCCATTCTGACTGGTGTGAGGTGGTATCTCATTGTGGTTTTGATTTGTATTTCCCTGATGCTGAGTGATGTGGAGCACTTTTTCATGTGTCTGTTGGCGATCTGGAGGTCTTCTTTGCAGAAATGTCTGTTCATGTCCTCTGCCCATTTCTTGAATGGATTATTTGTTCTTGGGTGTTGAGTTTGATAAGTTCTTTATAGATTTTGGATACTAGCCCTTTATCTGATATGTCGTTTGCAAATATCCTCTCCCATTCTATCAGTTGTCTTTTGGTTTTGATGACTGTTTCCTTTGCTGTACAGAAGCTTTGGATCTTGATGAAGTCCCAATAGTTCATTTTTGCCCTTGCTTCCCTTGCTTTTGGTGATGTTCCTAGGAAAAAGTTGCTGCAGCTGAGGTCGAAGAGGTTGCTACCTGTGTTCTCCTCAAGGATTTTGATGGATTCTTTTCTCACATTGAGGTCCTTCATCCATTTTGAGTCTATTTTTGTGTGTGGTGTAAGGAAATGGTCCAGTTTCATTTTTCTGCATGTGGCTGTCCAATTTTCCCAACACCATTTGTTGAAGAGACTGTCTTTTTTACATTGGACATTCTTTCCTGCTTTGTTGAAGATTAGTTGACCATAGAGTTGAGGGTCTATTTCTGGGCTCTCTATTCTGTTCCATTGATCTATGTGTCTGTTTTTGTGCCAGTACCATACCGTCTTGATGATGACAGTTTTGTAATAGAGCTTGAAGTCTGGAATTGTGATGCCACCGACTTTGGCTTTCTTTTTCAATATTCCTTGGGCTATTCGAGGTCTTTTCTGATTCCATTTAATTTTAGGATTGTTTGTTCCATTTCTTTGAAAAAAATGGATGGGATTTTGATAGGGATTGCATTAAACGTGTAGATTGCTTTAGATAACATAGATATTTTCACAATATTTGTTCTTCCAATCCATGAGCATGGAACATTTCTCCATTTCTTTGTGTCTTCCTCAATTTCTTTCATGAGTACTTTATAGTTTTCTGAGTATAGATTCTTTGCCTCTTTGGTTAGGTTTATTCCTAGGTATCTTATAGTTTTGGGTGCAATTGTAAATGGGGTTGACTCCTTAATTTCTCTTTCTTCTGTCTTGTTGTTGGTGTAACGAAATGCAACTGATTTCTGTGCATTGATTTTATATCCTGACACTTTGCTGAATTCCTGTACAAGTTCTAGCAGATTTAGAGGGGAGTCTTTTGGGTTTTCCACATAAAGTATCATATCATCTGGAAAGAGTGGGAGTTTGACTTCTTCTTTGCCGATTTGGATGCCGTTAATTTCTTTTTGTTGTCTGATTACTGAGGCTAGGACTTCTAGTACTATGTTGAATAGCAGTGGTGATAGTGGATATCCCTGCCATGTTCCTGACCTTAGGGGAAAAGCTCTCAGCTTTTCTCCATTGAGAATGATATTTGCAGTGGGGTTTTCATGGATGGCTTTGATGATATTGAGGTATGTGCCCTCTATCCCTACACTTTGAAGAGTTTTGATCAGGAAAGGATGCTGTAGTTTGTCAAATGCTTTTTCAGCATCTATTGAGAGTATCATATGGTTTTTGTTCTTTCTTTTATTAATGTATTGTATCACATCGATTGATTTGCAGATGTTGAACCAAACTTGCAGTCCTGGGATAAATCCCACTTGGTTGTGGTGAATAATCCTTTTAATGTACTGTTGGAGCCTATTGGCTAGTATTTTGGTGAGAATTTTCACATCTGTGTTCATCAAGGATATTGGTCTATAATTCTCTCTTTTGAATGGATCTTTGTCTGGTTTTGGGATCAAGATAATGCTGGCCTCATAAAATGAATTTGGAATTTTTCCTTCCATTTCTATTTTTTGGAACAGTTTCAAGAGAATAGGAATTAATTCTTCTTGAAATGTTTGGTAGAGTTCCCCTGGGAAGCCATCTGGCCCTGGGCTCTTCTTTTTTGGGAGATTTTTGATGACTGCGTCAATCTCCTTACTGGTTATGGGTCTGTTCATGTTTTCTATTTCTTCCTGTTACAGTTTTGGTAGTTTATATGTCTCTAGGAATGCATCCATTTCTTCCAGATTGTCAAACTTGCAGGCGTATAGTTGCTCATAATATGTTCTTTTAATTGTTTGTATTTCTTTGATGTTGGTTGTGATCTCTCCTCTTTCATTCATAATTTTATTTATTTGGGTCCTTCTCTTTTCTTTTTGATAAGTCTGGCCAGGGTTTTGTCAATCTTATTAATTCTTTCAAAGAACCAGCTCCTAATTTCATTGACTTGTTCTATTGGTTTTGTTTTTGTTTTTGTTTTTGTTTTGTTCCTATTTCATTGATTTCTGCTCGAATCTTTATTATTTCTCTACTGCTGCTGGGTTTAGCCTTTCTTTGTTGTTCTTTCTCCGACTCCTTTAGGTATAGGGTTAGGTTGTGTATTTGAGACCTTTCTTGAGACTTGTTTCTTGAGAAATGCTTGTATTGCTACATATTTTCCTCTCAGGACTGCCTTTGCTGTGTCCCACAGATTTTGAACGGTTGTGTTTTCATTATCATTTGTTTCCATGAATTTTTTTCAATTTTTCTTTAATTTCCTGCTTGACCCATTCATTCTTTAGAAGGATGCTCTTTAGCCTCCATGTATTTGGGTCCTTTCCAAATTTCCTCTTGTGATTGAGTTCTAGCTTCAGAGCATTGTGGTCTGAAAATACGCAGGGAATGATCCCAATCTTTTGGTAGTGGTTGAGACCTGATTTGTGACCCAGGATGTGATCTATTCTGGAGAATGTTCCATGTGCACTAGAGAAGAATGTGTATTCTGTTGCTTTGGGATAGAATGTTCTGAATATATCTGTGATGTCCATCGGATCCATTGCGTCATTTAAGGTCTTTATTTCCTTGTTGATCTTTTGCTTGGGTGATCTGTCCATTTCAGTGAGGTGGGTGTTAAAGTCCTCTACTATTATTGTATTATTGTCGATGTGGTTCTTTGATTTTGTTATTAAGTGATTTATATAGTTGGCTGCTCCCATGTTAGGTTCATAGATATTTAAAATTGTTAGATTCTCTTGTTGGACAGACCCTTTGAGTATGATATAGTGTCCTTCCTCATCTCTTATTATAGTCTTTGGCTTAAAATCTAATTGATCTGATATAAGGATTGCCACCCCAGCTTTCTTCTGATGTCCATTAGCATGGTAAATTGTTTTCCACCTCCTCACTTTAAATCTGGAGGTGCCTTTGGGTCTAAAATGAGTTTCTGGTTGACAGCATATTGATGGGTTTTGTTTTTTTATCCATTCTGATACCCTGTGTCTTTTGATTGGGGTATTTAGGCCATTTACATTCAGGATAACTATTGAGAGATATGAATTTAGTGCCATTGTATTTTCTGTAAGGTGACTGTTACTGTATATTGTATCTGTTCCTTTCTGCTCTACTACTTTTAGGCTCTCTCTTTGCTTAGAGGACCCCTTTCAATATTTCCTGTAGAGCTGGTTTGGTGCTTACAAATTCTTTCAGTTTTTGTTTGTCCTGGAAGCTTTTTATCTCTCCTTCTGTTTTCAATGATAGCCTAGCTGGATATAGTATTCTTGGCTGCATGTTTTTCTCATTTAGTGCTCTCAATATATCATGCCGTTCTTTCTGGTCTGCCAGGTCTCTGTGGATAAGTCTGCTACCAATCTAATATTTTTACCATTGTATGTTACAGACTTCTTTTCCCGGGCTGCTTTCAGGATTTTCTCTTTGTCACTAAGACTTGTAAATTTTACTATTAGATGATGGGGTGTGAACCGATTCTTATTGATTTTGAGGGGAGTTCTCTGTGTCTCCTGGATTTTGAGCTTGTTCCCTTTGCCATGTTAGGGAAATTCTCTACAATAATTTTTTCCAATATACCTTCTGCTCCCTTCTCTCTCTCTTCTTCTTTTGGAATCCCAATTATTCTAATGTTGTTTCATCTTATGGTATCACTTATCTCTCTTATTCTCCCCTCATGGTCCAGTATTTGTTTGTCTCTCTTTTGCTCAGCTTCTTTATTCTCTGTCATTTGGTCTTCTGTATCACTGATTCTTTCTTCTGCCTCATTTATCCTATCTGTAAGAGCCTCCTCCATTTTTTACTGCATCTCATTAATAAATTTTTTGATTTCAGCTTGCTTAGATCTTAGTTCTTTTATTTCTCCAGAAAGGGTTTTCATTTCTCCAGACAGGGTTTCTCTAATACCTTCCATGCCTTTTTTGCTGGCTCATTATTTTTAAAAAGTAGGACATGAGTTCTCAGCCATGTGATCTTCCCACTGCCAGATTTATTACTGGAGAGGGGACTTCCTGAGTCCCTGGCACTGTGGCTTCTTTGGTCTTTATAGTAACTGGTGATGTGCAGGAATCATTAGCTGCATTTTATGGATGAAGACAGTGAGACACAGAAAGGTGAAGGTCACACATCTAGTGTGTGCTTTAACTCAGCATGTAAGACCAGTCAGGTGATGAATTCGGCAGCAAGCCTCATTGAGTTCAAAGACCTTTTGTCTTAGTTGCAGACACAAGAAACAGCTACAGTTCCCTTAAGACCTGCTTATACAATACTTTCAGGAAGAGATCTATGGGTGCTGGAGAAATTGGGGTTGGCTACTTACAGATCTGCATTATGACTTTCCTGGGCCCATAAAAAAATTACACTTTATGACTGTGTTGGTATAGAGATTAATGTAATACAGGCTAGATTATGTGTTATTATCATATGCATTGTGTTTTTCTGTTTTGTGATTTTTTTTTGATTTTTGAGTTTTTTAAATTTTTTATTTTTTTATTAACATATAAGGTATTATTGGCCCCAGGGGTACAGGTCTGTGAATCGCCAGGTTTACACACTTCACAGTAGTCACCATAGCACATATCTTCCCCAGTATGTGTTCTATGATTTTAAGAGCAATCAAATTGAAACACTTTTGCAGGCTCTATGCCCATTGTGCCTCATGAACACGTGGCCCCACCTGGGACAGGCATGGACATTCCACTGTGCTCTGAACAATGGGCAGAAAGACTCTGAATACATGGAAAACAAGGGTACTAGTTAATTGCATGTACAAATGGGTTTGGGCATGACAATTATGGACACAGGTGATCCCAGCTACCCAAAAGGAAGGGGGCCTGTTGGGAGTCAAGGGCAATATGAAGACCTCAAAAGCCCACTGAGGCTTCTGGACCAGTGGAGTCAAGAAGGAGGGTAACCCAATGTAGCCCCAAAGACAGCAGAGGAAGGAACAGTACCCACCCATAATAAACCTTTCATTCATTCATGACAAAAATGAGAGAAATAAGGACAAAGCAGTCCATTTTTTAAAAGGCTGAATTTATTCCATTTAAAGAGCTGTCCTTTTTAGGTATTAAACTCTTTATGTTCTGTGGTTTTACACACTTCCTCACTTTATAATGAAGTGAAGGCAACGGACTTCGTAAATGGCCATTTCTTTCAATGTCTTTGTCAAAATAAAAAATTGACAACCCTAAACTGGCCCCAAAAATGACTTTGAATTTTTAATTGGTCCACAAAATCCAAAGGGGTTGAACTCAGTTTGCCATGGGGAGGACAGCCCAGGTTCTCAGTGGCCTCAGCACTCCACCAGCCCCAGTGGCTTAAATTCAGTAGTCCCTGTCCCCATCCTATTGGGACACAGGTCCCCACAGCTCCAGGCAGCCATCCCTTTCTCCATGAGTATAGTCTCTCACTGGCCACTCCTCTTCCTTTTGCTCCCCTCAGATTCTGGATGGGAGCGGGCCTTCCACCACCACAGTCAAGTGGACAATCATAGCAATCAACTTGAAAGGTTAATTTCATTTTCTGGCCTACAATGAATTGTACATGCCTTCCTCCAGTCTCTCATTCTCTTGGGGCCGGGAGTTTATGGAGGACAGCCCACATTACTGGTCATATGCAGGTGGCCTGGATAGGTCCTTTTGAGTAACCTGGAGAAGGACCGCAGAAAGCAGGGAGCCGGCTGCCTCCTGGGCTACCAGCAAACCTGGGCCGGCCTCTTGGAGGAGGAGCCCTTACAGACACATCCTGTCCTGAGTAGAGGCTCTGGCAGTGCTTGAGTTAAAGGTGACAGAGACCTAAGGCTGTGGCCATGAGGACAGAGAGGAGGGCCACACTCAGGGATATTTCACACTACATCCTGGACAAGGTCTGCACTGTGCAGAGACAGATGGCTTGCAGGGCTCAGTGAAAAGGTGTGTCAAGGATGCCTTAATGAAAATAAATGTATTTGCAGTCCCTTCTCTTGAACAGCGTTAGCTTGTGACAGCTATGATTGGTTTAAGTCATGGCTTTCTGGCTCTAGTAGGTGCCTGCGGTAACTTCACAATTTCCATCATCCTCTTGATTTTGTGATCCTTAGTAAATCCAGGCATATTCCTTAGTACAAATTACAAAGAATTTTGTAAATACTATGTTTAAGTCACCTGATTTCAGTTGCAGGAGTTATGAAGGTACCTGTTGATGACCTATGAGTACAGAAGCTTTAAAATGTGGTTTTCTGAGTAAAATTCCACATGTCAGTTTATCATTTCTAATATATTTTCACTGAGAATTATATTGTCCCACAGTCTCCCCTGAGATCACAGCAGGATGGCCATTCCACTGACTCATCCCTCATTATAACATCAATGTAATATAATAAGCACACAAATGTTGTCAATTCCTAGGTAGGAGATGATACAGTGGTATGATCGTGGCTCATCAGACCTGGGATAAAAGTCCTAAAATTTGACCTTTCTCACTATTCACTCTCAATAGTATCATCTAACTGAATAGAGTGAGCAATTAACAGCATATTATTACATCCACCCACAAGCGGTTAGACATACCTGGGTTTAAATCCCAGCCCTGGGGCACCTGGATGCCTTGGCTGGTTAAGATTCTGTATTCTGAAAAACAACCTGAGGGTTTTGAAGGGGGGGGGGTGGGAGGTTGGGGGAACCAGGTGGTGGGTATTAGGGAGGGCACGGATTGCGTGGAGCACTGGGTGTGGTGCAAAAACAATGAATACTGTTACGCTGAAAATAAATAAAAAATTTAAAAAAAAAAAAGATTCGGTCTTCTGGGGCACCTGGGCGGCTCAGTGGGTTAAAGCCTCTGCCTTCAGCTCAGGTCATGATCCCAGGGTCCTGGGATGGAGCCCCACATTGGGCTCTCTGCTCCCTCAGCGGGGAGCCTGCTTACCTTTTCTTTCAACTCTGTCAGACCACTAGATTTTCCTTGTCAGACATACCCCTCTGTTGAATGTTCTGGCCAACCCTAATTTGTGTTTATAAGTATTTCAACAATCAAGATTTTAGGGACACCTGAGTGGCTCAGTCAGTTAAACTTCTGCCTTCGGCTTGGATCTTGATCCCAGGGTCCTGGGATCAAGCCCTGTGTTGGGCTCCTTGCTCAGTGGGGAGTCTGCTTCTCCCTCTGCCACTCCTCCTGCTTGTATTCATTCTTTCTCTCTCTCTCTCTCTGTCAAATAAATAAAATCTTGAAAAAAAAATTTAAAATTTGTTTTGAACCCCAAATCGTTATCATTATTATAACCTCAACTTCTAAACAGGTGGCATTTAGAAGTTCGTTTGCCTGCCATTTTTATTTTTATCTTTTAAGATTTTTATTTTTAAGTAATCTCTGCACTTAACATGGGGCTCGAGCTCACAAACCTGAGATCAAAGTAACATGGTCTACCGACCGAGCTAGACAGAAGCCTCTGCTTGCCATTTTTAGAAACCAGAACTTGCCATCTATCAGAAATCATTCTACAAGTGGGAACTGGATTCCCAGCTCATTCTTGCCAGGGGTCTAAATCCATGTTTCACTGAAACAGCTCTACTAGCTCACAGAGCATGTAGGGCCCTGGAATAGGAGGCCATCTCTTTCCCACACCCACATTCCTATGGAGACCAACTCTATGCCCTTCCTTTCTGTCTCCCAGCCCTCACTTAAATTTTTTTGGTGTTGTTGTTAAAAAAAAGAAGAAACCAGATACGAAATTCAAACTGTGTGATCATAGCAAAAGCCAATTCTCCAATGATCATGCACCGATTTTTTTAATTGGGATTCTTCCTGCTGCTGGGTGAGAAAAACCTCCCCCAAACTCCCCTTCTGCTCAGATGAATGGGGAGTGGACTGTGTGCATTAAAAATTGAGGAAAATTATGTATTGCAAATCCGGTAGACAAAGAAGGTTCCTGACAATTCCACCGCTTTTCTACCCCTATCCAATGTGCCATCTATGGAAGATATTGAACACTTGGAGTCACTTGGATCTGGCATTTGGTGTTTCTTATGGTTTGGCACCAGTCTCCCTTTCGAACTGGACCTTCCATCACTTTGCTGCAAGGAGCTATTACAAGCTCTCCCTCAAACATGCTCTGCTTACAGTATCATTTCTCTATGTTGGCAGGAAGCCCTGCCCCACCCTGTTGACTCGTCATCCCATGCCTACTCCAAGTTTGCCTTGCCCTGCACCTTGTCTGATTTCTGCAGGCTCTCGTGTTCTGATTGCAGTCTAGTTGTTTATGTTATTCGTGTTATTTATTTTTAAACTAAATATAAGTTCTTTGAAGACAGAGGCTACGGCTCAAGAACAAGAACATTATCTTGTTCTTTCTGTAGTGGCTTGCACGTGGTCTTTAACACCATGGGTGTTCACTAAATAGCTCTTGGATGGAATTCAATCCTGAGTTAAAGACTCCTAAGTTACACTCTAACTGGTAGGTGTCCTGTCACCAATATGTTCATTCCAATTAGAAGGCAGAGGGAGACCTTTTTAAATGTTTTTTTTTAAAGATGTTTTTTATTTATTTGACAGACAGAGATCACAAATAGGCAGAGAGGCAGGCAGAGAGAGCGGGGGAGGAAGCAGGCTCCCTGCTGAGCAGAGAGCCCGATGCAGGGCTCGATCCCAGGACCCTGAGATCATGACCTGAGCCAAAGGCAGAGGCTTTAACCCACTGAGTCACCCAGATGCCCCAGAGGAAGACCTTTTAAAAGGTACTCACTGGGGCTCCTTGGTGACTCAGTCGATTAAGCAATCAGGTCCTGACTCAGGGTCCTGGGACTGAGCCCTGCATCAGACTTCCTGCTCATTGGGGAGTCTTCTTCCCCGTCGCCCTCTGTCCCTCCCCCCAACTAGTGCTCTCTCTGTCTCTCTCTCTCTCTCACTATCTCTCTCTCAAATAAATAAATAGTACTCAGCAAAGGAACAGCAATCTTTTGAAGACTTCTCTCAAGTTTCAATTCTTCGCGGTCTGCTGGGGTGAAGTAGAGGGGTGTCAGCTCTCCTTCAGAGGAGGACAGACCAAGAATGAAGGAAAAGCAAGCTCTGCCATCCCACCCTGACTGGGCCCCCCTGCTCAACAAGCCCTATTCTCATTACAGATCGGTTTCCTGAGCATATTGTGAAAGGAACCATCACAAATCCTTTGGGCACCTCAGAGTGCCTTTGAAAACACTCCAACTGCCTATTCTTCATTGTCATCAAAAGTACTTGCAAGCCTGGAGATTTTCCCTGTGCTAACTAGGAGGGCCATTCACCAAATCATGTGTGGTTGTTTTATAAAATACCCATTCAGTTCTCCTGGCAAAGCCCTCTGATGTGCCAAAACCTACCTCAGATGCCACCACCTCCCTAAGGTTTTCCATGACCCCTCATTCATTCAACTAACACTCATTAAACACCTGTGATGTGCTAATCACTGGCTAGTGCTGGAAGCACAGTGCTGAGCAGGGTGGCCATGGTTCCTACTCTGTGGATGTCGTATCTAGTGCAACACAGAGGCTTGTAAGAGTGAGTCAAACTTGTGGGAAATCAGAACGGGCTTCTTTGAGGAAACAGTGTTTTCTACTCTGCCTGTATAATCCTTGCCCATTACAGCAGTCATCACAGAGTTTGGGGACCACGTACCCAATCAAAATGTACGTCCGAGATAGGGACACTTACCAATAACATATAACCACAGAGCTGGGCACGTGGCGGGGCCCAGTAAGTGAAATGAGTGACCCAGCCCTGGCCTCTGGGTCACAAGCAGACAATGCACCTGGGAAAGATAAATACCAGCGCATTATACCCAACCATATCAAACAGATGTCACAGGGGAGCTTTTGGCGGGCGTACTTAGAAACAGCTCTGTGTGACCTGCCAGCAGGCCAAGGGGAACTCGCATCCCAGTTACTTAGCTGTCGGGTCATCAGCCTCTGGTCCTGACAGAGACCCAGCCATGAGACAATGCCTTCCATCTGAATCGTCCAACTTTGGGATTAGAAGGAACCCACACCTCAAAAATATTAAAGGGCATCTCCGCACCCAGCATATCCCTCTCCCGCACATTGCCATCAGCTAAAGTCTTGGATGGAGAGCTGTGTTTTTCTCCCCCCTGCCCTGCCTCCCCCCACACCCGCCCCTTCTGCAGCATGACTGGGGCAGAGAAGTCAAGTTACTGCCATACATGACCTTGCAAACTAAGTCTCACGTGCAAGGATGTTTCCTGGCCTTTCTAGAAGCAGTCACCTTCCCATCCCAGTTATTTTATACCACACAAGTTGAGAACTCCTAGGGGCTGTCAAAATCTTCTCTGAGACCAACACCATCTCCAGAGAATTTGCTGTCTTTCTAAAGAGCACACAGAACTAATTAGTACAAAATTAATTAGGGAGGGCTGAAAACAATTGCCAACAGATGAACTGCTTTACATCGGCTTGCTCAGACTCAAATTGTGTGTTCTTCACAGATGCTGTTCCATCAAGGAACTTTCTAGCATCAGGCTCAGCAACAACTTCAAAAGGGTTGATTGGGCTGGAGCCAGCAGGATCTGGACAAATTCCCCTTTCTAAGGATTGTCTCAGTGATGTTTGAACTCCTACCAGCTGGGATGGGGCCAAAACCAAAGAGAGGAAGACTTGATAAAAGTTTGAGAGAATCATAAACCAGAATGAATTTTTCATTTGGGGACCTACTATTTTAAAATATTTATTTATTTGTCCATGCATCCATTTACTCATTTATTCATGGATTTTACAACATTCTCCATGCCAGGCTGTGCTAGGTGACAGGGACATGGAGTCATACAGGCACAGCTCTCAAGCCATTTCAGGAGACAGTGGCACAAACACTGGGGAGAAAAATGAGGGAAGCATGTGTGCCACCTGGCAAGAGCACATAGCAGAGGTTCCTCAGAGAAATGACACGGAGCTGGGTCATAAGTGGGGGAGTTCATCAGCCATTGAACTGGGGAACGCAGTGCAAATAGAATGGACCCATGAGTAGAACACATAACATCTGTAATCTTCAATTTCTTTAGGTATAAAGTGAGAGAAGCCATCCCCCCAATCTAATGATGTTCCAGAGGGGACTAGAGAGCTATGGGGAGCACAATGCCTGAAAATCACTGAGCCCTCCCAGGGCTCATGCTCCAGAGGATCCTGGTTCCCATCAGTAGGGGGTAAACTGATGGAGATTCCTGCTTGCTCTTATCCATTCCTGCCACTGGCCTGGGTGTCTGTTTCTAGCTGTCATGGCTCAGAATTAGCCAGTAACCGAGGAATAATACGAAGCTTGGCAGTGGAAGCAAACTGATGAATCTTAAGTCATAGACTATGCAGGCAAAGTAGCAGTCTTTTTTGTTTCACGATTTTATTTATTTATTTGAGAGAGAGAGAGAGAACAGGAGCAGGAGGAGGGACAGAGGGAGAAGCAGACTCCCCACTGAGTAGGTAACCCAGCCCCCCAACACAGGGTTTGATCCCAGGACCTTGGGATCATGACCTGGGCTGAGGGCAGATGCTGAGTGACCCAGGCGCCCCAGCAAGCAGCGGTCTTGAAATCAGAATTACTCGTGGTGAACACGCATCCATCCCTTAACAGAGTGCCTTCGCTGGATTCCAGTTTTGCGCTCCTCCTCTCTGTTTCTTTAATTGTGCTAAAATACAGATAAAATTACCATCTTAATTTTTAAGTAGACAATTCAGTGGTGTTAAATACCTTCACACTACTGTGCAAACATCCCCCCATCCATCTTCATAACTCTTTGTCTTCTAAAACTGAAATTCCACACCTATTGAACACTAGATCCCTATTCTTTCCTCCCTCCAGCTCCTAGCAACTGCCATTATACTTTCTGTCTTCATGATTTTGACTGCTCTAACCTTCTTCATGTAAGTAGAATTATACAACACTCTGTGTGTGTGTGTGTGTGTGTGTGTGTGTGTGTGAACCACATCTTGCTTATTCTTTCACCTATCAATGTTCATAAGTTGCTTCCATGCTTTAGTTATTGTGAATAATGCTGCTATGAACATGGCATACAATCACCTCTTTGAGACCCTGCTTTCAATTCTTGTGGGTGTATATTCAGAAATGGATTTGGCAGATCATATGGTAACACTAATTTTAATTTTTTGAGGCACTACCGTACTGGTCTCTACAGGAGATAGAGCATTTTTACATTCCTACCAACAGTACACAAGGGTTCCAATTTCTCCACACACTCGCCAACACTTGATTTCAGTTCTTTTGTTTTCTTCTTTTAATATTTTCTTTTTAAGGAATCTCTACACCTATCATGGGGCTCAGACTCTAACCCTGAGACCAAGAGTCTCATCTTTTTCTAATGGAGCCAGGCAAGTGCCCTTTCCTGTTCTTTTGGTAGTAACCATTCTAATGGATGTGAGGTGCTTTGTCGTCGTAGTTTTGATTGGTGATGTTGAACATCTTTTAATGTGCTTCCTGGACATTCGTGTATCTTCTTTGGAGAAATGTCTGTTCAAACCCTTGGCCCATTTTCATTTTTTCTTCAGGGTCTGAGGAGTTTTATTCCCAAACTAGAAAGTTCACTTGCTCATGTGTTGTATGCCAATATTATATTCCCACTTGGTTTTTTCTCCTGGGGCACAACAGATAACCAGCCTTCCTTTCCCATTAGCTGGAGTAATCCTTGTGTTCATGGATAAAATCCAGCAAATCCCCAGCAGTGGCATGTCTCATGGTAGAATTTAATGAAGATACTAGAAATGATATCCAGAAAGACCACATTGGCACTAAATGTTAAACAGTTAAAGCTGGGATTCCAATACCAGGTAAATAACTCTGACCCTCTAAGATGATGTAAAAAGGTCTGTGGAATAGTTTGATAAATGTCAGGATTACTAATAGAAATGCAGAACTATGACTCATGGAACACTACATCAAAAACCAATGATTTACTGTATGGTGACCAACACAACACAATAAAAAAAGAGAAATGCAAATCCTTGATTTCTTCCTCTTTTTTGTAGCATATATAAATAAAAGGTTATGAAAATTACCTTTTCTATCCTTATTTAACCTATCATTTTCTATGAAACTTTTCCCATCTTCAAATAAGTTTGTTTGTTCTTTTGTTGTTGAGTTTTAGGAGTTTTCTACGTATTCTGGATTTTAATTATCATTTATGTAATTGGCAAATATTTTCTCCCATTCTGCAGGTTGCCTTTTACTCTCTTGATATCGTTTTTTTTTTAAGATTTTATTTATTTATTTGACAGAGAGAGATCACAAGTAGGCAGAGAGGCAGGTAGAGAGAGAGGAGGAAGCAGTCTTCCTGCTGAGCAGAGAGCCCGATGTGGGGCTCGATCTCAGGACCCTGGGATCATGACCTGAGCCGAAGGCAGAGGCTTTAACCCACTGAGCCACCCAGGCACCCCGATATCATTTTATGGTGCACAAATTTCTTAAATTTTTATGAAGTCCAGTTTGTCTAATTTTTCTTTCATTACTTATGCCTTTGGTGTCCTATCCAAAAAAATCACTGCAAATCCAATGTTAAGAAGCATTTGTCCTATGTTTTCTTCCCAGAGTTCTGTTGGTTTTGATCTGAAATTGAGTTAATTTTTATGTATGGTGTGAGGTAAGCGTCCAGCTTCATTCTTTTCATATGGATACCCAGTTTTCTCAGCACCATTTGTTGAAAAGCAGACTGTGTCTCTTTTCACAGCACTTTAAGCTACACATCTGTTACCCGGTTTGATCTAACAATCATGCCAGGCAAATACAATGGGTATCTTGATTTCTTTATTTTTAAGTGCATGTCTTTATTGCTGAGGGACCGAGAAACTAAATCTCTTGTCTAAGTCACACAATTGGTTAGTGGCAGAGCAGGGACTAAATTATGGACAGCACAATGTTCTTCATTCCCACCATATCATATTTTTCTGGACTTTTTAATTGGCTATTACTGGGGTTGGGAGTGGGAAGGAATAGCCAAGGTTAAATCAAGAAGGAAGGTGTATAAAGCCCAAACCACATTTATAAACTAGAAGTTTTCTTTTTGTGCTTTAGTTTCCTTGGATATCAAATGAGATTGTTTAGCAAGAATTCCTAATGTTTCCCCTAACGTATCACTAATGGCAGAAAAATGTGACAAGCATTTGCTGTATACCTAAGGACCAAGAAACCTAGCCCAAAGCAGGCCTCTGCAGGATAGAAGCTTCTTTGGACTTCTGTGATTTTACTGAAGAAAAAAATACATGTACAGGTCTGCATTTTGCTCCACATATCCTCAGATTTGTTTTTAATATTAGGGAGCTTATCCCATACAAATTTCTGGCTAAAACTGATTCTCCAGGGTGACACATGGCCTTTCCCTATGGATTTTTTGGTACTCCCTGTCACTCAAGAGTGTACTAACACACACCCCAATGTGCGAGGCAGGCAATTAGAAATCTCTTCAACCTCCATCTCCACATCTTATCATCCTATGCCTACACTTCTAATAAAAGGGTGTGAAATCACACTCAAGTTTGGTAATGAGTACTAAGGCATGAGCCATTAAAAGCAATGATTTTTAGATTTATATGAGCTCCCAGATGAGGAGAACCCCACCATCCACTTTACCCACACCAGCCTGGCCCAGGACCAGAGTATCTCCTGAGAGAGGACAAGTCAGGTACCAGGTAAAGAGTTGTCTACATGAAAGTCATTTACATGCTGATGAGCAAGCATCCCACTGACCTTCAGCGTAGCTCGCAACAGCTGGGACTTCAGACCAAACATGAACCACCACTCCAACCCTTACTCAGCACCCAGCCAGTCTATCGTCACCTGCTTATGAAGAGCATCCGTGCTTCTTCTGATAGTTCTGAGGAACCAAAAGGATTTCTAAAATTGTCCTTCAACTCTTCCTTTCATGGAAGTCCCCAGTGCATAGATAGGCATCTGCTCAGTTTGGGCAACTCTCATATGTCAAAGCTACAGTGACAGTTACAATTCTCTGAACGTGCAGCACTGAGATTAATGGTCGGCAATAGTTAATGGAAACATTTTTTTAACCTGGGAGATGTTTCATTTGCCTAGATTTTCATTATTTCTGAACTGGAGGTCAGTTTAGTGTATTATTAAAGGTCATTTGTATAGACATTTATTTGTTCCCTTAAAATTATGTTAACTGGGAAAAAAGAGTATAGGACAGTGTATAAACCCTTATCACAGAAACAGATACTGAAAGGTAATCTACAATGGAGTTGCTTATATTTCTAGTTTTTTAGAAGTATCATCTCTGTGAGAGTTAAAAATGATTCAATTAAATCATATAATCTTAATTAATTATTTTCAATTATCACCCCAATTATCCACGTCCAATATTTATTACAGTCAAATGTGCATTTCTTTGAAAAAAACTTTCTTTGGGGACTCAAATCACTGTGTGTATCCTACCACAAGGTTAATTCATTTCTGGAGTAAGTATTCCCAAAGCCTATAGTGCTGTCAGACACTGTAAATAAGGACATTTTGTCATTCACCAAATATGAGAATCCTGGAAGCACTTCTCATTGCATGAGAATCCACAGCAAAAAATAAAGTCTTTTTGTTTTTGTTTGTTCTGTTTTATTAATGTGACTCTTTCAGCTTCGTAAGAACAGTCCAGATGAGGGTAACAAAACCATCCACAACCACTTTCCCAAGCCACACACATGCAGGTAGCTGAGGACAAAAGAGCATTTCTTCACTTGCTTGTCACAGAAGACCATGTTCACTTACAGGATCTGCTCACACTCTTTTCTCACCCTCTAGAAAGACTGGCAGCATTCAACCTTACTGTCTTCCACCTCACCGTTTAGCAGAAGTGCCCTCTGGTGTTATTCTTGATGTTAGCTACCAAAATCATTGGCTTCTGGGTCCTGTTTCAAAGAGCTTAGTGGCGGTGGTTTTATACTGTTTCTCTTAAGTAGCATCTAGAGATAAATTAGAAGTATAAGACTTTGAGGAAGAAAGAAAAAAGAAAGAAAGAAAGAAAGAAGAAAGAAAAGAAAGTGCCTAGAAGCCAGACTCTCTAACATATTTACTTTTTTTCCTTAAGATTTATTTATTTATTTATCTGAGGGGGGGCGCACACAGATGGAGAAGAGAGGGAGAAAGAGACTCCCCGCTGAACAGAGAGCCCGATGTGGGGCTTGATCCCAGGACCCTGAGATCATGACCTAAGCCAAAGGCGGACCCTTAACTCACTGAGCAACCCAGGTGCCTCTCAAACCCACTTACATAATAAAATGCTGATAAATATCCTCTCCCAGTTCCTTATGCTCTCCAGTAATGGACTTGGAGGAAAGTCAGCTCCCTTATCCAAAAAACAAAAAAATCAGGACCCTGAGAAATTAAATGACTTGTGAAGATGATACAATGAGTGGGTTTATCATGTAGATCCTCTGTTACCATGCAATAAAAAGAGCTAAAATGTCCTCAGCACTTATCATGAGCATGCTAAGTCTTTCACACACATCCTCTCATTTGAGCCCCACCGCAAATGGTCTGAAGTAGTTCCTATCAATATACCTACTTTACAGAAAGAGGGGGAAAAAAGCTATGAAAGAGGGGTGGAGGAAACTTATATGCTTGGGGTCACACAAACACAGGTTTTGAATTAGGTAGCCTGATTCCTGAACCTATGCTTGAAACCACTACAGATCTTACGGCCTTTACAGAAATGTGCACATAGATGTACATATGTAATTCTATAGATACAGATGTGGGGATATGCATACACTTTATATGTATGATATACCAAAAAACAAGACACAGTGTATTTTGCGTATTTTAAAAATATGTGGACACAAATGTTTTTTTCTGAATGGGCAACATTAAACGATGATGCCTGTGAATGTTTGCACTCAGATCCAAACACAAGGAAGTGGTTACTCTGGGACAAGTTCGAGGTTAGGTTGGGATGGGGTACTGGGGGACCCACAGGGGTGGCTGGCAAAATTCTACCTTAACCCGGAGGGTGGATACATGGGTGTTCACCTTATAACAACTCACTAAACTCATTAAGCAACACCAAAAAATAAATAAATAACATGAAGAGTGCACGTACCTAGGTTCCATGGGACAGGGGAGCAGCACCTGACATCCATCCCCTCTTCTTTCTGGTGAGGCTTCCTAGGCTACAAAGACTCACAAATCAAAAATTCTATTTCCCAGACTCCTCCACAACCAGAGTCCTGGATGTGACAAATGTCACAGAGTTAGAGCAGAGGCTGGGTTTCTGTGGTTCCTGCTTGTGAGCCTGCATTAGCCAAGGTCCTGGGCTCTGGTCAGTGGCTTTGAGGAGCACAGGGCAGGGCCCATGGCACCCATTTTTGCAGATCGCCGCAGGCACAGTGTGGTTCTGGAGACAGCAGCCCCAGCTGTGGTGTCTGATGGCAGTGGCCTCCTGGTTGCACTAATTTCTTATCCTTATCTTGGTGGCTTCCTAATTGTGGCAGTCGTGGTGTGGTCATGGAACCAGCTGCTTTTTGAACACAGAAGGGGTAGGTTTTTGTGGCTTCTGCAGGCTTCAGACAGACTCCTGGGGCAAAGCAAAGCAAAGGCATATTGAAATCCAGGGCTTGCCAAGGGTGGGGCCGCTGAGGAACCCCCTACCTCCTCTTTGGATGGGAGTCCTGAGACACTGGCCCTGAGGCCAAGGTGGACTGCAGTAAACCAGTCCTCCAACACACTACAGTCCAGCTTCAAAGCATCTACACAGCCAAAAATATTTCAATTCCTACAATGTAATGAAAGGGATTCTGGATTCAGAGTTACCAAGTGCCCAATAGAAGTCGTTTCTGGAGAAAGGAAATAATCATCCTAGACTTCTCATTCTTTCAGCAACTGTTTCCAAAATATAATGCCCAGCATATTGATGAAGAGAGCCAAGCACCAGGGGAAATAAGACAGGAATGAGAACTGGCAGAAACCTACAACAGAAACAGGAAACACACCGCAGATCTAGATTAGTGCTTTAACGGAACTATAATGCAAGCCACAAATGGGGTCTCATAGGCAACTTTAAATGTTCTAGTAACCACACCGAAAGAGTAAAAAGAAACAAGTGAAATTAATTCTTAAAACTGTTTTATTTAAATCAGTATATTTTAACTCAAATTTTTATTTAACCTAAATTTTCATTTCAACATGTAATCAATAAAAAATTAATAATGAGATATTTGACACTTTTTTACTAAATCTCCAAAATACTAGAGTACATCTCAATTCAGACTAGCCGTATTTCAAGTGTTCAATAGCCAAATGTGGTTAGTAACTACTGTCTTGGATCCTGCAGCCTCAGGTTTTAGAATCATCAGGCAAGAGTGTTGAAATAACTATGCTCGCTGTGCTTAAAGAAATTCTTAAAAGTGAGATTGGAAAACGTCAACTTAGAACTGGAAATTATATAAAAGTGACCCAGGCTATTTCAACGATGGAATAATCTATACCTATAAAATCCAGTAGCTGAAATTAACAACACAGTAAACGCCTTTCAGAGCAGATCATGCGTGCCTCAGGAGAGAACTGTCCACTGGAAGGTGAGTCAGAAGAAATCATCTAGAATAAGACACAGAAGGACCAAAGAATGGGAAAATACAGGGAGTGAGAAAGAGAGCACACACCGTGAAATGGCTCAGCACACAATTAACTGCCATCCTAAAGGGAGAGGTAAGAGAAACAAGGGAAGAAGTCAGATCTAGAGAAATAATAGCTGAGAATTTTTCAAAACTGCTTAGAACTCTCTTCTCAATTTGATTGTCTTCCCACTGAGGGTAATTGTATCAATAGTTGCTTTTAAATTTTTTCTCTTTTCTCTCCTTGAAGAGCTTGAAGATTTTCTGCAATTTCACCAGATTGTGCCTTCGAGTGAATTTATTTTTCTATATCCTGCTTGGGATTTCTTCTGTTTCCAGAAATTGAGGACTAATGTCATGAGATTCCTATCATGATATGATTTAACATCCACTAAGTCATGAGTTCCCTTTGGCAGAACTTCATCTCTGGGAAATCTCCGTAGCCTATTGGAGGTTGTATTATCATGTATATTCTAGAGGAATATTATGTGTGATTTTGCTAGACACACATGGATCTCTGATAGCCAGAAATTATTTTTAGGTTATTTTGTGGCTTGGAGATTCCTGGATCGGTCAGGCAGAGTGAATTCTAAACTGAAAGCCAAGTAAGGACAGCTTATTAATTCTTAGGGGAGTCCTTTATTTGTTTATTTTATTTTTACACACAGGACCCAGGCCAACACAGAGGAATGTGCCTGCTCTGTCCTTTTACATTATGTCCTTGTGCTCCTGAGCAGATTTTTTTCTAACCCACCTTTGTCCTGTATCTCACCTATATGCCACCTCAGTTCCAGCTCCTCGCCTTGATAAAGCCCATAGCCTAACCTCTGGTCCCTGAGTAGGCATAAAATCTCAACCTCTTGTGTCAATTCCCTACCCTTCCACCAACCTCTGGGAAAAACCACAGTGTCCACCATGGGCCTACCACTCTGCTTTTCAGTTCTTTTTTTCATGTTTGGCCCTTACAGATTTCCTTCTCATGTAAACTCAGTTGTGCTTATTAAAAAGGATTTATATATTCCTCTCACTTTGGAGATGGAGAGCCAAAGCTCTGAACCTAAAATGTCCTACTTCTCACTTGAAGATGGGTAAATTCATCCTGAATCTTAACCAGTTAGGGCACATAGGAATAGCAGCGATGAATGCTTTTCATGTGGTCTTATCCAGGGTAAACTCCAAGAGAATAAAATCTAACCTGACCTATGTCAGTGGAGTGGGCTCTATTATAGCAACATAAAGATAAACATTAGATTTTTCTCTGTATTTCCCCCTTCCCTTCTCCCCACCTAAGCAAGTAGCTTTGAGGGCCCTTTTCCTCAGGGGCAGAGTAGAAAATACAAAAGACCTCTTTCTTTTTTCCAAAATCCTGAGCTCTGAGAGAAAGGCCTAAACAGTGTCTTTAAGAAACATTATGAGAGGGGCACTTGGGTGGCTCAGTGGGTTAAAGCCTCTGCCTTCGGCTTGGGTCATGATCTCAGGATCCTGGGATCGAGCCCTGCATCGGGCTCTCTGCTCTGTGGGGAGCCTGCTTTCTCCTCTCTCTCTGCCTTCTTGTGATCTCTGTCAAATAAATAAATAAAATATTTAAAAAAAAAAAAAGAAACATCAAGAGATTCCCCCATACCTAGAGGGAGCCCACGGGGATGGTAATGAGTCAGAGAATTCTTAGAAAAAAGTTTATCATACACACCGCCCCCCGAAACCTCTGTTTAGGATTCCTGTAGTTCTGCCACAGGTTTCTGCCCTTTTACTCTTCTTCCTCCTCTTCCCTCTCCTCCTCTTCTTTTTCCAGGGCATGTCCCTGACTACTCTTACTATGGCCCAGCCCTTTTGCTTTCCCACCAATGGCACCCCACAAATCCCACAAATGACTAGCCCTGGCTTTGTGGGAAAATGAGCATCAGTTACAGTAAACTTGAACACAGTCGTGGGGTACCAGTGGCTGGTTTAATGTTTTCTAGGATGGGAAGCAGAGAGGCTATTAAAATTGCAAAGGTGAGGGGTCCCTGGGTGGCTGAGTTGGGAGGGCGTCTGACTCTTGATTTTGAGTGGGGTCATGATCTCAAGGTCGTGAGATTAAGCTCCTTGTCAGGCACCACACTGAGCATGGAGCTTGCTTAAGATTCTCTCTCCCCCTCCTCCCCTCCCCTCCATCCCACTCACATGTTCTCTCTCTCTCTCTTAAAAAAAAAATTTTTTTTTTGCAAGATGAATCTTTTGGGCTCAGAATGGAGACCAAGAAGAATTCTCATAACAAAGGCAAAAGGTAAAGGAGAATTCAAATAACATCAGATAAGAATGTTCTCTGAGCAGAAACCAAACAGAAAGCAAACACACACATTTGAGACAAGGTTTACTGTTACAAAGAGTTAATAAATATTTTGACAGTAATTAGAATGGATGGCATTGTCTGACAAGAGTAATTTTTTAAGGTATTCAATATTGTGGGAGAAAAAAGAAAATGTAACAAACAAAAAAATCAGAAAAACTGGAAAATAAAATGATCTGATTCGTTAAATACAGGTGTAAATTAAATGTTTAGCACATGCCTGCTAATAAAGCAAAATATCTTCTTGAAAAATATATATTACTACCTTTTCATTTGATGTCCATTCTCCTTTTTATTACAGATAAACATACATTCCCTCTATTGATCATTTCCATCCATTACTGCGGCAATCAGAGACGTAACTCTTGTCATTCTTGTTGCTGTTCTTCGCTTGTTAGTTTGTAGGGAGGAGCAGGAAACTTACCCAGAATGCTTTGCAAGAAAATAATTTGAAATCATTTGATTTCTAACAGAAAATTTTCGTGGTTTTCTTGCTCAGCTCTTGCTATGCCACGTGGTATCTGCCACCTGGAGCTGAACATTCGATTATGCAATTTCTAGGCAGAAAAATGCATTGCAAGGAAATGTCTAAGCACCCCATGATAACTCTGGTAATATGTATTTTCAGTCCTCATTTGAAGCCCTAAGGGTACAATTCTCCAGACCTTACATGTTTTCCTATGGTGACACTCTGCATGTAAATTCAAAATTAGTGATTTCTCCTCGGATACAAAGATTTCCTACAGTTCACACAGTTTAGGTAGGCTTTTTAAATATATTTTAACCTACTAAAATTATTCATTAAGCTACTACATTAGAATTCTTTTTTTTATTTTTTATTTTTAAAATTGCTTTTCAGCGTACTAGAATTCATTGTTTATGCACCACATCCAGTGCTCCATGCAACATGTGCCCTCCACAATACCCACCACCAGGCTGGCCCAACTTCCCACACCCCCCCCACCTCTTCAAAACCCTCAGACTGTTTTTTAGAGTCCACAGTCTCTCATGGTTCATCTCCCCCACCAATATCCCTCAACTCCCTTCTCCTTTCCATCTCCCCACGTACTCCATGTTATTTCTTATGCTCCACAAATAAGTGAAACCATATGATAATTGACTCTCTCTGCTTGACTTATTTCACTCAGCATAATCTCTTCCAGTCCCGTCCATGTTGCTACAAAAGTTGGGTATTCATCCTTTCTGATGGAGGCATAATACTCCACAGGGTATATGGACCACATCTTCCTTATCTATTCATCTGTTGAAGGGCATCTTGGTACTTTCCACAGTTTGGCGACCATGGCCATTGCTCCTATAAACATTGGGGTACAGATGGCTCTTCTTTTCACTACATCTGTATCTTTGGGGTAAATACCCAGTAGTGCAATTGCAGGGTCATAGGGAAGCTCTATTTTTAATTTCTTAAGGAATCTCCACACAGTGTTCCAAAGTGGCTGCACCAACTTGCATTCCCACCAGTAGTGTAAGAGAGTTCCCCTTTCTCCACATCCTCTCCAACACTTGTTTGCTCTCTTGTTCATTTTGGCCATTCTAACTGGTGTAAGGTGGTATCTCAATGTGGTTTTAATTTGAATCTCCCTGATGGCTAGTGATGATGAACATCCTTTCATGCGTCTGATAGCCATTTGTATGTCTTCATTGGAGAAGTGTCTATTCATGTCTTCTGCCCATTTTTTGACATGATTATCTGTTTTGTGTGTGTTGAGATTGAGCAGTTCTTTATAGATCCTGGATATCTGCCTTTTGTCTGTACTGTCATTTGCAAATATCTTCTCCCATTCCATGGGTTGCCTCTTTGTTTTGTTGACTGTTTCCTTTGATGTGCAGAAGCTTTTGATCTTGATGAAGTCCCAAAAGTTCATTTTCGCTTTTGTATCCTTTGCCTTTGGAGACATATCTTGAAAGAAGTTGCTGTGGCTGATATGGAAGAGGTTACTGCCTATGTTCTCCTCTAGGATTCTGATGGATTCCTGTCTCATGTTGAGGTCTTTTATCCATCTTGCGTTTATCTTTGTGTATGGTGTAAGAGAATGGTTAAGTTTCACTCTTCTACATATAGCTGTCCAATTTTCCCAGCACCATTTATTGAAGAGCCTGTCTTTTTTCCACTGTATATTTTTTCCTGCTTTGCCAAAGATTATTTGACCACAGAGTTGAGGGTCCATATCTGGGCTCTCTACTCTGTTCCCTTGGTCTATGTGTCTGCTTTTATGCCAGTACCATGCTGTCTTGGTGATCACAGCTTTGTGGTAAAGCTTGGAATCAGGCAACGTGGTGCCACCAGTTTTGTTTTTCTTTTTCAACATTTCCTTAGCAATTCGGGGTCTCTTCTGATTCCATACAAATTTTAGGATTATTTGCTCCAGCTCTTTGAAAAATACCAGTGGAATTTTGAACAGATGTCATTAAAGGTATAGATTGCTCTAGGCAGTATAGACATTTTAACAATGTTTATCCTTCCAATCCAAGAGCAGCGAATGGTCTTCCATCTTTTTGTGTCTTCTTCGGTTTCTTTCATGAGTGTTCTGTAGTTCCTCGAGTACAGATTCTTTACCTCTTTGATTAGGTTTATTCCCAGGTATCTCATGGTTCTTGGTGTTATAGTAAGTGGAATTGATTCTCTAATTTCCCTTTCTGTGTTTTCATTGTTAGTGTATAAGAAAGCAACTGATTTCTGTACATCGACTTTGTATCCTGCCACATTACTGAATTGCTGTATGAGTTCTAGTAGTTTGGGGGTGGAATCTTTTGGGTTTTCCATATAAAGTTTCATGTCATCTGTGAAGAGAGAGAGTTTGACTTCTTCGTTGCCAATTTGGATACCTCTTATTTCTCTTTGTTGTCTGATTGCTGTTGCTAGGACTTCTAGTACTATGTTGAACAAGAGTGTTGAGAGTGGACATCCTTGTCATGTTCCTGGTCTCAATGGGAAGGCTGTGAGCTTTTTCCCATTGAGGATGATATTTGCTGTGGGTATTTCATAGATAGATTTTATGAAGTTCAGGAATGTTCCCTCTATCCCTGTACTTTGAAGCGTTTTAATCAGGAACGGATGCTGGATTTTGTCAAATGCTTTTTCTGCATCAATTGAGAGGACCATGTGGTTCTTCTCTCTTCTCTTCTTGATTTGTTCTATCACATTGATTTGTGAATGTTGAACCATCCTTGCAAACCAGGGATGAATCCGACCTGGTCATGGTGGATAAGCTTTTTAATGTGCTGTTGGATCTTATTTGCTAGGATCTTGTTGAGAATCTTAGCATCCATATTCGTCAGCGATATTGGTCTGAAATTCTCCTTTTTGGTGGGGTCTTTGCCTGGTTTAGGGATCAGGGTAATGCTGGCTTCATAAAAAGAGTCTGGAAGTTTTCCTTCTGCTTCAATTTTTTGAAACATCTTCAGGAGAATAGGTGTTATTTCTTCTTTGAAAGTTTAGTAGAATTCCCCAGGGAATCCATCAGGTCCTGGGCCCTTGTTTTTTGGGAGGTTTTTGATCACTGTTTCAATCTCGTTACTAGATATCAGTCTATTCAGGTTGTCAATTTCTTCCTGGTTCAATTTTGGAAGTTTATAGTTTTCGAGGAATGCATCCATTTCATCTAGGTTGCTTAACTTATTGGCATATAACTGTTGATAATAATTTCTGATACTGTTTCTATTTCTTTGGTGTTAGTTGTGATCTCTCCCTTTTCATTCATAATTTTATTAATTTGGGCTTTCTCTCTTTTCTTTTGGATTAGTTTGGCCAATGGTTTATCGATCTTATTGATTCTTTCAAAAAACCAGCTTCTAGTTTCATTGATGTGTTCTACTGTATCTCTAGTTTCTATCTCATTGATCTCTGCTCTAATCTTGATTATTTCCCTTCTTGTGTGTGGAGTTGGCTTAATTTGTTGTTGGTTCTCCAGTTCTTTAAGGTGTAGAGACAGCTGGTGTATTCTGGATTTTTCTATTTTTTTGAGGGAGGCTTGGATAGCTCTGTATTTCCCCCTTAGGACCTCCTTTGCTGTATCCCATAGGTTTTGGACCGAAGTGTCTTCATTCTCAGTGGTTTCCATGAATTGTTGAAGTTCTTCTTTGATTTCCTGGTTGATCCAAGCATTCTTAAGCAAGGTGATCTTTAGCTTCCAGGTGTTTGAGTTCCTTCCAAACTTTTCCTTGTGGTTGAGCTCCAGTTTCAAAGCATTGTGATCTGAGAATATGCAGGGAATAATCTCAATCTTTTGGTATCAATTGAGCCCTGATTTTTGACCCAATATGTGGTCTATTCTGGAGAAGGTTCCATGTGCACTTGAGAAGATTGAGTATTCTGTTGTTTTAGGGTGGAATGTTCTGTGTATATCTATGAGGTCCATCTGGTCCAATGTGCCATTCAATGCTCTTTTTCTTTATTGATTTTCTGCTTGAATGATCTGTCTATTACTGAGAGTAGTGTGTTAAGATCTCCTACTATTAATGTATTCATAGCAATATGACTCTTTATCTTGATTAACAGTTTTCTTATGTAATTGGCAGCTCCCATATTGGGGGCATATATATTGACAATTGTTAGATCATCTTGGTGGATAGTCCCTTTAAGAATTATGTAGTGTCGGTGTGCCTGGGTGGCTCAGTGGGTTAAAGCCTCTGCCTTCGGCTCAGGTCATGATCCCAGGTTGCTGGGATTGAGCCCCACATTGGGCTCTCTGCTCAGCAGGGAGCCTATTTCCCTTCCTCTCTCTTGTTCTGCCTGCCTCTCTGCCTACTGGTGTTCTCTGTCAAATAAATAAAAGCTTAAAAAAAAAAAAGAATTAGGTAGTGTCCTGTATCTCTCACTACAGTCTTTAGTTTAAAATCTAATTTATCTGATATGAGAATTGCTACCCTAGCCTTCTTTTGAGTCCCATTGGCATGAAAGATGCTTCTCCATCCCTTCACTTTCAGTCTGGGTGTATCTTTAGGTTCAGAATGGGTCTCTTGTAGACAATATATGGATGAATCTTGTCGTTTTATCCAATCTGCAACCCTGTGTCATTTTATGGGCGCATTTAGGCCATTCACGTTGAGAGTGATTATTGAGAGATATGTTTTAATTGACATCATGTTACCTGCGAAGTCTTTGTTTCTATATATTGTCTCCACGTATTTCTGTTCAATGATATTCTTAGGATTTTTCCTCTTTTATAGAACCCCCCTTAATATTTCCTGCAGTGTCGGCTTGGTGGTTGCATACTCTTTTAAACCTTGCCAGTCTTGGAAGCTCTTTATCTCTCCACCCATTTTGAATGTTAGTCTTGCTGGATAAAGTATTCTTGGCTACATGTTCTTCTCCTTTAGTGCCCTGAATACATCTTGCCAGCCCTTTCTGGCTTGCCAGTTTTCCACGGACAGGTCTTATGGACATAACGTCTTCATGGACATTATTCTGATGGGCTTTCCTCTGTACATAAGGAATTTCTTTGCCCTAGCTGCTTTCAAGAGCTCCTGTCTACAATTACGATTCATCATTTTCACTATCACGTGTCGTGAGGGTCTTTCTAGATTCTATGATCTTGGGGGCAGACCTTTTTGCCTCTAGTACATGAACGCTGGTTCCATTCACGAGATTGGGAAAATTTTCATGGAGAATTTGTTCCTCTCAATTTGTTCCACTTCTTTCTTTCTCCTCCCCTTCAGGGATTCCAATAATACTGACGTTGGAACATTTCATGGCGTCATTTATTTCCCTAATTCTGTTTTCGTGGCTTCTAAGCTGTTTGTCCCAGGCTTCCTCCTGATCCTTTTACTCTATCTTTTGTCCTCCATGTCACTAATTCTATCTTCTGCCTCAGTTACCCTAGCTTTTAGAGAATTTAGATTAGATTGGAACTCATTGAGAACATTGTGAACATCATCCCTGGTGGCTTTCACTTCTGCCCTAATCAATTCCATTTTGTCATCCATGGCTTTCTCCAACCTAGTTATTGCCTGGATAATTGTTAGCCTGAATTCCCTTTCCGACATACTGTCTGTGTCCATGTCCAAGAGCTCTGATGCAGAAGGCCCAGTCTCTGAATTTTTCTTCTGTTGGGCATTTCTCCTCCTAGTCATTTTGGTGAGATTGCTGAATGGATGTGTAGCTGAATGTATCAACCATGGTGCAGGGAAGGTGCACCCTGGAATGCTTCTGAGCAATCAAGAGTCCCCACCCAAAAGAAAGAAAAAAGGGGGAAAAGGGGAGGAAAAAAAGAGAGATAAAATAAAATGGGCCCCAAGGTAAGATTTATGAAGTATACAAACAAAAACAGACAAACAGAAAGACTGACAAAAGTAGATGACAAGAGAAAAAATAAATAAGTAAAAACAAACAAACAAACAAAGAACCTTGTCAAAAAGAACCCTAAATATAAGATTTATATACTACCAGGACAGAAACAAATACACAGAAATGCTGCCAGAAGAAAAAGATGGGAGAGTGCTTATAAATTTTCAGTGTGGGTGAGGAAGTTTATTTTGATTCTTCCTGGATGTATCTTGATATCTTTGTTAAAGTACTCAACTTTCCTAAGATAAAGGGGAATTAAAAACTGGTTTACCTACAGGGATAGCATTGATTGGGGAAAAGGGATTACCATGAAGCATATCTCTATATGAATATTTAAAAAAAAAGAGTAAACTAAACAAAAATTAAATTAAAAAATTAAAAAATAGAAAATAAAAAAACACAGGTATATGTATCAAAAAGTTCAGGTTAAAATGTTATTATGGAATTTGATGTACTGGACATCTTACTGTGATGGTAAATAGGTTAAAAAGTTATATATATATTTAAAAAATGAACCAGAATAGTGGGATGGAATTAAAAATAAAAGTTGTATCTATGAAGTAGTGGTGGTTGTCCTCTTGTGGTTTTTTTGTTTTGTTTTGGTTTGGTTTCTTTTGGTGGCTTTCTGGGAGAGGGGCCTGCCACGTGGTTTTCAGGGAGTCTTGCTAGAGTTAAATCCTGCCCCCATCAAGGGGGCGGGCTCTGAGGAAACCGGTTTTCCAGGCTTTTGTTCTCTGGAGGTTTTTTTGTTTGTTTGTTCATTTGTTTTCTCTCCCCTGGGCAGCTTTTGATGGTTTTTAGAGGTGCAGAGGAAAGCAAACTGCACCCAGACCTCCCTCTCAGAGAGAAGCCTCAGTCTGTTCCCCTCTGGGTGCTCCAGAGCACATACATTCTCCCTCGGCCACTGGCAGAGCACGTTCCCAGTTACAGTCTCTGGGGTGACAGGAACTCCCGCTTGTACCCAAAACCATGATAGCCACAGGTGTCTAGGCAGCTCCAGACCACCAGAGAGGTCCCAAGCAGTGATAGTGCACTGAGATTTTCCCGCTGGCCCGGGCTGGGAGTGCTCAGCCTCTCAGGTCCGAGAGAGCTCTGGCTGGTGCCTGCACGCGCCTCTCTCACGGGAGGGTGTGGGGCGCGACTCAGACTCTGGTAGCGTGGCTCGCGTGTGGAAGTGCAAAAGGCTGTGGTTCTGCCGGCTGGCGAGGCTCACTCACCCTCACAGGAGCTGCCACCCAGACGCTCTCAGGCGTCCTGGCGGCTCAGGGACCAAGACCTGGCTTCTTTGCCGCACTCTCTGGTTCAGCGCCAGGGGTGGCTGTCCTGCGTCCGGGGACTTAAGCCCATGTCCCACAATTTCCCCCCATGATCCTTTGCTCTTTTTGAGTGCTTTCAACCAGACTCCAAGTTAATGCTGGTTCCCAGTTGCAGGGCACTCTCGTATTGCGGTATTACGTTCCAATGGGTCGCTTCTGGTGGCTCCCTCTCCCTTTTGTTTATCTTCCAATATCAGTCCGACGTTCCCACTCTGCTTTACCTGCTCACTGGCATCTTCTGGCCCCATAGCAATCCAGACGTGTATAATTCTAATCTCAGGCTGATTTCATGGGTGACCAGAGTTCTTTGGTAGGTAATCAGCTCACTTTAGGGTATAGGTTGAAAAGGCGCCTCCTCCTACTTCCCCACCATCTTGTCTCCTCCCCTACATTAGAATTCTTAACTATTAGAAACCTAATTTTCTAGTGAAAGTTAAGAAGTAAACAGTGGTGGACTGTCTCTTATCCTAGCATTCCTAGCCAATTGGCAGATTTATAAATCCTTTCACAATTTTTAGAAACATGTGACTTCTCATTGTAAATTGTCCAGGTTGACACAGGACATGCTTACCAACAGACCCAAATATCTTGAGTTCCTCTGTAAAAGGAAACCAAAGGTAGATAAATCTATGTTCCGCAAATAAATAAATAAATAAAATGTAAGCTAGAGCAGTTCATCCAGCTTCTGTTAGAGCCCTACACATATCTGGTCACACCTGATTCAGCCAACTGAGTTCGGTTTCTCCAGGTGCTGTTGTTTACAATGTGGCTATTTAGTTCTCTAAGCCCAGAACCTACATAAGTGTTTCCAGTGACTGAAGGGAATGGGATACTTTATTATCTATCATACTTACAATAAGCCTAGCATTTTGTGGCTGATTTTATGCAATTTATAGGATAGGAAGATGATCGTGAGTGAAAGTGATGTACTCTCACTCCAACACTCACTTTGTCTCAGAGCTAAAGTGTGGTCACTGAAAAAAAAAAATCACACATTTTTTTTCTCCTCTGCAGACCTGAAGGTAGCACTGCTTGGGAATAGGATTCTCTGTAGAATTTATGGGTTGCTAAGAGGTTCCAGGGCTGGAGTAATAGCATTCCTCTGCTTTTATTTCCAGACCCTGAGAACATGCATCAGAATTTGGCCAGATGCCCATATCCTTCTCCTACACTTCCAAAAATAGGGGACTTGAAGCTACGTGCCTTCAAAGAAAAGGGGATCATTGCCTATGAATTATATCTCAATAAACCTGATTCTTATAAAAGGTGGAAGGAAGGAAGCCTAGTGGTACCTGAACAAAAGAAAACCAGTGAACTTGTCAGCCCCGTATCTATCTGTCTAGTGCTTGAAAAAGTGTTGAAAGTCTTCATCCAACTCCATGAAACTGTGTCTGTCACTCTAGTGTAGTACAAGATCAAGCAGACAGAGATGACAAATGAGCAGCCTTCCGGCTCCCGCCCGCAAATGAACTCTGAGGAACTACAAAGGTAAGAAGGAAATAATAGATCAACAGCAATCTTCCCAACAGCCATCCTGGTTGCAGGAGGCCCAAGGAGTCATCCCTCCCAAGTGTTGGTGTGAAAGAGCTTTGGGCCTAGAATTTTATATGCTGTCGAATTTTCATTCAAGGAGGAGAGTGTATGTATTAGATTTTATTGCAGCCATAACATATCATCACAAAATTAGCTACTTAAATCAACACCTCTACTTCTTGTGTCACAGCTATGTAAATGAGATGTCCACACTGACTCAGTTTCAGGCTCTGGGCTTCCCAAAGCCAATGTCAAGGCACTGACCAGCTGGGCTCTTAGCCAGAGACACTGGGAGGAATCTGCTCATTCAG
Source organism: Martes martes (assembly GCF_963455335.1). Classification (NCBI taxonomy): domain Eukaryota; kingdom Metazoa; phylum Chordata; class Mammalia; order Carnivora; family Mustelidae; genus Martes; species Martes martes. The sequence goes on from NC_137893.1 coordinate 16,459,717, forward strand.
ATTGCTGAGGAAATCCAGTTTTGTGGAGTTTCTGGAGTGAGAGCCCCACTTCCTTGCTGGTTGCCAGGTGGAGGCCCTCCTTAACTCCTGTAGGGGCCTCCATCTTGCATATGGCCCCCTTCATCTCAGGGCCAGCAACAGGGCACCAGTGCTCTCTGCCTCTCCTTCTGCCACATCTCTCTTGCCTCCAGTCTGAGAAAGTCTTCATTTTGAAGGGCTCATGGGATTCCCTGAGCCCCTCAGATGATCGAGAATAATCTCCCTGTCTTAAAGTCAACTGAGTCGCCATGTTAATTACACTTGCAGGGCCCCTTCATAGCAGTACCTAAGCTCATGTGTCACTGGATGAAGGGGAGCTGAGGAGTGCTCAGCGGGTGGGGCAAAGGATTGGTCAAGACCAGAGACTGACCTGTTTCCCCTGGTGGGGGCGGGGGCAGATTCTCTCACCATGCAGGGCAGGCTCATGTGTGAGTGTGGGGCTGATGGACACACCACAGTATCCTGGCAGTTTGTCTTCAATGAGCAGTTAACCTGCCTCTTTGACCCAGAGAATAGAAAGTAGATAGAGGTTCCTCCTGGAGGCCAACAGATTAAGGACATGTTGGACAGTGACAGAGAGCGGACCGAGCTCCTCACGAAGATAGCAAACAGAGACTGTAAGAGATGGCTCTTACAGCAATGAGATGCAGGAGACCCCAGGTAAGTAGAAGACTGGATGGAGTGCTGGTTCTCTTGAAAAGAGATTGGTGGAACCCACCATAGTGTGTGTGTGTGTGTGTGTGTGTGTGTAAATGATGTATATATGATGAGTTGTTCTTAGGAGTACAAGGGCCCACTAATGTGTTCTAGTATCCTTCTTCTCCCTTCTTACCTACTGGCATCTCTCCCTATTGCACATACCTTTAGTTCTCTCTCTCTGGATTTCTTCCTGGCCCCAACCTGAAGGCCTCGTTCTGTTTCCAGAGATTTACTTCTTACTATTCCCTTTTCTGAGCCTCCTTGTTGTTTTTCATCTCCCCTGGTCTCTTTCTCAAGGAGGCAGAACACACAGCTCTCCTGGGGTGGTGGCAGCTAAGACAGAGGGCCCATAGGAGAGACTCTCCAGGATGAGATTCAAAGACCAGAGCTCCAGGGTTCCCTGGGATACCTAGCTCAGCCCTGGTGCTCTCACCTGGAAGCTAGCCTCCTGCAGAGCCCAGAGCCCCAGCCAGCTGAACTGCCCCTGCCTTGAGCAGAGGTGCCTCAGAGTGGCTCGGGAGGGGGCAGTGAGCTGCTGTTAGAATGGGATGCTGTCACCTGACTGGACCAGGAAAGGCTGTGGCAGGGCAAGGACAGTCACACTCAGACCTTGTGTTGAGCTACCAAGGTGAGGAGAGGCTGAAGACAAGGGAAGATGTATCTTTGCCTGTCACCTTCCCCAAGGCTACAGGAACCAGGATCCAGGTCCCTCTCTTTGGGTAGGCCTCCCAGCTGCTCCTTTATGGCTCTGATCCAAAGGGTGGATCAAGATCTAATTAAACGGAACAGATGATTCATTCCTGGTTTTAGTCTTTTTGATTTTTAATTTTTTTTTTTAAATTTATTTGACAGAGGCACAGCACAAGAGGGAACACAAGCATGGGGAGTGGGAGAGGGAGAACCTTGCTTCCCATTGAGCGGGCAGACTGATGCGGGGCTCGATCTTAGTACCCTGGATCATGATCTGAGCTGAAGGCAGCCGCTTAATGACTGAGCCACCTAGGCGCCCTATTATACATATATCCAATGTCATTTTATTTTTTTCTTCATGTTTTATTTAAATTCAATTAATTAACATATAGTGTGTTGTTAGTTTCAGATGCAACTGTAGGGATTCATCAGCAGCATATAATACCCGGTTCTCATTACCTCCCATGCCCTCCCTAGTGCCCATCCCCCAGTTACCAAATCTCTCACCACCATCCCCTCCAGCAACCCTCAGTCTCCTATGATTAAGGGTCTCTTATGGTTTGTCTCCCCCCTCTGATTTCCCTTATTTTATTTTTTGCTCCCTTCCCCTTTTAGTAGATTTTAGTTCTTTAATTTCTCCAGAGGAGGACTCTCTAGTGTCTTCTGTGCTTTTTTCACGCCCAGGTAGTATCTTTATAATCTTAATTCTGAATTCTAGTTCTGACATCTTACTAATGCCCATGCTGATTAGATCCCTGGCAGTCGGTACTGCCTCTTGTTCTCTTTTCTGAGGTGAGTTTTTCTGTCTTCTCATTCTGTCCAGAGAAGAATAGATGAATGAAAGAACAAAGAACTAAAATGGCAACAATGACCCCAAAATATGGAACTCTTCATGAATTTACATGTCAACCTTGCCCAGGGGCTACACTAACCTTCACTCTATTGTTTCAATTTTAGTATATGTGCTGCTGACGCGAGTACCGGCTGTGATAATCTTACTCTGGACTCACTTGTGAGGCCCCACAGAAGGGAGAGAGGATGCTTAATTTAGCCTAAGGATGTGGGATGGTTAATTTTGCCTGTCCACTTGGAGACTATTTTGGATAAAATTGACATTTAAATGGGTGAGCTTCAAGTAAAGGAGAACGTCCTTCAGAACATTGCCGGGCCTTGTCACGTCAGTGGAAGGCCTGGAAAGAACAGGAGTGACTCCCGCAAAGAACGACGGGGAGCTCTCCCACAGACTGCCTTCACACTCCACCTGCACCGCGGAGTCTCAGGACGGCTTCAGGATGTGGAGTTGACGGCCTCCACAGGCGCATGAGTAAATCTCTCATTATCTCTCTATCTGCACATCATACTGCTTCTATTTTCTGGAGAAGTCTGACTGAAACAGGTGGGTGAGGAAGACTTAACTTCAGGTGACATATGTGCCCAGCTTTCACAGGACGCAGGCTGTTGGCCCATGTGATCCAGAATACCTGACAGAGGAAGGTTCTAGAACAGAAAGCCTGGGGGCTGATGGTGAGAACCTTAGGGTTTGGGAGAGGAAGAGATTTCAGGAGGTGAAAAGGGCCAGGGAGGTTGTATGGGAAATCGCTTAGCAGCCATGAGTTTCAAGCAGAAAAATCATTGGTAACACACTGTCAACAGATGACTTAGAGGGTGATCTAATCTCCAAAGAGCTGATTCAGGTGCCTGCCATCTCCTACACCAAAGTGAGGGTTAGGGTCTAGAGACTAAGGGTGCATGCCTCCCAATTCCAGTCCGCAGCTACTCTCCTCTCTCGAAAGGCCTGGGGTCACCATGCTGATGACAGACAGGAGGGACAGGCTGCTGAACACTGGAGCACAGAGAGGGAGAAGGGAACAAAGAGGGAGGACCTGACTTAAAAAAATGACCAGGAGCTGTTTGGAGTCATTTAACTTGTCACATCAAATTCTGAAACTGATGTATTTCTTGTGTCCTCATTTTTCAGAACCATACACATTTTTGAAACAAGCCTAAACTTCTTAAGACCTTGTGAGTCTTGTACTGAACACATTTCTTCCTGAACCATATGACAGAGCTGTCACACTGATGTCCTCCCAGTTTTCGTGATGTCCTGATGCCAACATTTAGAATATAGTTTCCCCACACCGGGACATTCCCATGGGCCACCACAGGATCATCTCCTAGTAGGTCTCATGGTACCTGAGGGCCTTCTCATCCTCAGGCTCTGCTTCGAATTGTTCTAGGATTGTCCAATACCGCCAAAGAGACCGACAGACTTGGGCATTTTCCATTTCCTGGATGTGCTGAAGATGAGGGCTAGAGTATTTTATTTGCCTTGCTGGTGGATTGGTTTAATCTGTAAATGTAGGTGGAGGGATTTACATGGAGGAGGCCGCTGGGACTGTATGTTGTCCATAAGTTCTCAAATATACATTTGAAAGCTTTGTTCAGCTGGTGTTTTGACCCATTTTTGTGTCATTTTTTGACAATAGTTCAGATTATTTAGTCTTAGAAACAGAAATCTCCTAACACACTGTATATATTGTACCTCAGTTGGATATCCTATGGCTAATTGTTTGCTATGACACATAGCACTGCAGTAAACAATCCTACATCTCTATTGTTTTTTGATCCCCATGAGTTTCCAGCCTCGAATTAACACTGGGATTGCCATGCAGTGGGATGAACACACCAACCACCGTCTGGATAGGATGAAATATAGGGCAAAAGAGTGATTCCATTTAAACTCCTACCAATGCAGAAGAGAACTCTTGTTATCCCATTTTCTGTCCACCACTTGCTATAACCATCTTTAAAATCTTGTCAGTTTGATGCATGTATAAAGCAAGCCCGTTGTTCTTTGTGTTATCTTGATAACGGGATGTGTTCAGTGATTTCATAGGCTGATTTACTGTCTGTGACTTGTTCAAAGCATTTGCACAGATCCTTGGAGAACCAGATTTATACTTACTTGCAGGAGCTCTTTGTATATTCTGGATACCAGTCCTTTGCTCACGAGGGAACAAATCAACCGTTAGAATCAGTTCTGTTTCTGCTGTGAAGGCTCACTGTGCACTGAAGGAGGATGACAGGAAAGTCAGTGCTGTAGGTAAGGGACCTAGGGAAACTCAGATTCTCAACTGCTTCATTCCCAGAATATCTGTTAAATTCCGAAGTGTCAGGATCATGTCTGAGACTGACAGATGACTGCCTGAAAGTTGATTTCCGAGCCATCCTTAAATTGTGTCTCCACAAGAAATCTAGCAGAATCACACTTATTTTTTCCCCATGCAGTAGAGGAAGAAAAAAATTCCCAGAGTTCTTACGGGATATAAAACTAATTCCAGATTAATTAATCTTTTATAAGAGATATGCTTCCTTCAATATATGCAGATGGAAATAAATTGCTGAAGAAAATAATCACATTATAAATATTTCTTAAACTTTTTTTTTTTTATTTACTCATTTTTGAGAGAGAGAGAAAGCATGCGTGAGCAAGAGCAGGAGAAGGGCAGGGGGGGAAGCAAATGCCCTGCTGAGCAGGCGGCCAGAGGCAGGACTCCCCTCAGACCCAAAGATCAAGTCCTGAGCTGAAAGCAGATGCCCCAGCAACTTAGCCACCCAGGCCCGGGAAAATAATCACATTATAAAATATTCCATTTAGAAGTCAATGAGGTTAATGGGTTGATTTTAAGGTAACTAAAATATGTTAATAAATATGTTAATAAGGTAAAATAAATATAGTTAATAAAGTAAATAACGTTGTTAGAAAATAATTTTTAAAAAAGGCAATGAGGACACAGAAAATATCCCTGAAGTTCTAGAGCTTCAAACAGCATCTTTTTGGCGATAATGTCTGCAAGGACATGGTCCTCTTACAGAGAAGAATCCGATATTGCACAACCAGAGGACAACATGGAAAAGGTTGTCTTCGTTGAGATCCTTCAGTCCATTATTTAAACATTTCAGTGCAGGAATTCCATCACTTAGCACCGAGAGAAAATGGCATAGAGTATGCCAGTGGAATGTGCTGAACAGGAGAGGCACAAAATCAAGAATGGACATGGGAGGTTCCCTGTCCTGCACCAGGTGGTCAGACTGAGGTCCTGGATTTGTAAACTTGGAAGTGCTGTTGGTCTCATGATGAACAGCAGCTCATCCAAGGGCAGCTGGCCCAGAGGTAGAGTCGCCAAGCTGGTCCCCACGCTGAGGGGCTTCTTGGTGGACTTGGCAGCCTAAGAACAGAACAGGTGTTTGTCTCTGAGGCTGAGGAAATCCTGAATCCCCTGTCCTGGGGCTGTCAGTCACCAGCACTCCCCACCCTAGAGCCCAGACCTCGCCTAGGGGCATGCATTTCCCCAAGCCATGTCCCCAGCCCTGGGCCCAGCCACCTTTACAAACCTCCTCCCTCCTGAACCAAATCACGGAGTCAGCCCCAGACCCTGTTACCAATGGTCTGGGCTCAGGACCAAAGTGAGTAAGAAACCAATGTGCTCACATGACTCAGATTCTGATGCTCCCTCTCATGGCAGATCCTAAAGGACCTGCTGGGGGATCTGACAGAATACAGGGGCCTGCACTTGACACCTCTAACCTTAGGGAACACTGTGGGCAAAGGTCCTTCTTTTCCCTTCCTCCTGGCAAGCAGCACACAGAGCTCTTACTCTGATGATCCCATCCCCCATCCCACCCATTCCTGGTCCGGCTCAGCTGGGAGCTCACAGGGGAGCTCAGTTAGCCCATCTCCCAGGTCAGCTCTGCTCAAAGCAGGGGCTGCTCAGGGGCTCAGGATCTGAGCTCTGCAGGAAGCTGGCTGCCAGGGACAGCACCAGCCTCAGTCAGGGTTCCCACTGTTGCACGGAGAACTGGCCTCCTAGTCCCATCATGCACAGTCTCTACTGGGCACTTGCTGCCTCACATGCGAAGATCCAAGCCATGTTCTGGCAGAACATGGCACTACTGTCCATCCCTTTGAGTTGACCTGCAGAGGCCTTCCCACTCCCTCTTCCTGAGATGAGACCCTGGTCCCCTGTCCTTGTAACTGCCAGGAGGGAGTCCCCTTCTCCTTGAGATGTCCCATGGAGCTGCCATGCTGCTCTCTCTCAAATGGGAGTACAGCCCATGCTGTGTTTCCCCACTGTCCCCACCCCACACACCCTGGACCCAAATTGACTCTCTCCAATGGAGAACCAGGTCAGAGCCAGGCCTGACTTCCCTCAATCCCTTTAGCACCAACAGGCCTTAAGCAGTGGTGTGGGCCCCTCCCCTTTCCCAGTGCCCTTAACAGTGAGTGAGGCCATATCAGAGCTCAGGGCAGAGCTTGTCCAAGCTGTTGCCAACACGTGACATAAGGTCTCACTCATCTCTTCCCATTGCCCTGTGAGAAGGTTCAGGCAGTAGGCAGGGGTGAGGCTGGGAATTCACCGTTCCCTGTGCTCACACCAGGCCATCTGCCCCTCCCTTCCCTCTCAAACTGCTCTCACTATCTGTCTTTCTAAAGAAGTTCTACCGAGAGCGTCGATTTTTGATGATTATGTAACTTATGATGACGATGATGACGATGATGACGATGACGATGATGACGATGACGATGATGATGACGACGTTGGGGCTCCCTATGTTCCTGGTCTGGGCCACATCTGGCTGTGTTGTTGGTGGCGCTGAAATGAAACCGCAAGAATCAGAGCCCCAGTTGGGACTCCAAACTGGGGGAGGCTTCCTCAGCTCCTGCTGGTCCAGGTCCATCCTACCAGGCAGACGGTGTCTATCACTGTCCTTGTGGCAGCTGCTGTGACCAGTCCTGATGTTGGGAAGGGAGGAGGGGATGCAGCCAAAAGGGGAAGCAGGGTTTGCAATATAAGAAGTCACTACTACTCTGACAGACAGGGGGTGATGCTGGGTAAGGATGGTGACAGCGACCACCTCTCAGGAGCTGACAGTCCAGGTGGCACTGAAGGATTTCTGGCAATACACCAGGTGACATGAAAAAGATAGTAATTCTCAGATAAAGAAACGTAAGAGCATCTCTGGAAACAGACTGATGCTCCCCTGTTTGGGGCAAGAAATCCAAGAAATACCCAAATACAAAGGTGTATGCATCAAGGAAGTGATTCCAGGAGGTGAGAAGGGAAAGGAAGAATTCTAGAAGAATTCTAGAATTCTAGAAGAATTCTGCCAAGAAGAATTTCCCATGGATGGATCAATTTCTCTCTCCACACACACACACACACACACACACACACACACACCACACTGTGGGGTAGGTCAAGGTCATTTCAGGAGAACCAGCACTCCATCCAGTCTTCTGAGTTACCTGTGGTCTCCCGGGTTTCATTCCAGTGCTCCCATACTTGCTGGAGCCAGCTCTTACAGTCTCCGTTTGACGTCCGCACAAGGAGCTTGTTCAGCTCTTTGTCATTGTCCAATGTGCCAATGAACTGTTGGCCTCCAGGAGAAACCACTGTCCAATTTCTCTTTTCTGGGTTGAAGCAGTGGCTTAACTCTCCATTGAAGGCAAACTGCCAGGATCCTCTGGTGTGTCCGTCGGCCCCACGCTCACACATGAGCCTGCCCTGCATGGTGAGAGAATCTGCCCCCGCCCCCGCCAGGGGAAACAGGTCAGCCTCTGGTCCTGACCAATCCTTTGCCCCACCCACTGCGCACTCCTCGGCTCCCCTTCTGCCCTCCTGGTCCTGCTCTGGCCTCCTTGTCTGCCCTGGCTGCTGGGACCCACTTCGAAGTTTTCCATGATCTCCAGAGCTCCCAGCCCTGCCAACGTGTTCTCCTTCTGCCCTGGACCTTCAGACTCACCGCTCTTAGTGAAAATCTCCGCTTTGCTGTCCAGCAGTTTCTTTCTGAGCTCTTCCCCCAGGTCTTTCAGAGGTTCCATTTGTGTGTCCCAAAATGCTGTGTCCTTCAGCTTCATCCCCAGAGGACCAATGGGTTTGACCCGCTTGCTCCCACAGGCATAGGAAAGAAACTTATTTCCATTGACCTGGCCTCGAATCTCACACCACGGTTGTTCAGGCCCGGCCTGAGATGTGATGGAGAAATTGTAGGAAAGCAAGAGAGCATCTGGGAAGGAAAAACACAGGTGGAGGTGGTGCTGGAAGAAAAAGAGCAGCAGGCACCTCGCTGCCATCCAGGTGACAGCAATAGAATGTGTGCAAGACAGAGCAAGAACTGTCCCTGCACAGCGGCTCCCCCTAGTGTAGAGGCTGGGGCCCTTCCCCTTTTGGGATAGGATCAGGATACCTCTGCCTGGCAGGAAGCCACAAATGCCCAGATGGGAACCCGCACCAACCAAACGCAGGCCAAACGCTGCATCAGTCACTCTACCCAGTGCAGGCACAAGCCAGCCTGGCCATAGCAGAGGAGGCCTGCATGTCACAGGACTGTCAGGACGCAGGCCAGTGTCCTGTAGGAAGATGAGGGGCAGGGAGGGGGCTGCTCCTGAGGAGCTGGGGCAGGGCGGGGGCAGTGGGGATAGAATCCAAAGTCCGAGAAGGGAGAGTTCAAGACCATGGGTCGCAGGATTCCGTAGGGCCCAGGAGATGGCCCTAATGAGCTCCAGGGATGAGTCCAAGTAAAGTTTGCACTGACTAGTTATCTGAGCAGAGACTAGAGGAAGGGATCACAAGGCTCAGAGTAATGCATAAGTCAGAATGATATAAAATAGAAGCAAAACAAACAAAAAACTCCCCAAACAGAAAACCCCAAAAAGGTCCGCAAAATATATCCAGGGGGAGCTCTGGAGGGGCGGGGGTGGTGACTCAAGGAGAAGTTGCTTCAGTGCCAGAGTCGAGCAGGTGTGCGGGGGTCCAGGCCCTGCGCGATCGCCCTGTCCTGTACCCAGCCCGGGGCTCCAGGGCTGGGCTCCCGCTCCCCGAGGGGGGCAGGCGGGGGATGGGGGCGACAGCGGACTCCCCGCCGCGGCCTCTCCACCTCCCCTCCCCCCACCCCCCCGCTCCAGCGCCCAGAGCCTGGCAGTCCGTGGTCCCCTCGCCCAGGTCCCCTCTTTTCCGTCCCACAGGGCGACAAAGTCCCGGCGGACTCCGCCGAGCGGGAAAGGAGCCCGCGGGCGGCGGCGACTGCGTGGGGTGGGGGTGGGGGGCGGCCCAAGCCGGCGACAAGTTTCCCAAGTTCCCGGGACTCACCTGTCTCTGCTCCGCCGCGCGTCCCGCCCACGACCCACCCGGACGGCGCCGCCGTGATCCCGCGCAGCAGCCGCAGGAGAAACAGAAACAGGAGCCGCGAGCGCCCCGGGAGCCTGGTGGCGGCCGTGGGCTCCATCGCGACCCCGAGCCGGGGGAGTTGCGGGTGAGGCGCGGGGTGGCTTCCGAAGGAACCCGCGGGCCGGGAATCGAACGTGCTTGCTGCGGCCGGGCCGGGGCTGCGCGGGAGGGCGCCTGTCTCCCGCCGAGAGGGACTGGACCTCTGTCCGCGAGAAGCTGCTCAGTGTCGCCCAACTTCCCCTTCTCACACTCGCGGCAGAGGCGAGAGAACAGGCGCGGGCGGAGCCGGGAGAGGCAGAGGAAGGGGCCAAGGACCCAGCCGAAGGCGGAGCTGCCGGCTGAGCCGACTCGCTGAGCCACGCTGCCAGGTGGAGACAGCGACGGACTGAATCGTGCCGGGGCCACTGGAACCGCCTCGGTCCGGATCGGCGGGAGTGGGCGGGGCGCGGACGCGCGGGGCGCGGACGGGCGGAGCTCGGACTTGCCCCCTGGGCAAGGAAGATTTTCGATGCTTGGAAACCACTAGACAGAGACACTTGCGCCTATGGGTGTGACAAGTTAACTGGATTCTTTTTGGGCACTAGGTGAATTTTACCCCCATCTTTCATAAGAATCAAGTTTGGTGAGATGATTTATAGGCAATCCTCTCCTTCTTTTTGAAGGCACGTAGCTTCAAGTCCCTTATCTCTGCAAGTGTAGGAGAAGCCTATGGGCCTGTGGCCAACTTTTAATGCAAGTTCTCAGACTCTGGAAGTAAAAGCAGAGGAATGCTATTCCTCCAGTATGGAACCTCTTAGCAACCCATAAATTCTACAGAGAATCCTATTTCCAAGCAGTGCTACCTTCAGGTTTGCAGAGGAGGAAAAAAATGACGGATTTTTTTTTCAGTGACCACACTTTAGCTCTGAGACAAAGTGAGTGTTGCAGCGAGAGTACATCACTTTCACTCACGATCATCTTCCTGTCCTATAAATTGCATAAAACCAGCCACATAATGCTAGACTTATTGTAGGTATGATAGATAATAAAGTATCCCATCCCCGTTAGTCACTGGAAACACTTCTGTTAGTTCTGGGCTTTGAGAACTAAATAGCCACATTGTAAACGACTACACCTGGAGGAACTGAACGCAGCTGACTGAATCAGATGTGACCCGATATGTGTAGGGCTCTAACAGAAGCTGGATGAACTGTTCTAGCCTACATTTATTTATTTATGTATTCATGGAATATAGATTTATCTACTTTTGGTTTCCTTTTACAGAGGAACTCAAGATATGTGGGTCTGTTGGTAAGCATGTCCTGTGTCAAACTGGAAAAGGTACTATGAGAAATCACGTGTTTCTAAAAATTGTGAAGAGAATTTAAAATCTGCCAGTCAGCTAGGAATGCTAGGATAAGAGTGAACTACCGTTTACTTCTCAATTTTTAAGGGTTAACAATTCTAGTATAGAAGCTTAATGAATAATTTTAAATAGTTTAAAAGACATTTAAAGAATATACCTACACTGTGTGAATTGTAGTAATACTTTCCCTGTTGAGGAGAAATCACTAATATTGTTTTCTTTTTCCTATTTTTTAAAATGTAAACTCAATTAAATGACATATAATGTATTCCTAGCTTCCAAGGTAGAGGCTAGCGGTTCATGTCTCACATAACACACAGTGCTGACTACACCACGTGCCCTCCTCCCCCACAGTGTCCACCACCTAGTTTGTCCATCCTGCTCCCCCTCTCCCCTCCAGCAGCCTTCAGTTTGTTTTCTGTGATTAAGAGTCTCTTATGGTTTATCTCCCTCTCTGGTTTCATCTTGTTTATTTCTCCCTCCCTTCTTCCATGATCCTCTGTTTTCCTTCTTAAATTCCACATATGAGTAAGACCATATGATACTTGTCTTCTCTGACTGACTTACTTCGCTTAGCAGAACACCCTCTAGTTCCATGCTTGTTGTTGTAAATGTCAAGATTCCATTTCTTTTGATGGCTGAGAGTATTATACCACATCTTCGTTATCCATTCACCTGTCGATGGACATCTGTGCTCTTTCCATAATTTGGCTATTGTGGACATTGTTGCCATAAACACTGGGGTGAACTCGCCCTGTCGGTTCACTACATTTGTATCTTTGGGGTAAATCCCCACTAGTGCAATTGCAGGGTCATAGGGTAGCCCTATTTTCAACTTTCTGAGGAACCTCCATATGGTTTTCCCAAGAAGCTGCACCAGCTTGCATTCCCACCAACGGTGTAAGAGGGTTCCTCTTTCTCCACGTTGTCACCAACATCTGTCCTTTCCTGACTTGTTAATTTTAGCCATTCTGACTGGTGTGAGGTGGTATCTCATGGTGGTTTTGATTTGTATTTCCTTGATGCTGAGTGATGTGGAGCATTTTTTCATCTGTTGGCCATTTGGATGTCTTCTCTGGAGACATGTCTGTTCATGTCTTCTGCTCATTTGTTGATTAGATTGTTTGTTTTGGGGTGTTGAGGTGGTAAGTTCTTTATAGATTTTGGATTCTGGCCCTTTATCTGTCATTTACAATATCTCCTCCCATTCTGTAGTGGTCTTTTGGTTTTGTTGACTGATCCTTTGCTATCCAAAAGCTTTTTATGGGGTACCTGGTGGGTTAGTTGGTTAAGTGTCTGCCTTCTACTCAGGTAATAATCCAAGGGTCCTGAGTTCGAGGCCTGCATGGGGCTCCCTGCTCAACGGGGAGGATGTTCTTCCCTCTCTCTCTGTCCCTCCTCCCTGCTTGTGCTCTCTCTCTGAAATAAATAAATACAATCTTTAAAACAACAATAACAACAAAACCTAGAGCTTTTTATCTTGATGAAGTCCCAGTAGATCAGATTGGCCTTTGATTCCCTTGCCTCTGGAGACATGTCTTATAAGAAGTTGTTGCGGGCGAGCTCATAGAGCTTGCTATCTATGTTCTCCTCTAGGATTTTGATGGACTCCTGTCTCACATTTAGGTCTTTCATCGATTTTGAGGCTGTTTTTGTGTAGGGTGTTAGAAAATGGTCCAGCTTTGGGGCACCTGGCTGGCTTAGTGGTTAAGCCTCTGCCTTCCCCTCAGGTCAGGATCTCAGGGTCCTGGGATCGAGCCCTGCACCGGGCTCTCTGCTTAATGGGAAGCCTGCTTCTCCCCTTCTCTCTGCCTGCCTCTCTGCCTACTTGTGATCTCTCTCTGTCAAATAAATAAATAAAATCTTAAAAAAAAAAAAAGAAAGAAAGAAAATGGTCCAGTTTCATTCTTCTGCACATGACTGGCCAATATTCCCAACACCATTTGTTGAAGAGACTGCCTTTTTTTCCCCCCATAGGATATTCTTTCCTGCTTTGTCAAGGATTAGTTGACCATAGAGTTGAAGGCCCATTTCTGGGCTCTCTATTCTGTTCCATTGATCTACGTGTCTGTTTTTGTGCAGTACCATACTGTGTTGAAGATTATAGCTTTGTAATAGAGCCTGAAGTCCAGAATGTGATGCCACCAGCTTTTATTTTCTTTGCCAACATTGCTTTGGCTATTTGGAGTCTTTCCTGGTTCCATACAAATTTTAGGATTACTTGTTCCAGCTCTGGGGAAAAAGTTGATAGTATTGTCATAGGGACTGCACTGAATGTGTATGTGAATGTGCTCTGGGTAGCACAGACACTTAACAATATTTGTTCTTGCAATCCATGAGCATGGAATGTCTTTCCAACTCTTTGTCTCCCTCAATTTCTCTCATGAGTGTTCCCTAGTTTTCTATAGTTCTGTAGTTTGCTTCTTTGATTAGGTTTATTCCTACATTTCTTAGGGTTTTATGTGCAACTATAAATGGGATCACCTTTTTTATTTCTGCTTCCTTTGTCTCATTGTTAGTGCATAGAAATACAACTGATTTCTATGCCTTGGTTTTATATCCTGCCAGTTTGTTGAATTCCTGTATGAGTGCTATCCATTTTGGGGTGGAATCTTTTGGGTTTTCCATATAGAGTATCATGTCATCTGTGAAGAGTAAGAGTTTGACTTTTTCTTTGTCGATTCAGATGGCTTCTTATTTCTTTTCATTGCCAATTGCTGAGGCTACGACTTCTAGCACTATGTTGAACAACAGTGGTCAGAGTGGATATCCTTGCCTTGTTCCCGAGCTTAGGGGGAAAGCTCTCAGTTTTTGCACACTGAAAATGATATTCACTGTGGGCTTTCCATATATGGCTTTTATGGTATTGAGGTATGTTTCCTCTGTCCCTACACTGTGACGAGTTTTCTTCAAGAAAGGATGCTGTACCTTGTGAAATGCTTTTGCTGCATCTATTGAGAGGATCATGGGATTCTTGTCCCTTATTTTATGAAGGTAGTGTATCACATTGCTTGGTGTGTGGATGTTGAACCACCCCTGTAGCCCAGGAATACCAACCACCTGGTCATGGTGAAAAATCCTTCTAATGTACTGCTAGATCCTATTGGCTGGTATCTCAGCTGTCACACTGATGTCCTCCCAGTTTTGGTGATGTTCCCTGATGTTGACATTTTAGGATGTATTTCCTCTACACCAGGACATTCCCCTGGGTCACCACAGGATCATCTCCTAGTAGGTCTCATGGTACCTGAATGTCTCCTCGTTCTTAGACTCTGCTTCGTATTGTTCCAGCAATGTCCAATACAGCCAAAGAGATCGGCAGACTTGGGCATTTTCCATTTCCTAGATGTGCTGAAGATGAGGGTTAGAGTGTTTTATTTGCCTTGTTGGTGGATTAGCTTAATCTGTAAATGCAGGTGAAGAGATTCAGATGTAGGAGGCCACTGGGAGAGTATGTTGTCCAGAAGTTCTCAATATATATTTGAAAGCTTTGTTCATCCTGTGTTTTGGCTCACCTTTGTGTCATATTTTGACAAGAGTTCAGATTATTTAGTCTTAACTAGAGAGAAACAGAAATCTCCTAACACATTGTATATATTGTACCTCATTTGGATATCCTATGGCTAATTTTTTGCTATGACACATAGCACCACAGTAAACAATCGTACATCTCTATTGCCTTTTTGGTTCCCATATATTTTCGGCCTCGAATTAACACTGGGATTGCCATGCAGTAGGATAAACACACCAACCATCATCTGGATAGGGTGAACTATATGGCAAATGAGGGATTCCATTTAAATTCCTACCAACGCAGAAGAGAACTCTTGTCATTCCATTGCCTGTCCACCACTTGCTATAGATCTCTTTAAAATCTTCAGTTTGGGGTGCCTGGGTGGCTCAGTGGGTTAAAGCCTCTGCCTTCAGCTCAGGTCATGATCCCAGGGTCCTGGGATCGAGCCCTGCATCAGGCTTTCTGCTCTGCAGGGAGCCTGCTTCCTCTCTCTCTCTGCCTGCCTCTCTGTTTACTTGTGATCTCTGTCAAATAAATAAATAAAATATCAAAAAAAAATCTTGTTAGTTTGATGCATGTATAAAGCAAGCCCGTTGTTCTTCATGTTATCTCGATAACTTGGGATGTGTTCAGTGATTTCTGAGGCTGATTTACTGTCTGTGACTTGCTCTAAGCACTTGCACAGATCTTGGGAGAGCCAGAATTACACATATTTATTTGCGGGAGCTCTTTCTATATTCTGGATACCAATCCTTTGCTCATGAGGGAATAAATCAACTGTTAGAAGCAGATCTATTTCTGCTGTGAAGACCCACTGTGCTCTGAAGGAGGTGAGTCAGTGGGGAGGGATGACAGGAGAGACAGTGGTGGGGGATCCAGGAAACTCAGAAAGATTCTCAACTGCTTCATTTCCAGAACATTTGTTTGTATGTGGCCTGTCGGGATCATGTCTGAGACTGACAGTTGGCTGCTGGAAAGCGGATTTCTGAGCGATCTTTCAATTCTCTATCTCCACAACAGATCTAGCAGAATCACCACTTTTATTTTCCCCATACAGTGGAGGAAGAACACAATTCCATGAGTTCTCTTGGGATATAAAAGAAATTCCAGGGGCACTTGTGCGGCTCAGCCAGTTAAATGTCTGCCTTCAGCTGAGGTCATGATCCCAGGGTCCTTGGATGGAGTCCCACAACCAGCTTCCTGCTCAGCGGGGAGTCTGCTTTTCCCTGTCCCTCTATCCCTCCCCCAGCTTGTTCTCTCTCTCTCTCTCTCTCTCTCAAATAAATAATATCTTTGAAAAAATTAAAAATAATAATAAAATTCCAAATTAACTATATTGTATGATAAAGATAGTATTTATTTAAATATACATACCTGGACATAATTTACTGAAGAAAACAATCACAATACGTCATTCTGTTTAAAAGTCAATGAGCCTACTTCTCAGTACATAGAAAAAAAATCACTGAGATTCTAGAGCTTCAAAAAATATCTTTTTGGTGATACTGTCTGCAAGGATTCTTACAGAGAAGAATCCAATATGGCACAACCAAAGGACAACATGGAAAATGTTTTCTTTGTAGAGATTCCCCATTCAAGTATTTAAACACTTCAGTGCAGGAATTCCCTCACTTAGCACCGAGAGAAAATGGCATAGAATATGCCAGTGGAATGTGCTGAACAGGAGAGGCATGAAATCAAGAAGGGACATGGGAGGTTCCCTGTCCTGCACCAGGTGGCTGAACTGAGGTCTCTGGATTTGTAAACTTGGAAGTGCTGTTGGTCTAATGATGAACAGCAGCTCATCCAAAGGCATCTGGCCCAGAGGCAGAGTCGCTGAGCTGGTCCCCACGCTGAGGGGCTTCTTGGTGCTTGGCAGTCTAAGAACAGAACAGGTGTTTGTCTCTGTGGCTGAGGAAATCCTGGGTCCCCTGTCCTGGGGCTGCCCTTCAATAGCACTCCCCACCCCAGAGCCCAGACCTCACCCAGGGGCATGCATTTCCCCAAGCCATGTCCCAGCCCTGGGCCCAGTCACCTTTAGAAACCTCCTCCCTCTTGAACCAAATCACAGAGTCAGCCCCAGGCCCTGTTATCAATGGTCTGGGCTCAGGACCAAAGTGAGTAAGAAACCAATGTGCTCACGTGACTCGGGTACCCATGCTCCCTCTCATGGCAGGTCCTAAAGGACCTGCTGGGGGATCTGACAGAATACAGGGGCCTGCATTTGACACTTCTAACCTTGGGGAACCCTATAGGCAAAGATCCTTCTTTTCCTTTCCCTCCTAGCCTCCTGCAGTCAGCACACAGAGTTCTTAGTCTGATGATCCTTCCCCCATCCCACCCATTCCTGGTCCACTCAGCTGGGAGCTCACAGGGGAGTTCAGTTAGCCCATCCCCCAGGTCAGCTCTGCTCAAAGCAGGGGCTGCTCAGGGGCTCAGGATGTGAGCTCTGCAGGAAGCTGGCTGCCAGGGACGGCACAAGCCTCAGTCAGGGTTCCCACTGTTGCACGGAGAACTGGCCTCCTTCTAGTCCCATCATGCATGGTCTCTACTGCCCACTTGCTTCCTCACATGTGAAGACCCAAGCCACGTTCTGGGGGAACACGGCACTACTGTCCAGCCCTTTGAGTTGGTCTGCAGAGGTCTTCCCACTCCCTCTACCTGGGATTAGACCCTGACCCTTGTCCTTGTAACTGCCCAGATGGAGTCCCCTTCTCCTTGAGATGTCCCATGGAGCTGCCATGCTGCTGTGTCTCAAAGGGGGAGTACGGCCCATGCTGTGTTTCCCCACTGTCCCCACACCACCCACCCTGGGCCCAAATTGACTTTCTCCAATGGAGAACCCAGTCAGAGCCAGGCCTGACTTCCCTCAATCCCTTTAGCACCAATAGGCCTTAAGCAGTGGTGTGGGCCCCTCCCCTTTCCCAGTGGCCTTATCAGTGAGTGAGGCCACATTAGAGCACAGAGCTGAGCCTGTCCAAGCTGTTGCCAACACGTGATATGAGATCTCATTCATCTAGTCCCACTGCCCTCCAAGAAGTTTCAGGCAGTGGGCAGGGGTGAGGCTGGGAATTCACCGTTCCCTGTGCTCACACCAGGCCATCTGCCCCTCCCTTCCCTCTCAATCTGCTCTCACTACCTGTTGATCTAGTGCTCTCCGACAAGGATGCCCATTATGACCACACAGCTGAGGAGCAGGGGGAAGATCCAGGTGCAGGGTCCAATGGCCGTGGCCTTGCCTGGGGCTATACCTTGTCGCGTGGCTGGTGCCACTGAAATGAAAACACAAGGATCAGAGCCCCAATCGGGACCCTAAACTTGGGGAAGATTCCTCAGCTCCTGTAGGTCCATCCTACCAGGCAGACAGTGTCTATCACTGTCCTTGTGGCAGCTGCTGTGACCAGTCCTGATGTTGGGTAGGGAGGAGGGGATGCACCCTGTCCCCTAGGGCTGCTCCAGCCAAAAGGGGAAGCAGGATTTGCAATGTAAGAAGTCGCTCCTGCTGTGACAGGCAGGAGGTGATGCAGGATAAGGATGGTGACCGGGACCACCTCTCAGGAGCTGACAGTCCAGGGGGCACTGAAAGATTTCTGGCAATATACCAGGTGACATGAAAAAGACAGTAATTCTCAGATAAAGGAACATAAGTCCATCTCTGGAAACAGGCTGATGCTCCCGTTTGGGGCCAGCAAGAAATCCAAGAAATACCCAAACACAAAAGTGTATGCAGTGAGGAAGTGATTCCAGGAGGTGAGAAGGGAAAGGAAGAATTCTAGAACATTCCTATAGCCATTGTTCTGCCATGGATGGATCAATTTCTGTCCACACACACACACATTCACACACACCCCACACTGTGGGGTAGGTCGTGGTCATGTCAAGAGAACCAGCACTCCATCCAGTCTTCTGAGTTACCTGTGGTCTCCTGCGTTTCATCCCAGTGCTCCCATACTTGCTGGAGCCAGCTCTTACAGTCTCCGTTTGCGGTCCCCATGAGGAGCTTGGTCAGCTCTTCGTCATTGTCTATTGTGCCCTTGAACTGTTGGCCTCCAGGAGGAACGACTCTCCACTTTCTGTTCTGCAGGTCAAAGAGGTGGGTTAACTGTCCATTGAAGGCAAACCGTCAGGATCCTCTGGTGTGTCCGTCGGCCCCACACTCACACATGAGCCTGCCCTGCATGTTGGGAGAATCTGCCCCCGCCCCCACCAGGGGAAACAGGTCAGTCTCTGGTCTTGACCAATCCTTTTCCCCACCGGCTGCACACTCCTCGGCTCCCCTTCTGCCCTCCTGGTCCTGCTCTGGCCTCCTTGCCCATCCCAGCTGCTAGGCCATGTGTTTGGGACCCCTTTGAAGTTTTACATGATCACCAGAGCTCCCAGCCCTGCCAGCGTATTCTCCTTCTGCCCTGGACCTTCAGACTCACCGCTCTTAGTGAAGATCTCCGCTTTGATGTCCAGCAGTTTCTTTCTGAGCTCTTCCCCCAGGTCTTCCAGAGGTTCCCTCTGTGTCCCCCAGAATGCTGTGATTTCAGCTTCATCCCCCAAGGACCAATGGGTTTGACCCGCTTGCTCCCATACAAGTAAGAAGAAAACTCATTTCCATTGACCTGGCCTTGAATCTGAAACCTCAGTTGTCCAGGCCCGGGCTGAGATGTGATGGAGAAATTGTAGGAAAGCAAGAGAACATCTGTGAAGGGAAGACACAGGTGGAGGTTGGGGCTGGAAGAGAAAGAGCAGCAGGCACCCCACTGCCATCCAGGTGACAGCAGTCGCATCCCTGTAGGGCTGTGCTGGCAGAGTAAGGACTGTCCCTGTAATATGGTTCCCCGTAGCCTTGGAGGCCGGCGCTCTTCCCCTGTTGGGATTGGATCAGGATGTCTCCGCTTGGCAGGAAGTCACAGAGCCCCAGATAGGAACCCGCGCCTACCGGGCTGACACCCAGCATCACTCGGTCTCTACCCACTGCAGGCACAGGACAGCCTGGCTATGGCACGAAGAGGTCTACATGTCAGAGGACTGTCAGGACACAGGCCAGTGTGCTGTAGGAAGATGAGGGGCACGGAGGGGGCCGCTCCTGAGGAGCTGGGGCAGGTTGGGGACAGGGTGAGGACAGAATCCAGAGTCAGGTGAGGGAGAGGTCGGGATCCTGGGTCACAGGACTCAGCAGGGCCCTGGAGATCCTGATAACCTGCCCTTAGGATGGGCCTTGAAAGCCTGGAAAGGGTGGTCCACACGTCACAGACTAGAGCAGCAGGCATTGCCAAGGCAGATAGAAGCTCAGAGAAGTGCATGTGACAGAACAGATAGAGCAAGAAATGCCAAACACAAAACTAAAATCATTTCTGCAACAATGCTCACAGAGAGGTCTGGAGGGCACTTTACAAATAAAATAAATAAATAGAAAAGTATCTTATCCTGGATGCAAGGACAGAGATGAGTACCAACCTTAAAGCCTCTCTCAGGGTGTAAGGATGTGATTAACCCTATTTGATTTTCATTGAAATGCCAGCCTGGTGAAAAGATTTTCAGTGTCTACTGAATATTGCATAGGACTCTGTTGTGACCACCCATCGTGCTGTTGTAGCCGACAAACAGCCACAGACAATCCATGGACGATGGTGCCGCTGGACCAGCTCCTTGGGCCCCAGGACCCTTAGAATCCACACCACAGAGCCCTGTGGGAAAATAGGCTCTGTGCCCTTTGTGACATCTTGATTTGAATATCAGGAAGAGACCCCTAGAGTTCCAGGGAGGCAATGACACAGGAGGGAAAGTCACACCCTGTCAAAGAGGCTGGGGGCACGTATGCTCCTGGGACTGGGAGCAAGGAGGTCTCTGGCCAGAGGACATCAGAGCTGTGCACCCTGAGCTGGGAGGTGCTGGTGAAGGAGCCCCTGGAGTCCCACGGGGAGTGGGGAGGGGGTAATCCGCTGCCCGAGTGTGCAGGCAAGTCCATCCCACTTGGACTGGTTCACCCCAGTGGGGTAGGTGACTCATACCAGGAGAACCCTGGGAA
This sequence comes from Martes martes, assembly GCF_963455335.1. Classification (NCBI taxonomy): domain Eukaryota; kingdom Metazoa; phylum Chordata; class Mammalia; order Carnivora; family Mustelidae; genus Martes; species Martes martes. The sequence goes on from NC_137893.1 coordinate 16,480,248, forward strand.
TGGCTTTGAGGCAGGGGGTCATATGGCAGTCCCCTCCCTGGAAAAGCCCTGAGTCATGCCCAGAGTTAGGGGCAGGGCGACTCAGGTCTGGCTGGGCTCAGAGAGGAGGCTCCAGAGGCTGGGGAGGATCAGAGATTTCCAACGGGGCCCTCTCTCCCTCAGCTGTGCTACTGGCCCCCAGCGCCTGGCTGAACTTTTGAGGTATCTTACTATCCCTCAGCTTGCTCTTCCCCTGCCTCCTCCCCCACCCACCCACCTTTATTTAAAGATTCATTGATTTACTTTAGGAAGTGTGAAGGGACGGGGCAGAGGGAGAGGGAGAGAGTGAATCTCCCACAGAGCTCAAACTGAGCACAGAGCCCCAGGTAAGACTCCATCTAGGGACCCTGAGAGCAGGACCTGAGCCCAAATCAAGAGTCCCGCGCTTAACCCACTGAGCCCGCCCGGTGCCCAGAAGCTGCCTCTGTTTTCGGCCCCTCTCCTGGCCCAGGCGACAACCGCCCACAGTCACCCTCCAGGCAGAAAGCGGCCCGCAGAGAATAACTGAGGAGTCCGGGTTAGAAAAAGATGCCAGAACCCCTCCGCGGACACTATTTCTGCTCCCCGGTCTTACCGCTCACCCCCCAACACCCGCTGTCACGCCCGGGCTCCGCCTCTGAACTCACTGCTGCGGCCTGCTGTAGCACAGACCGGCAGGAAAAACCAGAGCAGGAGGCCAGGACGGACACTGGAGAGGCTAGTCCAGCCCATTCGCCCTGGGAAGCTCCTCACAGCACCACTCAAACACTTTCTGAAGTTTTCTGACTTCTGGAATTGACTCTGCCCCAGGACCCGCCCACCTCCTACCGTATATTCTAGAATATATCAATCCTTTTGGGTACTGGGGGTCTGCTCCTCTTTCACCCATTGTCCTGACCACCCTATCATTCCCATCTTCATTTCCACCATCAGTATCTTCCCTGCTCGTGGCCAACAGGTATAAGCTTCTAGTTATGAACTTAAAAAGTCATGTGGGGCGTGCCTGGGTGGCTCAGGGGGTTAAGCCTCTGCCTTTGGGTCAGGTCATGATCTCAGGGTCCTGGGATGGAGCCCCACATAGGGCTCTCTGCTCAGCAGGGAGCCTGCCTCCCCCTCTCTCTCTGCCTGCTGCTCTACCTACTTGTGATCTCTTTCTCTGTGTGTGTCAAGTAAGTAAATAAAATCTTTATGAGGCACGTGGGTGGCTCAGTGGGTTAAAGTCTCTGCCTTCGGCTTATGTCATGGTCCCAGGGTCCTGGGATCCAGCCCCACATCGGGCTCTCTACTCACCAAGGAGCCTGCTTCCTCCTTTCTCTCTGCCTGCCTCTCTGCCTACTTGTGATCTCTGTCTGTCAAATAAATAAATAAAATCTTTAAATAAATAACTAAATAAAATCTTTTTTAAAAACATCATGTGGTTATAGTGTACAACATGTTCACTGTAGTTAATGATACTGTGTTGTATATTTCAAAGTCACTGAGAGAGTGGATCTTGAAGCGAGACTTATTGTGCTGACCACTTCACAATATACACAAATATCCAACCATTATCTTGTACATCTGAAACTAATATAATGCTATATATCAATTATATCTCAATAAAAAATAAATTCAAAAAGAAAAAATAATACAAAACAGGATTTTCTTCCCTTCCCGTTCTGAAGGCTGGAACATTGAGAGCAAGGCATCCTCAGAGCCATGTTCTGTCTCCCGGCTTCTGGGTGTTTCTTGCCATGCTTGACATTCTTGGGCTCTGGTCGGCTGCCCTCTGATGTCTGTCTCTGTTGTCACAGGGCCGGCTTCCCTCTCTGCCTCTGTGAATCCACGTGATTTATTCCATGTTTGTCTCTGGTCCCTTCTTAGAGGGACAACAGCCCTACTCAATGGTGTTTCACCCTAATGACCTCGTTTTCATGTGGATATAGCTGCAAAGGACCTATGTCCATATACAATCAACTTCCCAAGACCAGGAGTTAGGACTTCAGCATAACTTTTGGGGGACCACAATTCAGCCCATAATAAAAGTCATAGACTCTGTCATCCCACCGCTATTCCACCAAAAAAAGAATCATCCCTTTTTTCTTTACCGCCAAAGTTTCTTATTGAGATATTAATGACATATAACAAATTATTTTGAGGTGTGCATGAGTCAATATTTGTATATTATTAGCTATATTTATGCACCATATTATACATTACATCTCATGACTTGTTTATTTTATCACTGGAAGTTTATACTTTCTGGCCCCAAGAAGGGATGATTATTTGGAAAGTGGGAATGAAGATGGAAAAGAGAGGTTGGGAGGAGAATGGGGTGAAGAAGGAAAGAAGGGCAGGAGAGAAGATTGATGTATTTCAGGAAATATGGCCTGGCAGGAGTAAGCAGGTTCTTTGATGCTGGCTGGGGTCCCAGAGTGGGTGTGACAGGGTTTCCTCACAGCCTCCTCAAATCGCTGAGGAAAGTGTCTACCACATTCCTTCTGGGAGCAGTTAGGGAGAAACAGGGAGGGGAGAGGGGATGGGGTTAAGACTGTGGCAGGGGTGGAGGGGTGGGGGGAAACCATATGGGAGCAGTTAAAAAACCCTGTTGTTGGCTCCTGCCTAGTCATCAGTCTTTCCCAGCCTTGCTTCTGCCTTGGTTTGTTTTGTTTGTTTGTTTGTTTGTTTGTTTCAGTGACTTTAGCATCTGAGAAAAAGGACTTGATTTTTCAAGATATTTCAACTTGAAAAAATACTGCCAGGGGATGGGAGCAGGAAGGCAGGAGAGGGAGAGTGCCTGGTGGGAAGGACTTCTTAAGACTTCTCCATGCTGGAGAGTTTTAGAAAAGTCAGCCTGACTCCACACAGATTATTTGCCAGGTCAGGAGGGTGGGGGAGGGCAGAGGGCAGGCACACCTGTGGCTGACATTACTCCCATTTCGGTGAGAACAGCACAGGCTCCCTGTCAGATGCCAAATGGAGGAGGAGGCCATCCAGGAACTAAGAGGAGAGGGTCCAGGGCTTAATCCCAGGGAAAGGAGCTGCACTCACAGCATATACAGCCTTCTTTCTGGACAACTCGGCCTCACCCCTGCAACGCATTACCACCTAGCCAGCACTGCGACTGTCCACCAGTCTGCCAAGCCAGCTGCTTCCGAAGGATGAGGAACATGGGAAGGCCAGTAAGTCCATGAGCAATGGGCCCACTGCCACATTTCTTTTCTTGTGAAGCAAGTTCCTTGATCAGAGCAGCAGGGTAGGGGAGACAGTGAGGGTGGGGAAAGAATTATTTAGGTTCATGGATGGTAGTTTTGGCAAAATCATTGCAGGCAAAAAAGACAATCCAATATCCGCAGTAAGTATCTATTTCAAAAAGAAGAATGCTCTGCCTTACTGTGATGAAAGTGGTCCAGGGTCATGAACTTGCCAGCAGGCTGGTCACCCTGGGGAACGGTGCCACATCAGGGCACAGCGTCGGTCTCTGGGGCTGGCAGGCTGGGCACTCAGCAGAGGGCATGGCCCGCTCAGCCTCGGTAAACACAGGTCTGTGCTGCTAAGCCCGTGCCTGACATCCATTCCTGCCCCTTTGTTCTGAGCTCACTAGGCCATGAGGGCTGTCCCGGGGAAACAGGCTGACTGATAGCCCCAGAATTGTCATCCTAGCTATTTGATTCTTAAAATCCTCCTCTGAGGTCACTCTTTGGGGAGCATTCCGGTGGGACACAAATATCCTTCTATTCTCAGAGAATTCTATCCACATACTTCTCCCCCAAATTTCTATGTCACAAGTTTCCAATTGGATTTTCCAAGTCCCTGGCCATCCAGCCAAACCATTGAAATGGGCATCGAATTGCATATGTGTGCATTTCTCCTTCCCAGCCAAGTGTACCACCTGGGGCACCACCCAGTGTTGTGCCCACTGAGAACATTTCCCTCACTCACTGTCCTTCGGGAATAGTCTGGAGAAGGGCTATGATGCTGAAGCTCTTCCCTTTCAGGCAGGACCTGCGGATCATACAGAAGTATCTGGAAACCAGGCCCCTATCCTCTATTCCCTTGTCACTGATAGTTGGGAGCTTCCCATGAGGCCATAGATATAGACTGAGAGAGAGGAAGCTGTGGGGTAGGAGTGGGGACCACGAGCATTCAGCCAACTTCTTCAGGGAACTTGCTTGTGCCCCAGGGCCTGATCAAGCCAGATCATGTACCTACTGCTTCCATTTGATGATAGAGGGCTGCTGTGCTTACCCACCCTCAGGCTGATGGGCCAGAAGGCATCCAGCTCATGAGGGGCAGATCAGGTCATGTGGTGACTCGGCAGCCCAGGGTCAGTGTTCAGTACCCATGAGGGCCTTGGGCAGGCCAAGACTGGTTTTTCAAAAAGAGAGTAGTTATACATAGGTGATGGCAGGGCCTTGCTCCCCATCCTGAGAGACCTACACTGTGCCTTACCCCTAGAGGCTTGCCAAAGGCTCCAGTATCATCTTTACTTGGAATAAGATGTGCATTATATCCATGTCAATATCCTGGGTGTGATATTGCACTACAGTATTTGTAATTTGTTACCCTTAGGAGAAACTAGGTAAAGAATACCTGAGACACCTCTATAGTATTTGTAAGAACTGTCTATGAATTCATTGTATAGTTATCTCAAACTAAAAATTTAAATGAAAAACTTTCAATCTAAATAAAACCTGTTCCCATGTGAGAAATGAAAAAAAAAATCTGTAGAAACCAATAGCATCCCTATCTACCATTGATACTTCAGGCACCATTAAATCTGCTGGAATGTATGCCGATGGCAGAGCGGCTCATACAGCACCTTGCATGTGTCATGGAACAGTCTCTTGGTCTGGACCTAGAATGCTAAGAATGCTACAAACTACCCCTTTTGTGCTTGGGGTGGGGAGAGAGAAAATATATGTTAGGAAATGTAGAATGGATGGATGGATGGATGGATGAATGGATATATGGATGGGTGTATGGTTGTATGTATGTATGTATATATGTATGGATGTGTGGGTGTATGAATATATGTGTGGATGTGTGTATGGATGGATGGAAGGATGTATGTATGTATGGATGGATGGGTGGTTGGATGTATGGATGTATGGATGGATGGATGCCTGGCTGGCTGGATGGATGGATGGATGAACGGGTGTGTGGATGTATGGACGGATGGATGGATGGACAGATGGATGAATGGGTGGATGTATGGATGGATGTACGAATGAATATATGGTTGTATGTATGTATGTATGGATGGATGGATGGATGGATTATTGGTAGAATATCTTGTGGATTTTCTCTGTGCAGCATCTATGACTCCAGATATTTCCCACCTGTTCTCCTGACACCTCTCTTTGCTATATGATCTTCTTCCACAGTGACTCATGGTCCAGTCATCCAGATCTCATTCAAGATTTTTTCACTCATAGATGCCTGTAAGGTTTTTAGTTTGTCTTCATTCTTTCCCCAGATATCACTTTCCCCTTGTCCCTCCTGGCTAAATATTATATTCCCATTCCTATAATTTCCATAATTCCCATCAATTCCCAGGATTTATCTCCCATATAGTCTTCACTCCCCTCCTGGAGAGAATCAAGCATGGCTTCTTTTGTGTTTTAACGTCTCTGACCAGTGTGGTCAAAAAAATGATACTGTCAGTCTCCCTCAATAGAAATATTAGTTCCTTTAGGTTTTGGAGAACCAAGTACATCCTACTAAAGCAAAGTAAGTGTATTCATTTTAAGGTGTTTTGTTTTGTTTTGGAAAAAATATATAGGGACAAATACCCTGATTGCCACGAGGAGAGGCTTGTGATATGGAATTGCACTGAGACTGTGAATTGTGACATTCTCTAACTCTGAAAGTGGGGGAAGGTCTGAGGTGTGAAGAGACTGGGGAGAGCCTAGCCCCAAGTGGAGTTTCCCTAGGTCCTTCAAGAAGTGCAGATTTCCCTCCTGAAGACCCCAGAATGATGTGAAGACCAGGGAGTTCAGCACAGCTCAGTAGTAATCAAAACAATGAGCAGACAGGCACCTGGGTGGCTCAGTTAAGCATCTGCCTTGGGCTCAGGTCATGATCCTGGAGTCCCAGGATCGAGTCCTGCATCTGGCTACCTACTTGGTAGGGAGTCTATTTCTCCCTCTGTCCTTCATCCCTCTTGTTCTCTCGCTGTCTCTCAAAAAAATAAATAAAATCTTATTTAAAAACCCAAACAAACCATGTGGCAGTCATTGTGTCATTTTCTTTCTCTCCTGAAACACCGGGAGCTGCCTCTTAGCTGGGACCCTGGGAATTGCCAGATCTTTTCTATTGAAGGCACACTCTATTGATCCCCTGTATTATCCTACTGGTTCAGGGTACATGGAAGAATTATATCCTTATATTAATTCTATTCTATTACATTACATTTCTTTATATGTGTTGTTATTTCCCCAAAAGTTAGTGGCTTAGAATACCAATAACCATTTATTATCTCCTCCATAGTTTCTGTGGGTCAAGAATTCAGGAGCAGGAGCACAGGCAGGTTCTGGCTCAGAGTCCCCCATGTGGCTGCAGTCAAGTGTTAACTGAGGTCGCTCTCATCAGAGGGTTTGACTGGGGTTACAGGTGGGGATATAGGGCATATAGATTGAATGGTGCTTCCAAGCTGGATCCCTTCTATGGCTGTTGGCAGGAGACCTCAGCTTCTCATGACAAGGAATTCTCTATAGGGCTACTTCAGGGAAATGACAGTTGGGGGGTCCCTGGGTGCCTCAGTCAGTTAAGCGACTGCCATAGGCTTAGGCCAAGATCCTAGGAGCCCTGTGTTGTGCTCTCTGCTCAGCATGGAGTCTGCTTCTCCTTCTCCCTCTGCCCCTCCCCCTGCTGGTACTCTCTCTCTCTTGCTGTCTCTCTCAAATAAATAAAATCCATTTTTAAAGATTTTATTTATTTATTTGACAGAGGGACAGATCACAAGCAGGCAAAGAGGCAGGCAGAGAGAGAGAGGGAAGAAGGCTCCCTGCTGAGCAGAGAGCCCAATGCGGGACTCGATCCCAGGACCCAAGGATCATGACCTGAGCCGAAGGCAGAGGCTTTAACCCACTGAGCCACCCAGGTGCCCCACACATAAATGAAATCTTAAAAAAAAAAAAAAGTCACAACACTTGGCTTTTCCCAGAGTGGGAGAACCAAGAGAGAAAGGCAGAAACATCAATGTCTTTTGTGATGTGGACTTGAAAGCCATGTTTTAGCATAAGCATTCAATGCTGAAAGCTGCACCCATCATCCCTGTTCAGTGTGGCTGGGGATTACACAGGGCATTAGTACCAGGAGGCCAGAATCACTGGGAGCCATTTTGTAGGTAGGCTCTCACCATTCCTTTACTTGGGTCATCCTTGTCTTCACAGGACTATCCCTGTGGACGGGGGCGGGGGGGGGGGGCAGTATACAACAGGAGTGGGAGTCAGAATCCAGAAGGAATGCCTCCAACAGGAGTCACTTGGATGGCACTGGGATTGAGGAAAACACAAGGAAATATTTTTTTCCATATACCCGGAACCAATAGGATAAGACAGGGGATTAATGGAGAGTGCCTTCAATATTCACTGTAAAAGCTGGCAATGGCCAGGGTTGTAGCTAAGAGACAGCTCCCTGTGGTCCAACAGAGAAACAAAGTGAAACAATGACTGCCCATTTTTTTAAGCTTTTATTTATTAATTTGAGAGAGAGTGCGCAAGTGGGTTGAAGGGCAGAGGGAGAAGCAGACTGCCTGTTGAGCAGTAACCCCGATGCAGGACTCAATCTCTGGAATCCAGGATCATAACCTGAGCCAAAGGTAGATACTTAATCCACTGAGCCACCCAGGAGCCCGTCTGCTCATTGTTTTGATTATTACTGGACTGAGCTGAACTCTCTGGTCTTCACATGATCCTCAGGTCTTCAGGAGAGAAACCTGCACTTAGGTCCAGTTAAGGAAACTCCACTTGGGACTAGGATCTCCCCAGTCTCTGCACATGTCAGACCTGCCCCCATTATCAGAGTTAAAGAATGCCACAATTTACAGTCTCAGTGCAATTCAATATCATAATTCACAGATTTTTGTACCGGAAAGTGTAATGAAATGTGCGGGTGGCTTTGCAAAGGGGAAGTAGATAGACACTTGGAGCACATTGTTATATGACTCAGGGAAAGCCTGAAGAGCTTTGAAGAAACTGTCACAGGAGCCTCATCGCATCTGCGGAAACTGCCAGTAGGGACTCCAAGGAAAAGTGAAATACCAGGGCTCTTCTCTCCCCTTCAGAGCCAAGGTTGTCCAAGATATGAAATTTCGGAAGAAAGAGCAGGAGCTCTTGTATACCTAGTTAGTTACAGATCAAGAGGAGACTCAGTGAGGAAGGGTGAGCAGGGGAGCGGGTGCTCAGGAGAGCAGAGACATGGTTAGGGCCATGGATTGTAGGCTTGAGAGACATCCAGTGAAGGCTTTTGTCAACTCCCTAACACCAAGGAGAGGCTATCCTCAGCACCTGCTATGTTCAAAGTAATTCAGTACATCAATTCCTTAAACATTCACTGAACATCTAGAATGTTTAAGATCTTCCCCTAGAGAGTCAAAGCAATAAGAATGTTCCATTTTCTCTGAGGAAGAGAACTAATGAACCCAGGGTGAGAACCAGCCAGATGTCCATGCACCTAGAACACTGGATGGTATTCTCACAGCAGCCAGAACTCTTAGAACATAGAAGAGAGGAAATTAATTCCATCAGAAATGTTTGGGAAAACACAGGTGACACTATCTGAGCCCTACAGGAATTTTACCACTTGTTCAGACAGAAAAAATAATAAAATAATCTAGACAAAGAGATGAGCCAGAATCAGTGCAAAGATGAGCACGAGGGTGGAATCAGCAAGTAGGCCACACTGGAAGGCGTGGGTATACAGTGCAATTGTGTTGATGTGCTGTTCTCCCCTGGATTACCCTTCCCCTTCTCTGTGGGGCACAGACGTCTGGCCTTGTTCCACACAACCTCCCCTCCCAATGTTTCAGAAGCCAACAGGAGGGGATTACATCTACACAGAAACACTGTGAACATGAAATTAGAAGGATCTCAGTGAACTTGGAAAGGAATAGACTAGCATTAACTAATTTTTTACTAGGGTGAGTATGTCATAGTTCCTTGTTGATATTAATGACTTATGACAACCTGGTTATCATAAGATTCACTAATTCCTTTTGGTCACATTCAGAGGCAGATAAGAACTTTAGTTGTGGACATGCAGGCTGAAGCATTTGAGACAACTTTGTAATGATTTCCACTTTGAGATGCAGAAAATAGGATACCTTGAAGGAAGAAGGGAAGAAAGACCGGGTTGATAATCTGTGATAAAGCATGTATAGTGCAATGTTAACTGTAGCATCTTAGAGGATCAGTATACAGTGTTCTATAAAATTCTAGCAATTTCTCTGTATGTTTTTCAAATTATCTTATAAATGTTGGGGGAAAACGTACTAAAATTATTCTGGCACCAACAAAACATAATTCCCTTACAGCTCTGAAGGAACAAGGTAATTTCTGCTAAATAAAGCACAGACACCCATAACAAACAGGGTAACTTTTGGAAGGAAGGTATGCAGAAACTTACCGTGGATGTTAGTAGGAAAGAGAACCCGACTACATCTGTACATACCAATTGTGAAAGCCAAAGTGCACAAGACACCATTGAACAGACCAGGAAGACTTTCTTGAAGGCTGCCGTAATAGAGGAGAGAGGCCCGTACTCAGCCTGAACTCTGCTCCACTGAAACAAGGGGCAGGGGGTGTTTAAGAGGTGAGGAAGCTAGTGGCAAAGTCCTGGAGGTTGAGCAACAGGATATGTTGAGCACACGGAGTTATGTCCTGAGCTTGTAAATGTTCTTCTCTGTAATTAGACCACTCTGTGGTTAGTGGCTCCCGTCAAACTTAGTCACTATTACAGACTCCACTGTGTCCCCTGAAGAGTCCTAGTTTGAAGCCCTAACCCCCAGGGTAACTGTATTTGGAGACAGGGTCTGTAAGGGGTAAGTGAGGATGAATGAGGTCATACGGGTGGGGTCCTGATCCAGTTGGACTGGTGCCTTCTGAGAAGGGTAAGGGACATCAGAAGTGGGTGCACACAGAGGAAAGGCCATGTGAGGACACAGCAGGAGACATGTTTCAGGAGAACCAATCAGCCTGCATCTTGATCATGGTCGTCCATTCTCTAGAAGTGGGAGAAAATGTTCGTTTTGGTCTTTGTAGAGACCAGCATTTTCCTGTTCCTTAAAATGATTTTTGAGACAAACAGTGGTATTCTAGTCTGGTAGAGTCAACTACGTCGTATAGATTGACTCTATCTAGGAACAGCTGATTTGCTCATGTAAAGAGCCTACTCAGATATATGTAATTTTTAGTTTCCATAAATGAGGGTTATCTGTTTCTTGGAATTTCTATGCACAGACCAATGAAAATGCAGTTACAATCATGCACAGGTAGACAGCGCCAGCATACAAGCATAGACACGTTGACATGACTGAGAGAAGTTGATTTAAACATAATATTATTTCTTCTTAAGATTGAGGCTAAGAGAGGGAGGTAGTTTCAAAATTATCTTCAGATAAAAATCTGCATTATCATTACTGAATTAACAACTGATTGTTTCTTTTAGCCTCCCTTTCCTTTTTTATAAAAAATATTTTATTTATTTATTTAACAGAGAGAGAGAGAGAGAGAGATCACAAGTAGGCAGAGAGAAAGGCAGAGAGAGAGGGAAGCAGGCTCCCTGCCGAGCAGAGAGCCCGATGTGGGGCTCGATCCCAGGACCCTGAGACCATGACCCGAGCCGAAGGCAGAGACTTAACCCACTGAGCCACCCAGGTGCCCCTTAGCCTCCCTTTTCATTTTCAGGTAGTTCTGATATATTTAGCTAATCCTACTAGACTTGGCCCCACACAGTGGCAATGTAGACCTCAAGTATTTGATGGTTTCAGTTCAAAAAGATGAAGGTGGCTTCAGGAGAGTCCCAATCCTAAAACATGCGTAGCCCTTGCTGCTTGTGTGCAAACATTAAGGAAAACCACCAGATTTATCAATTCTGTCCAACTCTGCTGAATGGGGCTGGACTCATGTGTTATCCAGTCAGAAGAGGGAGCCACAGAAATACACATACAACAACGTTGCTCATCCTCCAATGGAAAGTGCATTAATCAACTTGCAGATACTCCTGCTAGAACTCACCTCTGTTTAGATGCCCACTAGATTCAGGAGTCTATCATTTGCAGTGCTTGTATTGGTTTAGAACAGAGGAGTTTAAGATCATCCAATCCTGATCCTGTACTAAAACTTTTCAATAAATAAACTTCTTTCAAAAAAAAAAAAAAAGAGGAAGTAGAAAATGTTTCTGTTGCTTAAGCCTCCCAGTTGATGGTCTTCTTGTCAGACAAAGCCTCCTTTCCTCCTGCAGAGACTGGGAGATGAGGACCCTATCTTCTTTGATGTTCACATTTGAAAAAGATGGCTCCCAGGGCCTTAAGAAAGATAGTCATGGGTTATAAAGCTGTTAAGAGGATAAAGAATTTACAGTTACAAGTTTTTTTAAAAAAAGGTTTTTAGGGGATCCTGGTGAAGCTAAGGATCTGACTCCTGATAGCAGCTCAAGACTTGATCTCAGGGTCATGAGTTCAAGCCCTGAGTTGGACTCCCTGTTGGGCATGGGCCTACTTAAAAGGTAAAATGAAAGAATAAAAATAAATAAAATGTTCTAAGAAGAGGGAGATCAGGACCCTGGAGCCAGGAAGGAGATTATTATAAGGTTAATTGGGCTGGTAACTAGAACATTAAGGCGGTCTTGGTCATGGCCACCATTGGACTGAGAGCTTAAAATGCAGACTGTGGCAACCTCACAGCCGCACACATAAGGAGGTGGAGGTTTTGTTCAGCCAGGGTAAAAGGAAGCCAGTTGAGTTAGTCCCAAGCCAGTCTCCAGAATGTCAACAGATACAAAGACTCACAAAAATGATGACGATGATGGTGATAAAAGCTGAGTTTAGTTGTGTGACATTTGCATATTAAACATGTGGGTGGAGGGGCCCTGGGTAGCTCCGTCCATTAAGTGTCTGACTCGTGGTTTTGGCTCAGGTCCTGATCTCAGGGTTGTGGGATGGAGCCCCCTGAGTCAGGCTCAGTGTTCACTGGGAAGTCTGCTTCTCTCCCTCTCCCTCTGACCTACTCACTCAGGCTACCATGTGTGCTTTCTTTCTAAAATAAATGAATAAATCTTTTTTTAAATGTGGGTCAAAATTTATTCTCTATGTGAATATCCTGTTCCCTAAAAACCTTTCAGCCCATGATTTTAGCAACTATTGATGATGTTGGACTAATACCTTTTTCATAAAGACCAGAAAAGGGACATTTACTGAATATACATGTATTGATTAAGTGTCTACTAGGCAGTGTGGCAGGGCTGAGGACAGGAACTCAGCAGGCAGGGAAAACTGGCAGCCCTTGCTGACCTCATCTCTTCATTCAATGTGGCCCAAGGCTCTGTGCCAAGTGCATTTCCTCAGCTGAATCACAGGTCACAGGAACCGACCTCAGTGAGTATTTCGTCCCTGCTGACAGAGGATACAGAGAAGGAACCTGATTAAATGCATAGGTGAGCAGTTATTCATGACATAGAATGGATTTGTTACATACCAGCGTTTTCTCCAATGAATTAGACTGATGAAGTCAGGGAGAAAGGGAACCAGTCTCCTTAAGAAAGTATTTTCCAGGGGTGCCTCTGTGGCTCAGTGGGTTAAAGCCTCTGCCTTCAGCTCAAGTCATGATCCTGGGGTCCAGATCAAGCCCCGCATTGGGCTCTCTGTGAAGTGGGGAGCCTGCTTTCCTTCCTCTCTCTCTACCTGCCTTTATGCCTGTTTGTGATCTCTTTCTATCAAATAAATAAATAAAATCTTAAAAAAAAAAGAAAGTATTTTCCAAGTGTTGAGTGCAGACCATAGGACATTCTATGCAACTGTTTAAAAAAAATAAATGGAGATGTGTGTGGGATAGGGAAGGAGATCCATGATTTGCCGGTGAGTGAACCAAAGTACTGACGAGCAGGATAGTCCTCTCTGCAATTACGAAAACGGAGAACCAGGTTGGGTCTGTTAAATGATGAATTGGGGAAAGAGTTTGCCCCTGGACAGTGAAAGTAAGAGAAAACAGTGGGTGAGCAAGGTTGAACGTTGTGTCCCTGCTCACTTTTCAATCTGCATTTGTCTCCTTGGCAGTTGAGAACCCTGCAGAGAAAGGCTGGAGCCCTTGGACCCTGTAGGCCAACAGACAACCCTAGAGTCCCAAACTGCCCAGAAACAGTTCAAGCAGCTGCATGTGACCATCTGGGGGGAGGGCCTTTGCCATTTGGAACTGTTAAATTCCTGGTCATGGTGTCACCACGGAAGTCCACACAAGCTGTGCTTCGCCAATACAACACGAGGGTGAGTCCCGAGCCCACAATCCCCTCTTTCCCTCCTGCTTCTGCTCCTGGGGGTCCCATCCCCAACGAGGAGCAAGACCTCAAGGGTCAGGAGGAGGGAATGGCTTCAGGCCTGGTGTCACACAATGCCTGTCTCTGACCCCTACGTGATACACATTCTTTTTTTTAAGATTCCTTTTTTTTTTTTTTTTTTTTTTTAGTAGGCCCCTAACGAAGGGCTGCAGCTCACAACTCTGAGATCCAAACCTGAGCTGACACCGACAGTCAGATGCTTAACCCACTGAGCCACCCAGGCGTCTCTGGATGACATCCTTGCTATTGCCCCGGCTTGCAAACACAGCTGTGGGACGGTTCTCGGAGCGCACAGTCTCTTCTCTCTCACTGAATTCATCATCATCCTGCTCTGCTATGTCCCGTCGGTCCTGCTAGGAACGTTTCTGTCTTGGTGAAGAAAGCCATTCAGGTCCTTTTCATCCTTTTCCAAATCTTGGGAACCGGATGCGTAGGGCTTTGCCTCTTTCTTTGTTCAGGTGTGTCTGTCTGTCTGTCTTCCACATGTGTTTTAGTGGGGTTTGTGGATTCCCAGGGCGGTGAACAGGGAAGCTGTTCCCACTCAGGTCCTGGAGAGCCCAGCCTACTCTCTACTTTTGACTTTTATCCCCCAAAGTGGCAATCCTTCCTCACACTGCTCCCCTCACTCTCTGGACTTTCTGGAAAGCAGAGCCTTGATTTAGGACGACTCCTTCAAATCCTCCCACTCTTCACCCCTCCTGTTGCTAAGTCCTGCCTTCTTGACAGAAGGCCTCTGACCAGGCCATGCCCCGTATTCATTGACCACACACCCCGAAGCATTGCCTATTCGCTTTCTGCTAACAACCATCTTGTGGGTCCGGCTAGACTGCAAAGCCCTGGAGGGCAGAAACTGTCTTGTGCTCTTACACCTCGCCCTCTACCCAGCCCCATTCTCTGCACACAGTAGCTGCCCCCAAAATGCTTGTCAAACAATGCACACGGCAGCAGTGGACACACTGTGTGGTCTGGAGAATTTGCCATTGTCCCTAAACCTCACACAGTTGGAGGGGGGATCAGGTTGAGGGTCAGGAGCTGACCATGGAGGGATGGAAAAGGGACGCTCCTCCCTCTTGCAGCCCAGCCCTTCTCAGGGTTCCTTGTGGTATCACAGAGTCTGGGGACTTAAAAGGATCACTTCTCCCCATCTGGCCCCCACCTGTTTCCCTCAGCGGCGCTCACTCTCTCTGCTCCATTCCACGCTCATGGCTCAGTTCAGATCTGGACAGCTTGGTTTCATTTTTATGCTCTGCCTTCTAATTTTTGTCCTTGTACTTAATGTGTTGAAGAAACAAGATGGTCTTATAGAATTTTCATATCTTGGACTTGGCTGGTTGAATCCCTGTGACTGTTTCTATTGTTCTGCTGACAATATTTTCTATAAACCAGCTGTTAGATCCAGAGACTTGATTAGTTTTTTATTTGATTGCTGTTTTGCAAAGTTACTTCTTATTTGGTGTTGTAAATCCATATCCTATTATATTACATCAAAAGATCAGGCTGGACCTTCAGGAGGGTCCCTGGTACACATGAGAGCCTGTGTGTCTGTGGGCAAAGGACTGTGAGGAGCTATTCAGCTGTGATGGTGTAGACGATGTCCCCTTCCCAGACGTTTTTCCTGCTCTTGGGAAGCAGGAAGCTCAGGACCATCTTCCACGGGGACTGAGAAATTTGCTCAAGAACAGGTCTACCAAAGAAGCTTGAACTTTGGTTATTAATAGTTTTACTTCCCTACACCTTTCAGATAAGAGTCGGTGCTTTCTACCTTCTTACGGATTCCTGTGCCAACTGAAACAAGCTTCAGAATTACCCCGAAGATGTGAAACTTTTTCAAGATTTGACAAATGAATAACATTTTGATGCAATTTCTGCTTTCGAGAGCTATGACCAAACAAAACATGTCATTTTACAGCATTGCCCAAATCACTTACATAGAATGAAAACCGATTCAAAAAGCTGAATCTGGAGAAGAATTTAAGGGTCCAAATGACCAAGTAACAAGGTTATCACTTTTCATGTGTTAAAGGAAATGTGCAATGTTAGTTGTTATCAGAACTTGAAATATAATGATATAGATTTTCAGGCAATGAATCCATCTGATGGTCAGTCCTGAGAAGCAGAAACCTAGATGGGGTTAACATGCAGGGATTTCAATGGGGGAAACCCCCGTGAGAAAAATGGGGGAAGTCTGGGGGCTCTGGGAGACCATTCAGATCAAAGCAATGCAGAGCCCAAGTGCAGGAGGGGCAACATTTGTGTGGTGGCGTCCTGTACTGCCATCTAGTCTAAGGAAAGTTCCACAAGATCCCAGGAGAGTCACTATGTAAAAGTGAGCCATCAGAGGAGTCCCATGTCTCCCAGGAAGAAGCCTGCCTTAGTTCCCTGTCTGGCTGGGAGCAGCCCTAGGGAGAGTGACCTTGGTGCATCCACAGCAATGGGCTGCAGAGCGGGGCCCATGTTCAAGTGAATGCCCTGTAGTTGAAGACCTGAGGGCCACGTTCTCATTTCCACCACAGCACAAGCCAGATCAACCCTCAGCTTGGAAAAGGAAGTTTTTTTTTTTAATATTCATATTGCAGGGGAGGAAAAATAATTTTCTCTCTATCTTTTTGAGTTCTTGGCCTAGACCCTTGTCATAAGACAGATTAACAAGAGAAAAAGAAATATAAGTCTGTTACTACATACACCTCATGTGCACATGGGAGATGCCCAGGGAAAAAATAACACCTGAGGCCATTTAGTATTGTCTTAAATGCCATCTTAATAGAGAAAGGGGAGCAGGGATACAGGACTCTTAGGGGAGACTGAGGACATGATTTTTAGCAAAGATGAACAGGCCCTCAGAAGAACCCATGGGAGGTGTGAGAGTTTGGGACAAAGTCTGTGTGGTGTCGACTTTAAATCTCCTCTCCTAAGGTTGGGAGTCGATCCTTCCTATGACTCCACCTGACAGATGAAGAAATCAAGGGGAGACACTTGTCAAGCGCACACCCAATCAGCAGCCGGATCAGGCTACTCGAAGCTCTCTCAGGAGGACACCTGTGAGAAAACTGACCTCCTTGCTGCCAGTGGATGCTTCCACCAAAACAGCCCTGAGGCCCTGCAGGGCTTACCTCCCCCTTTCCTGGACAAGAACAAATCGACCCCTCTAAGCAGGCTGCATGTTCCTACGGAACTGCAGTTTTTCTATAATACTGCTTTTTTTTAAAAGATTTTATTTATTTATTAGACAGAGAGAGAGAGAGACAGTGAGAGAGAGAACACAAGCAGGGGGAGTGGGAGAGGGAGAAGCAGACTCCTCTGCTGAGGAGTGAGCTTGATGAAGGGTTCGACCCCATTATCCTGAGATCACGACCTGAGCCGAAGGCAGATGTCCAACAAACTGAGCCACCCAGGCACCCCTCAACTCTTTTCTTTTAAGGATCACCTGGGACCTGATCAACACCTTAATCACAGCCTCGTGGGACGCCAAGCAGGGAACCCAACCTCGTCATGCTAGACTTCTGACTTACAGATCTGTGAGTTAATGACTGAGTGCCATTAAAGCAGATGAGTTGGTGGTCGTCTGTCACACAGCAATAGAATACTATTCACATACATTTAGGCTGTGAGGAGAAGGGCAAAGAGAATCATTTGATGATTAAAAGAATATCCCACTGGACTAGGCTCAGTCTATACTTTTCAAACCATGTTTCTCTTTCTCTACCCACATTGTCAAGCAGGTGGCACAGGACAGATAAACATGGCTATGCATACTGGGCCCTGTACCTTTGCGGGTGACCTCCAGAGTTTCCCCACAGCAGGCTGGTCCCACGTATGCAAGATTAGCAATTGGGGCACCTGGCTGGCTCCGTTGGTGGAGCATCGGACTCTTGATCCCAGGGTGGTGAGTACAAGCCCCGTGGTGGGTGTGGAGATTACTTAAAAAACATATTAAAAATAAATAAATAAAATACATTTTTTAAAAAGACAGACTACCAAGGACTTAATGATATATGAACCTATAGTAAAATAAAACTGCCCAGATTTGCCAGAGTTTTTATAAAAAGCCCTAGCTTCCCAAGACACAGAAATGTATAAAAGATGAATTAGGAACTGCTGGATGATATTTCCCCAGGAAGCATTTTACTAATCCGATACTATGAGAATTAGACATGAAGCCATTCAGCTAGGAAACTGCTCTGTGGCCAAGGGATTACAGGCTGAACTTTGACCTTAGGCTAAGCCCAGTGTGGGGCTTGACTGTGTAGGGGTTACACCTGTGTATGAATTAGAGCGTGTAAATCAGGTGGAGAGAAGGTGGGGGAGAATGTGAGATTAGGGAGATGGGGAGGTCGGGATCTGATAGAGTGGCTGCCACATCATAAATCAATAAATTTGGGGGTGACATGGGCTGCCTGGGGAAAGTGGGTGCTCAAGAAAGTATTTTATTATTTTTATTGAAATATAATTAACATACAAAATATGTTAATTTCACATGGACGATATGATGATTCAACAATTCTATACATTAGTCAGTGGTCACCAAGTGGATTCTTTTTTTTTTAATATTTTATTTATTTATTTGACAGAGATCACAGGTAGGCAGAGAGGCAGGCAGAGAGAGAGGAGGAAGCAGGCTCCCCTCAGAGCAGAGAGCCTGATGTGGGGCTCGATCCCAGGACCCCGGGAATATTACTCGAGCTGAAGGCAGAGGCTTAAACCACTGAGCCACCCAGGTGCCCCACCAAGTGGATTCTTAAGCCCCTTTACCTGTTTCACCAACTCCCCCCGCCCAACAAGCTTCCTGTCTGACAATCATCAGGGGTTTTTTGTTTGTTTGTTTGAGAGGCTTTTCACTTCTTGTTTGTTTTAGCACCATCAATAAATAAATGTCCCAGATACTGACCAGCCTTCATCCCTCCTGGAAACTCCAGGGATCATCCAGCAATCTTCATCAGCTTAAACCTAATTTACATCTGCATCTTTAGAAAACCAGGAAAGTGTGTAGCAGGCTGGCCTCTGGCTGTGGGGGAGGATGTTGTCTGCTAAGGACTTGGGAGAGGTGAGCCATGAGTCTCACCCAAGCCCCTGTCCGCTGATCCATGTCTACACAGAAACGACATACTTTCAATGTTGAGCCCCCCACCTCACACTGGGGCTGGGGTTACTCTGATGTTGGGATGGTGGAGGCTGGTCCAGGCAGCACAATAGTGAGGGGAGGGGCAAACCAAGTGTCTGCTCCTAAAGTGGGGTGGGGTCTTGAATCTACATGTGGGGACCGGATGTTATCTTGTCACAATCTAATCCAGGGTTCCCCTAGACCTTTGATGCTCTCTGAGGATAGCACGATGTAGACCTTTGATGCTTTCTGAGGATAGCGTGATGTAGCTCACTAATTTTTGTAATGTTGTTACAGCTGTTCCATTATCTGGCAGGTCTATCTAGACCATGAAAAGGTGATGATGTAAAACCAATCCTCCAGTGGTGAAAACAGACATTGGTGACAATCTGGCTGCCACAGATCTTCTACCACAGCTGGGTTTTGCTAAGAAGCTAATGAGGCTTCAGCTTCAGAACATTTCCTTTACTCTGCTTCCTCTTCCCATGGCCCTTCAAGGGGCTCTTGCAATATGTTGACTTGGTCATTTTGAAAATTTGGCAAAAGTAAGCTATTTGCTCACAGTCATTAAGGCCTGTCAGGTTTTACTCTGATGCTCCTTCTGTCAGATATCCCACAAGCCAAGTCAGATGTAACTGGACTGGCTGCTGGCAATTTTTTGATTCAGTTAAGAGGAAAAGGAGGAATATACTAATTTCAGTTAGTAAGCTATTTTATGTAATAATGGTACAACTTAAGTTATTGCTAGGCTTTTGTGTCCGGAATTGTGTTCCTTCACATTCACATACAAATCCCTACCTTCCCCAGTATCTCAGAATGTGACCATATTTAGAGACAAGGCCTTTAAAAAGATAATTATATTAAAATAAGACTATTAGGGTATTGTTCTAATCCAATCTGATTGGTGTCCTTTTTTTTTTTTAAGATTTGTTAGTCTATTGGAAAGAGAAGGCCTGCGTGGGGCTCAATCCCAGAACCCCAAGATCACCACCTGAACCCAAACCAAGAGTCACCTGTTCAACTTGACTATGCCACCCAGGTGCCCCTCATTGGTGTCCTTATAAGAAGAGGATGTAGACCAAATATGTCACATGGAAGGCACAGGGAGAAGGTGTCCAACTATAAGCCAAGGAGAGAGACCTCAGTAGAAACCAGCCCTACCAAGATCTTGATCTTAGACTTCCAGCCTCCAGAACTATGAACTGTGAAAAACTATGAAAAAAAAAATGTTTATTGTAGACCTGTCTGTGGTATCTTGTTTTGGCAGCCAGTGATGTGATATAATAGGAAATGTCTATGTGGGGGCAATTGAGTGCTCAGTTGGTTAAATGTCAGACTCAGGTCATGGTTTCAGGGTCCTGATATCAAGCCCCATGTTGGGTTCCACACTCAGTGTGGAGTCTGCTTAAAGTTTCTTTCTCCCTCTCCTCTTCCTGCTGTTCTCTTTTTCTCAAATAAATAGGTAAATATAGAAAGAAAGAAAAAAGAAAGAAAGAAAGAAAGGAAAAGAAAAGAAGAAAGAAGGGAAGGAGAGTAGGTATATGTGGTCTTAGTACTAATTTCTGACAGAATTTCTTCTTTTTCTTTTTAAGATTATTGTTGGGGTGGCACCTGGGTGGCTCCTTCCATTAAGCATCCAGCTCTTGATTTTGGCTCAAGTCATGAACTCAGGGTTGTGAGATCAACCCCTGCATCAGGCTCTGTGCTCAGCAGGAAGTCTGCTTTAGATTCTCCCTCTGCCCCTTTGCTTGTGTGTTCTCTCTCTCTCTTTAAAATCAATCAATAAACAAATCATTTTTTAAAATATTTTTATTTATTTATTTGACAGAGTGAGAGAGAGATCACAAGTAGGCAGAGAGGCAGGCGGAGAGAGAGGGGGAAGCAGGCTCCCTGCTGAACAGAGAGCCCGATGCGGGGCTCTATCCCAGGACCCTGAGATCATGACCTGAGCTGAAGGCAGAGGCCTAACCCACTGAGCCACCCAGGTGCCCCAACAAATCATTTTTTTAAAAGATTCTTTTAGGAAGACTGGTGTATTTATTATTTTTTTTTTAAAATTTTTAAATGAACTCTACCCCCAACATGCAGCTTGAACTTAATCCTGAGATCAAGAGTCACATGGTCTACCAACAGTCAGCAAGACGTTCCATGGCACAGAGTCTAAAATCCTTGTAACTTCCTGTGTTGTAGCTATGAGAGGAGTATCTTTTGTTACTCATGATAAGCACCTTGCACCACACCTGAGCTTATGCTAATGAGCTGTCCTTGGAAAATGGGAGATGGTTGCCAGAGGAGCCATGCGATTAAAAGGTAGAGCTCAGACCAAACACGAACACACATATGCACACACACACACACACACCCCTCATGAGAGGGAAGGAGGGTTGGAGATTGAGCTAATTACCAATGGCCAATGATTTACTCAACCACACATAATAATAAAACCTCCATAAAAACCCTCATGGAAGGGGTTTGGAAAGCTTCCAGATTGGCAAACATATCCATGTGCCAAGAGGGTCGTATACCCAACTCAGGGACAGTTTTTGCACTCAGGACCCTTGCAGATCTATGCACCTCTTCATCTGGCTGGTCAATTTGTATTTATTTGTATTTAAAATGTCCTTTACAACAAATCGGTAATCGTAAAGTGTTTGCCTAAATTCTATAAAGCTCTATTATAAATCATGGGAACTCTTGATTTGTGCCCAAGTCAGTCCTAACTGGGTAATATGCGGACCCACTCCCTGCAAGTGTATTCGAAGCAGGTGGGGTTGGGTAGATTTGGGGAGTGAGGCTTCACCTGTAGGATCCGCAATGACTCTCGGTAGTTAGCATCAGAATTGAATTAAATTGTAGGACACCCAGTTGGTAGCTCCAGAGAGCTGGAGAATTGCTTGGTGTGGGAAATCAACATAATTGGTGTCAGAAGTATTGTGAGTATAGAAAAACAGTTTTCCCTTATAGAGCTAGTCAACTAGTACACAAGCAGAAATTAGAGTCAAATGTGCTGACAGACCGATGTCACAACATGGGGCACAAGACTTCAGGTTGGATTAACATGGCAATCAATGTCCATGTTTAAACAATTGATATTTTCTCTGTCACCCCACATTGAAGAAAGGGTAAAGTGTGATGGATTTACAAAGGAATCACTAAATAGAAATAAAGAATAATCTGCTACAAAAACATGAGTAATTCATAAGCAAAATATTGAAAGGAAAATGCCAGACACTAAAGAATATATAGTCTATGATTCCATTTATGTAACTTTCAAAAACAGATAAGACTGACCTTTGGTAATAGAAATCAAGAATAGTGGATATTCTGATTGGTAATGATCTCTCACTTAATCTGATAGGTGATGGTACAGGTGGATTCCATTTTTTATTATTATTTATCTGAGAGGGAGAGAGGGAAAAGGGAGTACAAGCAGGGCAAGGGCAGAGGGACAGGGACAAGCAGACTCCCCACTCAGTGAGGACCCGGACGTGGGCCTCGATCCCAGGAGCCTGAGATCATGATCTGAGCCAAAGTCAGATGCCTGACCAACTCAGCCACCCAGGTGCCCCAAGGTGAATTCCATTTTTAAAAATAAATCAAGCTAAATAACCCTGTCGGGACCCATCTCACTCTTGAGAGTTTTTTCTGTATGTTTACTTAATAAACTTCTATTGCCTTATTCACAAAAAATAAACACATAAATAAATAATAATAATAAATAAAAATACATCAAGCTGACCATTAAAGGTTTGTGCACTTCACTGTGGGGACATTTTACATTTCAACAAGAAAAAAGTTTTTTAAACAATATATAAGTGAGGGGGAAGGTGGTGCCTGGGTGGCTCAGTTGGTTAACTGTCTGCCTTCAACTCAGGTCATGATCTTGGGGTCCTGGGATCCCCCACATCAGGCTCCCTGCTCAGTGGGAGTCTGCTTCTCCCTCTCCCTTTGCCCCTCTTCCCCACTCTGCTTGTGCTCTCTCTCTCTCTCTCTCTCTCTCTCAAATAAATAAATAAAATCTTTAAAAATAAATAAATAAAAATATTTAAGTAGAGGTTTCAGTTTCCACTACTGTCTAGACAAACCAGAAGTTTTCCTCTGTCAGGAATACACTCAAAGATGCAGTGAATTAAATTATAAATACATTTGCTATCTCTTTCAGATGAGAATTGCCTGAACATTTATAAAAATTCTTTTATTTCTAGGGCATAGTTCTATAGAATACTACCAACACAGTATGGATGCCGTTACCTGAATTGTGTTCGCCCTTACCATTACTAGAACTTATCTGGGGTTAGGATGTTTGGAGATGTAATCCAATTAAGATCAAGTGATACTGGATGTGGGTTGGCCCTAATCCTGTGCCGGAGCCCTTCCATAAAAGAGAAACTTGGACACATAAAGCAGAGAAAACCATGTGCTTTCAATTATACATAAGAACAAGGCCATGTCAGGAGAGAGGCAGACCTTGGAGCCACACAGTGCCAAGGACTTCTGGCAACCACCAAAAGTTAGCAAGAGGCAAGAAAGGATCTCCCCTAGAGCCTTCAGAGAGAGCATTGCCCGACTGACACCTTGACTTCAAGACTTCTAGCCTCTACAACTGTGAAAGAATAAATTTTTGTTTTTTTCAGCCATCCCGTTCATGGTCATTTTTATAATAGAAAGTGACAGAAAAGGGCTTAATTTCCCCAACCAGGTCTGGGGTTTAGGCTGCATTCCCAGTAGCAAAGGAGATTGGTGTCCAGGAAGGAAGGCAAAAAACCAGCTTCAGAAAAGGGAGCCAAGAAGAAGATCCAAGTATGTGCAAGAAATATGGGTGAAGCGGGGCACCTGGGTGGCTCAGTGGGTTAAAACCTCTGCCTTCAGCTTGGGTTGTGATCCCAGGGTCCTGGGATCAAGCCCCACATCAGGCTTTCTGCTCAGCGGGGAGCCTGCTTCCCCCCACCCCTCTCTGCCTGCCTCTCTGCCTACTTGTGATCTCTGTCTGTCAAATAAATAAATAAATCTTAAAAAAAAAAAAGAAATATGGGTGAAGGACAGGCTAACCATCAGATTGGCACAGGGATAACTCATTCTCCACGTAACTCACAAGGAATCTCTAATACACAATACAGAAATGAATTCTATGTTGATTAAGGATGGATTAATTAATGGATATCACTAAGGTCTTTTTTTTTTTTTTAAAGAGAGAACACATATGGGCATGAGTGTGAGTAGTGGGGAGGCGCCGAGGGAGAGGGAGAGAGAATCTCAAGCAGGCTCCAGGCTCAGTGTGGAACCCGACATGGGGCTCAGTCTCATGGCCCTGAGATCATGACCCGAGCTGAAATCAAGAGTCAGATGCTCAACTGACTGAGCCACCCAGGTGCCCCTGCATATCACGAAGGTCTTAAAAGATGCCTGTAAACAACAACCTGGGGAATTCTTGGGCCATGTGGAGAAAACAGTGGATTGACAAGTAAAGGAACAGATGGAAAAGGAAGGGGGAGGGAGTGAGCAGTAGAGGGGCTTCTACGTATGTCCTTCCTCAGCTCCCCCCTCCCCTGAGGCCCTGGGTTACCATATGGCATCTCCTTTTACAGCCCCTCTTTTATATTGAAGTCCCCCCTCTTTACATCATAGTTCAGAATCCATCTCTATCTCTGTCTGCTACACTCACTCTTGTCACACTCTGCTGAGCCCTCTCCCCATAGGGCTGAGAAAAGTTGACTAAGTCCTCCTAGTTCATATGGCCATCACTTGAGTAGAACAACTTTGAAGTTATATAAAGAGTCCACACTGTACATGGGCATTAGTCTACACCAAGGCTTGGTGCTCTTTCTGATTTAGAGCTAGGCAGTGTGTTGAACAGGGCACTCTGCATTTTTGTGTAGGAGGGAACAAAGAAAATTCTGGCCTGAGTCGGACTCTCATCTGCATCCATTAGGGCCCTGTCACAGGTGGGTGGTGAGAATCCCAGCATGTGGGCCGTGCTCTGACTTGGGTGAGGCAGCAGTAGCACCCTACAAATCTAGACATTGGGAAGAGAAACCTAACGCTAGGGCTGGAGAGATGTAACCCGGTGTTCAAGGAGTTCAATCCCTGAAAGGAGGCAGTTGGGGAGGGTGTGGCCCTTCCCAACCTCTGCTGAATGTCAAGTCTGTCCTGACCATAAGAGAATGGTCTGGGCAGCATCTTGAGAAATAGAGTGCGAACATCGAAAGAAGCAGTCATTGTTCTGGGTAGGTTCTAAATAAACACCTAATGATTTCCAACTCAGCCCTGGGGCAGAGCTCTTGGCCTCCCTGAAGACCCTGAAGAATCTCCCTGAAGACCTGAGTGTGATCTGAGGCTGCTGAAGGGCCCAGTATCTTGGGCAGGACTGGTCAGGGTGTATGAAGCCATCCTACGTTGTTGATGATCAAGGTCAGGATGACTTAGAGGGAGACCGTCTCTGGTGGGCAGGGTCGTTAGGGATGACAACCAGTGTATAAAGAAGGCTACTAAAGAAGCATGTAGGGAGGAGCATGGTGTCCCTCTGACTCACAGGGTGTGTGTGGGGAGGGATGTGCTGGATGGGAGAGGGGCAGGAGAGAGGAGAGCGTATTGTGGCAGTGACACTAATTTACTTGTGACTGAGGAAGAGTGAGAGCCAGGAGAGTGAGGGAACACCCAAGGAGTGTCTTGGGTATGAAAAGAAACAAAACAAAAACAAAAAACAACCTCACTTAAAATGGAGTCAAGAAATTTGAGAGGCAGAGTGGGGGTGTTGGGTATAGGGAAGGAAAAAAATGAAACAAAAAGGGATCCGGAGGGACACAAACCAGAAGAGACTCTTAATCTTACAAAACAGACTGAGGATTGCTGGGGGGAGGTGGTTGGAGAGGGTGGTTGGGTTATGGACATTGGGAAGGGTATGTGCTATGGTGAGTGCTGTGAAGTGTGTAAGCCTGATGATTCACAGACCTGTAAAAATTATAAAAATAATTTTTTAAAAATGGAGTCAGAAGCCCTGTAGGGACACTATCATACACAAGTCATTCTTTGCAGGCTGCATACCTAGAGAGGGCAGAAAGATCATTCTTTCTTTTTTTCTAATTATTTTCTAATTATTTTTATTAACATATAATGTATTATTTTCCCCAGAGGTACAGGTCTGTGAATCATCAGGCTTACACATTACACAGTACTCACCACAGCACATACCCTCCCTAATGTCCATAACCCAACCACCCTATCCCTATTCCCCCCACCCCCCAGCAACCCTCAGTTTGTTTTGTGAGATTAAGAGTCTTATGACTCTTATGAGTTGAGCTGCCTGCTTCTCCCTCTCCTTCTGCCTGCTGCTCCTACTGCTTGGGCTCTCTGTCAAATAAATAAAGCTTAAAGAAAAAAAAACAAATGAAGAAGATCTCCCCCTACCCTAGCAAGAACCCACTTGCCACCACTTGGCACCAAAAAGAAATCTCCACAACCCCAAACTCTTGCTCTTCTCCAATAAACTTTGTTCAAAACAACCCTCCCCAAATTCCTCCTAAACCCTCATCAAAGCTGACCTTTCCTTTCTCTCTTCAGACTTGCCTATGGTTTGCCAGTTTGCTTCTCTCAAATTGCAATTCCTCTGCTATTCCTGAATAAACTTGTTTTGCTAATAAAATAACTGGTTGTTTGACTCTCAAGGTTCATATGGGTAGTGTGAGAGGCAACGACCAACTTGTGTCAGAAAACTTTGTTGACTTTTGTTGTGTGTGCATGTGTATGTGCATGCAGTGTTTCCCAGAAGTGTCTTGAAAAATTGTATCTGCGTCTCTGGACAGGTCCAGCATGGGATGGAAGGGGAAGGTGTGGTAGATTCTGCCACGTGGGGAGTGGGATGAACTTGGGTGGGACCGTGTGTGTACCAGGAAGTGTGTGTCAGAGGAATGCCTGTGAGAGAGAGCAGTTCCTGGACACTGCAGTGGAAGTAAGTTGGAATCTTTTGTGTGGAAGAATTTTGCGGAAGGTGGGGCAGGACTCTGTGTAGAAGGAGTGTGTACGTGTGTACAGAGAGTGAGGAAGCAAAGGTATGTGGGGAACGGGGAACAAGTTTGTCTTTGTAGGGGGTGCAGACTGGGTGTGTCAGGCAAGTGGGCTGGAGAGTAGGGGAGAAAGGATATGTGGTGGAGGGGGCATGAGGAGACCTTCTGTACCGAAGGCATCATGAGGGGTGATTTGTGTGTGTGCCGGAGGGTGAGTAAGAAACAGGAAGGCTATGTAGGGGGACATGTTTATTTGCGGGGCTTTGGGGTGCAGGCTGTGTGGGGCCACACAGTCAGGGTGGAGGGTGGTGATAGTGTGAAATGCAGGAGGTAGGGTGCATGCGTGTCTGATAGTGGAAGTGTAAGTGTGGAAAGTGAACTCGGGTGTGGGAAGGGCAGGGTCATTACAGATGACAATTATTGTATGAAGAAGGCTACTAAAGAGGCATGGCGTGAGTGGTGGTTTCCCTCTGACTCATCCTGCCCTTGATCATCAACAAAGTAGGATGGCTTCACAGTGAAATTATAATGGTCAGAACTGGTAGATGGCTTTCCCAGCTGGCCGCACCCCTGTGGAGGTTTATTCACACTAAGCACAGGCATGGTCCCACGTGCATGCCCCAGGAGAATCAGAGGCGAGACAGCCCACACACCCCACCCACGCCCGTTCATCCTCCAGGCACCTCAGGGCTGGCCTCCCAGCTTTCCTGAAATGCTCTTCCTGGCCAGAAACCAGTCAACTCCAGGGTATTTATGGAAAAATATTTGTGTACTTTCTGCTTCAGGCTTAATTTTTTTGGCTATGTTACTAGACAGGAGCAGATACTGTGGGAACCTTTCCTGCGTTGACACTATTCTCCCAACATAGCCGGTGTCTTCCCCAAATGTTGTTAGACCTACTGTGCAGGCATCAGTACGTACACCACGTGAGCATCTTGGGAAAAGATGCCTTTCTCCTCCGCACCAGTCCTGCCTTCCAGAAGCATGGTACCTGGTATCACAGACGCTAGGATTCTAACTCCCTTCTTCCCTGTCTTGGTCCCGTGGGGCTGCTGTGACAAAATGCCACAGACTGGGTGGCTTATAAACAACAGAAAATGTTTTCCCACAGTTCTGGCATCTGGGAAGGCCAGGATCAAGGCTCTGGCAGGTGTCTGGTGAGGGTCTGCTATATGGTTGGTAGACAGCTGTCCTCCCACTGTGCCTTCACATTGTAGAAGGATCCAGGGAACTCAGGGCCCGTTCATGGCCTGTTCTCCTGGCCTAGTCACTTCCCCAAGGCCCCACCATCCAATACCCCCACTGCAGGCAGATCCTCTACCCCAATAACTGACGGATAGGTCACCTGGAATTCCTGAAATCTAAATGCATAGTTACGCTTCAGGCCTTTTGTTCATGCTCATCCCCTGCCTAGAATTCTCTTTCTCCATATGCACTACCTGGTCAAGTTCTAATAATCCTTGAAGACTCACTCAAAAATCACCTTCTATGAAGACTTTCCCCCTCTTCTAGACAGAATGCATCACCCCCTTTCTGAGCCTTGAAAGCTCAGAGCCCAGAAAGTGTCCCATTGTGTCCTAATTAGGCTATGTGTCTGTCTCCTTTGTTGGTTCTTAAGCTCCTTGCTAATGGCCCTATCCCGTTCCAGCTTGTGTGTCCCAGAAAATGGTTAGTGACTATTCATGACATAGGATTGGTAAATTTTCATTAAACTGAAAACACCAGGATCTGGGAACAACTTCTTTTTAGGATTCATCAGGAATTTAGGAATCATTAGGATTTTCACTTTCTATTTGCCGTTTCAACACTCCCATCCACAACTCCACCATCTGCTTTAGGTCTGTGAATTGAGTAATCTCAGCAATTGTCTCTTGCTGCATATAATTATGAAAGAGTCATTAGGAGAACACCAGATACTGTGAAGACAGGATGGTGGTGGACAAGAAGGTGGCTCCCTGCCTGCTGGAGAGTGCATCTTTTTTTTTTTTTCCGCCAAATTCAGGAGATGCTATGGAGATTACATCCTTGATTAAGAATGAAGGTGACAGGGGGAGGAGTCAAGATGGCGGAGAAGTAGCAGGCTGAGACGACATCGGGTAGCAGGAGATCAGCTAGATAGCTTATCTAACCATTGTGAACACCTATAAATCCAACGGGAAATCGAAGAGAAGAAGAGCAACAATCCCAGAAACAGAAAATCGATCACTTTCTGAAAGGTAGGACCTGCGGAGAAGTGAATCCAAAGCGACGGGAAGATAGACCCCGGGGGGAGGGGCCGGCACCCGGCAAGCGGCGGAGCGACGGAGCACAAAATCGGGACTTTTAAAAGTCGGCTCCACTGGGAGACATCGCTCCAGAGGCTAAACTGGGGGGAAACCCAGGCGGGGTCAGCATAACCCCAGGACCCGCGGGGTCACAGAAGGACTGGGGGTGTCTGAGTGCCGCAGAGCTCCCAGGTATTAGAGCGGGGAAGCCGGCTATAGCGACAAAGCCGAGGAGTGAGCTCTAAGCCCGGGGTTACCTTGTGCCGGTCGCAGGCTGGGTGGGCTCGGAGCGCGGCCGGAGGCCACGGAGACAAAAGCGACCCGGCGCTTTTCTCCAGCTCCAACAATTGACTGCTTTCCTCGAGGCGCGACCGCAAGCCAGGGAGGCGGGGCTATTGGGCGCTTTGCTCTGAGAGCGCACTGAGGAGCGGAACCCCAAGCTCTCGGCTCCTCTGGGCCGAGAGATTGGGAGGCCGCCATCTTCATTCCCGTCCTCCGGAACTCTACGGAAAGCGCTCAGGGAACAAAAGCTCCCGAAAGCGAACCCGAGCGGATTACTTAGCCCGGCCCCTGGCAAGGGCGGTGCAATTCCGCCTGCGGCAAAGACACTTGAGAATCACTACAACAGGCCCCTCCCCCAGAAGATCAACAAGAAACCATCCAAAACCAACTTCAGTCACCAAGAACAGCGGAATTCCACAGCAGGAGAAAGCAAATCCTACCTGGACAAAATGACAAGGCGGAAAAACTCACCTCAAAAAAAAGAACAAGAGGCCGTACCTAAGGCTGGAGACCTAATCAATACAGACATAGGTAGCATGACAGATCTAGAGTTCAGAATGACAATTCTCAAGGTTCTAGCCGGGCTCGAAAAAGGCATAGAAGATATTAGAGAAACCCTCTCCGGAGAGATAAAAGCCCTTTCTGGAGAAATAAAAGAACTAAAATCTAACCAAGTTGAAATCAAAAAAGCTATTCATGAGGTGCAATCAAAAATGGAAGCTCTCACTGCCAGGATAAATGAGGCAGAAGAAAGAATTAGTGACATAGAAGACCAAATGACAGAGAATAAAGAAGCTGAGCAAAAGAGAGACAAACAACTACTGGAACACGAGGAGAGGATTCGAGAGATAAGTGACACCATAAGACGACACAACATTAGAATAATTGGGATTCCAGAAGAAGAAGAAAGAGAGAGGGGAGCAGAAGGTATATTGGAGACAATTATTGGAGAGAATTTCCCTAATATGGCAAAGGGAACAAACATCAAAATCCAGGAGATGCTAAGAACGCCCCTCAAAATCAATAAAAATAGGTCCACACCTCGTCACCTGATAGTAAAATTTACAAGTCTTAGCGACAAAGAGAAAATCCTGAAAGCAGCCCGGGAAAAGAAGTCTGTAACATACAAGGGTAAAAACATTAGATTGGCAGCGGACCTATCCACAGAGACCTGGCAGGCCAGAAAGAACTGGCATGATATATTCAGAGCACTAAACGAGAAAAACATGCAGCCAAGAATACTATATCCGGCTAGGCTATCATTGAAAATAGAAGGAGAGATAAAGAGCTTCCAGGACAAACAAAAGCTGAAAGAATTTGCAAACACCAAACCAGCTCTACAGGAAATATTGAAAGGGGTCCTCTAAGCAAAGAGAGACCCTAAAAGTAGTAGATCAGAAAGAAACAGAAACAATATACAGTAACAATCATCTTACAGGCAATACAATGGCACTAAATTCATATCTCTCAATAGTTACCCTGAATGTTAATGGGCTAAATGCCCCAATCAAAAGACACAGGGTATCAGAATGGATAAAAAAACAAAACCCATCCATATGCTGCCTCCAAGAAACTCATTTTAGACCCGAAGACACCTCCAGATTTAAAGTGAGGGGGTGGAAAACAATGTACCATGCTAATGGACATCAGAAGAAAGCTGGGGTGGCAATCCTTATATCAGATCAATTAGATTTTAAGCCAAAGACTATAATAAGAGATGAGGAAGGACACTATATCATACTCAAAGGGTCTGTCCAACAAGAAGATCTAACAATCTTAAACATCTATGCCCCTAACATGGGAGCAGCCAACTATATAAACCAATTAATAACAAAATCAAAGAAATACATCGACAGTAATACAATAATAGCGGGGGACTTTAACACTCCCCTCACTGAAATGGACAGATCATCTAAGCAAAAGATCAACAAGGAAATAAAGGCCTTAAATGACACACTGGACCAGATGGACATCACAGATATATTCAGAACATTCCATCCCAAAGCAACAGAATATACATTCTTCTCTAGTGCACATGGAACATTCTCCAGAATAGACCACATCCTGGGTCATAAATCAGGTCTCAATCGGTACCAAAAGATCGAGATCATTCCCTGCATATTTTCAGACCACAATGCTCTGAAGCTCGAACTCAATCACAAGAGGAAATTTGGAAAGAACGCAAATACATGGAGACTAAACAGCATCCTTCTAAAAAATGAATGGGTCAACCAGGAAATTAAAGAAGAATTGAAAAAATTCATGGAAACAAATGATAATGAAAACACAACAGTTCAAAATCTGTGGGACACAACAAAGGCAGTCCTGAGAGGAAAATATATAGCAGTGCAAGCCTTTCTGAAGAAACAAGAAAGGTCTCAAATACACAACCTAACCCTACACCTAAAGGAGCTGGAGAGAGAACAACAAAGAAAGCCTAAACCCAGCAGGAGAAGAGAAATTATAAAGATCAGAGCAGAAATCAATGAAATAGAAACTAAAAAAACAATAGAACAAATCAACAAAACTAGGAGCTGGTTCTTTGAAAGAATTAATAAGATTGATAAGCCCCTGGCCAGACTTATCAAAAAGAAAAGAGAAAGGACGCAAATAAATAAAATCATGAATGAAAGAGGAGAGATCACAACCAACACCAAAGAAATACAAACAATTATAAGAACATACTACGAGCAACTCTATGGCAACAAATTTGACAACCTGGAAGAAATGGATACATTTCTAGAGATGTATAAACTACCACAACTGAACCAGGAAGAAATAGATAACCTGAACAGACCCATAACCAGTAAGGAGATTGAAACAGTCATCAAAAATCTCCAAACAAACAAAAGTCCAGGACCAGACGGCTTCCCAGGGGAATTCTACCAAACATTTAAAGAAGAATTAATTCCTATTCTCCTGAAACTGTTCCAAAAAATAGAAATGGAAGGAAAACTTCCAAACTCATTCTATGAGGCCAGCATCACCTTGATCCCAAAACCAGACAAGGATCCCACCAAAAAAGAGAATTACAGACCAATATCCTTGATGAACACAGATGCGAAAATTCTCACCAAAATACTGGCCAATAGGATCCAACAGTACATTAAAAGGATTATTCACCACGACCAAGTGGGATTTATTCCAGGGCTGCAAGGTTGGTTCAACATCCGCAAATCCATCAATGTGATACAATACATTAATAAAAGAAAGAGTAAGAACCATATGATACTCTCAATAGATGCTGAAAAAGCATTTGACAAAGTGCAGCATCCCTTCCTGATTAAAACTCTTCAAAGTGTAGGGATAGAAGGCACATACCTCAACATTATCAAAGCCATCTATGAAAAACCCACCGCAAATATCATTCTCAATGGAGAAAAACTGAAAGCTTTTCCGCTAAGGTCAGGAACACGGCAGGGATGTCCGTTATCACCACTGCTGTTCAATATAGTACTAGAAGTCCTAGCCTCAGCAATCAGACAACAAAAAGAAATTAAAGGCATCCAAATCGGCAAAGAAGAAGTCAAACTATCACTCTTTGCAGATGATATGATACTATATGTGGAAAACCCAAAAGGCTCCACTCCAAAACTGCTAGAACTTATACAGGAATTCAGTAAAGTGTCAGGATATAAAGTCAATGCACAGAAATCAGTCGCATTTCTTTACACTAACAACAAGACAGAAGAAAGAGAAATTGAGGAGTCAGTCCCATTTACAATCGTACCCAAAACCATAAGATACCTAGGAATAAATCTAACCAA
This sequence comes from Martes martes, assembly GCF_963455335.1. NCBI lineage: Eukaryota > Metazoa > Chordata > Mammalia > Carnivora > Mustelidae > Martes > Martes martes. Next base: position 16,513,210 of record NC_137893.1, read on the forward strand.
AGAGGCAAAGAATCTATACTCAGAAAACTATAAAGTACTCATGAAAGAAATTGAGGAAGACACAAAGAAATGGAAAAATATTCCATGCTCATGGATTGGAAGAACAAATATTGTGAAAATGTCTATTTTACCTAAAGCAATCTACACATTTAATGCAATCCCTATCAAAATCCCATCCATTTTTTTTAAAGAAATAGAACAAATAATCCTAAAATTTATATGGAACCAGAAAAGACCTCGAATAGCCAAAGGAATATTGAAAAAGAAAGCCAAAGTCGGTGGTATCACAATTCCAGACTTCAAGCTCTATTACAAAGCTGTCATCATCAAGACAGTATGGTACTGGCACAAAAACAGACATATAGACCAATGGAACAGAATAGAGAGCCCAGAAATAGACCCTCAACTCTATGGTCAACTAATCTTCGACAAAGCAGGAAAGAATATCCAATGGAAAAAAGACAGCCTCTTCAACAAATGGTGCTGGGAAAATTGGACAGCCACATGCAGAAAAATGAAATTGGACTATTTCCTTACACCACACACGAAAATAGACTCAAAGTGGATGAAGGACCTCAATGTGCGAAAGGAATCTATCAAAATCCTTGAGGACAATGCAGGCAGCAACCTCTTTGACCTCCACCGCAGCAACTTCTTCCTAGGAACATCGCCAAAGGCAACAGAAGCAAGGGCAAAAATGAACTATTGGGATTTCATCAAGATCAAAAGCTTTTGCACAGCAAAGGAAACAGTTAACAAAACCAAAAGACAACTGACAGAATGGGAGAAGATATTTGCAAACGACATATCAGATAAAGGGCTCGTATCCAAAATCTATAAAGAGCTTATCAAACTCAATACCCAAAGAACAAATAATCCAGTCAAGAAATGGGCAGAGGACATGAACAGACATTTCTGCAAGGAAGACATCCAGATGGCCAACAGACACATGAAAAAATGCTCCACATCACTCGGCATCAGGGAAATACAAATCAAAACCACAATGAGATACCACCTCACACCAGTCAGAATGGCTAAAATTAACAAGTCAAGAAATGACAGATGCTGGCGAGGATGCGGAGAGAGGGGAACCCTCCTACACTGTTGGTGGGAATGCAAGCTGGTGCAACCACTCTGGAAAACAGTGTGGAGGTTCCTCAAAAAACTGAAAATAGAGCTACCCTACGACCCAGCAATTGCACTCCTGGGTATATATCCTAAAGATACAAACGTGGTGCTCCGAAGGGGCACGTGCACCCGAATGTTTATAGCAGCAATGTCCACAATAGCCAAACTGTGGAAAGCGCCTAGATGTCCATCAACAGATGAATGGATAAAGAAGATGTGGTATATATACACAATGGAATACTATGCAGCCATCAAAAGACATGAAATCTTGCCATTTGCGACGACGTGGATGGAACTAGAGGGTATCATGCTTAGCGAAATAAGTCAATCGGAGAAAGACAACTATCATATGATCTCTTTGATATGAGGAAGTGGAGATGCAAGGTGGGGGGGTTTGGGGGGAGGTAGGAAAAGAAAAAATGAAAAGATGGGATTGGGAGGGAGACAAACCATAAAAGACTCAATCTCAAGAAACAGACTGAGGGTTGCGGGGGGGAAGGGGGATGGGAGAGGGTGGTGGGGAAATGGACATTGGGGAGGGTATGTGCTATGATGAGTGCTGTGAAATGTGTAAACCAGACGATTCACAGACCTGTACCCCTGGGGATAAAAATACATTATATGTTTATTAAAATAAAAAAAATTAAAAAAAAAAAAAAAAAAAAAAAAGAATGAAGGTGACAGGGGCACCTGGTGGCTCAGTGGGTTAAAGCCGCTGCCTTCGGCTCGGGTCATGATCCCAGGGTCCTGGGATCGAGCCCCGAATCGGGCTCTCTGCTCAGCAGGGAGCCTGTTTCCCCCCTTCTCTCTCTGCCTGCCTCTCTGCCTACTTGTGATCTGTCTGTCAAATAAATAAATAAAATCTTAAAAAAAAAAAAAAAGAAGGTGACAAACCTGGGTGAATCTGTCAGATGAGCTTCCAACTCTTGATTATGGCTCAGGTCGTGGTCGTAGAGATGTGGGAACCCTGCTTAAGATTCTCTCCCTCAGCCCCTCAACAAACTGAAGTTTATTTAAAAATATATATATAGGTGGAGGAGTCAAGATGGCGGAGAAGTAGCAGGCTGAGACGACATCGGGTAGCAGGAGATCAGCTAGATAGCTTATCTAACCATTGTGAACATCTACAAATCCAACGGGAAATCGAAGAGAAGAAGAGCAACAATTCTAGAAACAGAAAATCGATCACTTTCTGAAAGGTAGGACCTGCGGAGAAGTGAATCCAAAGCGACGGGAAGATAGACCGCGGGGGGGAGGGGCCGGCTCCCGGCAAGCGGTGGAGCAACAGAGCACAAAATCGGGACTTTTAAAAGTCTGCTCCACGGAGGGACATCGCTCCAGAGGCTAAACCAGGGGGAAACCCAGGTGGGGTCAGCATAACCCCAGGTCCCGCGGGGTCACAGAAGGACCGGGGGTGTCTGATTGCCACAGAGCTCGCAGGTATTAGAGCGGGGAAGCTGGCCACAGAGACAGAGCCAAGGAGTGAGCTCTCAGCCCGGGGTTACCTTGTGCCGGTCGCAGGCTGGGTGGGCCACGGAGATGGAAGCAACGAGGTGCTTTTCTCCAGGTTCCAGCAATTGACTGCTTTCCTCAAGGCGCGACCACAGGCGAGGGAGGCGGGGTGGTTGGGCTCTTTTCTCTGAGGGCGCACTGAAGAGCGGGACCCCAAGCTCTCGGCTCCTCCGGGCCGAGAGATTGGGAGGCCGCCATCTTCATTCCTGTCCTCCGGAACTCTACGGAAAGCGCTCAGGGAACAAAAGCTCCCAAAAGCAAACCCGAGCGGATTACTTAGCCCGGCCCCTGGCAAGGGCGGTGCAATTCCGCCTGCGGCAAAGACACTTGAGAATCACTACAACAGGCCCCTCCCCCAGAAGATCAACAAGAAACCCATCCAAAACCAACTTCAGTCACCAAGAACAGCGGAATTCCACAGCAGGAAAAAGCAAATCTTATCTGGATAAAATGACAAGGCGGAAAAACTCACCTCAAAAAAAAGAACAAGAGGCCGTACCGAAGGCTGGAGACCTAATCAATACGGACATAGGTAACATGACAGATCTAGAGTTCAGAATGACAATTCTCAAGGTTCTAGCCGGGCTCGAAAAAGGCATAGAAGATATTAGAGAAACCCTCACCGGAGAGATAAAAGCCCTTTCTGGAGAAATAAAAGAACTAAAATCTAACCAAATTGAAATCAAAAAAGCTATTCATGAGGTACAATCAAAAATGGAAGCTCTCACTGCCAGGATAAATGAGGCAGAAGAAAGAATTAGTGACATAGAAGACCAAATGACAGAGAATAAAGAAGCTGAGCAAAAGAGAGACAAACAAATACTGGACCACAAGGAAAGAATTCAAGAGATAAGCGACACCATAAGACGACACAACATTAGAATAATTGGGATTCCAGAAGAAGAAAGAGAGAGGGGAGCAGAAGGTATATTGGAGCAAATTATTGGAGAGAATATCCCTAATATGGCAAAGGGAACAAACATCAAAATCCAGGAGATGCTAAGAACGCCCCTCAAAATCAATAAAAAAAGGTCCACACCTCGTCACCTGATAGTAAAATTTACAAGTCTTAGCGACAAAGAGAAAATCCTGAAAGCAGCCTGGGAAAAGAAGTCGGTAACATACAAGGGTAAAAACATTAGATTGGCAGCGGACCTATCCACAGAGACCTGGCAGGCCAGAAAGAACTGGCATGATATATTCAGAGTACTAAACGAGAAAAACATGCAGCCAAGAATACTATATCTGGCTAGGCTATCATTGAAAATAGAAGGAGAGATAAAGAGCTTCCAGGACAAACAAAAGCTGAAAGAATTTGCAAACACCAAACCAGCTCTACAGGAAATATTGAAAGGGGTCCTCTAAGCAAAGAGAGACCCTAAAAGTAGTAGATCAGAAAGAAACAGAGACAATATACAGTAACTGTCACCTTACAGGCAATACAATGGCAATAAATTCTTATCTCTCAATAGTTACCCTGAATGTTAATGGGCTAAATGCCCCCAATCAAAAGACACAGGGTATCAGAATGGATAAAAAAACAAAACCCATCAATATGCTGCCTACAAGAAACTCATTTTAGACCTGAAGACACCTCCAGATTTAGAGTGAGGGGGTGGAAAACAATGTACCATGCTAATGGACATCAGAAGAAAGCTGGGGTGGCAATCCTTATATCAGATCAATTAGATTTTAAGCCAAAGTCTATAATAAGAGATGAGGAAGGACACTATATCATACTCAAAGGGTCTGTCCAACAAGAAGACATAACAATCTTAAATATCTATGCCCCTAACATGGGAGCAGCCAACTATATAAACCAATTAATAACAAAATCAAAGAAATACATCGACAGTAATACAATAATAGCAGGGGACTTTAACACTCCCCTCACTGAAATGGACAGATCACCTAAGCAAAAGATCAACAAGGAAATAAAGGCCTTAAATGATACACTGGACCAGATGGACATCACAGATATATTCAGAACATTCCATCCCAAAGCAACAGAATATACATTCTTCTCTAGTTCACATGGAACATTCTCCAGAATAGACCACATCCTGGGTCATAAATCAGGTCTCAACTGGTACCAAAAGATCGAGATCATTCCCTGCATATTTTCAGACCACAATGCTCTGAAGCTAGAACTCAATCACAAGAGGAAATTTGGAAAGAACGCAAATACATGGAGACTAAACAGCATCCTTCTAAAAAAATGAATGGGTCAACCAGGAAATTAAAGAAGAATTGAAAAAATTCATGGAAACAAATGATAATGAAAACACAACAGTTCAAAATCTGTGCGACACAACAAAGGCAGTCCTGGAGAGGAAAATATATAGTGGTACAAGCCTTTCTCAAGAAACAAGAAAGGTCTCAACTACACAACCTAACCCTACACCTAAAGGAGCTGGAGAAAGAACAAGAAAGAAAGCCTATGCCCAGCAGGAGAAGAGAAATCATAAAGATCAGAGCAGAAATCAATGAAATAGAAACTTAAAAAAACAATAGAACAAATCAACAAAACTAGGAGCTGGTTCTTTGAAAGAATTAATAAGATTGACAAACCCCTGGCCAGACTTATCCAAAAGAAAAGAGAAAGGACGCAAATAAATAAAATCATGAATGAAAGAGGAGAGATCACAGCCAACACCAAAGAAATACAAAAAGAATAAGAACGTACTACAAGCAACTCTACGCCAACAAATTCGACAACCTGGAAGAAATGGATACATTTCTAGAGACATATAAACTACCACAACTGAACCAGGAAGAAATAGATAACCTGAACAGACCCATAACCAGTAAGGAGATTGAAACAGTCATCAAAAATCTCCAAACAAACAAAAGTCCAGGACCAGATGGCTTCCCAGGGGAATTCTACCAAACATTTAAAGAAGAATTAATTCCTATTCTCCTGAAACTGTTCCAAAAAATAGAAATGGAAGGAAAATTTCCAAACTCATTTTATGAGGCCAGCATCACCTTGATCCCAAAACCAGACAAGGATCCCACCAAAAAAGAGAATTACAGACCAATATCCTTGATGAACACTGATGCGAAAATTCTCACCAAAATACTGGCCAATAGGATCCAACAGTACATTAAAAGGATTATTCACCATGACCAAGTGGGATTTATTCCAGGGCTGCAAGGTTGGTTCAACATCCGCAAATCCATCAATGTGATACAATACATTAATAAAAGAAAGAGTAAGAACCATATGATACTCTCAATAGATGCTTAAAAAGCATTTGACAAAGTGCAGCACCGCTTCCTGATTAAAACTCTTCAAAGTGTAGGGATAGAGGGCACATAGCTCAATATTATCTAAGCCATCTATGAAAAACCCACTGCAAATATTATTCTCAATGGAGAAAAACTGAAAGCTTTTCCACTAAGGTCAGGAACACGGCAAGGATGTCTGTTATCACCACTGCTGTTCAACATAGTACTAGAAGTCCTAGCCTCAGCAATCAGACAACAAAAAGAAATTAACAGCATCCAAATTGGCAAAGAAGAAGTCAAACTATCACTCTTTGCAGATGATATGATACTATATGTGGAAAACCCAAAAGGCTCCACTCCAAAACTGCTAGAACTTGTACAGGAATTTAGTAAAGTGTCAGGATATAAAATCAATGCACAGAAATCAGTTACATTTCTTTACACTAACAACAAGACAGAAGAAAGAGAAATTGAGGAGGCAGTCCCATTTACAATCACACCCAAAACCATAAGATACCTAGGAATAAATCTAACCAAAGAGGCAAAGAATCTATACTCAGAAAACTATAAAGTCCTCATGAAAGAAATTGAGGAAGACACAAAGAAATGGAAAAATATTCCATGCTCATGGATTGGAAGAACAAATATTGTGAAAATGTCTATTCTACCTAAAGCAATCTACACATTTAATGCAATCCCTATCAAAATCTCATCCACTTTTTTTAAAGAAATAGAACGAATAATCCTAAAATTTATATAGAACCAGAAAAGACCTCAAATAGCCAAAGGAATATTGAAAAAGAAAGCCAAATTCAGTGGCATCACAATTCCAGACTTCAAGCTCTATTACAAAGCTGTCATCATCAAGACAGTATGGTACTGGCACAAAAACAGACACATAGATCCATGGAACAGAATAGAGAGCCCAGAAATAGACCCTCAACTCTATGGCCAACTAATCTTCGACAAAGCAGGAAAGAATATCCAATGGAAAAAAGACAGCCTCTTCAACAAATGGTGTTGGGAAAATTGGACAGCCACATGCAGAAAAATGAAATTGGACTATTTCCTTATGCCACACATGAAAATAGACTCAAAATGGAAGAAGGACCTCAATGTGAGAAAGGAATCCATCAAAATCCTTGAGGAGAACGCAGGCAGCAACCTCTTTGACCTCAACCGCAGCAACTTCTTCCTAGGAACATCGCCAAAGGCAACAGAAGCAAGGGCAAAGATGAACTATTGGGATTTCATCAAGATCAAAAGCTTTTGCACAGCAAAGGAAACAGTTAACAAAACCAAAAGACAACTGACAGAATGGGAGAAGATATTTGCAAATGACATATCAGATAAAGGGCTAGTATCCAAAATCTATAAAGAGTTTATCAAACTCAATACCCAAAGAACAAATAAACCAGTCAAGAAATGGGCAGAGGACATGAACAGACATTTCTGCAAAGAAGACATCCAGATGGCCAACAGACACATGAAAAAGTGCTCCACATCACTCGGCATCAGGGAAATACAAATCAAAACCACAATGAGATACCACCTCACACCAGTCAGAATGGCTAAAATTAACAAGTCAAGAAATGACAGATGCTGGCGAGGATGCGGAGAGAGGGGAACCCTCCTACACTGCTGTTGGGAATGCAAGCTGGTGCAACCACTCTGGAAAACAGTGTGGAGGTTCCTCAAAAAACTGAAAATAGAGCTACCCTATGACCCAGCAATTGCACTCCTGGGTATATATCCTAAAGATACAAACGTGGTGCTCCGAAGGGGCACGTGCACCCGAATGTTTATAGCAGCAATGTCCACAATAGCCAAACTGTGGAAAGAACCTAGATGTCCATCAACGGATGAATGGATAAAGAAGAAGTGGTATATATACACAATGGAATACTATGTAGCCATCAAAAGACATGAAATCTTGCCATTTGCGACGACGTGGATGGAACTAGAGGGTATTATGCTTAGCAAAATAAGTCGATCGGAGAAAGACAACTATCATATGATCTCTTTGATATGAGGAAGTGGAGATGCAATGTGGGGCGTTGGGGGGATGTAGGAAAAGAAAAAATGAAAAGATGAGATTGGGAGGGAGACAAACCATAAAAGACTCAATCTCAAAAAAAAGACTGAGGGTTGCTGGGGGGAGGGGGGACGGGAGAGGGTGGTGGGGATATGGACATTGGGGAGGGTATGTGCTATGATGAGTGCTGTGAAATGTGTAAACCTGGCGATTCACAGACCTGTACCCCTGGGGATAAAAATACATTATATGTTTATTAAAATAAATATATATATAAAATATATAACATTTATATAAAATATATATTTTTATTAAAATATATACCTCATGTACACAGGGGAGATACTCAGGGAAAAATTAGTGACTCCTGGAAGGGGCTTAAAAGCCAGGATTAAGTGGCATATTTAATAGGGAAAAGGGGAGCGGGGATGTGGGCCTTTTAGGAGAGAGTAGCTGATTTTTTAGAAAAGATGAATGAACCCTCAGAAGAATAGATAAGAGGTATAATAGTTTGTGACAAAGCTGTCTGGGTGTGTTGTGGACTTCTAGTCTCCACTCTTGTGATGAGTAAATCTTGGTTGCCAGGAGATTGTGGACATGTGAGTTCCTTTCTAAGTATCTGTCTTCAGACAAATGGGGGTGGGGGTGGTGGGAAGGGAGTTCAGAGACAGCCTCTCCCTGCATTAGCTGGTTCTCAAAATAAACAATATGTCAAAGCAGTAAATGTGAGGGTGCCATATTCTACCACCCTTCACACCATACACAAAAAAATAACCCAAATTGGATATATATGTAAGGGATAAACCTATGAATGCATTAGAATAAAACATAAGAATAAATCTTTGTGAGCTTGTTTGGAAAGACATTCTTAAATGCACCAATAGCACAAGTAACCACAACAGCAAAAGATGAAATCAACTTCCTCAAAATTTAAAACATGTGTGCTTCAAAGAGACCATCAAGAAAGTAAAAGAGACAACCTACAGAAGGAGAGAAAGTAATTGCAAATCGTCTATCTGGGAACACTGGTATCCAGAATATATAAAGAACTCTAACATGGGATAATATGCAGGTCATAGCCCAGTTTAAAAATGGGGCAAGGATTGGAGTATGCATTTCTCCAAAGAAGTGTATAAATGGACAAACAATAAACACATGAAGATTCCTTAATATGCTTAGCCACCAAGGAAATCCAAATCCAAACCACAGAGAGATACCACTTCACATCTCCTAGCATGGCTGGCATCGAGAAGACAAGACACAGACAAGTGCTGGAGAGGATGTGGAGAAACCAGAACCCTCCTACGGGGCAGCAGATGAGGTCGATGGAGTCAGTGTGGGTGATGGTGTGAGGTCAGGGGTCCATGTGTGCAGGGTCAACCCGTGCATCTGGGACTGCGGAGGTTCAAGGGTGGTGTGTGGATACTAGTATGGATGAGGAGCAGGTAGGGAATGTTGCTGGACAGCCACAGGTGGGGGTCTGCTCCTTCTGCTTCTCTTCTCTTTTAGAGTTTCTCTTCTGAAGGTGGTATCCAAACCTGCATAGCCATCAATGGTTTTTCCTTGGGGGGTTCCAGTTCTCTCATCTTTCGTATTCCACAGGGTCTACGTCCAATAAACCACTTGCCTCTTAACCATTTTCATTCGTTTGCTGTTTCATTTCCTGTATTCTTCTACATTTTTTTTCTTACGTAGTTGCCCTGGGGATTACTCTTAGCAGGTCTACCTAAACCAGTCTAGTTCAGAGTAACACCAAACTTGCTCCATTATCCTTTGATTCCCTCTCCCTCTTTGTGCCATCATTGTTATACAGATGACCTCTTAATGCAGTTTAAACCCACATACTTCTTAAGCCAAACAGGTTTATCACTGGTGCTTATGCAATTGTCTTTTAAATCACATAGCAAATATACAGACATCAAATCATTATGTTGTAAGCCTGAAAATGATACAATGTTATACATCAATTATGTCTCAATTTTTCTGAAAATCAACAGGAAATAAACAATTACAGGGATGGCTGGGTGGCTTAGTTGGTTAAGTGTCTCCTTCAGCTCAGATCATGATCCCAGGGTCCTGGGATAGAGTCCCACATAGGACTGTCTGCTCAGTGGGGAGTCTGCTTCTCCCTCTGCCTGCTGCTCCCCCTTCTTGTGCTCTCTGTGACAAATAAATAAAACCTTTAAAAAAAAAACAATTAATTACAAACAAGGGTAAATGTGTAGTGTTTGCCATGTTTACTATGTAGCTATTTTTACCATTGCTGTTTATGTCTTCATATGGATTCAAGGTACTGGCTAGAGCTTAGGCTTAGGTTTGGGACTTCAGACTGACTCAGTGACTGTGGAAAATGCTGGCCCCTTTATAAGCTAAGATGGACAAAGTCACACATAGCCTGTCCATGAGCCCAGCCCACTGGGTGTTCTAGCAGCTGCGTGAGTCACCCTTCCTGCCCACAAGTAGCATACCATATACGGAACATGGTCCAACAGGAATCTGTGGTCCTTCTGTCAGGCCAGGGTGGAAACGTGTTCTCAGACAGAGTTTATCCAATTTCACTAGTCGGAAATATTAGATGTAGTTCCAGATCCCTTCAGACACACTGACCCTTAGTCATCTGGGCAAATAAGCCCCTTTTCCCAGAGAGAAAGCCCTGCACATAGTCTATGGTTACTTTCTTTGAAGTGTGTTTGTTGCCAGGTGACTTGGGGAGACCCTGGGTCTTGGGATCCTCGACCCAGCCCATCCCAAGGAGTCACTGCAGGTTCTTGGTCTTGTCCTGAGAATAATTCAAGGACAGACATTCAACACAGTGGACAAATGGCACAAGCACTAAAGTTTATTAAAGAGATTCTCTCAAAAAGTGAGAGCTGGTGAGAGAGAGTAAGAGAGAGAGAGAATGCACAGGGGTTGGGTTTCTATCATTATTGACAGTTGTTAACTAGGGATGGAATATTTGTTACTTGGTATGGTGATGCAGGTTTTCCTGCTTTTTCTTCTTGTTTGGTCAGGGGTTCCTTGTCCTGGCACCTGCCATCTTGGGTCTGGCTGGTTTGATCCGGGTCCTTGTGGAGTGCAACCAGGCAGGCCCTTGACATTCCTGATAGTTCCTGAGAGCTTCCCTCGACTTCCTGATTGGTGGCCTCCAGGTAGATGGTTGAAAACTGATGGCTGACTCTAAAACATTTGATCTAGTTAAAGGAAGGTCAGTGGTACAGCCCACTTACTGGGCATCAGGAAAGCCATAGAGCCAGACTCACAAGATATCACCAAATGGTTGTGACTTGCATTTTAAATAACGAACAGAATGGCAGGCACACAGTGAGAAACCTAAATGTGGGAGGGACAGATAGTATTTTGCATTGTTATCCTCTGAAATTCTTTTTGAAATCCTCAACATAAAGGTATTAGGTGAGTCATTCAGAAGTAATTAGGAGGGGAGGCTGCCCCTCACTGTGGGCTATAAAAAGACAAGGAAGTTCTTGCTGTCTCCTGCTGTAATCCACCAGGTTGAAGACTCAAGGAGAAAACTGCCCTCTGCAAGCTAGGAAGGGGTCCTCACTGGACAGAGGATCTGCTGAGGTTTTGATCTTGAACTTCCCAGCCTCAGGAACTGTGAGAAATAGACACTTGGCTTTCTCAGCTGCCTGACATGTGCTATGCTGTTATAGCAGCCTGAGCTTGCTAAGATGGTTGGATGGAATGGGGTGGGGGGGGGGGGATAGCTGTAAAAGTGAGGGGGGGGAATGGGCTGAAAAGCATGAAGTCTTCAGAGGCACTTTCAGGAGAAAAATGACATGAGAAATGTCACAGTGACACCAAAGATTTGCTCGTAGACTAATTTGCACAACTCAAACACCAGAACCCCAAGACTTTCTCCAATGATAAACTACTTGGCTTTTCTTGGGTCCACAAGTCTTGGCTCCAACAGGATTGTTGGACTCAAGACTGTCAACCTGTCTTTGATGATAGACCAGGGGCCCTGTGTCTCCAGGTCCTTTGATTAACCTGTGTGCACTTGGGAAGTGTGAATCTCAATCAGATATGAGGGAAGAGATCCAGTAGACAAGGAAGGGGGTGGGAAAGGGGAGAGTGGAGAAAATGTGGGAAGACGGAGGAGGACATGGGAAGATCGGGGAGGGAAGAAGAGGCAGTGTGGGTGACAGGAAGTTGGTGGCAGCATGGGGGAGTGGGGGAGGGGAAAGGAAATGGACTGGCTTTGCTCTGTGAAGTAGGATATTCCCACCCACTATAACTTGGGGACAGTCATGGCATATGCAGCGTAAGGTTGTTGTAAGTCAAGAAGGCAGCGTTTGCGCCGAACTCAAAACAGTTCTTGGCAGTCCCTCACACAACACTTCTTATAAGTGTCTCTTAAGTTTAAAATAAAAATCAAAAGAAGTGTCCAAGCAAACACTGGGCATTGACTTAGCCAGTGATTAGACAACTTTCCAGGAATTTCCTCAGCTGCTTACCACTGCCTTTGTCTCACTCCGTCCTCGGTGGGGGAGGGAAGGCAGGGCCAGAAGCCATGTTTCACCTTCATGTTCTCTGCACCTCAGTCACGGCCCCTGGGGGAATGGGGGGACACAGGACCAAACTGGACTCAACAAATCTCCCTCCCGGGACCAACTGTTGCTGACTCTGTTTCCGTGCCTTCCTGGAATTGAGGTGAGGCTTTGCACAAAGAGGGCAGAAAAGGCCAGACTGAGAGAAGCAGGAGTCATGGGCACAGACAGAAGTGGACATCCCAGACCGCTTGGTCCTAGAAGGGAGAAGTATCCCCTGGGAGACCAGCTGCCGGGTTGCTGGAGCTCTCGGACTTTGGGTCTAGGCCCTCCTTCGGGCCCAGCAGCTCATCCACGCTACCTCGGAGTCATCCCGCAGGTTTATGCACAACGGCTCTTTACCTCGAGCCTCCCAGAGACTTAACTGGGCCACACCTGGATCATTTGCCTGCAAGGGACAAAAGCACCCCAAGTTTAAGGCCAAGCAAAGAGGCTCTCAGGGAAGCCATCTGGGCCTTTAACGTTGTCATGCAGCTCCTGCCTTCACTCTGTTCCTGTCTGGGGCTGTGTGATCTCCCTCGCCCCTCCGGACTGCTCCTTTTGTCGTCCTCTGCTGAGCCGTTTCTCTGCTTCATCCTCCCCTTCCACAGAGCCCTGGAGCTCACCTGGCTTTCCAGCTATGCTGTCCTCCCTGAATCCATGTTTCTCAATTCTGTACTGGGTGCTCCTGGGAGAGAGTATCTGAGGGGCTCCGCTTGGCCCCCGTGCTCCTTACTGGTTCCCTGAGCAGACAGGGGCGGGGCACCTGGAAGGTGGGGCTGCCCCTTCCAGGGGGGTGGGCAGAGTAGACTCTGAAAGTGGTGGGCAAGGAGGAATCACAGTATAATGACCATCCGGCTGATAGGTTGTATGAGAGTCAGGCTTCAGAAGGGTCACACGCCTTCTAATCCTGGGGAATCTCCTTCATTTCTGTGAGCCCTAGTTTTTGTAGTTTTTGACATATGTGTCCTCACATACGAATGCTTCATCAATAAGGTGTTGATGTTTAGGTTTTCAAAACAGATATTTGGTTCAGATAAAAATGAAAGGAGAAAACCCAAAAGTTGGAGATACGTGATTTATTTGCTCTACCACAAACCATAATCAGCCCAATCCTTCCTCCTAATACACCATGCAAAGACACCTGTTTTCTCAGAGTTGTATTAAAGTGTGATTGAAGACAATAAGCTATATCTACTTCAAGTATACAGTCTGATGGGGCTTCACATACGCATGTTCCAGTGAGACCATCACCACAGTCAAAGCATGAACATCTGTCTATCACCTGCTAGCTCAAGTGTCTTTGAACTTCTTTATAATCCTTCCCCTGACATCCACCCCCGCACCCTGGAATTACAGGTTTCTCCACTCAGGCCGCCCAGAACATCGACAATTCCCGGGTCTGTGCAGCTGAGATACTGTTCTGTCTGCTTCTTTCCAGTGGTTCTTTCTCTGGCCTTGGATGGTTTCCTCATATGCATGTACTCGACCAGTACTCTGGTGAAGACTTAGGGTGGGGGAGGAGGCCTCTGTACATCTCCAGAATTCTGTGTAGTTCTCTCCCCTCTGGTACTCTGCTCTGTGGATTCTAGGTACCTGGCCACCCCCTCCAAATTCTCAATTCCATTTTCTCTGCTCAGAGAGACTGCCAGGCTCCCTTTGGGTTCCCCTCCCAGCCCTCTCTGGGCAGGAAGCCAGGGCGGTCAAGAGTGACTGCCAAGCTCCCTTTGGGTTCCCCTCCCAGCCCACTCTGGGCAGGAAGCCAGGGCAGTCAAGAGAGACTGCCAGGCTCCCTTTGGGTTCCCCTCCCAGCCCTCTCTGGGCAGGAAGCCAGGGCAGCCAAGAGAGACTGCCAGGCTCCCTTTGGGTTCCCCTCCCAGCCCTCTCTGGGCAGGAAGCCAGGGCAGTCAAAAGGATCCCTTCCTTAGTATCCCTTCTCCTGGATGCTCTGCTGCCTATTATCTGATGTCCAAAGCACATTGTTACTTTTTCTCTTTTTTTTCTCGATTTTTCTTTTTTCTTTCTTTCTTTTTTTTTTTTTTTTTTAGATTTTAGTTATTTATTTGTCAGAGAGAGTGAGAGCACAAGCAGGCAAAGTGGCTGGCAGAGGCAGAGAGAGAAGCAGGCTCCCCTCTGAGCAAGGAGCCTGATGCGGGACTCGATCCCAGGACACTGGGATCATGACCCGAGCCTAAGGCCGCAGCTTAACTGACTGAGCCACCCAGGCATCCCTTTTTCTAGATTTTTCATCTAACTTCATAGGCTAAATCCAACCCCTTTGCTATATTATGACTGCAGAAGAAGAAAGAGACTGCTTTTTTTAAAAATGTAAAATGCTTTATGACAACCTCATTTAAAAGATTTCAACTGACATGAAGTCTTATAAAGCAAAAAAGTGACTATCCCCCTCCACTGTTCCCATGTCACACCCCAGAAACAACCAGTGTTAATGGTAAGCCCATTAAGTCATTTCCACTTTTCTCCAAAGGACCCTGTAGTGAAGTTAGAGAGGGGGCATCTTTAGCAGTGCTCGCAGGACTGGAAATGAATGCTCCTGAGGAATGCTGTCCCTCCCACTGTCCCTCATTATCTCCCCCATGGAGCACATGAGCTGAGTCTCATTCTGTACTGACCTCTCTTCCACTGTGCCAACGGCTCAAGCAAGGGTCCTGTGTTCATCTTAAGATCTCTGTGAAGGCCATATGGAATCATGTACCTGAAAGTGCTTGGCAAACTTTGAAATCATTACAGTTGTTAATTAATGCTATAGCCTATTATCATATTTGTCTATTTTTCATATTAATAATTATTTTATCACAGCTAGTATTTAGAAGATTTGAATGCTACCTTCAGGGTCCATTTTTATACCTTCAGGGTCCATTTTTATCACCATGACAGTTTCTCCTTATCATAAGCCTACTGGAGCTCTCTGAGGTCTCAGCTGAAAGGAATCCTTATGCTGTCAAGGACATCATTAAGTGCCTTCAGTGGTGTGGGGTGAATATCTCTGAGGTGGAAGAACCTGTAACCCAAAGTGGGCCACTCCCTGTAGGGCTAAGAGGTCAATATTTCAGCTTCAGAACCATGCATGTACACAACCTCATGAGCTCTATGAATTTTCCTTTTCATGGAATAGCAAGAAATAATGGATTTTTTTCTTTTTTCTTCTTTTGTATTTTTACCTTCTAGTTCTATCTCCTTCTCTGCTCTAGATCTGAAAGCAATGGGTTCCTAAATATAAGCTCTAAAACCATATATATATTCAGAAACTATTTTTCTATCCAATTATTTTCTCTTTCTCTGTAAAAAGGACAGTGAACCATGTGGAAATTACAATGTCCATGCATCCAATCAAAAAAACTTCTGGACATGCCCAAAAGCAAGAAATTGTGATCCATAATCAGGAGAAAAATGAATCAATAGAAACTCTGAAAAAAAGATGTAGAAGCCACTGGCAGTCACTTACAACTCAGGTGTGGTCTCCATGGGATGGGATTTTCATAAACCTTACTATGCCATTCAAAACACTACTGCTCTCGGGCCACTAGGTTGCGCAGTGGGTTTAGCCACTCACTCCTTCTTTCCGCTGAGGTGAGGATCCACCTGCGTGGGTGGTGAGACCTTGTCCAAGCTGGGCTGTCAGCTTGAGATTCTCCCTCCACCTCCCTCTGCCCCTCCCACTGGTGCTCTCTCTCTCTTAAATAAATACATCTTTAAAAACAAAACAGAACACTGAGCTCAGTTTTGTAACTGTGGATGGTGACAGATGTAGTGGTGATCTGTGAACGATATATACAAGTGTTGAATCATTATGTACACCTGAAACGAACATGTTATATGTCAAGCACATCTCCGTAAAGGAAAAGGTTATCTGCTAAATTTAATTAAATAAAAAGCACCTTCACTAGATCTTACATGATCCAAGCTGAAGGCCTCTCTACATGCCATATAGGGATAGATCATCAGGTCCTCATAACTGGATGTGTTCAGATTTCCGGTTATGTCTGTGGAAATACGACTGCACGTTGACTACTTGATTTTTTTATTTTTCAACAGCGTTGCCCGCCTTGTGCTATCCAAATGCATCTGGGGACCCGAACGTGACGGGGACGTTGGAAGTGAAAGACCAAAGACTGTCTGAACTGGTTCCCCAGTTCAAGTCCCTTTTCTAAAGCAGACCCTGGGGTCACAAAGATCTGAGCTCCCCCAAGCATGTCTCGCGTGTCAATAAAGCCGAGTGGGTTTAGGCACAATTCCCCGCCCAGACTCGGAGGGCCGCGGTCGCCCATGCACGCTCAGTACACACAGCACCCCTAGAAACCCACCCAGCAGGTCTCCCTCCTGCGCGCTCCTCGCTTAGAGGAGTCTGCAGAGGGCAGTGTGTGCAAGTGGTCAATGCCAGCAGGGAGCGGAACTGCACGCGAGAGGGGCGGGGCTGGCGGGAGGCGGGGCTGGCGGGAGGCGGGGCTGGCGGGAGGCGGGGCTGGCGGGAGGCGGGCATGGCGGGAGGCGGGCATGGCGGGAGGCGGGCATGGCGGGAGGCGGGCATGGCGGGAGGCGGGGCTGGCGGGAGGCGGGGCTGGCGGGAGGCGGGGCTGGCGGGAGGCGGGGCTGGCGGGAGGCGGGGCTGGCGGGAGGCGGGCATGGCGGGAGGCGGGCATGGCGGGAGGCGGGCATGGCGGGAGGCGGGGATGGCGAGAGGCGGGGATGGCGGGAGGCGAGAGCGGGGCAGCACGCGGGCGGAGGGGCGGACCTGGGATAGGCTTGGCGCGCCTCCGCCCCCGCCGCGGCCACTAGTTCCAGTCCAGGTGCTGATCCGCGCAGAGGCAGTGTGGCCGCGTCAGAGGGCGCCCGGGTCCCGGCGGAGAGGAGCGGGCGTTCCCGGAAGCCTCCCCGAGCACGAGCGGCGGTGCCGGACGGGGCCGGTTATGCCTCCCGTGGCTGCGGTTCCTGCCGGCGACCGCGCGCCCCCGTCTCCGGGGGCGCACCGGGGCCCCAAGTGGCCGCGCTGTGAGGCGCCGGGGCGTACCGGCCGCCGCGGCCACACCGGAGGGGCACAGGGTCCCCCGCTCGCCCGCCTTCCTCGCGCTCTGCGGCCCCTTCTAGACCCGCTGCCTCAGCTGCCGGACGCCATGGCCCTCGCCGCCCGGGAAAGCGCGAGCGCGGGCGGCCACCGAGGAACCCTGCGCTGCGCGGGCTGCGGCTGCTCTGCCCGTGGCTGCCGAGCGGCCGTGGGGCCGTCCCGCCGTCCGCGCCGCCGTCCGAGCTGCACGCGCAGCTCTCGGGAGTGGAGCAGCTGCTGGAGGAGTTCCGCCGGCTGCTGCAGCAGGAGCGGCCGCAGGAGGAGCGGGAGCTGGAGCTGCGCGCGGGCTGGGGCGGCGGCGGCTACAGCGCCACGCCGGACACCATCATTCGCACCAAGGACTCCCTGGCGGCCGGCGCCAGCTTCCTGAGCGCGCCGGCGACCGTGCGGGACTGGCGGCCGTGCGTGTCGGCCTGCTGCTCGAGCCGCGCTGCTCGGTGGCCGTGGTGGAGCTGCCCCGGCGGCCCGCGATCCCCGCCGCCGCCGCGCTCGGCTGCTGCCTCTTCAACCGCGCCGCCCGCGGCTGCAGCGTCTGCAAGTTCGCGCTGCACCGCGGCTACAGCAGCTGCAGCCTCTGCCGCGTCCTGGACGGCCGGCGGGGGCTGGGAGCCTCGCGGCGCACGGGTGAGCACTCCCCGGGAGGAGGCTGGGTCAGACCTCCGGGTCCTGCTGCCCTGGCACCTGCTCCGTGGCGACCCCCGGGAGACCACTTGGGCAGTGGAGCCAAGTGAGAGATAAAGCATCCTCCTTCCAAGGGATTTTAGTTCGGGGCCATCCAGAGGAGTAGTTTTGAGTCCTGTTTTATAGATGGCTTCTGAGAAGCCCGGAAGGGTGGGCAGAGAGGGCACCATGGCCTGCTTCTGGATTTTCTAGCGTGAAGCTAATCTGAGAGGATTCACAGAAATTCGATTTAGAAGAGGAGAAAAGCTCTATGAAAAAAATAAGTTTACTTTAGGCTCAGATTTTTTTTTTATTAAAGATTGTATTTATTTATTTGACAAGCAGAGATCACAAGTAGGCAGAGAGGCAGGCAGAGAGAGAGGAGGGGAAGCAGGCTCCCTGTTGAGCAGAGAGCCAGAAGCAGGGTTCCATCCTAGACCCTGAGATCATGACCTGAGCCAAAGGCAGAGGCTCAACCCACTGAGCCACCCAGGAGCCCCTAGGCTCGGATTTTTATAAGTCATGGTTTGTGTCGAGTAATTGCAGGAGCAAAATTTAATTAGATGCCAGACTGCTCATGGCACACCCGTTTCTTAGATTGGCTCTCAAGACTCATGATTCCATGTGCAGTGGTTTTCATTAGACAAAAATGAGAAGGGAAACTTGGTGTCTGAAATTTTGAAGTGGGTCCAACTGATTCCCATGATCTATGGTCCTTTTTGTAAAAAGGGTTAGGAAGGGATTTGACTTCAATTGAAAAGAGGAAGTTGAAGGCACGTTTCTTTTTTAAAAAGTTAATAATGAAGTTTGGTTTTTATTCTGTGGTTTTACTTCTGACAGATGCTCTGAATGATAGCCAAGGCCCATACAGGAGGCACACACACACAAAAAATATATGGTAGTTAGAGATTAAAGCCACTGAGGGAATAAAACCTCGATTGGGCCCACATGTGGTTGGCTGTGTGTTTGATTGCATTCTGCTCTTTGAGTTATGATAACATAAAAATGATATAGTGACATTGGGGGTGGTGGGGAGAGCCTCAGCCACTTGGGAAATCTGAAGTCTCTAGGACCTGAAGGTCCAAAGACAAGGGTCTGGGAAACCATACCAACAAGGGCCCATCTCCTTACTCACCTCCACCTGAGAGAAAGCTCAGTACCCTTGTCAGGGGAGCAGACATCAAAAGCCACCCTGTGACTGCTCAGTCCTGAGGCAGACGTTGGAAAGAACCCCTAAGTTTTCTCCTTGAAGCAAAAGCAAGAGACATGTTCACTTGGACCCCCACCAACAACCCTGAGCCTGCCCCATGGCTATTACACACACATCCTTCCTCCTTGCTCAAACATGGACTAAAAAAATCCCAGCAGCGAGGAAATAAAATCCCTTTTTCTTGTTCTCACTGCACATCTGGAAGAAACCAACCTCACCAAAGGAGCTTTCTTATAAGCTAAGGGGAAATCAAAAAGATAATAAGCAAGAGAAGAATATGCTCATGGAAATTTCTTTAAAAAGTTAAGTTTACTAGTAGGAGTTTCTCAGTCACTTTTCTTCCTCTTCCTTCTTTCCCCTTCCCTTCCCTATGGGGTGTTTATCTGGGAATTCAGTTATGTAGATGTTAGGGATAAAAATATGTGATCACAGGGCTTGGTCCTCATTCTGGAAAACACTGTCATACACTTCAGATCCCCAGCAAAATGTTACGAGAAGGGTGTAGCTCAGGTCCCCAGGTGCTCTCATTTGCAGCCAGGTCAAAGATTATCTACCCACACGCCCTCGGTTTGCCTTGCCTAGATGCTTAATAACCTCTTGAAGCTCTTTATGCTTCTGAAACTTGTACATTTTTCCTTCTAGAACTGCCTCTTTTTCTAACTCTTGTGAGTACACAGAGTTGGAAGCTAACTGAGCATGAATATCGTTTAGAAAAGCTCTTGCAGAGAATTTGTCATGGGGCCATTTGAGATGAATAAAAACTTCATGAGGGGCGCCTGGGTGGCTCAGTGGGTTAAAGCCTCTGCCTTCGGCTCAGGTCATGATCCCAGGGTCCTGGGATCGAGCCCCACATCGGGCTCTCTGCTCAGCAGGGAGCCTGCTTCCCCTTCTCTCTCTGCCTGCCTCTCTGACTACTTGTGATCTTTGTCTGTCGAATAAATAAAATCTTTAAAAAAAAAAAAACTTCATGAAATGATGGGGGCACGAGAAATGAGATGGCACAAATATATGGCTGAACCCATCAGCCATGTTTGTCGCGGCTGCTGATTTTGGTGCTAGGCGTTATTATAAGGTCCTTAGACACATGAACTCACTCTCCTCACAACAGCCAAAGATCTGGGTTCCGTTATAATCCCCAGTGTACTAGAAGACTCTGAGAGAAAGCAATCTGCCCTAAAGGGCCTTGCCACACATGAGTCATGGAGCCATGTCCAAGTGTCTTGGAGGAAGTACGTAGCAGACACCATTAAAATGGTCATTCGTTCTTCAGGGATATTTTTATGGGAAAGTGATCCATACTAAAGAAAAGAGTAGGAGCCAGAAAATTTATTGTGCCATTATTTATAATGGTGAAAAAATTGATAAAGTATATGTCCGATAGAGGTTAAAGATTAAAGTGGCAACTGTGAAGTTTATGGGGTAACATAACTAGATATGTTACTAGAATAGATAAGTAAATGTAATTATTTATTGTTATTTATTAATAATAGCAATATTTATTGTTATTAATGTTACTAGAATATATGAATAAATATCAATAAATAGAACATATTGATAAGTTTGTAGACTAATTGAGGATATAAATTTATATTTCCTATAACTGGATATACTTTGGGAACCCCCAAAGTATATTTAGAAAGATCTAGGCTGACATCCAAACTGACAAATTGATCATTTGTATCATCTTGGGCAATGAAGCCTCTGACTGTCATTTCCTCACGAGTCTGATGCAAATGATAATACCTACCCCAGACATTTGTGACATTAAGTTGAGTGACATTAAGGCTCATGAGCACTGTGCCTGGTGCCTGGTGCCTGGTACAAAGAAATCACCCAATAAATGGCACCTCTTACTTATTACCATCAGCTCATACAGAGAAAGACCATAACGACACACACCAAAAATGATAGTCATACTGGGGTTGTGAATAATCTTTTCCTGAAGTGTTACAATTAGGAAAAAGACACAATGAAAAAAGAAAATCACAGAAACCAACCAACCACATGGATTTTGACACATAGTATCTAAGCCTCTTCCCTTAGTCTGGCCCCACTGCTGTGTCCTGACTTCAGGGGTCTCTGTTAATTTCTCAGCCTCCACTGTATCATTTGTGTCCACACAGTACAGATCAGATTGCAAAACCTCCTTGTTATTAAGACTCCGTTCACAGCAATGTGTTGTCAATCAGATTACCTAACAATATTCTTATCTGTATAAAATGTCTTAACTTGATATGCTTCCTCAACAATGGTCTGAGTCTTATTTTGCCTCTGACCAAGTGTGTTTAGTTTTCAAAAGAAATTAGTGTTTCTATAGTACTTAACACTGATTTATTGCAGTTTAGGATGAAAATTCAAATTTACCTTTATCTTGTTCTTTACCACCAAGTCAAGTGTTTTTTTTTGTTTTGTTTTGTTTTGTTTTTTAAAGATTTTATTTATTTATTTGTCAGAGAGAGAGAGAGAGAGCGAGTGAGCACAGGCAGACAGAGTGGCAGAGGGAGAAGCAGGCTCCCTGCGGAGCAAGGAGCCCGATGTGGGACTCGATCCCGGGACGCTGGGATCATGACCTGAGCCG
Organism: Martes martes; assembly: GCF_963455335.1. Classification (NCBI taxonomy): domain Eukaryota; kingdom Metazoa; phylum Chordata; class Mammalia; order Carnivora; family Mustelidae; genus Martes; species Martes martes. The sequence goes on from NC_137893.1 coordinate 16,535,194, forward strand.
AAGGCAGCCGCTTAACCAACTGAGCCACCCAGGCGTACGGCAAGTCAAGTGTTTTTAAAGATTTTTTTTTTTTTTTTTTTTTTGGTGGAGACGGGGAGAATGGGGGTGATGGAAGAGGCAGAGAGAGAGAATCTCAAGCAACCTGCATGCCCTGTGCAGAGTCCCATGCCAGTCTCCATCTCAGGACCCTGAGATCATGACCTGAGCCAAAATCGAGAGTCATACGCTTAACTGACTGAGCCACCCAGGCAGCCCTTCGAGATTGTAAGTAATCCCCACACCCATCGCGGTGCTCAGGCTCACAACCCTGAGATCAAGAGTCCCTCTCTCCACCGATTGAGCCAGCCAGGTGTCCCAGCAAGTCAAATACTTTTAAATGATAGCACACTCCTTTCCTCTTCTGATCGTTGTTTTTTTTTAAGACGTGTTCCTGGGTGGTTAAGCTCTGACTTATTTCAGAATACATTACGCGGCATAATTTGCCCAGACTTGAACTGAGGAGGGAATGTATCTCTCTTGCTTTGGTTGCAACAGTGTGGAAGATGTGAGGGTTTTGCTATGCTCATAAATCATATCTTAAAGCTTACCTAAGGAAAAGCAAACAAGTAAAACAATGATTATTTTCTTCTACTTCTTCCAGGAGAGGCAGGATGAATTAGTTTTGTAATTATGTGAGATATTTCAGAACTTACCTAATTTTTCCAATTTAAGACTTTGGGGTTACATCTTTGAGAGCTTAAAAATATAGCATTCATTGTTGTTTATATCATACAGGTATATTTTAGTTTGCTTACTTATAAAAAGTATTTTAAAATAAATTTTCATGCTAATAGTTGCTAAGTATAATGTATTATTGTGGATTATAAGATGATTTCCAGAATTATGAAGTGGTAAACCATTGTGTGGAAAGCAGTGAAACTTCCAGAGCCAAAAGAAAGTTCTCTGTAACACTCTGTAAAATGGCCTATTAGTAGTGAAATTGTCACCTCTTTCCCTACCTGGGAGAAGCAGAATAAAGACCTCAGACACTAAGTCTTTGTTCTGAGATGGAAAAGGCAAAACAATTTCTTCTTAGGCAAAGGTTGCTTGTGTGGCTTATTTAAATCTGGTTTATGAGTCCTCATTGTTTTAAATGACTCTAAAGATGGGACTTGTCTTGGAGTGCCTGGGTGGTGCAGTCAGTTAGGCATCTGACTCTTAATTTCAGCTCAGGTGGTGATCTCAGGGTCATGCCCCATGTCCAGCTCCATCCAGCTCTGCTCTCAGTGCCCAGTCTGCTTGAAGAATCTCTTTCCTGTCCCTCTGCCCCTCCCCCAACCAACCTCCCTTTCTCTCAAATAAATAAATCTTTAAAAAACAAACAAACAAAAACAAACAAACAAACAAACAAAAAACAGAAAACAACACCAGGGAGCCTGGGTGGCTTAGTCATTAAATGTCTGTCTTCAGCTCAGGTCATGATCCCTGCTCAGGCACCATGCTCAGTGGGAAGCTTGCTTCTCCCTCTCTCACTCCCCTGCTTGTGTTCCCTCTCTCACTGTGTCTGTCTCCGTCAAATAAATAAATAAATAAAATATTAAAAAACAAAAAGGAAAACAAAGACAACACCAACAACAAATGGGACTCATCTTCTCAGTGGACAAATATCACCATCAGCAGTAGCAAATGTGCTTATTCCCTGTAAATGGGCTCATAAAAAAGCCATCTCTTTTTGAGGCTAACAACAGCATTCTGACTCAGAAAAGCCACAGCTCTAAGAGCTGCCGGGCCCCTCAGAGAAAATCTCTGTGTCTGGAAATTGGGAGGATCAGCAGATGAGAAGATAGGGCTGGACAAGCAGGTCTCTAAACATCTGAAAGGTCATGGTAATGTGTTGAAGGGTTTTTCTTAAGCAGGAAATGACCCAATCAGATTAGGATCTCAGAGAAGTCATTTTAGCTGTAGTGTGTCCACAGTGACACATTTGTTGCCTACGGAGAAACAAGTAGGATTGCTGCTGGCCTCAGGTGCTGGGATATCTAAGTTGGCCCTTAGGTGTTTGCTTGGGAAGCAGCTGGGGCTCTGGAGGAAGAGAGCAGTGTCTCAGCAACGTCATTCAGAGAAATTTCGGAAGAACAAATCCCGGCCAGAATCTGGGCAAAGCTTCAGCACTGGAGGAGAGAGGAAATAGTGGACGCCAAATAGGATATATTACAAGAACCTATAGATTTTCCCCCCGGTTATATTACTAAATTTCTTTAAGATATAAGTGCATTTGGGCAAGTTTACTAATAAGCCTAAATCAATAAAATATTCACAACTCTGCTCTTAGATATGTTTTCTGTATGCAGCTTCTCCTATCCGTCAGCACTAAAGCAGCGATCAGTTAAAGATTAGTGGTTAGCGGACGCTACTTCAAGTTAGCCTTGAATTATTTAGTACCGTTCCAGATCGAAGGTAACTACATACTTCTTTTGCTGCCATAGAGAAACTCTGTGCCAGCTTCTGTTATAAAAATCAGTTGTCCAGGGCGCCTGCTCCTGGGGAGCCCGCTTCTCCCTCTCACTCTGCCTGCCACTTCCCCTGCTTGTGCTCTCTCTCTCTCTGTGTCAAGTAAATAAATAAATAAGATCTTTTAAAAAAGGAATTAAAAAATAAATAAGTAACAGTTATTTGTTAGAACCTGTGAATGTTTTCTACGTTGCAAGATGAAAAATTATATTCTGGAAAATTTCTAAGTGAGTTTTATGTTGTGTGAATCCAAGAACTTGCCTTAACTTTCCAAACTTTATTTTCTAGGCATTGAACGTGTTATATCATTTCTGTTTTAAAAACTTGAGGATAAAGAAAAAAAATCTGTATCAGAGGATTTTTTTTTAAAGATGTGTTTCAGAAGTCTTTTCTTGATAAATTCATTTAATAGAACTTTGAACTTAAATTATTTATGAATTAAATGAAAATTTGGCTCCAGAGAATAAAAGGACTACTCCAGATTGGATAGCCTAGTACCGGGTCTTATACCACCACCTTGTGCTAGCTACTGCCACTAGCTAATACTCCACATCGCCCCTTCTCCACCTATTATAGCTAAAGTCCACATTCCTACCATGTCGCTATTTTACTGTTCATTATGTAAAGAGAATCTGATAAAAACCAGCAAGAAAATGACTTTTAGTTTCTATGCATTCTCTTAGTAGTTGTTCGCCGGACTACATCTATTTTACCCAACAAGATACTTCTTTAAATAAATTATTTTAAAAAATAGGGGATCATCTCTCTTGTGAACTATTGATTTTCTTTCACAGAAAAGGATAAGCCCCTACTTCGCAAGGCTGGGCAGGATGTGATCTTGCAACTACCTACAGACGGAGCAGTTTTGGACGGTGGCGAGAGCACGGATGACCACGCCATCGTCCAGTATGAGTGGACACTGCTGCAGGGTGACCCATCAGTGGACATGAAGGTACTTCATGATATCATAGTAACGACCGCAAGTATTTCCATGAGGTGATCTTTCATAATGTTTTTCTACTCCTGTTCCCAAAATATCTGTAAGCTGGTGGAAGAGGTGTAAGAAGAACGCGCAAGAGTGATGGTTGAAAAAGTGGTTTATTATATGAATTTACTTTCCGACTGAGTAAACAGTGATTCTGATCCTTTCTTTTGAAGCTTACTCTTGTTCTTGCTGCTTTTTGTGGCAAAACACTTCAGGGGAAAAGAATCGGGCTTTATTTTAATGACTCAGATTACTTTTTAAATTTTTTATTTCTTTTCTTAGCTCAAGGTGCAGGTAGAAAATTTTAAAAATACGCAAATATAAAGAGGAAAATAACAATAGAATAAATGAATTCTTCACTTGCTCCAGAAAGCAACCACCTCACCCAGCAAGGAGGCCTGCGTGAGGTAACTAAGTTAGCAAGTGAGGGGAAGTGTGCCTGTTTGGGCGCTCCCCTCTCATTGTCCTCAGGCTTATGTGGGCTGATCTGGAGTTGCTACAGATGAGAAAGAGTCACTCTGCCCTTGGCGGCCTATGTCCAGGAGTCTTTCTGGGTTGGTTTTTTGTTTTTTGTTTTTGTTGTTGTTTTGTTTTGTTTTTTAATTTTTAAATTTTTTTATAAACATAAAATGTAATTTTATCCCCAGGGGTACAGGTCTGTGAATCGCCAGGTTTACACACTTCATAGCACTCACCATAGCACATACCTTCCCCAATGTCCATAACCTCACCCCCCCTCTCCCGACCCCCCTCCCCCCAGCAACGCTCAGTTTGTTTTGTGAGATTCAGAGTCACTTATGGTTTGTCTCCTTCCTGATCCCATCTTGTTTCATTTATTCTTCTCCTACCCCCCTAACCCCCCATGTTGCATGTCCACTTCCTCATATCAGGGAGATCATATGATAGTTGTCTTTCTCCGACTGACTTATTTCACTAAGCGTGATACCCTCTAGTTCCATCTACGTTGTCGCAAATGGCAAGATTTCATTTCTTTTGATGGCTGCATAGTATTCCATTGTGTATATATACCACATCTTCTTTATCCATTCATCTGTTGATGGACATCTAGGTTCTTTCCATAGTTTGGCTATTGTAGACATTGCTGCTATAAATATTCGGGTGCACGTGCCCCTTCGGATCACTACGTTTGTATCCTTAGGGTAAATATCCAGTAGTGCAATTGCTGAGTCATAGGGTAGTTCTATTTTCAACTTTTTGAGGAACCTCCATGCTGTTTTCCAGAGTGGTTGCACCAGCTTGCATTCCCACCAACAGTGTAGGAGGGTTCCCCTTTATCTGCATCCTCGCCAGCATCTGTCATTTCCTGACTTGTTAATTTTAGCGCTGGTATGAGGTGGTATCTCATTGGGGTTTTGATTTGTATTTCCCTGATGCCGAGTGATGTGGAGCACTTTTTCATGTGTCTGTTGGCCATCTGGATGTCTTCTTTGCAGAAATGTCTGTTCATGTCTTCTGCCCATTTCTTGATTGGATTATTTGTTCTTTGGGTGTTGAGTTTGCTAAGTTCTTAATAGATTTTGGACACTAGGCCTTTATCTGATATGTCATTTGCAAATATCTTCTCCCATTCCGTCAGTTGTCTTTTGGTTTTGTTAACTGTTTCCTTTGCTGTGCAAAAGTTTTGATCTTGATGAAATCCCAATAGTAAATTTTTGCCCTTGCTTCCCTTGCCTTTGGCAATGTTCCTAGGAAGACGTTGCTGCGGTTGAGGTCAAAGAAGTTGCTGCCTGCGTTCTCCTCAAGGATTTTGATGGATTCCTTTCTCACATTGAGGTCCTTCATCCATTTTCAGTCTATTTTCGTGTGTGGTATAAGGAAATGGTCCAGTTTCATTTTTCTGCATATGGCCGTACAATTTTCCCAACACCATTTATTGAAGAGGTTGTCTTTTTTCCATTGGATATTCTTTCCTGCTTTGTCGAAGATTAGTTGACCATAGAGTTGAGGGTCTATTTCTGGGCTCTCTATTCTGTCCATGGATCTATGTGTCTGTTTTTGTGCCAGTACCATGCTGTCTTGATGATGACAGCTTTGTAATAGAGCTTGAAGTCTGGAATTGTGACGCCACCGACTTTGGCTTTCTTTTTCAATATTCCTTTGGCTATTCAAGGTTTTTTCTGGTTCCATATAAATTTTAGGATTATTTTTTCCATTTCTTTTTAAAAAATGGGTGGGATATTGATAGGGATTGCATTAAATGTGTAGATTGCTTTAGGTAGCTTTGACATTTTCACAATATTTATTCTTCCAATCCAGGAGCATGGAACATTTTTCTATTTCTTTGTGTCTTCCTCAATTTCTTTCATGAGTACTTTATAGTTTTCTGCATATAGATTTTTAGCATCTTTGGTTAGGTTTATTCCTAGGTATCTTATAGTTTTGGGTGCAATTGTAAATGGGGTTGACTCCTTAATTTCTCTTTCTTCTGTCTTGTTGTTGGTGTAGAGAAATGCAACTGATTTCTGTGCATTGATTTTATATCCTGACACTTTACTAAATTCCTGTACAAGTTCTAGCAGTTTTGGAGTGGAGACTTTTGGGTTTTGCACATAAAGTATCATATCATCTGTGAAGAGTGATAGTTTGACGTCTTCTTTGCCTATTTGGATGCCTTTAATTTCTTTTTGTTGTCTGATTGCTGAGGCTAGGACTTCTAGTACTATGTTGAATAGCAGTGGTGATAATGGACATCCCTGCCGTGTTCCTGACCTTAGCAGAAAAGCTTTCAGTTCTTCTCCATTGAGAATGATATTTGCGGTGGGTTTTTCATAGATGGCTTTGATAATATTGAGGTATGTGCCCTCTATCCCTACACTTTGAAGAGTTTTGATCAGGAAGGGATGCTGTACTTTGTCAAATGCTTTTTCAGCATCTATTGAGAGTATCATATGGTTCTTGTTGTTTCTTTTATTAATGTGTTGTATCACATTGATGGATTTGCGGATGTTGAACCAACCTTGCAGCCCTGGAATAAATCTCACTTGGTCATGGTGAATAATCCTTTTAATGTACTGTTGGATCCTATTGGCCAATATTTTGATGGGATCCTTGTCTGGTTTTGGGATCAAGGTGATGCTGGCCTCATAGAATGAGTTTGGAAGTTTTCCTTCCATTTCTATTTTTTGGAACAGTTTCAGGAGAATAGGAATAAGTTCTTCTTTAAATGTTTGGTAGAATTCCCCTGGGAAGCCGTCTGGCCCTGGGCTTTTGTTTGGAGATTTTTGATGACTGTTTCAATCTCATTACTGGTTATGGGTCTGTTCAGGCTATTTCTTCCTGGTTCAGTTATGGTAGCTTATATGTCTCTAGGAATGCATCCATTTCTTCCAGATTGTCAAATTTGTTGTCGTAGAGTTGCTCATAGTATCTTCTTATAATTGTTTGTATTTCTTTGGTGTTAGTTGTGATCTCTCCTCTTTCATTCATGATTTTATTTATTTGGGTCCTTTCTCTTTTCTTTTGGATAAGTCTGGCCAGGGGTTTATCAATCTTATTAACTCTTTCAAAGAACCAGCTCCTAGTTTCATTGATTTGTTCTATTGTTTTTTTGGTTTCTATTTCGTTGATTTCTGCTCTGATCTTTATGATTTCTCTTCTCCTGCTGGGTGTAGGCTTTCTTTCTTGTTCTTTCTCCAGCTCCTTTAGGTGTAGGGTTAGGTTGTGTAGTTGAGACCTTTCTTGTTTCTTGAGAAAGGCTTGCACCGCTATATATTTTCCTCTCAGGACTGCCTTTGTTGTGTCCCACAGATTTTGAACCGTTGTGTTTTCATTATCATTTGTTTCCATGAATTTTTTCAATTCTTCTTTAATTTCCTGGTTGTCCCATTCATTCTTTAGAAGGATGCTGTTTAGTCTCCATGTATTTGGGTTCTTTCCAAATTTCCTCTTGTGACTGAGTTCTAGCTTCAGAGCATTGTGGTCTGAAAATATGCAGAGAATGATCCCAATCTTTTAATACCGGTTAAGAACTGATTTATGACCCAGAATGTGGTCTATTCTGGAGAATGTTCCATGTGCACTAGAGAAGAATGTGTATTCTGTTGCTTTGGGATGGAATGTTCTGAATATATCTGTGATGTCCATCTGGTCCAGTGTGTCATTTAAGGCCTTTATTTCCTTGTTGATCTTTTGCTTAGATGATCTGTCCATTTCAGTGAGGGGGTTGTTAAAGCCCCCTACTATTATTGTATTATTGTTGATGTGTTTCTTTGATTTTTTTATTAATTGGTTTATATAGTTGGTTTCTCCCACGTTAGGGACATAGATATTTTAAATTGTTAGATCTTGTTGGACAGACCCTTTGAGTATGATATAGTGTCCTTCCTCATCTCTTATTATAGTCTTTGCTTAAAATCTAATTGATCTGATATAAGGATTGCCACCCCGGCTTTCTTCTGATGTCCATTAGCATGGTACATTGTTTTCCACCCCCTCACTTTAAATCTGGAGGTGTCTTCGGGTCTAAAATGAGTTTCTTGTAGGCAACATATTGATGGGTTTTGTTTTTTTATCCATTCTGATACCCTGTGTCTTTTGATTGGGGCATTTAGCCCATTAACATTCAGAGTAACTATTGAGAGAGATTAATTTATTGCCATTGTATTGCCTGTAAGGTGACTGTTACTGTATATTGTCTCTGTTCCTTTCTGATCTACTACTTTTAGTCTCTCTCTTTGCTTAGAGGATATTGAATATGAAATATTGAAAGGATATGAAATATTGAAAGGGTTCAATATTTCCTGTAGAGCTGGTTTGGTGCTTACAAATTCTTTCAGTTTTTGTTTGTCCTGGAAGCTTTTTATCTCTCCTTCTATTTTCAATGATAGCCTAGCCGGATATAGTATTCTTGGCTGCATGTTTTTCTCGTTTAGTGCTCTGAATATATCATGCCAGTTCTTTCTGGCCTGCCAGGACTCTGTGGATAAGTCTGCTGCCAATCTAATATTTTTACCATTGTATGTTACAGACTTCTTTTCCCGGGCTGCTTTCAGGATTTTCTCTTCGTCACTAAGACTTGTAAATTTTACTATTAGGTGACGGGGTGTAGACCTATTCTTGTTGATTTTGAGGGGGGTTCTCTGCACCTCCTGGATTTTAATGCTTGTTCCCTTTACCATATTAGGGAAATTCTCTCCAATAATTCCTCCAATATACCTTCTGCTCCCCTCTCTCTTTCTTCTTCTGGAATCCCAATTAATCTAATGTTGTGTCGTCTTATGGTGTCACTTATCTCTCAAATTCTCCCCTCGTGGTCCAGTAGCTGTTTGTCCCTCTTTTGCTCAGCTTCTTTATTCTCTGTCATTTGGTCTTCTATGTCACTAATTCTTTCTTCTGCCTCATTTATCCTAGCAGTAAGAGCCTCCATTTTTTATTGCACCTCATTAATAGCTTTTTTTTTTTTAAGATTTTATTTATTTATTTGATAGACAGAGATCACAAGTAGGCAGAGAGGCAGGCAGAGAGAGAGGAAGGGAAGCAGGCTCCTCGCTGAGCAGAGAGCCAGACATGGGGCTCGATCCCAGGACCCTGGGATCGTGACCTGAGCTGAAGGCAGAGGCTTTAACCCACTGAGCCACCCAGGTGCCCTCATTAATAGCTTTTTTTATTTCAACTTGGTTAGATTTTAGTTCTTTTATTTCTCCACAAAGGACTTTTATCTCTCCGGAGAGGGTTTCTCTAATATCTTCCATGCCTTTTTCGAGCCCGGCTAGAACCTTGAGAATCATCATTCTGAACTCTAGATCTGACATATTACCAATGTCTGTATTGATTAGGTCCCTAGCCTTCGGTACTGCCTCTTGGTCTTTTTTTTTGTGGTGAGTTTTTCCACCTTGTCATTTTGTCCAGATAAGAGTATATGAAGGAGGAAATAAAATACTGAAAGGGCGGCAAGGACCCCAGGAAAATGCACTTTGACCAAATCAGAAGAGACCCCAAATCGTGGGGGGGAGAAAGGGCATAAAAAGAAGTTCAGAAAAAAAAGAAAAAAAAAAGTAAAAAAGAAAACAAAGAAAAAATATAGAAACGAAAAATATATATATATACATATATTAGATAAACTAGTTAAAAAACGTTAAAAAAGAAAAGGGTAAAAGTTAAAAAAAATTTAGCAGAAGAAAAAAATAAAATTAAAAAAAAATTTAAATTAACCGCAAGACTAAAGAATCATGGGGAGAAAGCCATGAGTTCCGTGCTTTGCTTTCTCTTCCTCTGGAATTCTGTTGCTGTCCTTGGTAGGTGAACTTGGTCTTGGCTGGATTTCTTGTTGATCTTCTGGGGGAGGGACCTGTTGTAGTGATTCTCAAGTGTCTTTGCCCAGGGCGGAATTGCACCGCCCTTACCAGGGGCCAGGCTAAGTAATCCCCTCCAGTTTGCTCTCAGGAGCTTTTGCTCCCTGAGCACTTTCCATAGAGTTCTGGAGGACGGGAATGAAAATGGCGGCCTCCCAGTCTCCGGCCCAGAGGAGCCGAGCGCTTGGGGCCCCACTCCTCAGTGCGCCCTCAGGGAAAAGAGCCCAATCACTCCCGTCTCCCTGGCCTCCAGCCCCGCTCCAAGCTCACCCAGCCTGCGACCGGTTCAAGGTAACCCCGAGCTGAGAGCTCACTCCTCGGCTCTATCTCTGTAGACGGCTTCCCCGGTCTAATACCTGCGAGCTCTGTGACACTCAGACACCCCTGATCCTTCCGTGACCCCGTGGGACCTGGGGACATGGTGACCCCGTGTGGGCTTCACCCCGGTTTAGCTTCTGGAGCGATGTCCCTCAGTGGAGCAGATATATATCATGCCATTCCCTTCTGGCTTGTAAAGTTTCCATTGAAAAATGTCTTCCTAGCTTTACAGGTTTTCTCTTGTATTCGTTTGTCTTGTTGCTTTAAATTTTTTTTTCTTTATCACTATATTTTGCCAATTTAATTATGATATGTCTTCATAATTAAAGTCTGTTTTGTTAATTTTGGTTAATTTTGTTAATTTTGATTGCTTTTGTTAATTTGGGGGGAGATTCCCTGTGCCTCCTGGACCTGGATATCTGTTTCCTTCCCCAGGTTTTAGGGAAGTTTTCAGCTATTATTTCTTCAAAGAAACTTTCTGCCCCCTTTTCTCCTCTTCTTCTAGGACTGTCCTAATAAGAATGCTATCATGTTTGATGGAGTCTTTTAGTTTTCTAGGTCTATTCTCATTCTTTTTTCTCTCTTTTGTTCAATTTGGTTACTTTCCATTACTCTTCTAGGTCACTAATTCATTCCTCTCCTCTTCCATCCTGCTGTTTATTCCATCAGGTGTGTTTTTCACTTCTTTTATTGTGCCCTCTATCTCTGCTGTTTTATTCCTTATCTCTCTATTCAGGGTCTTGCTCATAACTTCCACTCTTCTCAAGTCCAGTATCCTTATGATCACTGCTTTAAATTCTCTATCAGGCATGTTACTTGTATCTGTTTTGCTTGGATCTCTAGCTGTGTCCTCATCCTGCTCTTTCATTTGGAATAAGTTTGTGTCCTCCTTTTGTCTGCCCCTCTGTGTTTGTTTCTGTGTGTTAAGAAAGTCAGCTGTGTCTTCTGCTCTTGAAAGTAGTGACGTTATGAAAAAGAGTTGCTGGAGAGCCCTACAGTACAGTAATATCCCCTGTTCATCAGAAACTAGCACATTAGGAGATTATCCTGTGTGTGTTGCTTATGACTTGCTATTGTTTTGGGGCCACCTGCACAGACTCTCTGCCTGTTGTGGCCTATGCTTGCTCTCCATGATGTTAGTGGAACCCAGACACACCAGTTCTGATGGAGCACATCCACCAGGGAACGTGAGAGTGGCACGGTGGTGTTAGCAAAATTTGCTTTGGGCTATGCATCCTATGCCTGATTTCCTGGAGGACAGCGGCAGCTGGGAGCTGGGAGCCAGGGTAGTTGAGGGCTGAGACTGGACCTGTTGTGTGTGTGTCTATGCCTGGGCACAGTGCTTGTTGATAGCTGGGCATGGCTGGGCCTGGTGGAAGACAGCAGGTGAGATCATGCTGCTGCCTAGAAGCACAGGGATGGTGACTCAGCACAGGGCTATAACTGGGGGTGGCGCAAGGCAGCCATGGTGCCTTGGCCGCTGGGCAAGATATGCATGTGCACACCCACTGCTTTAACAACATTTGGCCTGAGCCCAGGGCCAAGGCCAGCAAGCAGAGTGGGTGAGCCATCATAAATTATGGATGTGGCACACAACCAGCTGGTTAGGTAGCAAGTGTCTGTGTAACCCCAACACCAGATGGCCTCATGTTTATGCGGGGGATGTAGGAGGAAAATGGCCCTCCCTCATTTTTGAAGAAGTCCCCCAACCCACTCCAAAATCTGTATGAACAGATCGGTCCCCCTTAGCACCCCTTCATTATATAAGCTGCCGTTTTCTTGTTGCCTCTCTGCATGGGCCCCTGTCCTTTAAACAGTGTCAAACTAGCTATCATTTGCACTCACGTGCTCCTGGCTCACTTTGTGCTAGGTCACAGATTTTTTTCTTAAGATCTTATTTATTTATTTGAGAGAGAGAGAAGAGGAGGAGGACCAGAGGGAGAGGGACAAGCAGGATCTGCTGAGCATGGAGCCATATGCAGGACTCAATCCCAGGACAATTAGCTCATGGCAGGCAAAATCAAGAGCCAGATGCTTAACCAACTGAGCCACCCAGGTGGCCCAAGTCAACTGAATTCTAAATGTCCAGGCTCCAAGTCTCACTGGTTGTACCAGCTTACAGAATCCAGTCTACCTGGTTTTCAGAGCCAAATATTATAGGGATTAATCTTTCCTTTGGGAGGGGAAGAGTCCGAGATGGCAGAGAGTTAGGAGGCCTTAGATTTGTCTGGCCCCTGGAATTCTGCTAGATAGCTATCATATCATTCTGAACACTTAGGAACTCAACCAGAGATCTAAGAAAGGAACTGCTGCAATTCTACAAATAGAAAAGCAACCGCTTTCCTCAAGGCAAGAGGTGTGGAGAAGTGAATCCCAGGCAATATATGAAAAGATAAGCCACTGGGGGGCTGGGGGGAGCCTTCCTCCAGAAGTCAGCTATCAGAAAGTGAGAGAGCAACAGAGCACAGTTCGAACTTTTAGAGTCTATTCTGGTGAGGGACTTCCCTGCCTGAAAGGCACTCAGTTTCTGAAGTGGGGCAGAATTCTAGTTGGGACAGTGTGGTCTCAAGATCCCCCAGGTCACAGAAGGAATGGGGGTGCCTGAGTGTGGCAGAGCTCCCAAGCAGCATAGCAGGGAAGCCAGTTGCAATCAGCAAGCTCAGGAGTGGCCTCTCAGACACTTGTTGCCATATACCTCAAACCATAAACCATGGCATAGTCCGACATCTGCTCTCCAAGCAGGGGTCCATCAGGTGTAGAACCATGTGAGACCACCCTTCCTCCCCATGAAGTGTGGGGCCGGAGCACACTGCATGGGTCTGCAGGGTTCAGAGACTCAAAATGGGGTTGTGTGCCTGAGAAAGAAACACTCCAGCACAGGCTGGGTGAGCAGAGAGGAATGCAGACGACAGAGACCAGGGAGACGGGAGTGATTGATTGCTTCTCCCTGAGGGTGCAGAGAGGAAAGGACACTCAGTTTGGGAGGCTGCTGTGTTCATTTTCATCTTCTAAAACAGCAAGGAAACCCTTCAGAGAACAAAAGCCACAGAGAGCAATCTGGAGCAGAGACTTAGGCTGGCCCCCTAGCAAGGGCAGTATAATTCTGCCCTGGGAAAAGACCCTTGAGAATCAATGCAACAGACTCCTCCCCCAGAAATTCAGCAAGAACATCCAGCCAAGACCAAGTTTACTGATCAATGAGAACCACAGAACTCCAGTGCTAGGGGAAAATAGTGTATAGAATTCATGGTTTTTTTTCCTCATGATGCCTTAGTCTTTCTAATTTATTTTTTCTTTCCTTTTCAACCAATTTCTTATTTTATCAACCCTTTCTTTTTCATTTTTACAGTTACATTCTATCCTTTCATTGTATGTTTCTTTGCAATTTGGGGATGCAGTTTCTTCTAACAGACCAAAATACACACAGAATCTAGTGTATGGCTCTGTTCTCTTCATCTGTCTGATTATAGTCTATTTTTTTAAACTCTTCCTTGATTTTCATCTTTACCATTACATTCTATCCTTCCTAGTATGCACTTTTATATTTGTATATATGTAAGTTTTTCTCCCATTACACTGTTGAGATGTAGTTTCTTCTAACAAACAGGCCAAAATACACCCAGGAGATACTTATTGCTGTGTTCTGTTAACCTGGCTGTTTACATTCTCCCTCTCTCTTTCTCTCTCTCTCTTTCTTTCAGTTTCCTATCTCTCCTGATTTGTTTAGTGTGTTTCCCTGGGATCATTGTTGCCATTTCATTAAGAGACCTGTATCTCTGCTCCCCTTTCTCTATTAAGATGGTATTTAAGACAATTCTAAATGGCCTCAGAAGTTATTTTTTCCCTGGGCCTCTCCCATGTGCACATGAGGTGTACATAGTAATAAATGTACATTTCTTTTTCTCTTGTTAATCTGTCTTATGACAGGGGTCTTGGCCAAGAACTCAGAAGGGTAGTGTGAAAATTATTTATCCTCCCCTGCAATACTAATATTAAAAAAAAAAAAAACTTCCATTCCCAAACTGAGGGTTTACCTGGCTTGTGCCATGGTGGCCATGAGAATGTGGTCCTCAGGTCCTCAACTACAGCATACTCACTTGACCACGGTCCCCGGGCCCCACTCTGAAGCCCATTGCTGTGGATGCACCAAGGTCACTCTCCCTAGGGCTGCTCCCAGCCTGACAGGGTGCTAAGGCAGGCCTCTTCCTGGGAGACATGGGACTCCTCTGATGGCCCACTTCTCCTTACGGATTCTCCTGAGACCTTGAGGGACTTTCTCTAGACTAGATGGCAGTACAGGATGCCATCACACAAAATCTGCCCCTCCTGCACTTGGGGTCTGAACCACTTTGATCTGAATGGTCTCACGGACCCCCCAGACTTCCACCATTATTCTCAAGGGGCCACACCCACTGAAATCCCTGCATGTTAATCCTAGCGAGGTTTCTGCCTCTTAAGACTGATCATCAGATGGATTTATTGCCTGAAATTCTATGTCATTATATCTCAAGTTCTGATAACCATTAACATTGCACATTTCCTCTAAACATCAAAAGTGATAAGCTGTGTTATTTAGTCACTGAGGCCCTTAAATTCTTCTGCAAATTCAACTTACTGAATTTGTTTTCATTTTATGTAAGTAATATGGCAATGCTATAAAATGACATTATTTGTTCATTCATAGCTCTGGAAAATAGAAATCGCATCAAAATGTTATTCATTTGTGAAATCTTGAAAAAGTTTCACATCTTCGGGCTAATTCTTTTTTTTTTTCCTCCAAAGATTTTTTATTTTTTTATTTGTCAGAGAGAGAGAGCACACATAAGCAGGCAGAGGCAGAGAGAGAAGCAAGCTCCCCACAGGGCAAGGAGCCTGATGCAGGACTCGATCCCAGGACCCCAGGACCATGGCCTGAGCCAAAGGCAGTGGCCCAACCAACTGAGCCACCCAGGCGTCCCAGTCTTCGGGCTAATTCTGAAGTTTTGTTTCAGTTTGCACAGGAATCCATAAGAAGGTAGGAAGCACTGACTTTTATCTGAAAGGTGTAGGGAGGTAAAACTATTAATAAGCCAAAGTTCTAGCTTCTTTGGTAGACCAGTTCTTGAGCAAATTTCTCAGTCCCCGTGGAAGATGGTCCTGAGCTTCCTGCTTCTCAAGAGCACCACAACGTCCAGGAAGGGGACGCTGTCTGCATCATTGCAGCTGAATAGCTCCTTACAGTCCTTTGCCTGCAGGCGCACAAGTTCTCATATACACTAGGGACCCACTTGAAGGTCCAGCCTGATCTTTTGATGTAATATAATAGGATATGGATCTACAACACCAAATAAGAAGTAACTTTGCAAAACCAAAATCGAATTGAAAACTAGTCAAGTCTCCATATCTAACAGCTGGTTTATAGAAAATATTCTCAGCAGAACAATAGAAACAGGCACAGGGATTCAACCAGCCAAGTCCAAGATATGAAAATTCTATAAGACCATCTTGTTTCTTCAACACATTAAGTACAAGGAGAAAAATTAGAAGGCGGAGGATAAAAATGAAACCAGGCTGTCCAGATCTGAACTGAGTCATGAGCATGGAACGGAGCAAAGAGAGTGAGCACCGCTGAGGGAAACAGGTGGGGACTGGATGGGGAGAAAAGATCCTTTTAAGTACTCCAGGCTCTGTGACACCACAAGGAACCCTGAGAAGGGTTGGGCTGTGAGAGGAAGGAGCGTCCCTTCTCCATCCCTCCATCCTCGCTCCTGATCCTCAACCCTATCCCCCTCCAACTGTCTGAGGTTTAGGGACAATGGCAAATTCTCCAGACCACGGAGTATGTCCACTGCTGCCGGGTGCATTCATCTGACAAGCATTTGGGGGGCAGCTACTGTGAGCAGAGCATGGGTCTGGGTAGAGGGTGAGGTGTAAGAGCACAAGACAGTTTCTGCCCTCCAGGGCCTTACAGTCTAGCCAGACCCACAGGATGGTTAGCAGAAAGCAAACAGGCAATGCTTCGGGGCGTGTGGTCAATGAATATGGGGCATGGCCTGGTCAGAGGCTTTCTGTGAAGAAGGCAGGACTTACAACAGGAGGGGTGAAGAGTGGGAGGATTCGAAGGAGGAGTCCTAAATCAAGGCTCTGCTTTCCAGAATGTCCAGAGAGTGAGGGGAGCAGTGTGAGGAAGGATTGCCACTCTGGGGGATAAGAGTCAAAAGTAGAGAGTAGGCTGGGCTCTCCAGGACCTGAGTGGGAACAGCTTCCCTGGTCACTGCCCTGGGAATCCACAAGCCCCACTAAAACACATGTGGAAGACAGACAGACACACACACACACCTGAATAAAGAAAGAGGAAAAGCCCTATGCATTCGGTTCCCAAGATGTAGAAAAGGATGGAAAGGACCTGCGTGTCTTCCTTCACCAAGACAGAAACATTTCCAGCAGGAAATGGGTCATAGCGGAGCAGGATGATGATGAATTCAGTGAGAGACAAGAGACTCTGTGCTCCAAGAACCGTCCCACAGCCGTGTTTGCAAGCCGGGGCAATAGCAAGGATGTCATCCAGGGATGCTCAGGTGGCTCAGTGGGTTAAGCATCTGACTGTTGGAGTCAGTTCAGGTCTGGATCTCAGAGTTGTGAGCAGCAGCCCTTTGTTAGGGGCCTACTAAAAAAAAAAAAAAAAAAAAGAATATTAAAAAAAAGAATGTGTATCACGTAGGGGTCAGAGACAGGCATTGTGTGACACCAGGCCTGAAGCCATTCCCTCCTCCTGACCCTTGAGGTCTTGCTCCTCGTTGGGGATGGGACCCCCAGCAGCAGAAGTAGGAGGGAAAGAGGGGATTCTGGGCTGGGGACTCACCCTCGTGTTGTATTGGCGTAGCACAGCTTGTGTGGACTTCCGTGGTGACACCAGGGACTGGGAATTTAACAGTTCTGAATGACAAAGGCCCTCCCCCCAGCCAGTCACATGCAGCCCCTTGAACTGTTTCTGGGCAGTTTGGGACTCCAGGATTATCTGTTGGCCTACAGGGTCCAAGGGCCCCAGCGTTTCTCTGCAGGGTTCTCAACTGCCAAGAGGCAAATACAGATTGAAGAGTGAGCAGGGACACAACGTTCAACCTTGCTCACCCACTGTTTTCTCTTACTTTTACTCTCCAGGGGCAAACTCTTTCCCCAGTTTGTCATTTAACAGACCCAACTTGGTTTTCCGTTTTAGTAATTGCAGAGAGGGCTATCCTGCTCATCAGTACTTTGGCTCACTCACCGGTGAATCATCAATCTCCTTCTCTGTTCCACACACATCTCCATTTTTTTTTTTAAACAGTTGCATAGAATGTCCTATGGTCTGCACTCAACACTTGGAAAATACTTTCTTAAGGAGACTGATTCCCTTTCTCCCTGACTTCCTCAGTCTAATTCATTGGAGAATCCATTCTATGTCACGAATAACTGCTCATCTATGCATTTAATCAGGTTCCTGCTCTGTGTCCTCTGTGGGATCAGAGATGAAATTCTCACTGAGGTCGGTTCCTGTGACCTGTGGTTCAGATGAGGAACTGCACTTGGCACAGAGCCTGGGGCCACCTTGAATGAAGAGATGAGGTCAGCAAGGGCTGCCAGTTCTCCCTGCCTGCTGAGTTCCTGTCCTCAGCCCTGCCACACTGACTAGTAGACATTTATTAAACACATGTATATTTAGTAAATGTCCCTTTTCTGCTCTTAATGAAAAGGGTATCAGTCCAACATCATCTACGGATGCAAAAATCATGGGTTGAAAGGTTTTTGGGGAACAGGATACTCACATAGAGAATAAATTTTGACCCACATTTTAAAAAAGGATTTATTCATTTATTTTAGAAAGAGAGCACACATGCTTGCCCAAGTGAGTAGGGGGAGGGTTAGAGGGAGAGGGAGAGAAACAAACTCCCCATTGAGCACAGAGCCTGACTCAGGGGGCTCCATCCCACAACCCTGAGATCAGGACCTGAGTGAAGACCACAAGTCAGACACTTAATGGGCAGAGCTACCCAGGGGTCCCTCCACCCACATGTTTAACATGCAAATGTCACACAACTAAACTCAGCTCTTATCACCATCATCATCATCATTTTTGTGAGTCTTTGTATCTCTTGACATTGTGGAGACTGGCTTGGGACTCACTTACCTGGCTTCCTTTTACCCTGGCTGAACAAAACCTCCACCTTCTTATGTGTGCGGCTGTGAGGTTGCCACAGTCTGCATTTTAAGCTCTCAGTCCAATGGCGGCCATGACCAAGACCGCCTTAATGTTCTAGTTCTCAGCTGGACTAACCTTAAAATAATCTCCTTCCTGCCTCCAGGCTCCTGATCTCCCTTTTCTTAGAATATTTTATTTATTTTTATTTTTTCCTTTTACCTTTTAAATAGGCCCCATGCCCAGCATGGAGTCCAACACAGGGCTTAAACTCATGACCCTGAGATCAAGTCCTGAGCTGCTATCAGGAGTCAGATGCTTAGCTTTACCAAGAGTGAACCACCCAGGAGCCCCTAGAAAGCTTTTCTAAAAAACTTGTAACTGTAAATTCTTTCTCCTCTTAACAGATTTATAACCCATGACTATCTTTCTTAAGGCCCTTGGAGCCATCTTTTTCAAATGTGAACATCAAAGGAGATAGGGTCCTCACCTCCCAGTCTTTGCAGGAGGGAAGGAGCCTTTGTTTGATAAGAAGACCATCAACTGGGAGGCTGAAGCAACAGAAACATTTTCTACTTCCTCTTTTTTTTTTTTTTTTGAAAGAAGTAGCATGATTTTATTGAAAAGTTTTAGTACAGGTTTGGATGATCTTAAAATCCTCTGTTCTAAACCAATACGAGCACTGCAAATGATAGACTCCTGAATCTAGTGGGCATCTAAACAGAGGTGAGTTCTAGCAGGAGTATCTGCAAGTTGATTAATGCACTTTCCGTTGGAGGACAAGCAGCACTGGTGTGTGTGTATTTCTGTGGCTCCCTTTCCTGTCTGGATACACATCAGTCCAGCCCCATTCATCAGAGTTGGACAGAAGTGATACATCTGGTGGTTTCGCTTAATGTTTGCACACAAGCAGCAAGGGCTACCCATGTTTTAGGATTGGGCCATTCCTGAAGCCACCTTCACCTTTTCGAACCGAAACCATCAAATACTTGAGGTCTATATTGCCACTGTGTGGGGCCAAGTCTAGTAGGATTCGCTAATATATCAGAACTACTTGAAAACAAAAAGGGAGGCTAAAAGAAACAATCAGTTGTTAATTCAATAATGATAATGCAAATTTTATCTAAAGATAATTCTGAAACTAGCTCTGTATTTTAGCTTCAATCTTAAGAGGAAATAATATTATGTTTAAATCAACTTTTTTTAGTCATGTCAACGTGTCTATGCTTGTATGCTGATGCTGTCTACCTGTGTGAGTCTATAACTGCACTTTCATTGGTCTGTGCATAGAAATTCCAAGAAATAGATAACCCTCATTTATGGAAACTAAAAATTACATATATCTGAGTAGCCTCCTTGCATGATCAAATCAACTCTTCCTAGATAGAGTCAATCTAAATGACATAGCTGACTCTACCAGACTAGAATACCATTGTTTGTCTCCAAAACCATTTTAAGGAACAGGAAAATGCTAGTCTCTGCAAAGACCAAAACGAACATTTTCTCCCACTTCTAGAGAATGGACGTCCATGATCAAGATGCAGGCAGGTTGGTTCTCCTGAAATGTCTCTCCTGCTGTTTCCTCACATGGCCTTTCCTCTGTGTGCATCACTTCTGATGTCCCTTACCCTTCTCAGAAGGCACCAGTCCAGCTGGATCAGGACCCCACCCGTATGACCTCATTCATCCTTACTTACCCCTTACAGACCCTGTCTCCAAATACAGTTACCCTTGGGGTTAGGGCTTTAAACCATGACTCTTCAGGGGACATGGTGGAGTCTGTAACAGCGACTCAGTTTGATGGGAGCCACTAACCACAGAGTGGTCTAATTACAGAGAAGTACATTTAAAACTTTGGAAATAACTCCATGTGCTCAACACATCCTGTTGCTCAACCTCCAGGACTTTGCCACTAGCTTCCCCACCTCTTAAACACCCCCTGCCCCTTGTTTCAGTGGAGTGGAGTTGAGGCTGAGTATGGGCCTCCCTCCCCTATTACAGCAGCCTTCAATAAAGTCTTCCTGGTCTGTTCAGTGGTGTCTCATGCACTTTTTCTTTCACAATTGGTATGTACAGATGTAGTAAGGTTCTCTTTCCTACTAACATCCATGGTAAGTTTCTGCATACCTTCCTTCTAAGTGTTACCCTGTTTATTATGGGTATCTGTGCTATATTTACCAGAAATTACCTTGTTCCTTCAGAGCTCTAAGGGAATTATATTGTGTTGGTGCCAAAATACTTTTAGGAGTACGTTTCCCTCCAACATTTATAAGATAATTTGAAAAACATGCAGAGGAATTCTAGAATTTTATAGTGAACACCAGTATACTGATCCCCCATGATGCTACATTAACATTGCACTATACATGCTTTATCACAGAGTATCCACCCCGTCATTCTTCCCTTCTTCCTTCAAGGTATCCTCTCTTCATGCATCTCAAAGTGGAAAACATTACAAAATTGGTCCAAATGCTTCAGCATGCATGTCCATAACTAAAGTTCTTGTCTGCCTCTGAATGTGACCAAAAGGAATTAGTGAATCTTAGTATAACCAGGATGTCTTAAATCATAAATATCAACATATTCATCCTACAGGAACTACAACATATTCATCCTAATAAAATATTAGTTAATGCTAATCTGTTGCTTTCCAAGTTTACTGAGATCCTTCTAATTTGATGGTCAGAGTGTTTCTGTGTAAATGTAATCCCCTCTTGTTGGCTTCTGAAATTATGCGAGGGAAGTTGTGTGGAGCAAGGCCAGACGTCTGTGACCCACAGAGATGGGGAAGGGTAAGCCAGTGGAGAACAGCACATCAACACACTTGCACTGCATACCCAATTCTGCCTACTTGCTGATTGCCACCCTCATACTCATCTTCGTACTGATTCTGGCTCATCCCTTTGTCTAGATTATTTTTTTCTGTCTGAACAAGTGATAAAATTCTTGTAGGGCTCAGATAATATCACCTGAGTTTTCCCAATCATTTCTGATGGAATTAACTTCCTCTCTTCTATGTTCTAAGCGTTCTGGCTGCTGTGAGAATACCATCCAGTGTTCTAGGTGCATGGACTTCTAGCTGGCTCTCACCCTGGGTTCATTAGTTCTCTTCCTCATAGAAAATGGAACATTGTTATTCCCTTGACTCTCTAGGAGAAGATCTTAAGCATTGTAGATGTTCAGTGAATGTTTAAGGAATTGATGTATTGAATTACTTTGGACATAGCAGGTGCTGAGGTTAGCCTCTCCTTGGTGTTAGGGAGTTGACAAAAGCCTTCCCTGGATGTCTCTCAAGCCTACAATCCATGGCCCTAACCATGTCTCTGTTTTCCTGAGCACCACCCCCTTCCTCACTGAGTCTCCTCTTGATCTGTAACTAACTAGGTATATAAGAGCTCCTGCTCTTTCCTCCAAAATTTCATATCTTGGACAACCTTGGCTCTGAAGGGGAGAGAAGAACCCTGGTATTTCACTTTTAATTGGAGTCCCTACTGGCAGCTTCCACAGATGTGATGAGGGTCCTGTGACAGTTTCTTCAAAGCTCTTCAGGCTTTCCCTGAGTCTTATTACAATGTGCTCCCTGCATCCACCTACTTCCCCTTTGGAAAGCCACTTGCACAGTTTATTCCACTTCCAAGTACAAAATCTGTGAATTATGATATTGAATTGCACTGAGACTGTGAATTGTGGCATTCTCTATGTCTGATAATGGGGGCAGGTCTGAGGTGTGCAGAGACTGGGGAGAGCCTAGTCCCAAGTGGAGTTTCCTTAGGTCCTCCAGCAAGTGCAGTTTTCTCTCCTGAAGACCTGAGGATCATGGGAAGACCAGAGAGTTCAGCTCAGCTCAGTAATAATCAAAACAATGAGCAGACGGGCTCCTGGGTGGCTCAGTGGGTTAAGCATTTACCTTTGGCTCAGGTTATGATCCTGGATTCCAGAGATTGAGTCCTGCATCGGGGTCATTGCTCAACAGGGAGTCTGCTTCTCCCTCTGCCCTTCAACCCACTTGCACTCTCTCTCTCCAGTTAATAAATAAAGGCTTAAAAAAAATGGGCAGTCTTTGTTTCACTTTGTTTCTCCACTGGACCACAGGGAGCTGTCTCTTAGCTACGATCCTGGCCATTGCCAGCTCTTACAGTGAATATTGAAGGCACTCTCCATTAATCCCCTGTCTTATCCTACTGGTTCCGGGTACATGGAAAAAATAATTCCTTATGTTTTACTCAATCCCAGTGCCATCCAAATGACTGCTGCTGGAGGCATTCCTTCTGGATTCCGACTCCCACTCCCCTTGTGTACTGTCCCCCCCTGTCCACAGGAACAGCCCTGTCAAGACAAGGATGACCCAAGTAAAGGAATGGTGACAACCTACCTACAAAATGGCTCTCAGAGATTCTGGCCTTCTGCTACTCATGCCCTTGTGTAATCCCCAGCCACACTGAACAGGGATGATGCGTGCAGCTCTGAGGATAGAATGAAAATACTAAAACATGGCTTTCAAGTCCACATCACAAAAGACATTGATGTTTCCACCTTTCTGTCTTGGTTCTTGCACTCTGGGGAAAGCCAAGTGTTGTGACTTTTTTTTTTTTTAAGATTTTATTTATTTTTGGGGCACCTAGGTGGCTCAGTGGGTTAAAGCCTCTGCCTTTGGCTCAGGTCATGATTCCAGGGTCCTGGGATCGAGTCCTGCATTGGGCTCTCTGCTCAGCAGGGAGACTGCTTCCCTCTCTCTCTCTGCCTGTCTCTCTGCCTACTCGTGATCTGTCCCGCTGTCAAATAAATAAATAAATAAAATCTTTAAAAAAAAAAACATTTTATTCATTTGAGAGAGACAGCAAGAGAGAGAATGAGAGAGCACCAGCAGGGGGAGGGGCAGAGGGAGAAGGAGAAGCAGACTCCATGCTGAGCAGAGAGCACAACACAGGGCTCCTAGGATCTTGGCCTGAGCCCATGGCAGACACTTAACTGACTGAGGCACCCAGGGACCCCCCCAACTGTCATTTCCTTGTAAGCCCTATAGAGAATTCCTTGTCATGAAAAGCTGAGGTCTCCTGCCAACATCTCTAGAAGGGACCCAGCTTAGAAGCACCATCCAACCTATATGCCCTATATCCCCACCTGTAGCCCCAGTCAAACCCTCTGATGAGAGCGACCTCAGTTAACACTTGACTGCAGCCACATGAGGGACTATGAGCCAGAACCTGCCAGTGCTCCTGCTCCTGAATTCTTGACCCACAGAAACTATGGAGGAGATAATAAATGATTACTGGTATTCTAAGCCACTAACTTTTGGGGAAATAACAACACATATAAAGAAATGTAATGTAATAGAATAGAATTAATATAAGGAAATAATTCTTCCATGTATCCTGAACCAGTAGAACAATATAGGGGATCAATAGAGCATGCCTTCAGTAGAAAAGATCTGGCAATTCCCAGAGTCCCAGCTAAGACGCAGCTCCTGGTGTTTCAGGAGAGAAAGAAAATGACATAATGACTGCCCATGGTTTGTTTCAGTTTTTAAATAAGATTTTATTTATTTTTTTGAGAGACAGCGAGAGCACAAGAGGGATGAAGGGCAGAGGGAGAAGCAGATTCCCTACCAAGCAGCTAGCCGGATGCAGGACTCGATCCTGGGACTCCAGGATCAGGACCTGAGCCGAAGGCAGATACTTAACCCACTGAGCCACCCAGGTGCCTGTCTGCTCATTGTTTTCATTCCTACTGAGCTGAGCTGAACTCTCTGGTCTTCACATCATCCTTGGGTCTTCAGGAGAGAAACCTGCGTTTGTTGAAAGACCTAGGGAAACTTCACTTGGGACTAGGCTCTCCCCAGTCTCTGCAAACCTCATACATTCCCCCACTTTCAGAGTTAGAGAATGCCACAATTCACAGTCTCAATGCAATTCCATATCATAAGCCTCTCCTCGTGGCAATCAGGGTATGTTTCCCTATATATTTTTTTCCAAAACAAAACAAAACACCTTAAAATGAATATATTTACTTTGTTTTAGTAGGATGTACTTGGTTCTCCAAAACCTAAAGGAACTAATATTTCTACTGAGGGAGACTGACAGTACCACTTCTTTGACCACACTGGTCAGAGACGTTAAAACACAAAAGAAGCCATGCTTGATTCTCTGCAGGAGGGGAGTGGAGGCTATATGGGAGATAAATCCTGGGAATTTATGGGAATTATGGAAATTATAGGAATGGGAATATAATATTTAGCCAGGTGGGACAAGGGGAAAGTGATTTCTGGGGAAAGAATTAAGACAATCTAAAGAGCTTATGGGCATCTATGAGTCAAAAATCTTGAATGAGATCAGGATGACTGGACCATGAGTCACTGTAGAAGAAGATCTTATAGCAAAGAGAGGTGTCAGGAGAACAGGTGGGAAATATCTGGAGTCATAGATGCTGCACAGAGAAAATCCACAAGACAGTCTACCAATAATCCATCCATACGTACATTCATACATACAACCATACATCCTTTCGTACATCCATCCATTCATCCATCTGTCCATCCATCCATCCATGCATATATCCACACATCCATTCATCCATCCACCGATCCAGCCAGTCAGCAATCCATCCATACATCCAATCATACATCCATCCATACATATATTCATACATACAATCATCCATCCATCCATACATCCAACCATCCAAACATCCATCCATCCATCCATACATACATACATCATACACACATCCATACATATATTCATACATCCATACATACATCCATACATATATTCATACGTACATTCATCCATCCATACATACGTACATATATACATACATACATACAACCATACATCCATTCATCCATACATCCATACATCTATCCATACATCCTCCCTCCATCCATCCATCCATCCATACATACATACATATATTCTGCATTTCCTAACATATATTTTCTCTCTCCCCACCCCAAGCACAAAAGGGGTAGTTTGTAGCATTCTTAGCATTCTAGGTCCAGAGCCAGAGACTGTTCAGTGACAGATCCAAGGTGCTGTATGAGCTGCTCTGCCATCGGCATACATTCCAGCAGATTTAATGGTGCCTGAAGTATCAATGGTAGATAGGGATGTTATTGGTTTCTACAGATCTTTTTTTCATTTCTCACATGGGAACAGGTTTTATTTAGATTGAAAGTGTTTCATTTAAATTTTTAGTTTGAGATAACTATACAATGAATTCATAGACAGTTCTTACAAATAATATAGAGGTGTCTCAGGTATTCTTTTCCTAGTTTCTCCCAAGGGTAACAAATTACAAATACTGTAGTACAATATCACACCCAGGATATTGATGTGGATACAATGCACATCTTATTCCAAGTAAAGATGACACTGGAAACTTTGGCAAGCCTCTAGGGGTAAGGCACAGTGTAGGCCTCTTAGGATGGGGAGCAAGGCCCTGCCATCACCTATGTATAACTACTCTCTTTTTGAAAAACCAGTCTTGGCCTGCCCAGGGCCCTCATGGGGATGGAACACTGACCCTGGGCCACTGAGTCACCAAATGACCTGATCTACCCCTCATGAGCTGGATGCCTTCTGGCCCATCAGCCTGAGGGTGGGTAAGCACAGCAGCCCTCCATCATCAAATGGAAGCCGCAGGTACATGATCTGGCCTGATCAGGCCCTGGGGCACAAGCAAGTTCCCTGAAGAAGTTGCCTGAATGCACGTGGTCCCCACTCCTACCCCACAGCTTCCTCTCTCTCAGTCTATATCTATGGCCTCATGGGAAGCTCCCAACTATCAGTGACAAGGGAATAGAGGACAGGGGCCTGGTTTCCAGATACTTCTGTATGATCCGCAGGTCCTGCCTGAAAGGGAAGAGCTTCAGCATCATAGCCCTTCTCCAGACTATTCCCGAAGGACAGTGAGGGAGGGAAATGTTCTCAGTGGGCACAACACTGGGTGGTACCCCAGGTGGTACACTTGGCTGGGAAGGAGAAATGCACACGTATGCAATTCGATGCCCATTTCGGTGGTTTGGCTGAATGGCCAGGGACTTGGAAAATCCAACTGGAAACTTGTAACATAGAAATTTGGGGGAGAGGTATGTGGATAGAATTCTCTGAGAACAGAAGTATATTTGTGTCCCACCGGAATGCTCCCCAAAGAGTGACCTCAAAAGAGGAGGATTTTAAGATTCAAGTCGCTAGGATGACCATTCTAGGGCTATCAGACAGCCTGTTTCCCCGGGACAGCCCTCGTTGCCCAGTGGGCTCAGAACAAAGGGACAGGAATGGATGTCAGGCACGGGCTTACCAGCACAGACCTGCATTCACTGAGGCTGAGCGGGCCATGCCCTCTGCTGAGTGCCCAGCCTGCCAGCTGTAGAGACTGATGCTGTGCCCTGATGTGATCAGCCCACTGGCAAGTTCATGACCCTGGACCACTTTCATCACAGTAAGGCACAGCATTCCTCTTTTTGAAATAGATACTTACCATGGATATTGGATTGTCTTTTTAGCCTGCAATGATTTTGCCAAAACTATCATCCATGAACCTACATAATTCTTTACCCCACCCTCACTGTCTTCCCTACCCTGCTGCTCTGATCAAGGAACTCGCTTCACAAGAAAAGAAATGTGGCAGTGGGCCCATTGCTCACGGACTTACTGGCCTTCCCATGTTCCCCATCCTTCGGAAGTAGCTGGCTTGGCAGACTCTTGGACAGTCCCGGTGCTGGCTAGGCGGTAATGCATTGCAGGAGTGAGGCCAAGTCATCCAGAAAGAAGGCTGTATATGCTCTGAGTCCAGCTCCACTCCCTGGGATTAAACCCTGGACCCTCTCCTCTTAGTTCCTGGATGGACTCCTCTTCCAGTTGGCATCCAGAGGGAGCCTGTGCTGTTCTGGCCCAAATGGGAGTAATGTCAACCACAGGTGTGCCTGCCCTCTGCCCTCCCCCACCCTCCTGACCTGGCAAATAATCTGTGTGGAGTCAGGCTGACTTTTCTAAAACCCTCCGGCATGGAGAAGTTTTTGTTTTTTTTTTTTTAATTTATTTATTTGACAGAGATCACAAGTAGGCAGAGGGGCAGGCAGACAGAGAGGGGGAAGCAGGCTCCCCGCTGAGCAGAGAGCCCGATGCGGGGCTCGATCCCAGGACCCTGGGATCATGACCTAAGCAGAAGGCAGAGGCCTTAGCCCACTGAGCCACCCAGGCGCCCCCAGCATGAAGTCTTAAGCCTTGCTTCCCACCAGGCACTCTCTCCCTCTCCTGCCCTCTGGCTCCCATCTCCTGGCAGTATTTTTTTCAGTTTGAAAAAATCTTTTTCATCTTCCTTTTGTCCAGAGGCCAAAGTCACCCTGAGGCAGAAGCAAGGCTGGGGAAGACTGATGAGAGGAGGGTAGCCAGCAACAGGGTTTTTAACTGCCCATATGGTTTCTGGCCCCAGTCTTAACCCTATCCCCTCTCCCCCTTCCCCCTTTCTCCCTAATAGTTCCCAGCAGGAGTGTGGTAGACAATTTCCTCAGCAATTTGAGGAGGCTCTGAGGAAACCTTGTCACAACCCACTCTGGGACCCCAGCCAGCACCAAACCACCTGCTCACTCCTGCCAGGCCATATTCCTGAAATATTTCAATCTTCTCTCCTGCCCATCTTTCCTTCTTCACCCCATTCTCCTGCCCACCCTCTCTTTTCTGTCTTCATTTCCACTTTCCAAGTCATCCTTCTTGTGGTCAGAAAGTATAAATCCAGTTATAAAATAAAGAAGTTATGAGATGTAATACATAATATGGTGCATAATTATAGTTAATAATATACAAATATTGACTCTTGTACACCTCAAAATAATATGTTACATGTCAGCAATATCTCAATAAGTAACTTTAAAGGTAAATGAAAAGAAGGGATGATTCTTTTTTTGGTGGTATAGCAGTGGGATGATAGGTTCTCTGACTTTTGTTATGGGTTACATTGTGTTCCCCCAAAAGTTATGCTGAAGTCCTAACTCCTGGTCTTGGGAAGGTAATTTTATTCAGACATAGGGCCTTTGCAGCTGTATCCACATGAAGATGAGGTCATTAGGGTGAAACACCGTCCGGTAGGACTGTTGTCCTTGTAAGAAGGGACCAGAGACAAACATGGAGGAAGTCAAGTGGATACACAGAGGCAGAGAGGGAAGCCGGCCCTGGAGAAGGGAGTTGAGGGAAATTGGAAGGGGAAGTGAACCATGAGAGACTATGGACTCTGAAAAACAACCTGAGGGTTTTGAAGGGGCGGGGGTGGGAGGTTGGGGGAACCAGGTGGTGGGTATTAGGGAGGGCACAGATTGCATGGAGCACTGGGTGTGGTGAAAAAAACAATGAATACTGTTACACTGAAAATAAATAAAAAAATTAATTAAAAAAAAAAGGCAGGGTGAGGAGGAGGAGGCAGGGGAAGAGGAAGCTGAGGGATAGTGAGAAATCGCAAAGGTTAGGCCAGGCGCAGGTGGCCAGGAGCATGGTGGAGGGAGAGAGGGCCCCGCTGGAGATCTCTGGTCCTCCCCAGCGCCTGGAGCCTCCCCTCTGAGCCCAGCCTGACAGGAGTCCCCCAGCCCCTAACTCTGGGCATGACTCAGGGCTTTCCCAGGGAGGGGACCGCCACAGGACCCCGTTTCTCAAAGCCTCTCCCAGGGTTCTCCTGGTATGAGTCGGTGTCCCCAATGTAGAAACCAGTCCAAGTGGGATGGACTTGTCCACACACTTGGGCAGCAGATTACACCCACCCCCTCCCTGTGGGACTCCAGGCCCTCCTTCACCAGCACCTCCCAGCTCAGGGTGCACAGCTCTGATGTCCTCTGGCCAGAGACCTCCTTGCTCCGCATCCCAGGAGCACACATGCCCTCAGCCTCTTTTACAGGGTGTGACTTTCCCTCCTGTGAGTGCCATTGCCTCCCTGGAGCAGTAGGGCTCTCTTCCTGATATTAAAATCAGGATGTCACAAAGGGCACTAGAGCCTCTTTTCCCACAGGGCTCTGTGGTGTGGATGCAAAGGGTCCTGGGGCCCAAGAAGCTGGTCCTGCTGCACCTTCATCCATGGACTGTCTATGGCTGCTTGCCAGCTACAATAGCACATTGAGTGGTTACAACAGAGTCCTATGCAATATTCAGTAGACACAGAAAATCTTTGCACCAGGCTGGCATTTCAATGAAAATCCAATAGGGTTTGTCACATCCTTGTACCCTGAGAGAGGCTTTAAGGTTGGTACTCATCTCTGTCCTTGCATCCAGGAAAAGATACTTTTCTATTTATTTATTTTCTTTGTAAGGAGCCCTCCAGACCTGTCCATGAGTGTAGTAGCAGGACATGTTTTTAGTTTTGTGTTTGGCATTTATGCTCTATCTGTTCTGTCACATGCACTTCTCTGAGCTTCTATCTGCCTTGGCAATGCCTGCTGCTCTAGTCTGTGACGTGTGGACCACCCTTTCCAGGCTTCCAAGGCCCATCCTAAGGGCAGGTTATCAGGATCTCCAGGGCCCTGCTGAGTCCTGTGACCCATGATCCCGAACTCTCCCTCACCTGACTTTGGATTCTGTCCTCACCCTGTCCCCAACCTGCCCCAGCTCCTCAGGAGCAGTCCCCTCCATGCCCCTCATCTTCCTACAGGACACTGGCCTACATCCTGACAGTCCTCTGACATGTAGACCTCTTCTTGCCAAACCAGCCTGCCTGTGCCTGCAGTGAGTAGAGACCGAGTGATGCTGGGTGTCAGCCCGGTAGGCGCGGGTTCCTATCTGGGGCTCTGTGACTTCCTGCCAAGCAGAGACATCCTGATCCAATCCCAAGAGGGGAAGAACGCCGGCCTCCAAGGCTACAGGGAACCATATTACAGGGACAGTCCTTACTCTGCCAGGTCAGCCCTCCTTGGGGGATTGCTATCACCTGGCTGGCAGCAGGATGCCTGCCACTCTTTTTCTTCCAGCCCAACCTCCACCTCTGTCTTCCCTTCACAGATGCTCTTTCACTTTACCACAATTTCTCCATCACATTTTTTGGCTGGACCTGGACAACCATGGTGTGAGATTCAAGGCCAGGTCAATGGAAATGAGTTTCTTTATTATGCTCTGGAGCAAGCGGGTCACACCCACTGGTCCTTGTGGGATGAAGCTGAAGGACACAGGATTTTGGGACACACATATGGGACCTCTGGAAGACCTGGGGGAAGAGCTCAGAAAGAAACTGCTGGACATCAACGCAGAGTTTGTCACTAAGAGTGGTGAGTCTGAAGGTCCAGGGCAGAAGGAGAACATGTTGGCAGGGCTGGGGCGCTATGGTGTTCATGTAAAACTTAGAAGTGGGTCCCGCACACACGGCCTAGCAGCCGGGACATGCAATGGGGCCAGAGCAGGACGGGGAAGGCCGAAGGGGAGCCGAGGAGTGCCCAGCGAGTGGGGCAAAGGATTGGTCAAGACCAGAGGCTGACCTTTTTCCCCTGGTGGGGGCGGGGGCAGAATCTCTCACCATGCAGGGCAGCCTGATGTGTGAGCGTGGGACCGACGGACACACCAGAGGATCCTGGCAGTTTGCCTTCAATAGACAGTTAACCCACCTCTTTGACCCAGAGGACAGAAAGTGGACAGTGGTTCCTCCTGGAGGCCAACAGTTCAAAGGCACATTGGACAATGACGAAGAGCTGACCAAGCTCCTTGTGCGGACATCAAACGGAGACTGTAAGAGCTGGCTCCAGCAAGTTTGGGAGCACTGGGATGAAACCCGGGAGACCACAGGTAACTCAGAAGACTGGATGGAGTTCTTCTGAAATGACCTCGACATATCCCACAGTGTGTGTGTGTGTTTGTGTGTGTGTGTCTGAGAAGAGAGAGAAATTGATCCATCCATGGGAAATTCTTCTTGGCAGAATAATGGCTACAGGAATGTTCTAGAATTCTTCCTTTCCCTTCTCACCTACTGGAATCACGTCTTCCTGCATACACCTTTGTGTTCGGGTTTTTCTTACATTTCTTGCTGGCCCCAAACAGGGGAGCTTCAGTATGTTTCCAGAGATGACCTCATGTTCCTTTTTCTAAGAATTACTGGCTTTTTCATGTCACCTGGTGTATTACCAGAAATCCTTCAGTGCCACCTGGACTGTCAGCTCCTCAGAGGTGGTCGCTGTCATCATCCTTATCCTGCATCACCTCCTGTCTGTTACAGCAGGAGAGACTTCTTACATTGCAAACCCTGCTTCCCCTTTTAGCTGGAGGAGCCCCTAAGGGACAGGGCACATCCCCTCCTCCCTTTCCAACATCAAGACTGATCACAGCAGCTGCCACAAGGACAGTGATAGACACCGTCTGCCTGGTAGGTTGGATCTGCAGATGCTGAGGAAGCCTCCCCCAGTTTGGGGTCCCGACTGGGGCTCTTATCCTTGCATTTTCATTTCAGTGCCACCAGCCACGCGACAAGATCCAGCCCCAGGCAAGGCCACGCCCATCGGACCCTGCACCTGGATCTTTCCCCTGGTCCTCAGCTGTGCCGTCATAATGGGCATCCTTGTCAGAGATCATTAGATCGACAGGTAGTGAGAGCAGATTGAGAAGGAAGGGAGGGGCAGATGGCCTGGTGTGAGCACAGGGCACGGTGGATTCCCAGCGTCACCCCTGCCCAGTGCCTGAAGCTTCTCAGAGGGCAGTGGGACTAGATGAATGAGATCTCATATCATATGTTGGCAACAGCTTGGACAAGCTCAGCCCTGAGCTCTGATATGGCCTCACTCACTGATAAGGCCACTGGGAAAAGGGAGGGGCCCAGACCACTGCTTAAGGCCTGTTGGTGCTAAAGGGTTTGAGGGAAATCAGGCTGGCCCTGACCGCATTCTCTATTGGAGTCAATTTGGGCCCAGAGTGGGTAGTGTGGGGACAGCGGGGACACACAGCATGGGCTGTACTCCCCTTTGAGAGAGAGCAGCATGGCAGCTCCATGGGACATCTCAAGGAGAAGGGGACTCCATCTGGGCAGTTACAAGGACAGGGGGCCAGGGTTTCATCCCAGGTAGAGGGAGTGGGAAGGCCTCTGCAAACCAACTCAAAGGGCTGGACAGTAGTGCCGTGTTCCCCCAGAACTTGGCTTGGGTCTTCACATGTGAGGCAGCATGTGGGCAGTAGAGACCCTGCATGATGGAACTAGAAGGAGGCAGTTCTCCTTGCAACAGTGGGAACCCTGACTGAGGCTGGTGCCATCCCTGGCAGCCAGCTTCCTGCAGACCTCAGATCCTGAGCCCCTGAGCAGCCCCTGCTTTGAGCAGAGCTGACCTGGGGGATGGGCTAACTGAACTCCCCTGTGAGCTCCCAGCTAGTCTGACCAGGAATGGGAGAAGGATCATCAAACTAAGAGCTCTGTGTGCTGCTTGCAAGAGGCTAGGAGGGAAGGGAAAAGAAGGACCTTTGTCCACAGAGTTCCTAAGGTTAGAATTGTCAAGTGAAGGCCCCTGTCTTCTGTCAGATGCCCCTGCAGGTCCTTTAGGACCTGCCATGAGAGGGAGCATGGGATCCCAAGTCACGTGAGCACATTGGTTTTATTCACTTTGGTCCTGAGCCCAGACCATTGGTAACAGGGTCTGGGGCTGACTCTGTGATTTGGTTCAAGAGGCAGGAGGTTTGTAAAGGTGCCTGAGCCCAGGCCTGGGGACATGGCTGGGTGAATACTGGGCTCTGGGGTGGGGAGTGCTGGTGAAGGGCAGCCCCAGGACAGGGGACCCAGGATTTTCTCAGCCTCCAAGACAAACACCCGTTCTGTTCTTAGGCTGCCAAGTCCACCAAGAAGCCCCTCAGCACGGGGACCAGCGCAGCGACGCTGCCTCTGGGCCAGTTGCTTTTGGATGAGCTGCTGTTCATCATTAGACCAACAGCACTTCCAAGTTTACAAATCCAGAACCTCAGTCCGACCACCTGGTGTAGGACAGGGAACCTCCCATGTCCCTTCTTGATTTCGTGCATCTCCTGTTCAGCACTTTCCACTGGCATAGTCTATGCTGTTTTCTCCCGGTGCTAAGTGATGGAATTCTTGCACCAAAGTGTTTAAATACTTGAATGGGGAATCTCTACAAAGAGAACATTTTCCTTCTTGTCCTTTGGTTGTGCAATATCGGATTCTTCTCTGTAAGAGGACCATGTCCTTGCAGATAGTACCACCAAAAAGATATTTTTTGAAGCTCTAGAACCTCAGTGATTTTTTTCTATGTACTGAGAAACAGGCTCATTGACTTTTAAAGAGAATGACATATTGTGATTGTTTTCTTCAGTAAATTATGTCCAGGTATGTATATTTAAATGAATGTTATCTTTATTATATAATATACTTAATTTGAAATTTCAAAGATATTATTTATTTGAGAGTGAGAGAGAGAGAGAGCACAAGCTGGGGGAGGAACAAAGGGAGAGGGAAAAGCAGACTCCCCACAGAGCAGGAAGCTGGTTGTGGGACTCCATCCAAGGACCCTGGGATCATGACCTCACCTGAAGGCAGACACTTAACTGGCTGAGCCACACAAATGCCCCAGTATTTCTTTTATATCCCAAGAGAACTTATGGAATTTTGTTCTTCCTCCATTGTATGGGGTAAATAAAAGTGGTGATTCTGCTAGATCTGTTGTGGAGATAGAGAATTGAAAGATCGCTCAGAAATCCACTTTCCAACAGCCATCTGTCAGTCTCAGACATGATCCTGACAGGCCAGATACAAACAAATGTTCTGGAAATGAAGCAGTTGAGAATCTTTCTGAGTTTCTTGGATCCCCCACCACTGTCTCTCCTGTCATCCCTCCCCACTGACTCACCTCCTTCTGAGCACAGTGAGTCTTCACAACAGAAACAGATCTCCTTCTAACAGTTGATTTATTCCCTCATGAGCAAAGGACTGGTATCCAGAATATACAAAGAGCTCCTGCAAATAAATATGTGTATGTCTGGCTCTCCTAAAACCAGTGCAAATGCTTAGAGCAAGTGACAGACAATAAATCAGCCTCAGAAATCACTGAACACACCCCACGTTATCAAGATAACATGAAGAACAATGGGCTTGCTTTATACATGCATCAAACTGACAAGATTTTAAAAAGAGCTATAGCAAACGGTGGACAGGAAATGGAATAAGAGTTCTCTTGTGTGTTGGTAGGAGTTTAAATGGGATCATTCATTTGCCCTATAGTTCACCCTATCCAGACAGTGATTGGTGTGTTCATCCCACTGCATGGCAATCCCAGTGTTAATTCGAAGCCGGAAATACATGGGGACCAAAAAGCAATAGAGATGTAGGATTGTTTACTGTGGTGCTATGTGTCATAGCAAAAAATTAGCCATATGATCTCCAACTGAGGTACAATACATGCAATGTGTTAGGAGATTTCCGTTTCTCTCTACTTAAGACTAAATAATCTGAACATTTGTCAGTTAATGACACAAAAGTGAGCCAAAATACCAGATGAACAAAGCTTTCAAATATAGAGAACTTCTGGACAACATACTCTCCCAGTGGCCTCCCACACCTGAATCTCTTCACCTACATTTACAGATTAAGCCAATCTACCAACAAGGCAAATAAAAAACTAACCCTCATCTTCAGCACATCCAGGAAATGGAAATGCCAAAGTCTGTCAATCTTTTGGCCATATTGGACATTGCTGGAAAAACATGAAGCAGAGTCTAAGGACAAAGAGGCATTCAGGTACCATGAGACCTACTAGGAAATGATCCTGTGGTGATCCAGGTGAATGTCCTGGTGTGGGGGAAATATATCCTAAAATGTCGACATCAGGGGACATCACGAAAACTGGGAGGACATCAGTGTGACAGCTGACATACCAGCCAATAGGATCCAACAGTACATTAGAAGGATTTTTCACCATGACCAGGTGGTTGGTATTCTTGGGCTACAGGGGTGGTTCAACATCCACACACCAAGCAATGTGATACACTACTTTCATAAAATAAAGGACAAGATCCATACGATCCTCTCACTAGATGCAGAAAAAGCATTTCACAAGGTACAGCATCCTTTCTTGATGAAAACTCGTCAGAGTGTAGGGATAGAGAGAACATACCCCAATACTATAAAAGCCATATATGGAAATCCCACAGTGAATATCATTTTCATGTGCAAAAACTGAGAGCTTTTCCCCTAAGCTTGGGAACAAGGCAGGGATATCCACTCTGACCACTGTTGTTCAACATAGTACTAGAAGTCATAGCCTCAGCAATTGACAATGAAAAGAAATAAGAAGCCATCTGAATCGACAAAGAGAAAGTCAAACTCTTACTCTTCACAGACGACATGATACTCTATATGGAAAACCCAAAAGATTCCACCCCAAAATTGATAGCACTCATACAGGAATTCAGCAAACTGGCAGGATACAAAATCAAGGCATAGAAATCAGTTGTATTTCTATACACTAACAATGAGACAAAAGAAGCAGAAATTAAAAAGGTGATCCCGTTTATAGTTGCACGTAAAACCCTAAGATATGTAGGAATAAGCCTAATCAAAGAAGCAAACTACAGAACTATAGAAAACTATGGAACACTCATGAGAGAAACTGAGCAAGATTCAAAGAGTTGGAAAAATGTTCCATGCTCATGGATTGCAAGAACAAATATTGTTAAGTGTCTGCACTATCCAGAGCAATTTACACATTCAGTGCAGTCCCTATGACAATACTATCACCTGTTTTCACACAGCTGGAACAAGTAATCCTAAAATTTGTGTGGAACCAGGAAAGACTCCAAATAGCCAAAGCAATGTTGGCAAAGAAAATCAAAGCTGGTTGCATCACAATTCTGGACTTTAGGCTCTATTACAAAGCTATAATCCTCAACACAGTATGGCACTGGCACAAAAACAGACACATAGATCAATGGAACAGAATAGATAGCCCAGAAATGAACCCTTGACTCTATGGTCAACTAATCCTTGACAAAGCAGGAAAGAATGTCCAATGGAAAAAAAAGGCAGTCTCTTCAACAAATGGTGTTGGGAATATTGGACAGCCATGTGCAGAAGAATGAAAGTGGACCATTTTCTATTTTTTTAAAGATTTTATTTATTTATTTGACAGAGAGAGATCACAAGTAGGCAGAGAGGCAGGCAAAGAGAAAGGAAGAAGCAGGCTTCCTGTTGAGCAGAGTGCCCGATGCGGGGCTCAATCCCAGGACCCTGAGATCCTGACCTGAGGGGAAGGCAGAGGCTTAACTACTGAGCCAGCCAGGTGCCCCAAAACTACCATTTTCTAACACCCTACACAAAAACAGCCTCAAAATGGATGAATGACCTAAATGTGAGACAGGAATCCATCAAAATCCTAGAGAACACAGACAGCAAGCTCTATGAGCCTTCCTGCAACAACATCTTATAAGACATGTCTCCAGAGGCAAGGGAATCAAAGGCAAATATGATCTACTGGGACTTCATCAAGATAAAAAGCTCTAGGTTTTGTTGTTATTGTTGTTTTAAAGATTGTATTTATTTATTTCAGAGAGAGAGCACAAGTAGGGGGAGGGACAGAGAGGGAGGGAAGAACATACTCCCCGTTGAGCAGGGAGCCCCATGCAGGCCTCGATCCCAGGACCCTCGGAATATTATCTGAGCAGAAGGCAGACACCTAACCAACTAAGCCACCCAGGCACCCCATAAAAAGCATTTGGATAGCAAAGGATCAGTCAACAAAACCAAAAGACCATTACAGAATGGGAGGAGATATTGTAAACGACAGATAAAGGGCCAGAGTCCAAAATCTATAAAGAACTTACCACCTCAACACCCAAGAACAACAATCTAATTAAGAAATGAGCAGAAGACATGAGCAGACATGCCTCCAAAGAAGACATCCAAATGGCCAACAGACACATGAAAAAATGCTCTACATCACTCAACTTCAGGGAAATACAAATCGAAACCACCTAGAGATACCACCTCACACCAGTCAGAATGGCTAAAATTAACAAGTCAGGAAAGGACAGATGTTGGTGACAATGTGGAGAAAGAGGAACCGTTCCTTTTACAGTTGGTGGGAATGCAAGCTGGTGCAGCCTCTCGGGAAAACAGTATGGAGGTTCCTCAAGAAGTTGAAAATAGAGCTACCCTATGACCCAGGAATTGCACTATTGGGGATTTACCCTGAAGATACAAATGTAGTGAACCGACGGGGCAACTGTACACCAGTGTTTATGACAACAGTGTCCACAATAGCCAAATTATGGAAAGAGCGCAAATGTCCATCGACAGATGAATGGATAATGAAGATGTGGTATAATATACTCAGCCATCAAAAAAATGGGATCTTGACATTTACAACAACAAGCACAGAACTAGAGGGTGTTCTGCTAAGCGAAGTAAGTCAGTCAGAGAAGACAAGTATCATACGGTCTTACTCATATGTGGAATTTAAGAAAGAAAACAGGATCATGGAAGAAGGGAGGGAGAAATAAAACAAGATGAAACCAGAGAGGGAGATAAACCATAAGAGACTCTTAATCACAGAAAACAAACTGAGGGCTGCTGGAGGGGAGAGGGCCAGCTGGATGGACAAACTAGGTGGTGGACACTGTGGGGCGGCAGGAGGGCACGTGGTGTAGTCAGCACTGTGTGTTATGTGAAACATGAACCACTAGCCTTGACCTTGGAAGCTAGGAATACATTGTATGTCACTTAATTGAATTTAAATTTTAAAAAATAGGAAAAAGAAAACAATATTAGTGATTTCTTCTCAACAAGCAAAGTATTACTACAATTCACACAGTTTAGGTATATTCTTTAAATGCATTTTAAGCTATTTAAAATTATTCATTAAGCTTCTATACTAGAATTGTTAACCCTTGAAAACCTAAATTTGTTTAAAATTGAGAAGTAAATGGTAGTGTACTCTTATCCCAGCATTCCTAGCTGATTTGCAGATTTTTTAATTCTTTTCATGACTTTTAGAAACACGTGATTTCTCATAGTACATTTTCCAATTTGACACAGGACATGCTTACCAACAGACCCACATATCTTGAGTTCCTCTGTAAAAGGAAACCAAAAGTAGATAAATCTATGTTACATGAATAAATAAATAAATAAAATGTAGGCTAGAGCAGTTCATCCAGCTTCTGTTAGAGCCCTACACATATCGGGTCACACCTGATTCAGTCACCTGAATTCGGTTTCTCCAGGTGCTGTTGTTTACAATGTGGCTATTTAGTTCTCAAAGCCCAGAACTAACAGAAGTGTTTCCAGTGACTAATGGGGATGGGATACTTTATTATCTATCATACTTACAATAAGTCTAGCATTATGTGGATGATTTTATGCAATTTATACGATAGGAAGATGATGGTGAGTGAAAGTGATGTACTCTTGCTCCAACACTCACTTTGTCTCAGAGCTAAAGTGTGGTCACTGAAAAAAAAAAATCTCTTTTTTTTCCTCCTCTGCAAACCTGAAGGTAGCACTGCTTGGAAATAGGATTCTCTGTAGAATTTATGGGTTGCTAAGAGGTTCCATACTGGAGGAATAGCATTCCTCTGCTTTAACTTCCAGAGCCTGAGAACTTGCATTAAAAGTTGGCCACAGGCCCATATGCTTCTCCTACACTTGCAGAGATAAGGGACTTGAAGCTACGGGCCTTCAAAAAGAAGGGAGATTGCCTATAAATTATATCTCACCAAACTTGATTCTTACAAAAGAGGGGGTAAAAATGACCTAGGCCCAAAAAGAATCCAGTTTAACTTGTCACACCCATAGGCACCGGCGTGGGCCCCGCCCATCCGCGCCCCTCCCAGAGAGCCAGACGCAGGCGGTTCCAGTGGCCCCGGCACGATTCAGTCCGTCGCTGTCTCCACCTGGCAGCGTGGCTCAGCGAGTCGGCTCAGCCGGCAGCTCCGCCTTCGGCTGGGTCCTCGCCTGCTTCCTCTGCCTCTCCCGCCTCCGTCCGCGCGTGTTCTCTCGCCTCTGCCGCGAGTGTGAGAAGGGGAAGTTGGGCGACACTGAGCAGCCTCTCCCGGACAGAGGTCCAGTCCCTCTCGGCGGGAGACAGGCGCCCTCCCGCGCAGCCCCGGCCCGGCCGCAGCAAGCACGTTCGATTCCCGGCCCGCGGGTTCCTTCGGAAGCCACCCCGCGCCTCACCCGCAACTCCCCCGGCTCGGGGTCGCGATGGAGCCCACGGCCGCCACCAGGCTCCCGGGGCGCTCGCGGCTCCTGTTTCTGTTTCTCCTGCGGCTGCTGCGCGGGATCACGGCGGCGCCGTCCGGGTGGGTCGTGGGCGGGACGCGCGGCGGAGCAGAGACAGGTGAGTCCCGGGAACTTGGGAAACTTGCCCCCCCCCCCCGCCAAGTCGCGGCCGCCCGAGGGCTCCTTTCCCGCTCGGCGGAGTCCGCCGGGACTTTGTCGCCCTGTGGGACGGAAAAGAGGGGACCTGGGCGAGGGGACCACGGACTGCCAGGCTCTGGGCGCTGGAGTGGGGCCAGGTGTGGAGGGGGAGGGGGAGAGGCCACGGCATGGAGTCCGCTGTCGCCTCCGCCCCCGCCTGCCCCCCTCGGGGAGCGGGAGCCCAGCCCTGGAGCCCCGGCCTGCCTGCAGGACAGGGCGATCGCGCAGGGCCTGGACCCCGCACACCCCCGCGACTCTGGCACTGAAGCAACTTCTCCAAAAGTCACCACCGCCGCCCCTCCAGAGCTCCCCCTGGATATATTTTGCGGACCTTTTTCGGTTTTTCTGTTTGGGGAGTTTTTTGTTTGTTTTGCTTCTATTTTATATCATTCTGACTTATGCATTACTCTGAGCCTTGTGATCCCTTCCTCTAGTCTCTGCTCAGAAAATTCTTGATAACTAGTCAGTGCAACAGGGGACAGGCCTTTCTTCACTTTACCTGGAATCATCCTTGGAACCCATTAGCGCCATCTCCTGGGCCCTACCGAATCCTGCGACCCATGGTCTTGAACTCTCCCTTCCGGGACTTTGGCATCTATCCTCACTGCCCCAGCACCCTGCCCCAGATACTCAGGAGCAGCCCCCGCCCCCGCCCCTCATCTTCCTACAGGACTCTTGCCTCCGTCTTGAAAGTCCTGTGACATGCAGGCCTCCTCTGCTATGGCCAGGCTGGCCTGTGCCTGCACTGGGTAGAGTGACTGATGCAGCGTTTGGCCTGGTAGGTGTGGGTTCCCATCTGGGGATTTGTGGCTTCCCGCCAGGCAAAGGTATCCTGATCCTATCCCAAAAGGGGAAGGGCGCCAACCTCTACACTAGGGGGAGCCGCTGTGCAGGGACAGTCCTTGCTCTGTCTTGCACACATTCTATTGCTGTCACCTGGATGGCAGCGAGGTGCCTGCTGCTCTTTTTCTTCCAGCACCAAACTCCACCTGTGTTTTTCCTTCCCAGATGCTCTCTTGCTTTCCTACAATTTCTCCATCACATCCCAGGCCAGGCCCGGACAACCGTGGTGTGAGATTCAAGGCCACGTCAATGAAAATGAGTTTCTTTACTATGCCTGTGGGAGGAAGCCAGTCACACCCGTTGGTCCTTGGGGGATGAAGGTGAAGGACACAGCATTTTGGGACACACAAATGGAACCTCTGAAAGACCTGGGGGAAGAGCTCAGAAAGAAACTGCTGGACATCAACGCAGAGTTTGTCACCAAGAGTGGTGAGTCTGAAGGTCCAGGGCAGAAGGAGAACACGTTGGCAGGGCTGGGAGCTCTGGAGATCATGTAAAACTTCGAAGTGGGTCCCAGCAGCCAGGGCAGACAAGGAGGCCAGAGCAGGACCAGGAGGGCGGAAGGGGAGCCGAGGAGTGCGCAGTGGGTGGGGCAAAGGATTGGTCAAGACCAGAGGCTGACCTGTTTCCCCTGGCGGGGGCGGGGGCAGAGTCTCTCACCATGCAGGGCAGGCTCGTGTGTGAGTGTGGGGCTGACGGACACACCAGAGGATCCTGGCGGTTTGCCTTCAGTGAGCAGTTAACCCGCCTCTTTGACCCGGAGAACAGAAAGTGGATAGAGATTCCTCCTGGAGACCAACAGGTTAAGGACATGTTGGACGGTGACAGAGAGCTGACCGAGCTCCTCACAAAGATCGCAAACGGAGACTGCAAGAGATGGCTCCAGAAACTTCGGGAACATGGTAATGAGATGCAGGAGACCCCAGATAAGTAGAAGACTGGATGGAGTGCTGGTTCTCTTGAAAAGAGATTGGCCGACCCCACCATAGTGTGTGTGAGTGTGTGTGAGTGTGTGTGTGTATGTGTGTGTGTGTGTGTAATGATGCATACATGATGAACTGTTCTTAGGAGTACAAGGGCCACTAGTATGTTCTAGTATCCTTCCTTTCCTTTCTCACCTACAGGCATCTCTCCCTACGGCACATACCTTTAGTTCTCTCTCTGTGGATTTCTTCCTGGCCCCAACCTGAAGACATTCTGTTTCCAGAGATTTACTTCTTACTATTCCCTTTTCTGAGCCTCATTGTAGTTTTTCATCTCCCCTGGTCTCTTTCTCGAAACTCTTCAATGCAGGTGAAATGTCAGCTCCTGACAAGATGTCTCAGTCACCATCCATACATGTCCCCTCCTCTTCTGTCACAGCAGGAGTGACTGTCTATATGGGAAGCCTTGCTTCCCCCATTAGCTAATGATCTGCATGAACCACCCCCCCTTTCATCCCTGGGACCAGTCACAGTGGCTGCCACAAACATGGCAGAAGGAGGACATCTGGGCTTTAGGATTACGTGGGGCAGCAGCAGCTAAAGATTCATGCCCCCAGTTTGGAGCCCCTAATCAGGGCTCTCACTACTATGTTTCCATTTCAGGAGCACCAGCCACAACCCTGCCTGTAGCTCTGGTCAAAGGCACAGCCATCAGGCCGATCACTTCCATCCTCCTTGTGGTCCTCATGCACTCAATCCTCCTTGTTGTCCAAGGCATGGTCCTTTGAGTAACAGGTACTGTGGGCAGAGCTGAGTCAGAAGTGAGAGGCAGTTGGCCCAAGGTGAGCACAGAGAAAGGTGAATGGCCAGCCCTTCTCCTATTGCCTGAACCTTCTCCCCGGAACATGAGACCAGATGCGTTGGACTATATTAGCTTCTCCCAAGAAAGAGACTCATCAGGAGCTGTTGACGTAGAGGTTGAGGTAGATAATTATTACAAGGGATTGGCTCACGACTGGGGGTCTGTGAGCTGGAGAAACAGGGAAGCTGGTGGTGGTGTTCCAACGCAAACCCAAAGGCCTGAGAATCAGGGCATCTGTGGTGTAAGTCTAGGTCCTGGTCCAAAGAACCAAACACCAGGAGTGCTAATGACCAATGCTGAGGGCAGGAGAAGGATGGCCCAGCCAAACTGAGAGCAAAGTCACCTTTCCTCCACCGTATGCTCCATTCAGGCCCTCAAGGATTCAATGAGGAC
The DNA here is from genome assembly GCF_963455335.1 of Martes martes. Lineage (NCBI taxonomy): Eukaryota > Metazoa > Chordata > Mammalia > Carnivora > Mustelidae > Martes > Martes martes. The sequence continues at coordinate 16,577,834 of NC_137893.1, forward strand.
AGTCTCCTTTACTCAGTCTACTGATTCAAATGCTCATGTCTTCCAGAAACACTCTCTAGACAGACCCAGAAAGAATTTTTTCCCAGCTATTGGGGGGCGTCCTTTGGCCCATCAAGTTGACCTATAACAGGAGCCAGGACCAAGTTCTCACATGCTTGATAGCTGTTACCTGGGCAAGCTTAGCCTTGAGCTGATAGCGCCTCGCTAAGGCTGGTGGGAAAGCACAGGGCTCCCCCACCCCTGACCCCAAACTTTACATCCTGTTTTTGCTAAAGGGACTGAGCAAAATCAGGCCTGACTCAGACCAGCTTTTCACCGGGGGAGGGGCCCGAGGGAGGGTGGTGTGCAGACAGTAGGAGCACTGGACATGGGCCACACTCTGGCTTGGGCGAGAGCAGCAGGTGGCTGCACGTGATGTGTCCTAGGGATGGGGGACCTCTCCATGCTGCGCCCGGGAGAGGGGCCCGTGTCTGAACCAAAGAAGAGGGGTGAGTAGGCCGTTGCCCACCCAACCAAAGACTGGCTTGCAGGGCTCTGCTCCCACACAACTCAGCTTGGGTGGTGGCAACTAAGACAGAGGACCCATGGGAGAGACTCTCCAGGATGAGATTAGAAGGCCAGAGCTCCAGGGTCCCCTGGGATACCTGGCTCAGCCCTGGTGCTATCACCTGGCAGCTAGCCTCCTGTGGAGCCCAGAGCCCCAGCCAGCTGAACTGCCCCTGCCTTGAGCAGAGGTGCCTCAGAGTGGCTCGGGAGGGGGCAGTGAGCTGCTGTTAGAATGGGATGCTGTCACCTGACCAGACCAGGAAAGGCTGTGGCAGGGCAAGGACAGTCACACTAGACCTTGTGTTCAGCTACCAAGGAGGGAGAGGCTGAAGACAAGGGGAGATGGATCTTTGCCTGTAACCTTCCCCAAGGCTACAGGAACCAGGATCCAGGTCCCTTTCTGGGTAGGGCTCCCAGCCACTCTCTTAGGCCTTCTCACCTGGCCAGAGGGGGGCCAGGATCTGTGTCATGGGAACAGATGAATCATTGGTGGCTTTAGTCTTGAGCCTAGGTGTTGAGTAGTAGGGCCTGGATCTGACTGTTTTGTGGTAATGAGGGAAGACTTGGGTCAGGCTGCTGGACCCAGGGGTTGGGTGTTGCAGGGTGGAAGAGGGGGCTACTGTAGGGTGATACTCAACCCTCGGTATGAGCTGGGCTTTGAGCCAGGCAGTAACTGGGAAGGGAGAAGCCCAAGAACATTGACCCAAGATTTTCTCAGCCACTGGAACAAGCTCTTGTTTCTCTTTTAGAGGCTGAATTTGCTACAAGAAGGCCTGAGGATCTGCTGTCCTGCACCTGCTCTCCCTTCTGATGAGGGGCTTCTACCTGCTGTCCATGTCCACCAACGGGACCTTCAATCCATGTGGCAAAGGCAGAATCCTCCAATCCTCCAGGAGATTATGATTATGGTAGAGATGGAGTGTTTCCCTGCCTTCATTCTTGGTCATGATGATCCACCTCTACACATTTTCGTAACATGGATGCTCTCGTGCTAACTGTTGGGATTCCTGTACTTGGCCTTCTAACTGCCTGGACAAGAATTCTGAACAAAGAGAATATTTCCCAAGTTCTCCTTCAGTGTTGGAAATCAGACACTCGTCAATATCATGAGCTGCTCATTGCTGAAAGAATAATGTGTGAAAGTGGAGAATCTCAGGACTTCTTTCCTTTGACACTCACATCTATTGAATAGGACAAGATTGCATTTATGATAGTTTCCTTTAGTAATTTATCCTTTAAATGGGTATTTAAATAAAATATAAATAAAGTTTACATTATTTCAGAAGTTTACAGTATGTCGCAGTGGATATAAATGGCATTCGGTCTCTCTGAAACCACCTCTCAAGTAGTCACCTGTAAGTGTCAGACATGATCCTGACACTCTGGATGCAGAAAAAATTCTGGAAATGAAGCAATGAGATTCAGATTTCCCCGGACCGAACATCTCCAGTAGTGACTCTCATTTGATTTCTCCCCTCCGACTCATGTCCATCAAGGCACAGTGAGTCTTCAAGAAGGAAACAGATCTGCTTCTAAAAGTTGAGATGCCATTCAACAGACAAATGGATAAAGATGTGGTCCATATATATGTATATAAGGGTATATTACTCAGCTGTCAGAAAGGATGAATGCCCAACTTTTGCATCAACATGGAGAAGACTGGAGGAGATTATGCTGAATGAAATAAGTCAAGCAGAGAGAGTCAATTATCATATGGTTTCACTTACTTGTGGAGCATAAGGAATAACATGGAGAACATTAGGAGAAGGAAGGGGAAAATGAAGTGGGGGGGAATTGGAGGGGGAGATGAACCATGAGAGACTGTGGACTCTGACAAACTGAGAGTGTTAGAGGGGAGGAGGGTGGGGGATGAGTGAGCCCAATGGTGGGTATTAAGGAGGGCACGTATCACGTGGAGCACTGCGTGTTAAATGCATACAGTGAATCATGGAACACTACATCAAAAACTAATGATATGCTACATGGTGACTAACATAACTACAAAATAGTAATAATAAAAAAAAGTTTTATCATGGACAAAGGATCTGTATCCAGAATATATAAGGAGCTCCTACAAACACATTGGAAAAAGTCTGGTTCTCCAAAGCTGCAGTACATGGCAAATAAGCCTATGAAAAGATTGAAAATCTCACAAATAATCAAGAAAACTCTACTTTGAAGGACAATGGGAATGGAAAAAGGTGGTAAAAGGTACAAATTGCAGGTATGAACTCATAAATTCTGGGGATTAATGTGCAGCATAGTCACAATAGTTAATATTACTGAACTGTGTATTTGTTCTTTACCTTTTTTTGAAACACAAATATCTATTTCTTTAATATATTAAAAATTCAAATTCTATCCAGCCAAATTCAAATATTATATTATATTATATAACCAGCGCATATGAAAGGGGGGAAAAAGGCAGATTGGAAACTGAATCTTACCCAGAAAATTCAAGAGGAAACTTTTTATACATTCATATAATTCCAAGATTAACTAAGTCCTGCCAGAACTATTTCCTAAAACACACCATCTTGTATTATGACAAATCTTTAATGTCACATTGCTTAAAATTTTCATTAAACTTTTACTTATCAAATTTAGCCTAAAATTGGAAGCCAATTCCTCTCACATTTACATAATTCAGGTCAATTAGTGGCTTAATAAATATGGTATCTTGTTTACTGACTGGTATGAGAAAATCTGATTTTTTTATTGGAAGCCATTTTGGGGGCACCTGGGTGGCTCAGTCCAGTAAGTGTCTGCCTTCTGCTCAGGTGAGGATCCTGGGATGCTGAGAGGCAAGGCTCCCCTCGTGGCCTCTGCCTGCCTCGTGCTCAGTGCTCAGGGTCCAACCCCCACCCCCATCCTATCCTGCATCACCCCTACCCCATTTTTCTCTCTCTCCTTCTCTCTCTCAAATAAAAAATATGGAACAGTCATTGAGTCTCTCTGAGTTACTAGGTCCAGTAACACTGGTATAAAAGCCATGTGCTCCTGGGACAGGGCAAAGCCCAGGACCACCCACAGGCAGCAGCACGCTCAGCTCTCCCTCCAGGAGGCAGAAGACACAGTTCTCCTTGGGTGGTGGCAGGTAAGACAGAGGGTGCATGGGAGAGACTCTCCAGGATGAAATTCAAAAGCCAGAGCTCCAGGATCCCCTGGGATACCTGGCTCAGCCCTGGTGCTCCCAGAACTTGGCAACTAGCCTCCTGCGGAGCCCAGAGCCCCAGCCAGCTGAACTGCCCCTGCCTTGAGCAGAGGTGCCTCAGAGTGGCTCGGGAGGGGGCAGTGAGCTGCTGTTAGAATGGGATGCTGTCACCTGACCAGACCAGGAAAGGCTGTGGCAGGGCAAGGACAGTCACACTCAGACCTTGTGTTCAGCTACCAAGGTGAGGAGAGGCTGAAAACAAGGGAAGATGGATTTGTGTCTAAAAGCCTCCCCAAGGATCCAGAAACCAGGATCCAGGTCCCTCTCTTTGGGTAGGCCTCCCAGCTGCTCCTTTATGGCTTCTGATCCAAAGGGTGGATCAAGATCTAATTAAAGGGAACAGATGATTCATTCCTAGTTTTAGTCTGTTTTTTAAGATTTTATTTATTTATTTGACAGAGGCACGGCAAAAGAGGGAACCCAAGCAGGGGGAGTGGGAGAGGGAGAAGCAGACTTCCCACTTAGCAGAGAGCCTGATGAGATGCGGGGCTCAATCCTAGGACCCTGGGATCATGACCTGAGGAGAAGGCAGACGCTTAAGGACTGAGCTACCCAGACACCTCCCTGGTTTTCATCTTGAGCCCCACTTTTTGGTTTTTTATTTAATGTCCACTAAGTCATGAGTTCCCTTTGGCAGAGCTCCATCTCTAGGAAATCTCCGTGGCCTTTTGGAGGTTGTATTATCATAGAGATTCCAGAGGAATATTATGTGTGATTTTGCTAGACACACATGGATCTCTGTTAGTCAGAAATTATTTTTAGGTTATTTCGTGGCTTGGAGATTCCTGGATCGGTCAGGCAGAGTAAATTCTAAACTGAAAGCCAAGTAAGGATAGCATATAGTTATTAATTCTTAGGGGAGTCCTTTATTTGTTTATTTTCTTTTTTACACACAGGACCCAGGCCAAGACAGAGAAATGTGCCTACTCTGTCATTTTAAATTCCCTCTTTGTGCTCCTGAGCATATTTTTTTTCTAACCCACCTTTATCCTGAATCTCACCTATATGCCACCTCAGTTCCAGCTCCTCAACTTGATAAAGCCCATAGCCTAACCTCTGGTCCCTGAGTTGGAGTAAAATCTCAAACTCTTCTGTCCCTTCCCTACCCTTCCACCACCCTCTGGGAAAAACCACAGTGTCCACCCTTGGCCTACCACTCTGATTTTTAGTTCTTTTTTTCATGTTTGGCCCTTATAAATTTCTCCCTCGTGTAAACTCAGTTGTGCTTATTAAAAAGGATTTATATATTCCTCTCACTTTGGAGATGGAGAGCCAAAACTCTGAACCTAAAATGTCCTACCTCTCACTTAAAGATGGGTAAATTCATCCTGAATCTTAACCAATTAGGACACATAGGAATAGCAGCAATGAAGGCTTTTCATGTGGTCTTATCCAGGGTAAACTCCAAGAGAATAAAATCTAACCTGACCTATGTCAGTGGAGTGGGCTCTATTATAGCAACATAAAGATAAACATTAGATTTTTCTCTGTATTTCCCCCTTCCCTTCTCCCCACCTAAGCAAGTAGCTTTGGGGGCCCTTTCCCTCAGGGGACAGAGTAGAAAATGAAAAAGACCTCTTTCTTTTTTCCAAAATCCTAAGCTCTGAGAGAAAGGCCTAGGCAGTGTCTTTAAAAAAACATTAACAGATTCCCCCCATACCTAGAGGGAGCCCACAGGGATGGTAATGAGTCAAAGAATTCTTAGAAAAATGTTTATTATACACACCACCCCCTGAAACCTCTGCTTAGAATTCCTGTAATTCTGCCAGGGGTTTCTTCCCCTTTACCCTTCTTCCTCCTCTTCCCTCTCCTCCTCCTCTTTTTCCAGAGCATGTCCCTGACTACTCTTACTATGGCCCAGCCCTTTCGCTTTCTGACCAGTGGCAGCCCACAAATCCCACAAATGATTAGCCCTGGCTTTGTGGGAAAATGAGCATCAGTTACAGTAAACTTGGACTCAGCTGTGGAGTACCAGTGGCTGGTTTAATGTTTTCTAAGAAAGGAAGCAGAGAGGCTATTAAAATTGCAAAGATGAGGGGTCCCTGGGTGGCTGAGTCGGGAAGGCGTCTGACTCTTGATTTTGGGTGGGGTCATGATCTCAAGGTCATGAGATCAGGCTCCTTGTCAGGCTCCACACTGAGCATGGAGCCTGCTTAAGATTCTCTCTTCCCCCCTCCCCTCCCCCCCATCCCACTCACATTCTCTCTCTCTCTCTCTCTCTCTTAAAAAAAAAAAAAATTGCTAGATGAATCTTTTGGGCTCAGAATGGAGACCAAGAAGAATTCTCATAAAAAAGGAGGAAGGTAAGAGAGAATTCAAATAACATTGGATAAGAATGTTCTCCGAGCGGAAACCAAACAGAAAGCAAGCACACACCGTTGAGACAAGGTTTACTGTTACAAAGAGTTAATAAATATTTTGACAGTAAGTCGAATGGATGGCATTCTCTGACAAGAGCAATTTTTTAAGGTGTCCAATATTGTGGGAGAAAAAATAAAAGAAAATATAATACAAACACACAAAAAATCAGAAAAACTGAAAAATAAAATTATCTGATTCATTAAATACAGTTGTAATTAAATATTTAGCACATGCCTGCTAATAAAGCAAAATATCTTCATGAAAAACACATATTACTAGTTTTTTCATTTGATGTCCATACTCCTTTTTATTACAAATAAATATATATTCCTCTATTGATCACTTCCACCCATAACTGCACAAACCAGAGACGTAACTCTTATCATTCTTGCTGCTGTTCTTTGCTTGTTAGTTTGTAGGGAGGAGCAGGGACCTTACCCAGAATGCTTTGCAAAAAATAATTTGAAATCATTTTATTACTAACAGAAAATTTTCGGGGTTTTTTTGCTCAACTGTTGCTCTGCCACGTGGTATCTGCCACCTGGAGCTGAACAGTCGATTATGCAGTTTCTAGGCAGAAAAATGTTCGCATTGCAAGGAAATGTCTCAGCACCCAGTGGTAATTCTGATAATATGTATTTTCAGTCCTCATTTGAAGCCCTAAGGGTACAATTCTTCGGACCTTACATGTTTTCCTATGGTGACACTCTGCATGTAAATCCAAAATTCGTGATTTCTCCTCAGATACAAAGCATTCTTACAGTTCACACAGTTTAGGTATGCTTTTAAAATATAGTTTAAACTATTTAAAATTATTTATTAAGCTTCTCCATTAGAATTCTTTTTTTTAATTTTTTAATTTTTTAAATTACTTTTCAGTGTACTAGAATTCATTGTTTATGCACCACATCTAGTGCTCCATGCAATAAAATACCCACCACCAGGCTGGCCCAACTTCCCACCCCCTGCCCCTTTAAAACCCTCAGATTGTTTTTCGGAGTCCACAGTCTCTCATGGTTCATCTCCCCCTCCAATTTCCCTCAACTCCCTTCTCCTCTCCATCTCCCCACATCCTCTGAGTTATTTCTTATGCTCCATAAATAAGTAAAACCAAATGATAATTGACTCTCTCTGCTTGACTTATTTCACTCAGCATAATCTCCTCCAGTCCCATCCATGTTGATACAAATGTCGGGTATTCATCCTTTCTGATGGAGCCATAATACTCCATAGTGCATATGGACCACATCTTCCTTATTCATTCATCCATTGAAGAACATCTTGGTTCTTTCCACAGTCTGGCGACTGTGGCCATTGCTGCTATGAACATTGGGGTACAGATGGCCCTTCTTTCACCACATCTGTATCTTTGGGATAAATAGCCAGTAGTGCAATTGCAGGGTCATAGGGAAGCTCTATTTTTAATTTCTTGAGGAATCTCCACACTGTTTTCCAAAGTGGCTGCACCAACTTGCATTCCCACCTGCAGTGTAAAAGGGTTCCCCTTTCTCCACATCCTCTCCAACACTTGATGTTTGCCTTCTTGTTAATTTTGGCCATTCTAATTGGTGCAAGGTGGTATCTCAATGTAGTTTTAATTTGATTCTACCTGACGGCTAGTGATGATGAACATCCTTTCATGTGTCTGATAGCCATTTGTATGTCTTCATTGGAGAAGTATTCATGTCTTTTGCCCATTTTTTGACATGATTATCTGTTTTGTGTGTGTTGAGTTTCAGAAGTTCTTTATAGATCCTGGATATCAGCCTTTTGTCTGTACTGTTATTTGCAAATATCTTCTCCCATTCCATGGGTTGCCTCTTTGTTTTGTTGACTGTTTCCTTTGCTGTGCAGAAGCTTTTGATCTTGATGAAGTCCCAAAAGTTCATTTTCGCTTTTGTTTCCTTTGCCTTTGGAGACATATCTTGAAAGAAGTTGCTGTGGCTGATATCGAAGAGGTTACTGCCTATTGTCTCCTCTAGGATTCTGATGGATTCCTGTCTCACATTGCGGTCTTTTATCCATTTCGAGTTTATCTTTGTGTATGGTGTAGGAGAATGGTCGAGTTTCAATCTTCTACATATAGCTGTCCAATTTCCCCAGCACCATTTATTGAAGAGCCTGTCTTGTTTCCACTGGATATTTTTTCCTGCTTTGTTGAAGATTATTTGACCCTAGAGTTGAGGGTCCATATCTGGGCTCTCTACTCTGTTCCACTGGTCTATGTGTCTGTTTTTATGCCAGTACCATGCTGTCTTGGTGATCACAGCTTTGTAGTAAAGCTTGAAGTCAGGTAACATGATGCCACCAGTTTTATTTTTGTTTTTCAACATTTCCTTAGCAATTCGGGGTCTCTTCTGATTCCATACAAATTTTAGGATTATTTGCTCCAGCTCTTTGAAAAATACCAGTGGAATTTTGATCGGAATGGTACTAAAAGTATAGATTGCTCTAGGCAGTATAGACATTTTAACAATGTTTATTTTTCTGATCCAGGAGCATGGAATGGTCTTCCATCTTTTTGTGTCTTCTTCAATTTCTTTCATGAGTGTTCTGTAGTTCCTCGAGTACAGATCCTTTACCTCTTCGGTTAGGTGTATTCCCAGGTATTTTATGGTTCTTGGTGCTATAGTAAATGGAATTGATTCTCTAATTTCCCTTTCTGTATTTTCATTGTTAGTGTATAAGAAAGCCACTGATTCCTGTACATTGACTTTGTATCCTGCCACGTTACTGAATTGCTGTATGAGTTCTAGTAGTTTGGGGGTGGAGTCTTTTGGGCTTTCCATATAAAGTATCATGTCATCTGCGAAGAGAGAGAGTTTGACTTCTTCATTGCCGATTTGGATACCTTTGATTTCTCTTTGTTGTCTGATTGCTGCTGCTAGGACTTCTAATCCTATGTTGAACAAGAGTGGTGAGAGTGGGCATCCTTGTCGTGTTCCTGATCTCAATGGGAAGGCTGTGAGCATTTTCCCATTGAGGATGATATTTGCTGTGGGTCTTTCAAAGATAGATTTTATGAAGTTCGGGAATGTTCCTTCTATCCCTATACTTTGAAGCATTTTAATCAGGAACGGATGCTGGATTTTGTCAAATGCTTTTTCTGCATCAATTGAGAGGACCATGTGGTTCTTCTCTCTTCTCTTCTTGATTTGTTCTATCACATTGATTGATTTGCGAATGTTGAGCCATCCTTGTAACCCAGGGATGAATCCCACCTGGTCATGGTGGATAAGCTTTTTAATGTGCTGTTGGATCCTGTTTGCTAGGATCTTGTTGAGAATCTTAGCATCCATATTCATCAGTGATATTGGTCTGAAATTCTCCTTTTTGGTATGGTCTTTGCCTGGTTTGGGGATCAGGGTAATGCTGGCTTCATAAAAAGAGTCTGGAAGTTTTCCTTCTGCTTCAATTTTTGGAAACAGCTTCAGGAGAATAGGTGTTATTTCTTCTTTGAAAGTTTGGTAGAATTCCCCAGGGAATCCGTCAGGTCCTGGGCCCTTGTTTTTTGGGAGGTTTTTGATCACTGCTTCAATCTCGTTACTAGATACCGGTCTATTCAGGTTGTCAATTTCTTCCTGGTTCGGTTTTGGAAGTTTATAGTTTTCCAGGAATGCATCCATTTCATCGAGCTTGCTTAACTTATTGGCATATAACTGTTGATAATAATTTCTGATGACTGTTTCAATTTCCTTGGTGTTAGTTGTGATCTCTCCCTTTTCATTGCTAATTTCATTAATTTGGGCCTTCTCTCTTTTGGATTAGTTTGGCCAATGGTTTATCCATCTTATTGATTCTTTTAAAAAACCGGCTTCTAGTTTCATTGATATGTTCTACTGTATCTCTAGTCTCTACCTCATTGATCTCTGCTCTAATCTTGATTATTTCCCTTCTTGTGTGTGGAGTTGGCTTAATTTGTTGTTGGTTCTCCAGTTCCTTAAGGTGTAGAGACAGCTGGTATATTCTGGATTTTTCAATTATTTTGAGGGAGGCTTGGATGGCTATGTATTTCCCCCTTAGGACCGCCTTTGCTGTATCCCATAGATTTTGGACCGGAGTGTCTTCATTCTCATTGGTTTCCATGAATTGTTTAAGTTCTTTTTTGATTTCCTTGTTGATCCCAGCATTCTTAAGCAAGGTGGTCTTTAGCTTCCAGGTATTTGAGTTCCTTCCAAACTTTTCCTTGTGGTTGAGCTCCAGTTTCAAAGCATTGTGACCTGAGACTATGCAGGGAATAATCTCAATCATTTGGTATCGTTTGAGCCCTGATTTGTGACCCAATATGTGGTCTGTTCTGGAGAAGGTTCCATGTGCAGTCAAGAAGAATTAGTATTCTGTTGTTTTAGGGTGGAATGTTCTGTATATATCTATGAGGTCCATCTGGTCCAATGTGTCATTCAATGCTCTTGTTTCTTTATTGATCTTGTGCTTGAATAATCTGAATAATCTTGAATAATCTGTCTATTACTGAGAGTGGCATGTTAAGATCTTCTACCATTAATGTATTCGTAGCAATTTGACTCTTTATCTTGATTAATAGTTTTCTTATTCCCCCCATATTGGGGGTATATATATTGACGATTCTTAGGTCATCCTGGTGGATAGTCCCCTTAAGAATTATGTAGTGTCGGGGCACCTGGGTGGCTCAGTGGGTTAAAGCCTCTGCCTTCGGCTCAGGTCATGATCTCAGGTTGCTGGGGTCGAGCCCTGCATCAGGCTCTCTGCTCAGCAGGGAGCCTATTTCCCTTCCTCTCTCTCCCTGCCTGCCTCTCTGACTACTGGTGTTCTCTGTCAAATAAATTAAAGCTTTAAAAAAAAAAAAAGAATTATGTAGTGTCCTTCTGTATCTCTGACTACAGTCTTTAATTTAAAATCTAATTTATCTGATATGAGAATCGCTACCCCAGCCTTCTTTTGAGGCTCATTGACATGAAAGATGCTTCTCCATCCCTTCACTTTCAGTCTGGGTGTGTGGCTTTTTTGTGTGTGTGGCTTTCTGGGGGAGGGTACTGCCACGTGGTTTTCAGGGAGTCTTACTAGAGTGAAGTCGTCCTGCCCCCCTCAAGGGGGTGGGCTCTGAGGAAACCAGTTTTTCAGGCTTTTGTTCTCTGGAGGATTTTTGTTTGTTTGTTCATTTGTTTTCTCTCCCCTTGGCAGCTTTGGATGGTTTTTGGAGGTTCAGAGGGAAGCAAACTGCACCCAGACCTCCCTCTCAGAGAGAAGCCTCGGTGTTCCACTCTGGGTGCTCCAGAGCACATACATTCCCCCTCGGCCTCTGGCAGAGCATGTCCCCAGTCACAGTCTCTGGGGCCACAGGGACTCCCGCTTGTACCCAAAACAGCGTGGCTGTCTAGGCAGCTCCAGACCACCAGAGAGGTCCCAAGCAGTGATAGTGCACTAAGATTTTCCCACTGGTCTGGGCTGGGAGTACTCAGACTCTCAGGTCTGAGAGAGCTCCAGCTGGCACCTGCACACACCTCTCTCAGGGGAGGGTGTGGGGCGCAAGTCAGACTCTGGTAGCAGGGCTTGCGTGTGGAAGTGCAAAAGGCTGTGGTTCTGCCAGCTGGCTGGCGAGGCTCCCTCACCCTCACGGGAGCTGCCACCCAGATGCTCTCAGGCATCCTGGTGGCTCAGGGACCAAGACCTGGCTTCTTTGCCACACTCTCTGGCTCAGCGCCAGGGGTGGCTGTCCTGGGTTCGGGTACTTAAGCCCCTGTCCCTAACTGCCCCGATTCCCACAATTCCCCCCCACCGTGATCCTTTGCTCTTTTTGAGTGCTTTCAACCAGACTCCAAGTTAGTGCTGGTCCCCAGTCACAGGGCACCCTCATATTGGTGTATTACTTTCCAACGGGTGGCTTCTGGTGGCTCCTTCCCCCTTTTGTTTATCTTCTGATATCAGTCCAATGTTCCTGCTCCGCTTTACCTGCTCACTGGTGTCTTCTGCCCTCGTAGAGATCCAGATGTATATAACTCTGATCTCAGGCTGATTTCATGGGTGACCAGAGTTCCTTGGTAGGTAATCAGCTCACTTTAGGGTAGAGGTTGAAAAGGCACCTCCTCCTATTTGCCTGTCATCTTGTCTCCTCCCCTACGTTAGAATTCTTAACTCTTAGAAACCTAATTTTCTAGTGAAAGTTAAGAAGTAAACAGTGGTGGACTCTCTTATCCTAGCATTCCTAGCCAATTGGCAGATTTATAAATCCTTTCACAATTTTTAAACTGTTAGGTCCGTTATTAAATGAAACAAGACTGAGACAAAGTGAAAGTTATTTAAAACTTTATTTTATGATAAGTATTAAAATCAGACTGATCGGCCAGGGGAACGAGTTAAAGTTATGCAAAGCTCTATTCCATGCCAAGCATTAGAAGTCAGACTGACTGGCCAGGGCAGTCTCTGAAGAGAGTGACCACCCCCAGTTACAGGCTCAAGAATTGACTGACTGACCGGTCAGGGCCACCTCTGGAGAGGGCGAACCCTCCCAATCTTACAGGCTACCTTTTATTGGGTGAAACTGCAACCCGTATCTTGGTATCTCAACCCACCGGGTTTGTGTGTCTCTTGTTGATTGGCTAGTTCCATCGGGTCTGGTGACGTGTTATTCAAGATTACCCCATACCAGGAACTGTTACAAACAGTACTTTCTGGGAAGGCTTAGTCAGCTAACATATTCAGTGTGAATAATAAGATTGTCATCCTTCCCAAGATGGAGTCATTTAGGTTTGGGCAAGACCTTCTCACTGTTACAAACAGTACCTCATCCTGATTAGATGCTTCTGTCTGGCCTGACTCATCCTTGTATTCTGGTCTCTATTATCAGGAACTAGCCGACTACATTTTACTGGTTGCCCAGACTTGTTTCTAAGTAAGTTTCTCTGTGGGGGGTGAGGGGGGGAGTCAGTTTAAGTTTACTTCACAAACAACAAAGTGGCTATTTACCCAAGATGGAGTCACTCTAACTAAATAGGTCCTTACAGAAACATGTGACTTCTCATTGTAAATTGTCCAGGTTGACGCAGGACATGCTTACTAACAGACCCAAATATCTTGAGTTCCTCTGTAAAAGGAAACCAAAAGTAGATAAATCTATGTTCCGTGAATAAATAAATAAAATGTAAGCTAGAACAGTGCATCCAGCTTCTGTTAGAGCCCTACACATATCTGGTCACACCTGATTCAGTCACCAGAATTCGGTTTCTCTAGGTGCTGTTGTTTACAATGTGGCTAATTAGTTCTCAAAGCCCAGAATCTACATAAGTGTTTCCAGTGACTGAAGGGGATGGGATACTTTATTATCTGTCATACTTATAATCAGTCTAGCATTACATGGCTGATTTTATGTAATTTATAGGATAGGAAGATGATCGTGACTGAAAGTGATGTACTCTCGCTCCAACACTCACTTTGTCTCAGAGCTAAAGTGTGATCACTGAAAAAAAAAATCACTCATTTTTTTTCTCCTCTGCAAACCTGAAGGTAGCACTGCTTGGAAATAGGATTCTCTGTAGAATTTATGGGTTGCTAAGAGGTTCCAGGGCTGGAGTAATAGTATTCCTCTGCTTTTACTTCCAGATCCTGAGAACGTGCATTAGAATTTGGCCAGACGCCCATATCCTTCTCCTACACTTCCAAAAATAGGGGACTTGAAGCTACGTGCCTTCAAAGAAAAGGGGAGGATTGCCTATGAATTACATCTCAACGAACCTGATTCTTATAAAAAGTGGAGGGAAGGAAGCCTGGTGGTACCTGAGCAAAAGAAAACCAGTGAACTTGTCATCCCCATATCTATCTGTCTAGTGCTTGAAAAAGTGTTGAAAGTCTTCATCCAACTCCATGAAACTATGTCTGTCACCCTAGTGTAGTGCAAGATCAAGCAGACAGAGGTGACAAATGAGCAGCCTTCTGGCTCCCACCCGCAAATGAACACTGAGGAACTACGAAGGTAAGAAGGAAATAGATCAACAGCAATCTTCCCAACAGCCATCCTGGTTGCAGGAGGCCCAAGGAGTCATCCCTCGAAAGTGTTGGTGGGAAAGAGCTTTGGGCCTAGAATTTTATATGCTGTCGAATCCTCATTCAAGGAGGAGAGTGTATGTATTAGATTTTATTGCAACCATAACATATTGTCACAGAATTAGCTACTTAAATCAACACCTACTTCTTGTGTCACAGCTATGTAAATGAGATGTCTGCACTGACTCAGTTTCCTGCTATGGGCTTCCAAAAGCCAATGTCAAAGCACCGACCAGCTGGGCTCTTAGCCAGAGACACTGGGAGGAATCTGCTCATTCAGATTGCTAAGGAAATCCAATTTCATGGAGTTTCTGGAGTGAGAGCCCCACTTCCTTGCTGGTTGCCAGCTGGAGGCCCTCCTTAACTCCTATAGGGTCCTCCATCTTGCATATGGACCCCGTCATCTCAGGACCAGCAGCAGGGCACCAGAGCTCTCTTCCTCTCCTTCTGCCACATCTCTCTTGCCTCCAGTCTGAGAAAGTCTTCATTTTGAAGGGCTCATGGGATTCCCTGGGCCCCTCAAATGATCTAGAATAATCTACCTGTCTTAAAGTCAACTGAGTCACCATGTTAATTACATTTGCAGGGCCCCTTCATAGCAGTACCTAAGTTCATGATTGACTGGATGAAGGGTAGCTGAGGAGTGGGCAGCGGGTGGGGCAAAGGATTGGTCAAGACCAGAGGCTGACCTGTTTCCCCTGGTTGGGGGGGGGTGAGATTCTCTCACCATGCAGGGCAGGCTCATGTGTGAGCGTGGGGTCGATGGACACACCAGAGTATCCTGGCAGTTTGTCTTCAATGAGCAGTTAACCCACCTCTTTGATCCAGAGAACAGAAAGTGGATAGAGGTTCCTCCTGGAGACCAACAGGTTAAGGACATGTTGGACGGTGACAGAGAGCTGACCGAGGTCCTCATGAAGATCGCAAACAGAGACTGTAAGAGATGGCTCCAGAAACTGTGGGAGCACGGCAATGAGATGCAGGAGACCCCAGGTAACTAGAAGACTGGTTGGAGTGCTGGTTCTCTGGAAGAGATTGGCTGACCCCACCATAGTGTGTGTGTGTGTGTGTGTGTGTGTGTGTGTGTGTGTGTCTGTAAGTGGTGTGTACATGATGAGTTGTTCTTAGGAGTACAAGGGCCCATTTGTGTGCTCTAGTATCCTCCCTCTCCCTTCTTACCTACTGGGATCTCTCCCTACTGCACATACCTTTTGTTCCCTCTGTGGATATCTTGCTGGCCCCAACCTCAAGGCCTCATTCTGTTTCCAGAGATTTACTTCTTACTATTCTCCTTTCTGAGCGCCATTCTTGTTTTTCATCTCCCCTGGTCTCTTTCTCGAAATCCTTCAATGCAGGTGAAATATCAGCTCCTGACAAGATGTCTCCATCACCATCCATACATGTCCCCTCATCTTCTGTCACAGCAGGAGTGACTGTCTATATGGGAAGCCTTGCTTCCCCCATTAGCTAATGATCTGCATGAACCACCCCCCCTTTCATCCCTGGGACCAGTCACAGTGGCTGCCACAAACATGGCGGCAGGAGGACATCTGGGCTGAAGGATTACGTGGGGCAGCAGCAGCTAAAGACTCATGCCCCAGTTTGAGGCTCCAGATCAGGGCTCTCTCTACTGTGTTTCCATTTCAGGAGAAATTTCACAAGCCCACAACCCTGCCTGTAGCTCTGGTCAAAGGCGCAGCCATCAGGCCTATCACTTCTATCCTCCTTGTGGTCTTCACGCACTCAATCCTCCTTGTTGTCCAAGGCATAGTCCTTTGAGTAACAGGTACTGCAGGCAGAACTGAGTCAGAAGTGAGAGGCAGATGGCCCGAGGTGAGCACAGAGAAAAGTGAATGGCCAGCCCTTGTCCTATCACTTGAACCTTCTCACCTGAACATGAGACCAGATGCTTTGGACAATATCAGCTTCTCCCAAGAAAGAGACTCATCAGGAGCTGTTGACATAGAGGTTGAGGTAGATAATTATTACAAGGGATTGGCTCACGACTAGGGGGTCTGTGAGCTGGAGAAATAGGGAAGCTGGTGGTGTGGTTCCAACACAAACCCAAAGGCCTGAGAATCAGGGCATCTGTGGTGTAATTCTAGGTCCTGGTCCAAGGAACCAACTGAGAGCAAAGTCACCTTTCCTCTACTGTATGTTCCATTCAGGCCCTCGAGGATTCGATGAGGACAATCTCCTTTACTCAGTCCACTGATTCAAACGCTCATGTCTTCCAGAAACACTCTCTAGACAGACCCAGAAAGAATTTTTTCCCAGCTATTGGGGGGCGTCCCTTGGCCCGTCAAGTTGACCTATAACAGGAGCCAGGACCAAGTTCTCACATGCTTGATAGCTGTTACCTGGGCAAGCTTAGCCTTGAGCTCTGATAGCGCCTCGCTAAGGATGGTGGGAAAGCACAGGGCTCCCCCACCCCTGGCCCCAAACTCTACATCCTGTTTTTGCTAAAGGGACTGAGCAAAATCAGGCCTGGCTCAGACCAGCTTTTCACCGGGGGAGGGGCCCGAGGGAGGGTGGTGTGCAGACAGTAGGAGCACCAGACATGGGCCACACTCTGGCTTGGGCGAGAGCAGCAGGTGGCTGCACGTGATGTGTCCTAGGGATGGGGGACCTCTCCATGCTGCGTCCGGGAGAGGGGCCCGTGTCTGAACCAAAGAAGAGGGGTGAGAAGGCCGTTGCCCACCCAACCAAAGACTGTCTTGCAGGGCTCTGCTCCCACACAACTCAGCTTGGGTGGTGGCAACTAAGACAGAGGACCCATGGGAGAGACTCTCCAGGATGAGATTAGAAGGCTAGAGCTCCAGGATCCCCTGGGATACCTGGCTCAGCCCTGGTGCTGTCACCTGGCAGCTAGCCTCCTGTGGAGCCCAGAGCCCCAGCCAGCTGAACTGCCCCTGCCTTGAGCAGAGGTGCCTCAGAGTGGCTCGGGAGGGGGCAGTGAGCTGCTGTTAGAATGGGATGCTGTCACCTGACCAGACCAGGAAAGGCTGTGGCAGGGCAAGGACAGTCACACTCAGACCTTGTGTTCAGCTACCAAGGTGAGGAGAGGCTGAAGACAAGGGGAGATGGATCTTTGCCTGTAACCTTCCCCAAGGCTACAGGAACCAGGATCCAGGTCCCTTTCTGGGTAGGGCTCCCAGCCACTCTCTTAGGCCTTCTCACCTGGCCAGAGGGGGGCCAGGATCTGTGTCATGGGAACAGATGAATCATTGGTGGCTTTAGTCTTGAGCCTAGGTGTTGAGTAGTAGGGCCTGGATCTGACTGTTTTGTGGTAATGAGGGAAGACTTGGGTCAGGCTGCTGGACCCAGGGGTTGGGTGTTGCAGGGTGGAAGAGGGGGCTACTGTAGGGTGATACTCAACCCTCGGTATGAGCTGGGCTTTGAGCCAGGCAGTAACTGGGAAGGGAGAAGCCCAAGAACATTGACCCAAGATTTTCTCAGCCACTGGAACAAGCTCTTGTTTCTCTTTTAGAGGCTGAATTTGCTACAAGAAGGCCTGAGGATCTGCTGTCCTGCACCTGCTCTCCCTTCTGAAGAGTGACTTCTACCTGCTTTCCATGTCCACCAATAGGAACTTCAATCGATGTGGCAAAGGCATAATCCTCCAATCCTCCAGGAGATCGTGATTATGGTAGAGATGGAGTATTTCCCTGTCTTCGTTCTCAGTCAGGATGATCCACTTCTGCACTTTTTCTTAACACGGATGCTCTGGGGGCACCTGGGTGGCTCATTGGGTAGGATCTCTGCCTTGGGCTTAGGTCATGGTCCCAGGGGTGCTGGGATCGATTCCCGCATTGGGTTCTCTGCTCAGCGGGGATCCTGCTTCCTCCTGTCTCTCTGCCTGCCTCTCTCTGTACTTGTGATCTCTCTCTCTGTCAAGGAAATAAAATCGTAAAAGAAAAAAAACATGGATGCTCTGGTGCTAACTGTTGGGATTCCTGTACTTGGCCTTCTAACTGCCTGGACAAGAATTCTGAACAAAGGGAATATTTCCCAAGTTCTCTTTCAGTGTTGGAAATCAGACACTCGTCAGTATTATGAGCTGCTCATTGCTGAAAGAATACTGTGTGAAAGTGGAGAATCTCAGGACTTCTTTCCTTTGACACTCACATCTATTGAATAGGACAAGATTGCATTTATGATAGTTTCCTTTAGTAATTTATCCTTTAAATGGGTATTTAAATAAAATATAAATAAAGTTTACATTATTTCAGAAGTTTACAGTATGTTGCAGTGGATATAAATGGCATTCGGTCTCTCTGAAACCACCTCTCAAGTAGTCACCTGTAAGTGTCAGACATGATCCTGACACTCTGGATGCAGAAAAAATTCTGGAAATGAAGCAATGAGATTAGGATTTCCCCAGATCAGACATCTCCAGTAGTGACTCTCCTTTGATTCCTCCCCTCCGACTCATGTCTTTCAAGGCACAGTGAGTCTTCAAGAAGGAAACAGATCTGCTTCTAAAAGTTGAGATGCCATTCAACAGACAAATGGATAAAGATGTGGTCCATATACATAAGGGAATATTACTCAGCCGTCAGAAAGGATGAGTACCCAATTTTTGCATCAGCATGGATGGTACTGGAGAAGATTATGCTGAGTGAAATATGTCGAGCAGAGAAAGTGAATTATCCTATGGTTTCACTTACTTGTGGAACATAAGGAATAACATGGAGAATATTAGGAGAAGGAAGGGAAAAATGAAGGGGGGGAATCGGAGGGGGAGATGAACCATGAGAGACTGTGGACTCTGACAAACTGAGAGTTTTAGAGGGGGAGGAAGGGGAGGATGGGTGAATCTTGTGGTGGGTATTGAGGAGGGCTCATATCACATGGAGCACTGGGTGTTAAATGCAAACAGTGAATCATAGAACACTACATCAAAAACTAACGATGTGCTATATGGTGACTAACATAACATAAAACAAAATAGGTAAAAAATTCTTTCATCATGGACAAAGGATCAGTATCCAGAATATATAAAGAGCTCCTACAACCACATTGGATCAAGTCTCATTCTCCAAAGCTGCAGTACATGGCAAATAAGTCTATGAAAAGATTGAAAATCTCACAAATAATCAAGAAAACTCTACTTGGAAGGACAATGGGAATGAGAAAAGGTGGTAAAAGGTACAAACTTGCAGGTATGAGACTCATAAATTCTGGGGATTAATGTGTAGCATAGTGACAATAGTTAATATTACTGAGCTGTGTATTTGTTCTTTACCTTTTTTTAAAACACAAATATCTATCACTTTAATATATTAAAAATACAAATTCTATTAGCCAACTTAAAATATTATATTACATAACCACAGCATAGGAAAGGGGGAAAAAAGGCACTGATTGGAAACTGAAACTTACCCAGAAAATTCAAGAGGAAACTTTTTATACATTCATATAATTCCAAGATTAACTAAGTCCTGCCAGAACTATTTCCTAAAATGCACCATCTTTTATTACGACAAATCTTTAATGTCACGTTGCTTAAAATTTTCATTAAACTTTTACAACTCAAATTTAGCCTAAAACTGGAGGCCAATTCCTCTTCATATTTACATCATTCAGATCAATTAGTGGTTTAATAAATATGGTATCTTGTTTACTAACTGGTATGAGAAAATTTGATTTTTTTATTGGAAGTTATTATTGGGGCACCTGGGTGGCTCAGTCCAGTAAGTATCTGCCTTCTCTTCAGGTGAGGATCCTGGGATGCTGAGAGGCAAGGCTCCCCTCATGGCCTCTGCCTGCCTTGTGCTCAGTGCTCAGGGTCCCATCTGCTCTCCGCTCTCCCTCTGTCACACCTCCCATCGCCCCTACACATTTCTCTCTCTCCTTCTCTCTCTCAAATAAAAAAAAAAATTAATGGAACAGTCATTGAGTTTCTACCAATTGCTAGGTCCAGTAACACTGGTATAAAAGCCATGTGCAGCAGCACGCTCAGCTCTCCCTCCAGGAGGCAGAACACACAGCTCTCCTTGGGTGGTGGCAGGTAAGACAGAGGGTGCATGGGAGAGACTCTCCAGGATGAAATTCGAAGGCCAGAGCTCCAGGGTCCCCTGGGATACCTGGCTCAGCCCTGGTGCTCCCAGAACTTGGCAACTAGCCTCCTGCGGAGCCCAGAGCCCCAGCCAGCTGAACTGCCCCTGCCTTGAGCAGAGGTGCCTCAGAGTGGCTCAGGAGGGGGCAGTGAGCTGCTGTTAGAATGGGATGCTGTCACCTGACCAGACCAGGAAAGGCTGTGGCAGGGCAAGGACAGTCACACTCAGACCTTGTGTTCAGCTACCAAGGTGAGGAGAGGCTGAAAACAAGGGAAGATGGATTTGTGTCTAAAAGCCTCCCCAAGGATCCAGAAACCAGGATCCAGGTCCCTCTCTTTGGGTAGGCCTCCCAGCTGCTCCTTTATGGCTTCTGATCCAAAGGGTGGATCAAGATCTAATTAAACGGAACAGATGATTCATTCCTAGTTTTAGTCTTTTTGTTTTTTAAGATTTTATTTATTTATTTGACAGAGGCACAGCCAAAGAGGGAACCCAAGCAGGGGGAGTGGGAGAGGGAGAACCTTGCTTCCCATTGAGCAGGCAGACTGATGCGGGGCTCGATCTTAGTACCCTGGATCATGATCTGAGCTGAAGGCAGCCGCTTAATGACTGAGCCACCTAGGCGCCCTATTATACATATATCCAATGTCATTTTATTTTTTTCTTCATGTTTTATTTAAATTCAATTAATTAACATATAGTGTATTGTTAGTTTCAGATGCAACTGTAGGGATTCATCAGCAGCATAAAATACCCGGTTCTCATTACCTCCCATGCCCTCCCTAGTGCCCATCCCCCAGTTACCAAATCTCTCACCACCATCCCCTCCAGCAACCCTCAGTCTCCTATGATTAAGAGTCTCTTATGGTTTGTCTTCCACTCTGATTTCCCTTATTTTATTTTTCACTCCCTTCCTCTTTGAGTAGATTTTAGTTCTTTAATTTCTCCAGAGGAGGACTCTCTAGTGTCTTCTGTGCTTTTTTCACACCCAGCTAGTATGTTTATAATCATTATTCTGAATTCTAGTTCTGACATCTTACTAATGCCCATGCTGATTAGATGCTTGGCAGTCGGTACTGCCTCTTCTCTTTTCTGAGGTGAGTTTTTCCATCTTCTCATTCTGTCCAGAGAAGAATACATGAACGAGAGAACAAAGAATTAAAATGGCAACAATGACCCAAAAAATTGGAACTCTTCATGAATTTACATGTCAGCCTTGCCCAGGGGCTACACTAACCTTTACTCTATTGTTTCAATTTTAGTATATGTGCTGCAGAAGCAAGTACCGGCTGTGATAATCTTACTCTGGACTCACTTGTGAGGCCCCACAGAAGGGAGAGAGAATGCTTAATTTAGCCTAAGGATGTGGGATGGTTAATTTTGCCTGTCCACTTGGAGAATATTTTGGATAAAATTGACATTTAAATTTTGGATAAAATTGACATTTAAATGGATGAGCTTCAAGTAAAGGAGAACGTCCTTCAGAAGAACATTGCCGGGCCTTGTCACATCAGTGGAAGGCCTGGAAAGAACAGGAGTAACTCCCGCAAAGAACGGGGAGCTCTCCCACAGACTGCCTTCACACTCCACCTGCACCGCGGAGTCTCAGGACGGCTTCAGGATGTGGAGTTGACGGCCTCCACAGGTGCATGAGTAAATCTCTCATTATCTCTCATTATCTCATTATGTCTGCACGTCATACTGCTTCTATTTTCTGGAGAAGTCTGACTGAAACAGGTGGGTGAGGAAGACTTACCGGCAGGTGACATATGTGCCCAGCTTTCACAGGACGCAGGCTGTTGGCCCATGTGATCCAGAATACCTGACAGAGGAAGGTTCTAGAACAGAAAGCCTGGAAGCTGATGGTGAGAACCTTAGGGTTTTGGAGAGGAAGAGATTTCAGGAGATGAAAAGGGCCAGGGAGGTTGTGTAGGAAATCCCTTAGCATTCATGAGTTTCAAGCAGAAAAATCATTGGGAACACACTGTCTACAGATGACTTAGAGGGTGATCTAATCTCCAAAGAGCTGATTCGGGTGCCTGCCATCTCCTACACCAAAGTGAGGCGCACGGTCTCTAGAGACTAAGGGTGCGCGCCTCCCAATTCCAGTCCTCAGCTGCTCTCCTCTCTCGAAAGGCCTGGGGTCACCATGCTGATGACGAACAGGAGGGACAGGCTGCTGAACGCTGGAACACAGAGAGGGAGAAGGGAACAAAGAGGGAGGACCTGACTTAAAAAAATGACCAGGAGCTGTTTGGAGTCATTTAACTTGTCACGTCAAATTCTGAAACTGATGTATTTCTTGTGTCCTCATTTTTCAGAACCATACACATTTTTGAAACAAGCCTAAACTTATTAAGACCTTGTGAGTCTTGTACTGAACAATTTCTTCCTGAACCATATGAGAGAGCTGTCACACTGGTGTCCTCCCAGTTTTCGTGATGTACTGATGCCAACATTTTAGAATATAGTTTCCCCACACCGGGACATTCCCATGGGCCACCACAGGATCATCTCCTAGTAGGTCTCATGGTACCTGAGGGCCTTCTCATCCTCAGGCTCTGCTTCGAGTTGTTCTAGGATTGTCCAATACCGCCAAAGAGATCGACAGACTTGGGCATTTTCCATTTCCTGGATGTGCTGAAGATGAGGGTTAGAGTATTTTATTTGCCTTTCTGGTGGATTGGTTTAATCTGTAAATGTAGGTGGAGGGATTTACATGGAGGAGGCCGCTGGGACTGTATGTTGTCCATAAGTTCTCAAATATACATTTGAAAGCTTTGTTCAGCTGGTGTTTTGACCCATTTTTGTGTCATTTTTTGACAATAGTTCAGATTGTTTAGTCTTAGAAACAGAAATCTCCTAACACACTGTATATATTATTCCTCTGTTGAATATCTTATGGCTAATTTTTTGCTATGACACATAGCACCGCAGTAAACAATCCTACATCTCTATTGTTTTTTGGTCCCATGTGTTTCCAGCCTCGAATTAACACTGGGATTGCCATGCAGTGGGATGAACACACCAACCACCATCCGGATAGGGTGAACTATAGGGCAAAAGAGTGATTCCATTTAAACTCCTACCAATGCAGAAGAGAACTCACGTTATTCCACTTCCTGTCCACCACTTGCTATAACCCTCTTTAAAATCTTGTCAATTTGATGCATGTATAAAGCAAGCCCGTTGTTCTTTGTGTTATCTTGATAACGGGATGTGTTCAGTGATTTCTGAGGCTGATTTACTATCTGTGACTTGCTCACAGCATTTGCACAGATCCTTGGAGAACCAGATTTATACTTATTTATTTGCAGGAGCTCTTTGTATATTCTGGATACCAGTCCTTTGCTCATGAGGGAACAAATCAACCGTTAGAATCAGTTCTGTTTCTGCTGTAAGGCTCACTGTGCACTGAAGGAGGATGACAGGAAAGTCAGTGCTGTAGGTAAGGGACCTAGGGAAACTCAGATTCTCAACTGCTTCATTCCCAGAATATCTGTTAAATTCCAAAGTGTCAGGATCATGTCTGAGACTGATAGATGATTGCCTGATAGTTGATTTCCGAGCCATCCTTAAATTGTGTCTCCACAAGAAATCTAGCAGAATCACACTTATTTTTCCCCCATACAGTATAGGGAGAAAAAAATTCCCAGAGCTCTTACAGGATATAAAACAAATTCCAGATTAATTAATCTTTCCCTTCAATATATGTAGATGGAAATAAATTGCTGAAGAAAATAAACACATTATATATATTTCTTAAAGATTTTTTTTTATTTACTCATTTTTGAGAGAGAGAGAAAGCGTGCGTGAGCAAGAGCAGGAGAAGGGCAGAGGGGTAAACAAACGCCCTGCTGAGCAGGCCGCCAGATGCAGGACTCCCCCCAGACCTGAAGATCAAGTCCTGAGCTGAAAGCAGATGCCCCAGCAACTTAGCCACCCAGGCCCAGGAAAATAATCACATTATAAAATATTCCATTTAGAAGTCAATGAGGTTAATGGGTTGATTTTAAGGTAACTAAAATATGTTAATAAATATGTTAATAAGGTAAAATAAATATAGTTAATACAGTAAATAACGTTGTTAGAGAATATTTTTTTAAAAAGGCAATGAGGACACAGAAAATATCCCTGAAGTTCTAGAGCTTCAAACAGTATCTTTTTGGCGATAGTGTCCACAAGGACATGGTCCTCTTACACAGAAGAATCTGATATTGCACAACCAGAGGACAACATGGAAAACGTTGTCTTCATTGAGATCCTTCAGTCCATTATTTAAACATTTCAGTGCAGGAATTCCATCACTTAGCACTGAGAGAAAACGGCATAGAATATGCCAGTGGAAAGTGCTGAACAGGAGAGGCACGAAATCAAGAATGGACATTGGAGGTTCCCTGTCCTGCACCAGGTGGCTGCACTGAGGTCTCTGGATTTGTAAACTTGGAAGTGCTGTTGGTCTAATGATGAATAGCATCTCATCCAAAGGCAGCTGGCCCAGAGGCAGAGTCGCCAAGCTGGTCCCCGTGCTGAGGGGCTTCTTGGTGGACTTGGCAGCTTAAGAACAGAACAGGTGTTTGTCTTGGAGGCTGAGGAAATCCTGGGTCCCCTGTCCTGGGGCTGCCCGTCACCAGCACTCCCCACCCTGGAGCCCAGACTTCGCTGAGGGGCATGCATTTCCCCCAGCCATGACCCCAGCCCTGGGCCCAGCCACCTTTACAAACCTCCTCCTTCTTGAACCAAATCATGGAGTCAGCCCCAGGCCCTGTTACCAATGGTCTGGGCTCAGGACCAAAGTGAGTAAGAAACCAATGTGCTCATGTGACTTGGGTTCCCATGCTCCCTCTCATGGCAGTTCCTAAAGGACCTGCTGGGGGATCTGACAGAAGACAGGGGCCTGCACTTGACACCTCTAACCTTGGGGAACACTGTGGGAAAAAGTCCTTCTTTTCCCTTCCCTCCTAGCCTCCTGCAAGCAGCACACAGAGCTCTTAGTCTGATGACCCTTCCCCTATCCCACCCATTCCTGGTCCACTCAGCTGGGAGCTCACAGGGGAGCTCAGTTAGCCCATCCCCCAGGTCAGCTCTGCTCAAAGCAGGGGCTGCTCAGGGGCTCAGGATCTGAGGTCTGCAGGAAGCTGGCTGCCAGGGACGGCACCAGCCTCAGTCAGGGTTCCCACTGTTGCACGGAGAACTGGCCTCCTTCTAGTCCCATCATGCACGGTCTCTACTGGGCACTTGCTGCCTCACATGCGAAGACCCAAGCCACGTTCTGGTGGAACACGGCACTACTGTCCAGTCCTTTGAGTTGGTCTGCAGAGGCCTTCCCACTCCCTCTACTGGGATGAGACCCTGGCCCCCTGTCCTTGTAACTGCCAGGAAGGAGTCCCCTTCTTGTTGAGATGTCCCATGGAGCTGCCATGCTGCTGTGTCTCAAAGGGGGAGTACGGCTCATGCTGTGTATCCCCGCTGTCCCCAAACTACGCATCCTGGGCCCAAGTTGACTCTCCAATGGAGAACCCGGTCAGAACCAGGCCTGACTTCCCTCAAACCCTTTAGCACCAACAGGCCTTAAGCAGTGGTCTGGGTGCCTCCCCTTTCCCAGTGGCCTTATCAGTGAGTGAGGCCACTTCAGAGCTCAGCGCTGATCTTGTCAAAGCTATTGCCAACATATGATATGAGATCTCAATCATCTAGTCCTACTGCCCTCTGAGAAGGTTCAGGCAGTGGGCAGGGGTGACGCTGGGAATCCACCGTGCCCTGTGCTCACACCAGGCCATCTGCCCCTTTCTTCCCTCTCAATCTGCTCTCACTACATGTTGATCTAATGGTCTCCGACAAGGATGCCCATTATGACTGCACAGCTGAGGACCAGGGGAAAGATCCAGGTGCAGGGTTCAATGGGCGTGGCCTTGCCTGGGGCTGTACCTTGTTGCATGGCTGGTGGCACTGAAATGAAAATGCAAGGATAAGAGCCCCAGTCGGGACCCCAAACTGGGGGAAGATTCCTCAGCTCCTGTAGGTCCATCCTACCAGGCAGACGGTGTCTATCACTGTCCTTGTGACAGATGCTGTAACCAGTCCTGATGTTGGGAAGGGAGGAGGGGATGCACCCTGTCCCATAGGGGCTCCTCCAGCCAAAAGGGGAAACAGGGTTTGCAATGTAAGAAGTCTCTCCTGCTGTGACAGGCAGGAGGTGATGCAGGATAAGGATGATGACAGCAACCACCTCTGAGGAGCTGACAGTCCAGGTGGCACTGAAGGATTTCTGGTAATACACCAGGTGACATGAAAAAGCCAGTAATTCTTAGAAAAAGGAACATGAGGTCATCTCTGGAAACATACTGATGCTCCCCTGTTTGGGGCCAGCAAGAAATCCAAGAACTACCTGAGCACAAGGTGTGTGCAGTGTTGAAAAAATCCAAGAGGTGGGAAGGGAAAGAATGGATTCTAGAACATTCCTATAGCCATTATTCTGCCAAGAAGAATTTCCCATGGATGGGTCAACTTCTCTCTCTTCTCAGATACACACACACACACACACACACACACACACACACACACACTGTGGGGTAGGTCGAGGTCATTTCAAGAGAACCAGCACTCCATCCAGTCTTCTGAGTTACCTGTGGTCTCCCGCGTTTCATTCCAGTGCTCCCATACTTGCTGGAGCCAGCTCTTACAGTCTCCGTTTGCAGTCCCCATGAGGAGCTTGGTCAGCTCTTCGTCATTGTCCAAAGTGCCTTTGAACTGTTGGCCTCCAGGAGGAACAACTCTTCACTTTCTGTTCTCCGTGTCAAAGAGGTGGGTTAACTGTCCATTGAAGGCAAACACCAGGATACTCTGGTGTGTCCATCGGCCCCACACTCACACATGACCCTGCCCTGTAGCGTGAGGGAATCTGCCCCCACCCCCACCATGGGAAACAGGTCAGCCTCTGGTCCTGACCAATCCTTTGCCCCACCCGCTGCACACTCCTCAGCTCTCCTTCAGCCCTCCTGGCCCTGCTCTGGCCTCCTTGTCTGCCCTGGCTGCTGGGACCCACTTCGAAGTTTTACATGAACACCAGAGCTGCCAACGTGTTCTCCTTCTGCCCTGGACCTTCAGACTCACCGCTCTTGGTGACAAACTCTGCGTTGATATCCAGCAGTTTCTTTCTGAGCTCTTCCCCCAGGTCTTCCAGAGGTCCCATCTGTGTGTCCCAAAATCCTGTGTCCTTCAGCTTCATCCCACAAGGACCAATGGGTGTGACCCACTTGCTCCCATAGTTATAATAAAGAAACTCATTTCCATTGATCTGGCCTTGAATCTCACACCTCCGTTGTCCAGGCCTGGCCAGAGATGTCATGAGATGATTGTGCTTACGTGAAAGAGCATCTGTGAAGGGAAGACACAGGTGGAGGTTGGGGCTGGAAGAGAAAGCAGCAGGCACCCCACTGCCAGCCAGGTGACAGCAGTGGCAACCCTGGAGGGCTGACCTGGCAGAGTAAGGACCGTCCCTGTAATATAGTTCCCTGTAGCCTTGGAGGCCGGCGCTCTTCCCCTGTTGGGATTGGATCAGGATGTCTCTGCTTGGCAGGAAGTCACAGAGCCCCAGATAGGAACCCGCGCCTACCGGGCTGACACCCAGCATCACTCGGTCTCTACCCACTGCAGGCACAGACAGGCTGGCTTTGGCACGAAGAGGTCTACATGTCAGAGGACTGTCAGGACACAGGCCAGTGTGCTGTAGGAAGATGAGGGGCACGGACGGGGCCGCTCCTGAGGAGCTGGGGCAGGTTGGGGACAGGGTGAGGACAGAATCCAGAGTCAGGTGAGGGAGAGGTCGGGATCCTGGGTCACAGGACTCAGCAGGGCCCTGGAGATCCTGATAACCTGCCCTTAGGATGGGCCTTGGAAGCCTGGAAAGGGTGGTCCACACGTCACAGACTAGAGCAGCAGGCATTGCCAAGGCAGATAGAAGCTCAGAGAAGTGCATGTGACAGAACAGATAGAGCATAAATGCCAAACACAAAACTAAAAACACGTCATGCTACTATGCTCAAGGACAGGTCTGGAGGGCTCCTTACAAAGAAAATAAATAAATAGAAAAGTATCTTTTCCTGGATGCAAGGACAGAGATGAGTACCAACCTTAAAGCCTCTCTCAGGGTGCAAGGATGTGACGAACCCTATTCAATTTTCATTGAAACACCAGCCTGGTGCAAAGGTTTTCTGTGTCTACTGAACATTGCATAGGACTCTGTTGTAACTACTCAACATGCTGTTGTAGCCGACAAGTAGCCACAGACAACCCATGGATGAAGGTGCCA
This sequence comes from Martes martes, assembly GCF_963455335.1. Lineage (NCBI taxonomy): Eukaryota > Metazoa > Chordata > Mammalia > Carnivora > Mustelidae > Martes > Martes martes. The sequence continues at coordinate 16,606,344 of NC_137893.1, forward strand.
CGGGACTGTCTCCTTGGGCCCCAGGACCCTTAGAATCCACACCACAGAGCCCTGTGGGAAAATGGGCTCTGTGCCCTTTGTGACATCGTGATTTGAGTACCAGGAAGAGAGCCCTAGTGTTCCAAGAAGGCAATGACACTTGAAGGAGGGAAAAAAGAGGCTGCAGGCATTTATACTCCTGGAGGAGTATCTCCTGGAGGAGTATTTATACTCCTGGAGGAGGAGGTCTCTGGCCAGAGGACATCAGAGCTGTGCACCCTGAGCTGGGAGGCGCTGGTGAAGGAGAGCCTGGAGTCCCAAGGGGAGGGAGGAGGGAGTAGTGGGTAATCCGCTGCCCAAGTGTGCAGGCAAGTCCACCCACTTGGACTGGTTTCCGCAGTGGGGACACTGACTCATACCATGAGAACCTGGGAGAGGATTTGAGGAACGGGGTCCTGTGGCCGTCCCCTCCCTGGGAAAGCCCTGAGTCATGTCCAAAGTTAGGGGCTGGGGGACTCAGGTCCAGCTGGGCTCGGAGGGGAGGCTCCAGGGGCTGGGAGGACCAGAGATCTCCAGCGGGGCCCTCTCTCCCTCTGCTATGCTCCTGGCCCCCAGCTCCTGGCCTAACTTTTCAGGTTTTTCCCTATCCCTTCGACTTCCTCTTCCCTGCCCGGCCTCCTCATCCTCCCCACCTTCTTCTTCTCCTTCTTCTTCTCCTCCTCTCCCCCCTCCCCCTCCCCCTTCCTTTCCCTCCCCCTTCTCCTCCTCCCCCTCTTTTTTTTTTTTTTTTTTTAAAGACTCATTGATTTACTCTGGGAAGTGGGAAGGGAAGGGGCAGAGGGAGAGGGAGAGAGTGAATCTCCCACAGAGCTCAAACTGAGCACAGAGACCCAGGTAAGACTCCATCCAGGGACCCTGAGAGCAGGACCTGAGCCCAAATCAAGAGTCCCGCGCTTAATGCACTGAGCCAGCCAGGTGCCCAGAAGCTGCCTCTGTTTTCTGTCCCTCTCCTGGCCTAGGCGACAACCGCCCACAGACACCCTCCAGGCAGAAAGCGGCCCACAGAGAAAAACTGAGGAGTCCGCCATCGGGGCGAGAAGGCTCCAGAACCGCTCCGCGGACACTGGTTCTGCTCCCCGGTCTTACTGCTCACTCCCCAACACCCCGCTCCAACCCTGGGTTCCGCCTCTGAACTCAGGGCTGTAGCCTGCTGTAACACAGAGCAGCAGGAAAAAACGTGAGCAGGAGGCCAAGACGGAAGCCAGAGACCCCAGTCCAGGCCATTCGCCCCTGGAAGCTCCTCGCAGCACCACTCAACCGCCTCCTGGAGTTTCTATGCAAAATTTCTCACTTCGGGCTTGACTCCGCCCCAGGACCCGCCCGCTCCTGCCGTATGTCCTAGAATATATCAGTCCATTAGAATTGCACTGAAACTGAATTGTGGCGTTCTCTAACTCTGAAAGTAGCAGGTCTGAGGTGTGCAGAGACTGGGTTGAGCCTAGCCCCAAGTGGAGTTTCCCTAGGTGTTTCAACAAATGCAGGTTTCTCTCCTGAAGACCGAGGATCATGTGAAGACCAGAGAGTTCAACTCAGCTCAGTAATAATCAATACAATGGGCAGAAATTTTTTCACTTTCTCTTTCTCTCCTGGACCACAGGGAGCTAGCTGTCTCTTAGCAGGGACCCTGGGAATTGCCAGATCATTCAATTGGCAGCACTCTCTATTGATCCCTATACTATCCTACTGGTTCAGGGTACATGGAAAAATTATTTCCTTTTATTAATTATATTATAATATATTATATTATATTATATTATATTATATTATATTATATTATATTACATTTCTTTATATGTGCTGTTATTTCCCCCAAAAGTTAGTGGCTTAGGACACCAATAACCATTTATTATCTCCCATAGTTTCTGTGGTCAAGAATTCAGGAGCAGGAGCACAGGCAGGTTCTGGCTCAGTGTTCCCCAAGAGGCTGCAGTCAAGTGTTAACTGAGGTCGCTCTCATCAGAGGGTTTGACTGGGGCTACAGGTGGGGATATGGGACATATAGGTTGGGTGGTGCTTCTAAGCGGGATCCCTTCTATGGCTGTTGGCAGGAGACCTCAGCTTCTCATGACAAGGAATTCTCTATAGGGATACTTGAGGAAATAGAAAGTTGGGGGGCCCTTGGGTGCCTCAGTCAGTTAACCATCTGCTATAGGCTCAGGCCAAGTTCCCAAGAGCCCTGTGTCATGCTCTCTGCTCAGCATGGAGTCTGCTTCTCCTTCTCCCTCTGCCCCTCCCCCTGCTGGTGCTCTCTCATTCTCTCTCTTGCTGTCTCTCTCAAATAAATAAAATGTTAAAAAAAAAAAAAAAGTCATGGCAGTTGGCTTTCCCCAGAGTGAGAGAACCTAGAGAGAAAGGTGGAAACATCAATGTCTTTTGTGACATGGATTTGAAAGTCATGTTTTAGTATTTACATTCTCTCCTGAGAGCTGCACTCATCATCCCTGTTCAGTGTGGCTGGGATTACATAGGGCATAAGTACCAAGAGGCCAGAATTACTGAGAGCCATTTTGTAGGTAGGCTGTCACCATTCCTTTACTTGGGTCATCCTTGTCTTCACAGGGCTGCCCCTGTGGACAGAGGGGGACAGAGGGGGACACAACAGGAGTGGGAGTCATAATCCAGAAGGAATACCTCAGGAGTCATTTAGGTGGCACTGGGATAGAGGAAAACATAAGGAAATATTTTTTCCATGTACCAGGAACCAGTAGGATAAGATGGGGCATTAATGGAGAGTGCCTTCAATATTCACTGTAAGAGCTGGCAATGACCAGGGTCATAGCTAAGAGACAGCTCCCTGTGGTCCAACAGTGAAACAAAGTGAAACAATGACTGTCCATTTTCTTAAACTTTTACTTATTAATGGGAGACAGTGTGTGCAAGTAGCGTGAAGGGCAGAGGGAGAAGCAGAATCCCTGTTGAGCAGGGGTCCTGATGCAGGACTAGATCTCGGGACTCCAGGATCATAACCTGAGGCAAAGGTAGATGCTTAATCCACTGAGCCACCCAGGAGCCCGTCTGCTCATTGTTTTGATTATTACTGAACAGAGCTGAACTCTCTGGTCTTCCCATGATCCTCAGGTCTTCAGGAAAGAAACCTGTACTTGTTGATGGACCTGGGGAAACTCCACTTAGGGCTAGCCTCTCCCCAGTCTCTGCACACCTCAGACCTTCCCCCACTTTCAGAGTTAGAGAATGCTACTATTCACAGTTTCAGTGCAAGTCAATATCATAATTCACAGATTTTGTACTTGGAAGTGGAACAAACTGTGCAGGTGGCTTTGCAAATGGAAAGTAGGTGGACGCTGGGAGCACATTGATATAAGAGTCAGGGAAATCCTGAAGACCTTTGAAGAAATTGTCCAGGAGCCTCATTGCATCTGAGGAAGCTGCCAGTAGGGACTCCAAAGAAAAGTGAAATACCAGGGCTCTTCTCTCCCCTTCAGAGTCAAGGTTGTCCAAGACATGAAATTTCAGAGGAAAGAGCGGGAGCTCTTGTATACCTAGTTAGTTACAGATCAAGAGGAGACTCCGTTAGAAAGGGCAGGGGAGCCGGTACTCAGGAGAACAGAGACAAGGTCATAGACATGGATTATAGGCTTGAGAGACATCCAGTGAAGGCTTTTTTCAACTCCCTAACATCAAGGAGAGGCTATCTTCAGCACCTGCTACATCCAAAGTAATTCCATTCATCAATTCCTTAAACATTCACTGAACATCTAGAATGTTTAAGATCTTCTCCTAGAGAGTCAAGGCAACAAGAATTTTCCATTTTCTCTGAGGAAGCGAACTAAGAGAACTAATGAACCCAGGGTGAGAGCCAGCTAGATGTCCACGCACCTAGAACACTGGTTGGTATTCTCACAGCAGCCAGAACTCTTAGAACATAGAAGAGAGGAAATTAATTCCATCAGAAATGGTTGGGAAAACACAGGTGACACTATCTGAGCCCTACAGAAATTTTACCATTTGTTCAGACAGAAAACATAATCTAGACAATGGGATGATCCAGAGTCAGTACAAAGATGAGCACAAGGGTGGGAATCAGCAAGTAGGCTGCACTGGAAGGCCTGGGCATACAGTGCAAGTGTGTTGATGTGCTGTTCTCCCCTGGCTTACCCTTCCCCTTCTCTGTGGAGCACAGACATCTGGCCTTGCTCCACACAACCTCCCTCTCATAATTTCAAAAGCCAACAGGAAGGGATTACATCTACACAAAAACTCTGTTAAGATCAAAGTAGAAAGATCTCAGTAAACTTGGAAACCAATAGACTAGCATTAACTAATATTTTATTAGGATGAGTATGTTGTAGTTCCTTGTTGATATTAAAGATTTATGACAACCTGGTTATCATAAGATTCACTAATTATTTTTGGTCACATTCAGAGGCAGATAAGAACTTTAGTTATGGACATGCATGCTGAAGCATTTGGGACAACTTTGTAATGTTTTCCACTTTGAGATGCAGAAAATAGGATACCTTGAAGGAAGAAGGGAAGAGTGACCAGGTGGATAATCTGTGATAAAGCATGTATAGTACAATGTTAACTGTAGCATCTTATGGGATCAGTATACTGGTGTTCCCTATAAAATGCTAGCAATTTCTCTGTATGTTTTTCAAATTGTCTTATAAATGTTGGGGGGAAACTTACTCCTAAAATTATTCTGGCACCAACACAATATAATTCCCTGAGAGCTCTGAAGGAACAAGGTAATCTCTGCTAAATAAAGCACAGACACCCATAACAAACAAGGTAACTTTTGGAAGAAAGGTATGCAGGAACTTACCATGGATGTTAGTAGGAAAGAGAACCCATCTACACTGTACATACCAATTGTGAAAGAAAAAGTGCACGAGACACCATTGAACAGACCAGGAAGACACTATTGAAGGCTGCTGTAATAGGGGAGGGAGGCCTGTACTCAGGCTCAACTCTGCTCCACTGAAACAAGGGGCAGGGGGTGTTTAAGAGGTGAGGAAGCTAGTGGGAAAGTTCTGGAGGTTGAGCAACAGGATGTGTTGAGCACACGGAGTTATTTCCTGAGCTTTTAAATATTCTTCTCTGTAATTAGACCACTCTGTAATTAGTGGTTCCCATCAAACTGAGTCACTGTTATGGACTCCACTGTGTCCCCCCAAGAGTCATAGTTTGAAGCCCTAACCCCCAAGGTAACTGTATTTGGAGACAGGGCCTTTAAGGGGTAAGTAAGGATGAATGAGGTCATACGGGTGGGGTCCTGATCCAGTTGGACTAGTGCCTTCTGAGAAGGGTAAGGGACATCAGAAGTGGGTGCACACAGAGGAAAGACCATGTGAGGACACAGCAGGAAGACCTCCATGTGGGAGCCCAGGAGAGATGTTTCAGGAGAACCAACCTGCCTGCATCTTGATCATGGACATCCATTCTCTAGAACTGGGAGAAAATGTTTGTTTTGGTCTTTGCAGAGACTAGCATTTTCTTGTTCCTTAAAATGGTTTTTGAGACAAACAATGGTATTCTAGCCTGATAGAGTCAGCTATGTCATATAGATTGACTCTATCTAGGAAGAGCTGATTTGATCATGTAAAGAGCCTACTCAGATGTATGTAATTTTTAGTTTCCATAAATGAAGGTGATCTCTTTCTTGGAATTTCTATGCACAGACCAATGAAAATGCAGTTACAAACATGCACAGGTAGGCAGTATCAGCATGCAAGCATAGACACGTTGACATGACTAAAAAAAGTTGATTTAAACATATTTCTTCTTAAGATTGAGGCTTAGATAGAGAGCTAGTTTCAAAATTATCTTCAGATAAAAATTTGCATTATCATTATTGAATTAACAACTGATTGTTTCTTTTAGCCTCCCTTTTTGTTTTCAAGTAGTTCTGATATATTAGCTAATCCTACTAGACTTGGCCCCACACGTGGCAATGTAGACCTCAAGTATTTGATGGTTTCAGTTCAGAAAGATGAGGATGTATATGGACCACATCTTCCTTATCTATTCATCCGTTGAAGGGCATCTTGGTACTTTCCACAGTTTGGCGACCATGGCCATTGCTCCTATAAACATTGGGGCACAGATGGCTCTTCTTTTCACTACATCTGTATCTTTGGGGAAATACCCAGTAGTGCAATTGCAGGGTCATAGGGAAGCTCTATTTTTAAGTTCTTGAGGAATCTCCACACTGTTCTCCAAAGCGGCTGCACCAACTTCCATTCCCACCAACAGTGGAAGAGGGTTCCCCTTACTCCACATCCTCTCCAACACACGTTGTTTCCTGTCTTGCTAATTTTGGCCATTCTAACTGGTGTAAGGTGGTATCTCAATGTGGTTTTAATTTGAATCTCCCTAATGGCTAGTGATGATGAACATTTTTTCATGTGTCTGATAGCCATTTGTATGTCTTCATTGGAGAAGTATCTATTCATGTCTTCTGCCCTTTTTTTGACATGATTATCAGTTTTGTGTGTGTGAGTTTCAGAAGTTCTTTATAGATCCTGGACATCAACCTTGTGTCTGTACTGTCATTTGCAAATATCTTCTCCCATTCCTTGGGTTGCCTCTTTGTTTTGTTGACTGTTTCCTTTGCTGTGCAGAAGCTTTTGATCTTGATGAAGTCCCAAAAGTTCATTTTCGCTTTTGTTTCCTTTGCCTTTGGAGACATATCTTGAAAGAAGTTGCTGTGGCTGATATCGAAGAGGTTACTGCCTATTGTCTCCTCTAGGATTCTGATGGATTCCTGTCTCACATTGAGGTCTTTTATCCATTTCGAGTTTATCTTTGTGTATGGTGTAAGAGAATGGTCGAGTTTCATTCTTCTACATATAGCTGTCCAATTTCCCCAGCACCATTTATTGAAGAGCCTGTCTTGTTTCCACTGGATATTTTTTCCTGCTTTGTTGAAGATTATTTGACCCTAGAGTTGAGGGTCCATATCTGGGCTCTCTACTCTGTTCCACTGGTCTATGTGTCTGTTTTTATGCCAGTACCATGCTGTCTTGGTGATCACAGCTTTGTAGTAAAGCTTGAAATCAAGTAACGTGATGCCGCCAGTTTTATTTCTGTTTTTCAACATTTCCTTAGCAATTCGGGGTCTCTTCTGATTCCATACAAATTTTAGGATTATTTGCTCCAGCTCTTTGAAAAATACCAGTGGAATTTGATCGGAATGGCACTAAAAGTATAGATTGCTCTAGGCAGTATAGACATTTTAACAATGTTTATTCTTCTGATCCAAGAGCATGGAATGGTCTTCCATCTTTTTGTGTCTTCTTCAATTTCTTTCATGAGTGTTCTGTAGTTCCTCGAGTACAGATCCTTTACCCCTTCGGTTAGGTTTATTCCCAGGTATTTTATGGTTCTTGGTGCTATAGTAAATGGAATTGATTCTCTTAATTTCCCTTTCTGTATTTTCATTGTTAGTGTATAAGAAAGCCACTGATTCCTGTACATTGACTTTGTATCCTGCCACGTTACTGAATTGCTGTATGAGTTCTAGTAGTTTGAGGGTGGAATCTTTTGGGTTTTCCATATAAAGTTTCATGTCATCTGCGAAGAGAGAGAGTTTGACTTCTTCATTGCCGATTTGGATACCTTTGATTTGTCTTTGTTGTCTGATTGCTGCTGCTAGGACATCTAATCCTATGTTGAACAAGAGTGGTGAGAGTGGGCATCCTTGTCGTGTTCCTGATCTCAATGGGAAGGCTGCAAGCTTTTTCCCATTGAGGATGATATTTGCTGTGGGTCTTTCAAAGATAGATTTTATGAAGTTCGGGAATGTTCCTTCTATCCCTATACTTTGAAGCGTTTTAATCAGGAACGGATGCTGGATTTTGTCAAATGCTTTTTCTGCATCAATTGAGAGGACCATGTGGTTCTTCTCTCTTCTCTTCTTGATTTGTTCTATCACATTGATTGATTTGCGAATGTTGAGCCATCCTTGTAACCCAGGGATGAATCCCACCTGGTCATGGTGGATAAGCTTTTTAATGTGCTGTTGGATGCTGTTTGCTAGGATCTTGTTGAGAATCTTAGCATCCATATTCATCAGTGATATTGGTCTGAAATTCTCCTTTTTGGTGTGGTCTTTGCCTGGTTTGGGGACCAGGGTAATGCTGGCTTCATAAAAAGAGTCTGGAAGTTTTCCTTCTGCTTCAATTTTTGGAAACAGCTTCAGGAGAATAGGTGTTATTTCTTCTTTGAAAGTTTAGTAGAATTCCCCAGGGAATCCATCAGGTCCTGGGCCCTTGTTTTTTGGGGGGTTTTTGATCACTGCTTCAATCTCGTTACTAGATATTAGTCTATTCAGGTTGACAATTTCTTCCTGGTTCAGTTTTGGAAGTTTATAGTTTTCCAGGAATGCATCTATTTCATCTAGCTTGCTTAACTTATTGGCATAACTGTTGATAATAATTTCTGATGACTGTTTCTATTTCCTTGGTGTTAGTTGTGATCTCTCCCTTTTCATTGACAATTTTATTAATTTAGGCCTTCTCTCTTTTCTTTTGGATTAGAGTGGCCAATGGTTTATAGATCTTATTGATTCTTTCAAAAAACCGGCTTCTAGTTTCATTGATATGTTCTACTGTATCTCTAGACTCTACCTCATTGATCTCTGCTCTAATCTTGATTATTTCCCTTCTTGTGTGTGGAGTTGGTTTAATTTGTTGTTGATTCTCCAGTTCTTTAAGGTGTAGAGACAGCTGGTGTATTCTGGATTTTTCTTTTTTTTTTTTGAGGGAGGCTTGGATGGCTATGTATTTCCCCCTTAGGATCACCTTTGCTGTATCCCCTAGGTTTTGGACCGAAGTGTCTTCATTCTCATTGGTTTCCATGAATTGTTTACGTTCTTCTTTGATCTCCTGGTTGATCCAAGCATTCTTAAGGAAGGTGGTCTTTAGCTTCCAGGTGTTTGAGTTCCTTCCAAACTTTTCCTTGTGATTGAGCTCCAGTTTCAAAGCATTATGATCTGAGAATATGCAGGGAATAATCTCAATCGTTTGGTATCAGTTGAGTCCTGATTTGTGACCCAATATGTGGTCTATTGTGGAAAAGGTTCCATGTGCACTTGAGAAGAGTGAGTATTCTGTTGTTTTAGGGTGGAATGTTCTGTATATATCTATGAGGTCCATCTGGTCCATTGTGTCATTCAATGCTCTTGTTTTTTTATTGATTTTCTGCTTGGATGATCTGTCTATTACTGAAAGAGGCATATTAAGATCTCCTACTATTAATGTATTCATATCAATATGACTCTTTATCTTGATTAATAGTTTTCTTATGTAATTGGTTGCTCCCATATTGGGTGCATAGATATTTATAATTATTAGATCTTCTTGGTGGATAGTCCCTTTAAGAATTATGTAGTGTCCTTCTGTATCTCTGACTACAGTCTTTTGTTTAAAATCTAATTTATCTGATATGAGAATCGCTACCCCAGCCTTCTTTTGAGGCCCATTGGCATGAAAGATGCTTCTCCATCCCTTCACTTTCAGTCTGGGTGTATCCTTAGGTTCCAAATGGGTCTCTTGTAGACAACACATGGATGGGTTCTGTCGTTTTATCCAATCTGCAACCCTGTGTCTTTTTATGGGCACATTTAGGCCATTCATGTTGAGAGTGATTATTGATAGATACGTTTTCATTGACATCATGTTACCTTTGAAGTCTTTCTTTCTGTAGATTGTCTCTATATTTCTGTTCAATGATGTTCTTAGGATTTTTCCTCTTTTATAGAACCCCCCTTAATATTTCCTGCAGTGTTCGCTTGGTGATTGCATAGTCTTTTAAGCCTTGCCGGTCTTGGAAACTCTTTATCTCTCCATCCATTTTGAATGTCAGTCTTGCTGGATAAAGTATTCTTGGCTGCATGTTCTTTTCATTTAGTTCCCTGAATATATCTTGCTAGCCCTTTCTGGCTTGCTAGGTTTCTGTGGACAGGTCTGACGTTATTCTGATGGGCTTTCCTCTGTACGTAAGGAACTTCTTTGTCCTAGCTGCCTTCAAGAGAGTTTCTCTAAAATTGTAATTCCTCATTCTTACTAACAGGTGTCTTGAGGACTTTTGAGAATCTATAATCTTGGCGGGAGACCGTTCTGCCTCTAGTACATGAACGCTGGTTCCATTCACGAGATTGGGAAAATTTTCATGAAGAACTTGTTCCACTATATCTTCTAGACTTCTTTCTTTCTCCTCCCCTTCAGGGATTCCAATAATTCTGATGTTGGAATGTTTCATGGTATCATTAATTTCCTAATTCTGTTTTCATGGCTTCTAAGCTTTTTGTTCCAGGCTTCCTCCTGATCCTTTCTTGCTATCTGTTTGTCCTCCAGATCACTAATTCTATTTTCTGTCTCAGTTACCCTAGCTTTTAGAGAATTTAGATTAGATTGGAACTCATTGAGAACATTGTGAACATCATCCCTGGTGGCTTTCACTTCTGCCCTAGTCAATTCTGTTTTGTCATCCATGGCTTTCTCCAACCTAGTTATTGCCTGGATAATTGTTAGCCTGAATTCCCTTTCCAACATGTTGTTTCTGTTGTAGCCATTAGCTCTATTGCAGAAGGCCCATCCTCTGAATTTTTCTTCTGTTGGGCATTCCTCCTCCTATTCATTGTGGTGAGAGATGGCTGAACGGATGTAGCTGAATGTATCGACCGTGGTGCAGTCAAGGTGCACCCTGGAATGCTTCTGAGCAATCAAGAATCCCCACCCAAATGAAAGGAAAAAAGAAAGAGAGAAAAAAGAAAAGAGAGAGAGAGAGAGAGACAGGACAAAAAGGAAAGATAAAAGAGAAGTCTCAGCCCAAATGGGCCCCATGGTAAGATGTATGAAGTATACAAACAAAAACAGACAAACAAAATGACTGATAAAAGTATATGACAAGAGAAAAAAATATATATATAAAAGCAAAACAAACAAACAAAAAAAGAACCTCGTCAAAAAGAACCCCAAGTATAATGTTTATATACTACCAGGACAAACACAAATACACAGAAACACTGGAGGAAGAAAAAGATGGGAGAGTGGTTATAAATTCTCAGTGTGGGTGAGGAAGGTTATTTTGATTCTTCCTGGATGTATCTTGATATCTTTGTTAATGGACTCAACTTTTCTAAGATAAAGGGGGATTAAAAATTGGTTTACCTATAGGGGTATCATTGATTGGGGAAAGGGGATTACCTTGAAGTTTAACTCCATATGAATATTCAAAAATAAAAATTAAAATTAAAAAAAGAATGAACTAAACTAAAATACAATTTAAAAAAATTTAAAAAATAGAAAAGCAAAAAAAAAAAAAACACCACAGTTATATGTATCAAAAATTTCAGGTTAAAATATTATGGAATTTGATGTACTGGACATCTCACTGTGATGGTAAATAAGCTAAAAAATTATCTAAAAAAAAAGAATTTAAAAATGAACTAGAATAATGGGAATGACTTAAAAATAAGAGTTGTATCTATGAAGTAGTGGCGGTTGTTCTCTTGTCATCCTTTTTTTTTTTCTTTTTCCGGTTTGCTTTCTGGGGGAGGGGCCTGCTGCGTGGGTTTCCAGGCAGTGTTTCTTGAGTTAAGTCCTCCCGCCCCCCTCAAGGGGGTGGGCTCTGAGGAAACCGGCTTTTCGGGCTTTTGTTCTCTGGAGGCTTTTATGTTTGTTTGTTCACTTGTTTTCTCTCCCCGTGGCAGCTCTTGATGGTTTTTGGAGCTTTAGAGGAAAGCAAACTTTACCCAGACCTCCCTCTCAGAGAAAAGCCTCAGTCTGTTCCCCTCTGGGTGCTTCAGAGCACATAAGTTCCCCCTTTGCCACTGGCAGAACACGTTCCGATTCGTGGTCCCTGGGGACACAGGAACTCCTGCTTGTACCCAAAACCACAACAGCGGTGGCTGTCTGGGCAGCTCCAGACCACCAGAGAGGTTTTAAGCAGTGATTGCACACTGAGATTTTCCCACTGGGTGGGCAGGGAGTGCTCAGCCTTTCCGGGACCGAGACCTCCCGGCTGGCGCCTTCGCGGACCTCTCTCAGGGGAGGGTGCTGGGTGCGACTCAGGCTCCGATAGCTCAGTGTGGTGAAAAGGCTGTGTTTCTGCTGGATGGCGAGGCTCCCAGCCCCTCATGGGAGCCGCACCCCATGTGCCCTCAGGCGCGCTCGCTCGTGGCTCAGGGACCGAGACCTGGTTTCTTTGCCCCACTCTCTCTGGCTCAGTGCCAGGGGTGGCTGTCCTCAGTCCGGGGACTTAAGCCCCTGTCCCTAACCACCCCGATTCCTACAATTTCCTCCCACAATCTTTTGCTCTTTTTGAGTGCTTTCAACCAGACTCCAAGTTAGTGCTGGTCCCCAGACGCAGGACACTCTCGTATTGGGGTATTACTTTCCAATGGGTCGCTTCTGGTGGCTCCCTCCCCCTTTTGTTTATCTTCCGATACCATTCCAACATTCCCACTCTGCTTTACCTGCCCACTGGCATCTTCTGCCCCTGTAGAGATCCAGACATGTATAATTCTGATCTCAGGCTGATTTCATGGGTGATTGGAGTTCTTTGGTAGGTAATCATCTCACTTTAGGGTACAGGTTGAAAAGGTGCCTCCTCCTAGTTCTCTACCATCTTGTCTCCACAATGTAGTTTTTAATTTAATTTTGATGCCTGTGAGGCTGAATTTACAAATGCAGGGCCATTGTTTGACCTGATCACGAGAGGCAACCCAAACCTAGGAATTATTTTTTTTTAAGTAGTTTTTTTGGGGGGGGCTACTATTTCTGCCATCTCATGTTTGGCAGAAAAAGTCTCTACCTAGCCTGAAAAGGTATCTATAAAAACTAACATATATTTGTGTCCAGTGGGTTCTGTTATTATCCCTACACAATATTAGGTAAGATCATCTAAGCGAACTATTGTGTAACTCCTCTGAAGTCTATCTCCAGTTGTCTAGCTTAGGCAAACAAACATTTAAAGACAACAAAATCTAGAACTCAATATTTAAAAAGGTGTGTTACTGAAACATATTTTTTTTTTCTAAAATAACCCTCATTTTCAGAGGTAGTCAAATCAGGACTAATTTATTTGAAAAACAAGTCCAGTTTTAACAAACTTGGCCTAATTACTTACATAAGCTCAGAAAGAACAGTGAGTGATCATATAGATTTTTTAGAATCTGCTTTGCTGGAACTTTTTATAAGGAATCTCTTGGTTGAACTTGTAATAGCCTCTCCAGGCCAGAAGCCAAGCCAAGTACTTGCCATTGGATATGCCTGCAATACCAATCAACTTGGGTGAATTCCTCTTTCTGAGGTCCCCAAAGTATCCTGAGGTTCCTGCACCTGCTAAGAAGTGACATTCTTTACTCACCTGGTGAGGCTGCTAGGAACTCTGTAAGCAAGGTATCAGGCCAACAGTTTCCAGGGGCTTTATGGCTCCAGGTTTTATAAACTCAGCCTTAGTTCCTTTAAGCTGTCTGGTCACATCTGAGTCTTTCTCAAATATGATATTCCAGTTGAAGCCTTGGGAAAATAACCAGCGTTTCCAATGGTTTCCTGTTACAAGGAGAACAGGTTCTTATTGAACTTATGCAAATGACCGATTGCCATGGAAGAAAGAATACTTGCTGAGACCTTTTGAGTTTCAGAGGGCTCAGATAGAGAGAAAAGTTGAATGCTTTGATTTGTTTACAAATGAATATTTTTACATCTCTGTAAGTTATAGATAACTTAAGAAAAAGTTTCCCTATTCTGGAAGAGCAAACATCAGTTCGTCTAGTCCCATGTTACTAATTCTGGTTTAATCTGAATGCAGCTTTTACTTAGTTCTGGAAATTCTTACCCATTTTAGTTCAAGGATTTTTAACATATCAAACACCTGTATTTGTCCTGAAAGTCCTTTATAAGAATCTCCTTTAAGGTTAAACTTATTTTCCAAGAGAATTAAAACAATTATAAGTGACAAAAATTCAGAATAGATATGGTTTTACAGTTTAAGTGGCAAGAAAATCAGGTTACTTCTGTGACACCTCACATTTCAATAATTACAATATCAAGTGACGACCTTATCAAAAGGTTAAAACTTTAGGAAATGCATAGAATTTCTATAATACTTATAGCATTTATCCATATGTAACCCAAGGTTTATCACTGGTTTAGCAGTACTTTCTGAGTAACTTAGCATACCAAGGAAAAGCCTTATGAGTCAAAGAGATCTCATTTACAATTTAAATCTTGTTGACAATTGCTAAAATTTAAGTTTTAAAGCACATGCTTGAATAGGATTACAGATAAAACAAAACATAGAAACTGGTTTCTCTGGGCAGGCAAAGAGAAAACCATTTATATTCTCTTTTTAAGAGTAGATCAATTAATCTAAGAAAACTTTGTCTTTTTGAACAGAGAGAAAGCAGATTTAAAAAAAAAAAAAAACAGTGTTTTTTAGTTTACATAATAGTCAACATTTACTTGACTGGATCACCAGTGTAGATTTACCATGACACAGGGCTTTAGTCTTCCTTACTTAAATACTATGCCTCATTTGAACAGAAACATTTTACACGAAAAGATTTATTAGTCTTTTTTTCCTTCTTGTGAATACATCCATCAAAACTGATCTAATATGGTTAAATTTCCAACATATTTCATTGTTCTCTTTCAAACCTATAAACCAAGGCAAATAAAAGTCACCTTCTCCAAGCCTCCTATGACTTACTAAATACCCTCAAGTTTAGTTTTTATTATTTCCTTTCATGTTCTGGGGCAACCAGACATTTTTATTTTAAGACAAAACTACTTACTCTCTTAGGCACTCTTTTTTTGTGTGTGTACAGTTTTTGAAACTTACTATCAGTTATCAGTCAACTGTCTTTCCTCTGGTTTTTTAGACAACATTAAAACTTCTAATGAAAACCTTAACGGCATTTTTCTTTTGGTAGTCTAGAATACAGGGAGTCTTTTTTTTGTTTCTTTGTTTTTATCATTCTGATATGCTACATTTTAAAATTCATTTTAATCTTAGTCCGTCCTGATATACCTAAAGTTTCTTTTTGAAGATTTCCCTTCACAAACCTTTTACAACTTTTTTTGCATCTAGGTTTTGTCCCAAGCCATTTTTTTTCCAAAAAATTATCTCATTTAGGACAAAATTACCTTTTATCAAAATGTATTTCCATTCCTTTTTTTAAAAATGTATCTCCTACTTTTTACATATAGGGTTGTTTTTCTTACTTCCATCAGATTTAGTTACAGTTAGCAGAATTTTTTATTCTTAGAAACACTTTAGTCTCTAGTGATGGCTAAGTATTAACCAATGGTGAACAGTTACAACAGAATTCTGTAGATGGCAAATTTATGAATCAGTTAAGCACAAAACATGTTTACCAACAGATTAAAATATTTTTTTGCAGCAAGAAGTCAAAAGCACAAACCTACATCTAGTATGCTTTAGCACTTTGTCCTATTTGGTTAAGGCATAGATGTCCAATAAATTTAATTCCATTTGTCATCCAAGCAAACCTTTGAAGTATCAGGTTGCCAAAGACTTTGAAAATTACTTTAACAATTACCCATTAAAACTTTGAGACAGACAATTAATCATCAGTTCAGATATTTCTTTGCTAACAGATTTTAACAAATAACATGAGCTTATTTGACCTTCAGTAAACTTTGATTGAAATTTCACATTCACTGCTGTAACTTTAAAGATATCTCTATCTTAATTAAACCAACAAACTTAACTTAGTTTAAATTCTGATTTACATTCTATCTGGGCCCACTCCACTTTGAATGTTTACCTGAGACACGGGTGGGAAGATCTGGAGTGGGTGTGTTAGGTCCAGGGGCTCTTCTTTTTGTTCCTTGACAGTGAAGAGAGAAGGAGCTGTGGTGCAGGAAGAACCAAATATGGTCTAGAGGCCAGTTATGCAGGCCACACCCAAGTTGGTGCCGAAACAGAAGGGAGAGACAGAAGAACAAAGTGCTACCAGAAGGCCCCGCCAGCAAGGGGGAAGGGATAGGCAATCCAGGTCATGCCAGAGAAAGCAAGGAACTTCCCCAAAACAAAAGGAGTTTTGGCAACTGCTTGGGAATATTTCTTAAAGTCTCTGTCTCGAGTTAGACTAACCACAGGTGGCTCCAGTTATAGCCATTAACACAAGAAATGAGCAAGGGAGAAGTCCCACATCTTTTAGGAGGAACGGAGAGATGAAAGTCAGAATGAAGAGATGAAAGTCAGAGTCCCCTTACTCTCTGCTTGCCCCATTTTTTTTCAAACACAACAAACAACATAACAGACAACAAAAAGACAAGACAACCAGCGGCCCTTACCCAGAACCTGCTGTTGGTGGGGGTTTTCTCGGTCCCCTACAAACAAGTAACACAACAGACAACAAAAAGACAAGACAAAGGCAAATGCAGACCCAGTGGCCAGTGGGGATTTTCTCAGTCCCCTGCAACCACCCGCTGGTGGGGATTTTCTCGGTCCCCTGACCCCTAGGGGGACTTGAACCCCTTGGCGATCTACCAGAAGAGGGATGGGGCATTCCCGCATCCACTCCAGCCCTGGGGAGGATGGCTGCATCCAGCTTCTCCCCAGTGGGCCATACCCTGGAGCTCCACAACCAGACAGACAGACCGGATCTCACAATAAAATCTGGAGATCTTACCTCCGGAGGCTTTTCCCAGAAATTCTGATGCTGGCTCAGTTCTCATCATTTGATCGCGGATGAGCCCCCAAATGTTGGGTCCATTACCAAAGGAACGAGTCTGAAACAAAGTGAAAGTTATGAAAAGTCTTATTTTATGCCAAGCATTGGAAATTAGACTAACCAGCCAGGGGAATGAGGCTGAGACAAAGTGAAAGTTATGTAAAGCTTTATTCTATGCCAAGCATTAGAAGTCAGACTGACCGGCCAGGGCCGCCTCTGAAGAGGGCGACCCCCCTTGGTCTTACAGGCTAGTTTTTATAGGGCACAACCGCAGACCTCTACATATGTGGCTTTGGCTGATTGGATGTCTCCTACCTGTGTGTTTTAGTAATGGTTACCCGGAACTGATACTAGTAACTGCTGAGGCATTTATTAAACAACAAAATGGCCTTGTTTTAGGTGTGTGTTTTAGCAATGGTTATCTGGAACCGGTATCAGTAACTGCTGAGGCATTTATTAAACAACAAAATGGCTACCTAGGCAACATGGAGTCACTATGGCTAAGTAGGCCCAGGCAGGCCCTAGGGGTTTAACAGGTTTTAACGTGGATTTGGCCCCAACACTGGCAGATAGTTATTAAATACATGTATATTCAGTAAATATCCCTTTTCTGCTCTTAATGAAAAGGGTATCAGTCCAATATCATCAATAGATACTAAAATCATGGGCTGAACTTTTGGGGGAATAGGATATTCACATAGAGAATAAATTTCAATCCACATCTTAAAAAACGATTTATTCATTTATTTCAGAGAGAGAGCTCACATGCTCCCCAGAGTGAGTAGGGGGAGGGGCAGAGGGAGAAGAAGAGAAGCAGACTCCCCAGTGAGCACAGAGCCTGACTCAGGGGACTCCATCCCACAACCCTGAGTCCAGGACCTGAGCCAAGACCACGAGTCAGACATTTAATGAACAGAGCTGCCCAGGGGCCCCTCCACCCACATGTTTAACATGCAAATGTCACATAACTAAACTGAGCTTTTATCACCATCATCATCATCATTTTTTGAGTCTTTGTGTCTGTTGACATTCTGGAGACTGGCTTGGGACTCACTTACCTGGCATCCTTTTCCCCTGGCTGAACAAAACCTCCACCTCCTTATGCGTGTAGCTGTGAGGTTGCCACAGTCTGTATTTTAAGCTCTCAGTCCAATGGTGGCCATGACCAAGACCACCTTAATGTTCTAGTTCCCAGCTGGACTAACCTTAAAATAATCTCCTTCCTGGCTCCAGGCTCCTGATCTCCCTTGTTTAGAATATTTTATTTATTTTTATTTTTTCCTTTTACCTTTATGTAGGCCTCATGCCCAGCGGGGAGTCCAACACGGGGTTTGAACTCATGACCCTGAGATCAAGTCCTGAGCTGCTATCAGGAGTCAGATGCTTAGCTTCACCAGAACCCCTAGAAAACTTTTTTTAAAAACTTGTAACTGTAAATTCTTTCTCCTCTTAACAGCTGTATAACCCATGACCATCTTTCTTAAGGCCCCAGGAGCCAACTCTTTCAAATGTGGACATCAAAGGAGATAGGGTCCTCACCTCCCAGTCTCTCTGTAAGAGGGAAGGAACTTTGTTTAATAAGACCATCACCTGGGAGGCTGAAGCAATAGAACCATTTTCTACTCCCCCCCCCTTTTCTGAAAGAAGTAGCATGATTTTATTGAAAAGCTTTAGTACAGGGTTGGATGATCTTAAAATCCCTATTCTAAACCAATATGAACACTGCAAATGACAGACTCCTGAATCTAGTGAGCATCTAAACAGAGGTGAGTTTTAGCAGGAGTATCTGCAAGTTGATTAATGCACTTTCAGTTGGAGGACGAGCAGCATTGGTGTATGTGTATTTCTGTGGTTCCCTTTTCTGGCTGGATACACATGAGTCCAGTTCTATTCAGCAGAATTGGACAGAACTGATAAATCTGGTGGTTTCCCTTAATATTTGCACACAAGCAGCAAGGGCTACACATGTTTCAGGATTGGACCTCTCCTGATGCCACCTTCATCTTTTTTTTTTTTTTTTTTTTTTTTTTTAGAAAAGGAAAGCGTGTTTTAATAGCCTTTTCAAATCATGGTGGGTGTTCTTTTTTTTTTTTTAATTTCTTTTCAGCGTAACAGTATTCATTGTTTTTGCACAACACCCAGTGCTCCATGCAATATGTGCCCTCCCCAATACCCACCACCTGGTTTCCTCAACCTCCCACTTTTCGCCCCTTCAAAACCTGCAGGTTGTTTTTCAGTGTCCATAGTCTCTCATGGTTCACCTCCCCTTCCAATTTCCCTCAACTCCCTTCTCCTTTCCATCTCCCCATGTCCTCCATGTGATTTGTTATGGTCCACAAATAAGTGAAACCATATGATAATTGGCTCTCTCTGCTTGACTTATTTCACTCAGCATAATCTCTTCCAGTCCTGTCCATGTTGCTACAAAAGTCAATGTACAGGAATCAGTGGCTTTCTTATACACTAACAATGAAAATACAGAAAGGGAAATTAGAGAATCAATTCCATTTACTATAGCACCAAGAACCATAAAATACCTGGGAATAAACCTAACCGAAGGGGTAAAGGATCTGTACTTGAGGAACTACAGAACACTCATGAAAGAAATTGAAGAAGACACAAAAAGATGGAAGACCATTCCATGCTCCTGGATCAGAAGAATAAACATTGTTAAAATGTCTATACTGCCTAGAGCAATCTATACTTTTAGTGCCATTCCGATCAAAATTCCACTGGTATTTTTCAAAGAGCTGGAGCAAATAATCCTAAAATTTGTATGGAATCAGAAGAGATCCCGAATTGCTAAGGAAATGTTGAAAAACAGAAATAAAACTGGCGGCATCACGTTACTTGATTTCAAGCTTTACTACAAAGCTGTGATCACCAAGACAGCATGGTACTGGCATAAAAACAGACACATAGACCAGTGGAACAGAGTAGAGAGCCCAGATATGGACCCTCAACTCTAGGGTCAAATAATCTTCAACAAAGCAGGAAAAAATATCCAGTGGAAACAAGACAGGCTCTTCAATAAATGGTGCTGGGGAAATTGGACAGCTATATGTAGAAGAATGAAACTCGACCATTCTCTTACACCATACACAAAGATAAACTCGAAATGGATAAAAGACCTCAATGTGAGACAGGAATCCATCAGAATCCTAGAGGAGACAATAGGCAGTAACCTCTTCGATATCAGCCACAGCAACTTCTTTCAAGATATGTCTCCAAAGGCAAAGGAAACAAAAGCGAAAATGAACTTTTGGGACTTCATCAAGATCAAAAGCTTCTGCACAGCAAAGGAAACAGTCAACAAAACAAAGAGGCAACCCAAGGAATGGGAGAAGATATTTGCAAATGACAGTACAGACACAAGGTTGATGTCCAGGATCTATAAAGAACTTCTGAAACTCACACACACAAAACTGATAATCATGTCAAAAAAAGGGCAGAAGACATGAATAGATACTTCTCCAATGAAGACATACAAATGGCTATCAGACACTTGAAAAAATGTTCATCATCACTAGCCATTAGGGAGATTCAAATTAAAACCACATTGAGATACCACCTTACACCAGTTAGAATGGCCAAAATTAGCAAGACAGGAAACAACGTGTGTTGGAGAGGATGTGGAGTAAGGGGAACCCTCTTCCACTGTTGGTGGGAATGGAAGTTGGTGCAGCCGCTTTGGAGAACAGTGTGGAGATTCCTCAAGAACTTAAAAATAGAGCTTCCCTATGACCCTGCAATTGCACTACTGGGTATTTACCCCAAAGATACAGATGTAGTGAAAAGAAGAGCCATCTGTACCCCAATGTTTATAGGAGCAATGGCCATGGTCGCCAAACTGTGGAAAGTACCAAGATGCCCTTCAACGGATGAATAGATAAGGAAGATGTGGTCCATATACCCTGTGGAGTATTATGCCTCCATCAGAAAGGATGAATACCCAACTTTTGTAGCAACATGGACGGGACTGGAAGAGATTATGCTGAGTGAAATAAGTCAAGCAGAGAGAGTCAATTATCATATGGTTTCACTTATTTGTGGAGCATAACAAATAACACGGAGGACACGGGGAGAAGGAGAGGAGAAGTGAGTTGAGGGAAATTGGAGGGGGAGATGAACCATGAGAGACTATGGACTCTGAAAAACAACCTAACAGTTTTGAAGGGGCGGGGGATATGAGGTTGGGGGAGCCAGGTGATGGGTATTATGGAGGGCACACATTGCAGGGAGCACTGGATGTGGTGCAAAAACAATGAATTCTGTCACGCTGAAAAGAAACAAACAAACAAATAAACAAAAACTACATTGTGCCTACAGGCCCCAGAACTCCGGACAAGTAGAAAAAATAAAACAGACTCTTAAAGAGACCTTGGCAAAGTTAATTCTGGAAACTGGCGGTGAATGGGTGGATCTCCTTCCCCTCACCCTCCTTAGGGCACAATGTACACCCTATTTAAAGAAAGTTACCCCATTTAAAATAATGTTTGGGAGTTCCCCTCCACTCTGCCCACGACTACAAAAGGTTACCCTAACAAAAATGACTGATCAATCTGTACTCCAGTCACTGCAGGCACTATAGTCTCTCTTAAAAAGAGCCCACGCAGGGATCTAAGCTGCCTACACTGAGATGGAGATGGAGATGGAACCACATCCTTACCAACCCGGAAACTTGATTTGGATATGCTGCCACCGAATAAAACTTGAAGCCTCACTGAAAGGGACCATTTGCTGTCATCCGGACCACCCCCATGGCAGTAAAAGTAAAAGACATAAGGCCTGGATTCACACGTGTCAGACCAAAGAGCTGAAAGCAAGAAGACCCCCCAGAAATAGGAGCCATTGCCAGTGGACCCCACCAACTGTGGACTAAAACTAAAACTCAAAAGGGTTTCATAACTTGGTCACCTTTAACTCTGTTCCTACTCAGCAACAGCCAGGAAACACCTCATCAGCACTAACTTCCTTAAGGCCCCCACCGGAGCCTGGTTTGCTTGCAGTTCAGGAAGAGTCAAAGAATTGACTAATCTCCAAAGAAAAAGGGGGAATGTGGGGCCGATTCCACGTTAAAACCTGTTAAACCCCGAGGCCCTTCCTGGGCCTACTTAGCCATAGTGACTCCATGTTGCCAAGGTAGCCATTTTGTTGTTTAATAAATGCCTCAGCAGTTACTGATACCAGTTCTGGGTAACCGTTGTTAAAACACACACCTAAAACAAGGCCATTTTGTTGTTTAATAAATACCTCAGCAGTTACTAGTATCAGTTCCGGGTGACCATTACTAAAACACACAGGTAGGAGACATCCAATCAGCCAAAGCCACATACGTAGAAGTCTGCGGTTGTGCCCTATAAAAACTAGCCTGTAAGACCAAGGGGGGTCGCCCTCTTCAGAGGCGGCCCTGGCCGGTCAGTCTGACTTCTAATGCTTGGCATAAAATAAGACTTTGCATAATTTTCATTTTGTCTCAGTCTCATTCCTTTGGTAACGGACACTAGGCAGTGTGGCAGGGCTGAGGACAGGAAACTGGGTAGGCAGGGAAAACTGGCAGCCCTTGATGAACTAATTTCTTCATTCAATGTGGCTCCAGGCTCTGTGCCAAATGCAGTTCCTCCAATGAACCACAGGTCACAGGACATAGAATGGATTCATGACATAGAATGGATTCGTTACATACCAGGGTTTTCTCCAATGAATTAGACTGAGGAAGTCAGGGAGAAAGGGAACCAGTTTCCTTAAAAAGTATTTTCCAAGTGTTGAGTGCAGAGCATAGGACATTCTACACAACTGTTTAAAAAAAAAAACAAAAAAACAAAAAAAAAACGGAGATTTGTGTGAGACAGGGAAGGAGATCGATGATTCCACCAGTGAGTGAACCAAAGTACCGACGAGCAGGATAGCCCTCTTTGCAATTACTAAAATGGAAAACGAAGTTGGGTCTGTTAAATGACAAATTGGGGAAAGAGTTTGCCCCTGGAGAGTGAAAGTAAGAGAAAGCAATAGGTGAGCAAGGTTGAACGTTGTGTCCCTGCTCACTTTTCAATCTGTATTTGCCTCTTGGCAGTTGAGAACCCTGCAGAGAAACGCTGGGGCCCTTGGACCCTGTAGGCCAACAGACAACCCTGGAGTCCCAAACTGCCCAGTAACAGTTCAAGGGGTTGCATGTGACCGTCTGGGGGGAGGGCCTTTGCCATCTGGAACTGTTAAATTCCCAGTCCCTGGCGTCACCACAGAAGTCTACACAAGCTGTGCTAAGCCAATGCATGACCGGGGTGAGTCCCAAGCCCACAATCCCCTCTTTTCCTCCTGCTTCTACTGCTGTGGGTCCCATCTCCCAATGAGGAGCAAGACCTCGAGGGTCAGGAGGAGGGAATGGCTTCAGGCCTGGTGTCACACAATGCCTGTCTCTAACCCCTACGTGATACACATTCTTTTTTTTTTTAATATTATTATTTTTTTTTAAGTAGGCCCCTAGCGAGGGGCTGGAGCTCACAACTCTGAGATCCAGACCTGAACTGACTCCAACAGTCAGATGCTTAACCCACTGAGCCACCCAGGCATCCCTGTATGACATCCTTGCTATTGCCCTGACTTGCAAACATGGCTGTGGGATGGTTCTTGGAGCACACAGTCTCTTCTCTCTCACTGAATTCATCATCATCCTGCTCTACTATGTCCTGTCGGTCCTGCTGGGAATGTTTCTGTCTTGGTGAAGAAAGACAGGCAGGTCCTTTTCATCCTTTTCCAAATCTTGGGAACCAGATGCATTAGGGCTTTGCCTCTTTCTTTGTTCAGGCATGTCTGTCTGTCTGTCTTCCACATGTGTTTTAGTGGGGCTTGTGGATTCCCAGGGTGTTGACCAGGGAAGCTGTTCCCACTCAGGTCCTGGAGAGCCCAGCCTACTCTCTACTTTTGACTCTTATCCCCCAGAGTGGCAATCCTTCCTCACACTGCTCCCCTCACTCTCTGGACATTCTGGAAAGCAGAGCCTTGATTTAGGACTCCTCCTTCGAATCCTTCCACTCTTCACTCCTCCTGTTGTAAGTCCTGCCTTCTTCACAGAAGGCCTCTGACCAGGCCATGCCCCGTATTCATTGACCACATGCCCCAAAGTTTTGCCTGTTCGTTTTCTGCTAACCGTCTTGTGAGTCCGGCAAGACTGTAAGGCCCTGGAGGGCAGAAAATGTCTTGTACTCTCATAGCTCGCCTTCTACCCAGCCCCATGCTCTGCTCACAGTATTTTGAGCCCCAAAAATGCTTATCAAATGAATGAACCCAGCAGCAGTGGACACACTCCATGGTCTGGAGAATTTGCCATTGTCCCTAAACCTCAGACAGGTGGAGGGGGATCAGGTTGAGGATCAGGAGCTGAGGATGGAGGGATGGAGAAGGGATGCTCCTCCCTCTCGCAGCCCAACTCTTCTCAAGGTTCCTTGTGGTGTCACAGAGTCTGGGGGACTGAAAAGGATCTTTTCCCCCATCTGGCCCCCACCTGTTTCCCTCAGTGGTGCTCACTCTCTTTGCTCCGTTCCATGCTCATGACTCAGTTCAGATCTGGACAGCTTGGTTTCAATTTTATGCTCTGCCTTCTAATTTTTCTCCTTGTACTTAATGTGTTGAAGAAACAAGATGGTCTTATAGAATTTTCATATCTTGGACTTGGCTGGTTGAATCCCTGTACCTGTTTCTATTGTCCTTGTGACAATATTTTCTATAAACCAGCTGTTAGATATGGAGACTTGATTAGTTTTCAATTCGATTTTGGTTTTGCAAAGTTACTTCTTATTTGGTGTTGTAAATCCATGTCCTATTATATTACATCAAAAGATCGGGCTGGACCTTCAGGTGGGTCCCTGGGTACACATGAGAGCCTGTGTGCCTGCAGGCAAAGGACTGTGAGGAGCTATTCAGCTGTGATGATGCAGATGGCGTCCCCTTCCCAGACGTTGTGGTGCTCTTGAGAAGCAGGAAGCTCAGGACCATCTTTCAAGGGAACTGAGAAATTTACTCCGAACAGGTCTACCAAAGAACCTTGAACTTTGGCTTGTTAATAGTTTTACGTCCCTACACCTGTCAGCTCAGAGTTGGTGCTTTCTACCTTGTTATGGATTTATGTGCCAACTGAAACAAGCTTCAGAATTAGCCCAAAGATGTGAAACTTTTTCAAGATTTGACAAATGAATAGCATTCTGATGCAATTTCTGTTTTCGAGAGCTATGACCAACCAAAACATGTCAGTTTACAGCATTGCCCAAATCACTTACATAGAATGAAAACCGATTCAAAAAGCTGAATCTGCAGAAGAATTTAAGGGCCCAAATGACCAAGTAACAAGGTTATCACTTTTCATGTGTTAAAGGAAATGTGCAATGTTAGTTGTTATCAGAACTTGAAATATAATGACATAGATTTTCAGGCAATGAATCCATCTGATGGATGAGAAGCAGAAATCTAGACAGGACTAACGTGCAGGGATTTCAATGGGGGAAACCCCTGTGAGAAAAATGGAGTAAGTCTGGGGGGTCTGGGAGACCATTCAGATCAAAGCAATTCAGACCCCAAGTGCAGCAGGGACAACGTTTGTGTGGTATCATCCTGTACTGCCATCTAGTCTAAGGAAAGTTCCACAAGGTCTCAGGAGAGTCCGTAAGGAGAAGTGGGCCATCAGAGGAGTCCCGTGTCTCCCAGGAAGAGGCCTGCCTTAGTTCCCTGTCTGGCTGGGAGCAGCCTTAGGGAGAGTGACCTTGGTGTATCCACAACAATGGGCTTCAGAGCAGGGCCCGTGGTCAAGTGAGTGCCCTGTAGTTGAAGACCCAAGGGCCACGTTCTCATGGCCACCACAGCACAAGCCAGATCAACCCTCAGCTTGGGAAAAGAAGTTTTTTTGTTTTGTTTTTAATATTCATATTGCAGGGGAGGAAAAATAATTTTCTCTCTACCTTTCAGAGTTCTTGGCCTAGACCCCTGTCATAAGACAGATTAACAAGAGAAAAAGAAACATAAGTTTGTTACTATGTACACCTCATGTGCAGGTGGGAGAGGCCCAGGGAAAAAATAACTCCTGAGGCCATTTGAAAATGTCTTAAATACCATCTTAATAGAGAAAGGGGAGTAGGGATACAGGCCTCTTAGGGGAGACTGAGGACATGACTTTTAGGAAAGATGAACAGTCCCTTAGAAGAACACATGGGAAGTGTGAGGGCTTGGGACATTTTCTGTGTGTGGTGTCGACTTTGAATCTCCTCTCCAAAGGTTGGGAGTCGATCCTTCCTGTGACTCCACCTGACAGATGAAGAAATCAAGGGGAGACACTTGTCAAATGCACACCCAATCAGCAGCCGGATCAGGCTACTCGAAGCTCTCTCAGGAGGACACCTGTGAGAAAACTGACCTCCTTGCTGCCAGTGGATGCTTCCACCAAAACAGCCCTGAGGCCCTCCAGGGCTTGCCTCCCCCTTTCCTGGACAAGAACAAATCGACCCCTGTAAGCAGGATGCATGTTCCTACTGAACTGTAGTTTTTCTACAATAGTGCCTTCTTTTTTTTTTTTTAAGATTTTATGTATTTATTTGACACAGAGAGAGAGACAATGAGAGAGAGAGAACACAAGCAGGGGAAGTGGGAGAGGGAGAAGAAAGCCTCCCATCTAGTAGGGAGCCTGATGCGGGCTTGATCCCAGGGCCCTGGGATAATGAACTGAGCCGAAGGCAGACATCCAATGCCTGAGCCACCCAGGCACAACCCCCCCTTTTTTTTTTAACATTTTATTTATTTATTTGACAGAGAGAGACACAATGACAGACGGAACACAAGAAGGAGTACTCTGAGGGAAAATCACGTTCCCCACCAAGCAGGGAGCCCAATGAGGGGCTCGATCTAAGGACCCCGGGATCATGACCTGAGCTGAAGGCAGATGCTTAATGACTGAGCCACCCAGACCCCCCTACACTAGAGCTTTCTGACAGGGGCTGATCTGACTGGGAGCTTTTCTAACCCCGGACACCCAGTGAATACCTTCACATGGATTTGTGAAGAAAGCCACAAATTTGGCGTCTTGGAGCACCTGAAGGGGCAATCTTCTCTTATTCAACTCTTTCCTTTTGTTTATTTCTTTATTTTTTTTAGAGAGTGAGTGAGCAAGAGAGAGCACACTAGCAGGGGTAGAGGGAGAGGGAGAAGCAGACTCCCTTCCTGAGGAGTGAGCCCGATGAAGGGCTCCACCCTGTTACCCTGAGATCATGACCTGAGCCAGAGGCAGATGTCTGAGCCACCGACTGAGCCACGGAGACACCCTTCAACTCTTCTTTTAAGGATCACCTGGGACCTGACCAACACCTTAATCACAGCCTCATGGGACCCCAAGCAGAGAACCCAACCTCGTCATGCTAGACTTCTGACCTACAGATCTGTGAGCTAATGACTGAGTGCCATTAAGCAGATGAGGTGGTGGTCATCTGTCACACAGCAGAAGAAAACTATTCACATAACTTTAGGCTGTGAGGAGAGGGGTGAAGAGAATCATTTGATGTTTAAAATGTCCTAGACTGGACTAGGCTCAGTCTATACTTTTCAAACCATGTTTCTCATTCTCTACCCACATTGCCAAGCAGGTGGCACAGGACAGATAAACATGGCTATGCATACTGAGGCCCCGTACCTTTGTGTGTGACCTCCAGAGTTTCCCCGCAGCAGGCTGGTCCCACTTCTGCAAGATTAGTAATTGGGGCACCTGGCTGTCTCAGTTGGTGGAGCATCAGACTCTTGATCCCAGGGTGGTGAGTTCAAGCCCCGTGCTGGGTGTGGAGCCTACTTAAAAAACACATTAAAAATAAATAAATAGGGGGACCTGGGTGACTCAGGGGGATAAGCCTCTGCCTTCGGCTCTGGTCATGATCCCAGGTTCCTGGGATGGAGTCCCTCATTGGGCTCTCTGCTCAGCAGGGAGTCTGCTTCCCCCTCTCTCTCTCTGCCTGCCTCTCTGACTACTTGTGATCTCTCTCTGTCAAATAAATAAATAAAATCTTTTTTAAAAAATATAAATAAATAAAATACATTTTTTAAAAAGACAGACTACCAAGAACTTAATGATATATGAACCTATAGTAAAATAAAACTGCCCAGATTTGCCAGAGTTTTTATAAAAAGCCCTAGCTTCCCAAGACACAGAAATATATAAAAGATGAATTAGGAACTGCTGGATGATATTTCCCCAGGAAGCATTTTACTCATCCGATACTATGAGAATTAGACATGAAGCCATTCAGCTAGGAAACTGCTCTTTGGCCAAGGGATTACAGGCTGAACTTTGACCTTAGGCTAAGCGCAGTGTGGGGCTTGAACTGTGTAAGGGTTACACCTGTGTATGAATTAGAGTGTGGATATCAGGTGGAGAGAAGGTGGGGGAGAATGTGAGATTAGGGAGGTGGGAAGGTCAGGATCTGATAGAGTGGCTGCCACATCATGAATCAATAAATTTGGGGGTGACATGGGCTGCCTGGGGAAAGTGGGTGCTCAGGAAAGTATTTTATTCTTTTTATTGAAATATAATTAACATACAAAATATGTTAATTTCACATGGACAATATGATGATTCAACAATTCTATACATTAGTCAGTGGTCACCAAGTGGATTCTTAAGCCCCTTCACCTGTTTCACCAACTCCCCCCCCCCCCAACAAGCATCCTGCCTGACAGTCATTAAGGGGTTTTTTTTTGTTTTTTTGAGACGGTTTTCACATTTTGTTTGTTTTAGCACCATCAATAAATGTCCCAGATGCCAACCAGCCTTCATCCCTCCTGGAAACTCCAGGGATCATCCAACAATCTCCATCAGCTCAATCCTAATTTACATCTGCATCTTTAGTAAACCAGGAAAGTGTGTAGCAGGCTGGCCTCTGGCTGTGGGGCAGGATGTTGTCTGCTAAGGACTTAGGAGAGGTGAGCCATGAATCTCACTTAAGCCCCTGTCCGCTGATCCATGTCTACACAGAAAGGACATATTTTCAGTGTAGAGCCCCCCTCCTTGCACTGGGGCTGGGCTTACTCTGATGTTGGGATGATGGAGGCTGGTCCAGGTGGCACAATAGTGCAGTGTCTACTCCTAAAGTGGGGTGGGGTCTTGGATCTATGTGTGGGGACTGGGTGTTATATTGTCACAATCTGATCCAAGGTTTCCCCTAGACCTTTGATGCTCTCTGATGATAGCGCGATGTAGCTCACTAATTTTTGTAATGTTGTCACAGCTGTTCTGATATCTGGCAGGTCTATCTAGATCATCAAAAGGTAGTAATGTTAAACCAACCCCCCAGTGGTGAGAACAGACATTGGTGACAATCTGGCTGCCACAGATCTTCTACCACCGGAGGGTTTTGCTAAGAAGCTAATGAGGCTTCTGCTTCAGAACATTTCCTTTACTTTGCTTCCTCTTCCCATTTCCCTTCAAGGGGCCATTGCAATATGTTGACTTGGTCATGTTGAAAAATTGGCAAAAGTAAGCTATTTGCTCACAATCACTAAGGCCTGTCAGGTTTTACTCTGATGCTCCTTCTGTCAGACATGCCACCTGCCATGTCAGATGGAACTGGACTGGCTGCTGGCAATTTTTTGATTCAGTTAAGAGGAAAAGGAGGAATATACTAATTTCAGTTAGTAAGCTATTTTATGTAATAACAGTCACTTTCTTGTACAACTTAAGTTATTGCTAAGCTTTTGTGGCCAGAATTGTGTTCCTTCACATTCACATGGAAAGCCCTACCTTCCCCAGTATTTCAGAATATGACCATATTTAGAGACAGGGCCTTTAAAAAGATAATTATATTAAAATGAGAGTATTAGGGTATAGTCCTAATCCAATCTGATTGGTGTCCTTTTTTTTTTTTTTTAAGATTTGTTTGTCTATTTGAAAGAGAGCCTGCATGGGGCTCAATCCCAGGACCCCGAGACCACCACCTGAACCCAAACCAAGAGTCACCTGTTCAACTTGACTGTGCCACCCAGGTGCCCCTCATTGGTGTCCTTATAAGAAGAGGAAGTAGACCAAATATGTCACATGGAAGGCACAGGGAGAAGGTGTCCAACTATAAGCCAAGGAGAGAGACCTCAAAAGAAACCAGCCCTACCAAGATCTTGATCTTAGACTTCCAGCCTCCAGAACGATGAACTGTGAAAAAATATGGGAAAAAAAAATGTTTGTTGTAGACATGTCTGTGGTATCTTGTTTTGGCAGCCAGTGATGTGACATAATAGGAAATGTCTATGTGGGGGGAATTGAGTGCCCAGCTGGTTAAATGTCAGACTCGGGTCATGGTCTCAGGGTCCTGATATCAAGCCCCATGTTGGGCTCCACACTCAGGGTGGAGTCTGCTTAAAGTTTCTTTCTCCCTCTCCCCTTCCTGCTCTTCTCTTTTTCTCAAATAATTAGGGAAAGAAAGAAAGAAAGAAAGAAAGGAAAGAAGGAAGGAGGGAAGAAAAGTAGGTATATGTGGTCTTAGTCCTAAATCCTGACAGAATTTCTTCTTTTTCTTTTTAAGATTATTGTTGGGGGGGCACCTGGGTGGCTCCTTCCATTAAGATCCAGCTCTTGATTTTGGCTCAAGATCAACCCCTGCGAGATCAACCCCTGCATCAGGCTCTGTGCTCAGCAGGAAGTCTGAATTAGACTCTCCCTCTGCCCCTTTGCTTGTGTTTTCTCTCTCTCTATTTAAAATCAATCAATAAATCATTTTTTAAAAAGATTCTTTTAGGAAGACTGGTGTATTTATTATTTAAAAAAAATTTTTTTAAGTAAACTCTACCCCCAACATGCGGCTTGAACTCAATCCTAAGATCAAGAGTCACATGCTCTACCAACTGAGTCAGCAAAACCTCCCTTGGCACAGAGTCTAAAATCCTTGTAACTTCCTGTGTGGTAGGTACGAGAGGAATATCTTCTGTTACTCATGATAAGCACCTTGCACCACACCTGAGTTTATGCTAATAAGCTGACCTTGGAGAATGGGAGATGGTCGCCAGAGGAGTCATGTGATTAAAAGGTAGAACTCAGGCCAAACACAAACATACATATGCACACACACACACACACACACACACACAGACACACACACACACATGCACCCCTCATGAGAGGGAAGAAGGGTTGGACATTGAGCTAGTTACCAATGGCCAATGATTTACTCAATCATACCTACATAATAAAACCTCCATAAAAACCCTCATGGAAGGGGTTTGGAAAGCTTCCAGATTGGCAAACATATCCATGTGCCAAGAGGGTTACATACCCCAAACTCCACAGGGACAGTTTTTGCACTCAGGACGCTTGCAGATCTATGCACCTCTTCATCTGGCTGGTCAATTTGTATTATATTTGTATTTAAAGTTCCTTTACAACAAATCAGTAATAGTTAAGTGTTTGCCTAAATTCTATAAAACTCTATAGCAAATTATGAAGGTGGCAGTCATGGGAACTCTTGATTTGTGCCCAAGTCAGTCCTAACTGGGTAATATGCGGACCCACTCCCTGCAAGTGTATTTGAAGCAGGTGGGGATGGGTAGATTTGGGGAGTGAGGCTTCACCTGTAAGATCTGCAATGACTCTTGGTAGTTAGCATCAGAACTGAATTAAACTGTAGGACACCCAGTTGGTAGCTCCAGAGAGCTAAGAATTCGTAGCATGGGAAATCAACATAATTGATGTCAGAAGTATTGTGAGTATAGAAAAACAGTTTTCCCTTATAGAGCTAGTCAACTAGTACACAAGTAGAAATTAGAGTCAACTGTGCTGACAGACAGATGTCACAACATGGGTCACAAGACTGCAGGTTGAATTAACATGGCAATCAATGTCCATGTTTAAACAATTGATATTTTCTCTGTCACCCCACATGGAAGAAAGGATAAAGTGTGATGGATTTACAAAGGAATCACTAAATAGAAATAAAGAATAATCTGCTACAAAAACATGAGTAATTCATAAACAAAATATTGAAAGGAAAATGTCAGACACCAAAGAATAAATAGTCTATGATTCCATTTATGTAAGTTTCAAAAAAGCAGACAAGACTGACCTTTGGTAATAGAAATCAAGAATAGTGGATTCTGATTGGTAATGATCTCTCACTTAATCTGATAGGTGATGGTACAGGTGGATTCCATTTTTTATAATTATTTATCTGAGAGGGAGAGAGAGAGAAAGAGAGTACAAGCAGGGTGAGGGGCAGAGGGAGAGGGACAAGCAAACTCCCCACTGAGTGAGGACCCGGATGTGGGCCTCAATCCCAGGAGCCCGAGATCATGATCTGAGCCAAAGTCAGATGCTTGACCAACTCAGCCACCCAGGTGCCCCAAGGTGAATTCCATTTTTAAAAATAAATCAAGCTCAATAAAACTGTCAGGACTCCTCTCACTCTTGAGAGTTTTTTCTATATGTTTACTTAATAAACTTCTATTGCTTTATTCACAAAAAATAAATATATAAATAAATAATAATAAGTAAATAAAAATACATCAAGCTGACCATTAAAGGTTTGTGTACTTCCCTGTGGGGGCATTTTACATTTCAACAACAAAAAAGTTTTTTAAACAATATTTAAGTGAGGTTGAGGGTGGTGCCTGGGTGGCTCAGTTGGTTAACTGTCTGCTTCAGCTCAAGTCATGATCTTGGGGTCCTGGGATCCCCCACATCGGGCTCCCTGCTCAGTGGGAGTCTGCTTCTCCCTCTCCCTTTTCCCCCTTCCCCCACCCTGCTTGTACTCTCTCTCTCTCAAATAAATAAATAAAATCTTTAAAATAAATAAATAAAAATATTTAAGTAGAGATTTCAGTTTCCATTACTGTCTAGACAAACCAGAAGTTTTCCTCTGTCAGGAATACACTCAATGATGCAGTGAATTAAATTATAAATACATTTGCTATCTCTTTCAGATGAGAATCGCCTAGACATTTATTAAAATTCTTTTATTTCTAGGTCATAGTTCTATAGAATACTACCAACACAGTATGGATGCCATGACCTGAATTGTGTCCACCCTTACCATTACAAGACCTTATTTGGGGTTAGGATGTTTGCAGATGTAATCCAATTAAGATGAAGTGATACTGGATGTGGGTTGGTCCTAATCCTACGCCCGAGCCCTTCTAAGAAGAGAGAAACTTGGACACATAAAGAAGAGAACGCCATGTGCAGACAACAATACACAAGAACAAGGCCATGTCAGGACAGAGGCAGACCTTGGAGCCACACAGTGCCATGGACTTCTGGCAACCACCAAAAGTTAGCAAGAGGCAAGGAAGGATTCTGCCTAGAGCCTTCAGAGAGAGCATTGCCTGACTGACACCTTGACTTTAAGACTTCTAGCCTCCACAACTGTGAAAGAACAAATTTTTGTTGTTTTCAGCCATCCAGTTTGTGGTCATTTTTAATAGAAAGTGGCAGAAAAGGGCTTAACTTCCCCAACCAGGTCTGGGGTTTAGGCTGCATTCCCAGTAGCAAAGGGAACTGGTGTCCAGGAAGGAAGGCAAAAGACCAGTTTCAGAAAAGGGAGCCAAGAAGAAGATCCAAGTATGTGCAGACACTTGGTATCTGATAGAAGTGGCAAGAAATATGGGTGAAGGGCAGGCTAACCATCAAATGGCACAGGGACAACTCGTTCTCCACGTAACTCAAAAGGAATCTCTAACACATAATACAGAAATGAATTCTATGTTGATTAAAGATGGATTAATTAATGGATATCATTAAGGTCTTTTTTTGTTTTTTAAGAGAGAGCACATGTGACCATGAGTGCGACTAGGGGGAGGGGCCGAGGGAGAGGGAGAGAGAATCTCAAGCAGGCTCGAGGCTCAGTGTGGAGACTGACATGGGGCTCAGTCTCATGACCCTGAGCTCATGACCTGAGCTGAAATCAAGAGACAGATGCTCAACTGACTGAGCCACCCAGGTGCCCCTGCATATCACGAAGGTCTTAAAAGATGCCTGTAAACAACAACCTGGGGAAGTCTTGGGCCATGTGGAGAAAACAGTGGACTGACAAGTAAAGGAACAGATGGAAAAGGAAGGGGGAGGGAGTGAGCAGTAGAGGGGCTTCTATGTATATCCTTCCTCAGCTGTCCCCTCCCCTGAGACCCTGGGTTACCATATGGCATCTGCTTTTACAGTCCCTGTTTTATATTGAAGTCCCCCCTCTTTATATCATAGTTCAGTATCCATCTCTGTCTGTCTGCTACACTCACTCTTGTCACACTCTGCTGAGCCCTCTCCTCATAGGGCTGAGAAAAGTTGACTAAGTCCTCCTATTTCATATGGCCGTCACTTGAGTAGAACAAGCTTGAAGTTACAAAGAGTCCATACTGTCCAGGGGCATTAGTCTACACCAAGGCTTGGTGCCCTTTCTGATTTAGAAGCTAGGCAGGGTGTTGAACAGGGCACTCTGCATTTTTGTGTAGGAGGGAGAAAAGAAAATTCTGGACTAAGCTGGACTCTCATCTGCATCCATCAGGGCCCTGTCACAGGTGGGTGGTGAGAATCCCAGCATGTGGGCCGTGCTCTCACTTGGGTGGGGTAACTGTAGCACCCTACAGATCTCATCATTGGGAAGAGACGCCTAATGCTAGGGCCGGAGAGAGGTGACCTGGAGTTCAAGGAGTTCAATCCCTGAGAGGAGGCAGTTGGGGAGGGTGTGGCCCTTCCCAACCTCTGGTGACTGTCCAGGCTGTCCTGACCATAAGAGAATGGTCTGAGCAGCAGCTTGAGAAATAGCGTGGGACCATCAAAAGTAGCAGTCATTGTTCCAGGTAGGTTCTAAATAAACACCAAGTGATTTCCAACTCAGCCTTGGGGCAGAGCTCCTGGCCTCCCTGCAGAACCTGAAGAACCTCCCTGAAGACCTGAGTGTGATCTGAGGCTGCTGAAGGGCCCAGTATCTTGGGCAGGACAGGTCAGGGTGTACGAAGCCATCCTACATTGTTGATGATCAAGGTCAGGGTGACTCAGAGGGAGACCATCTCTGGTGGGCAGGGTCTTTAGAGATGACAACTGGTGTGTAAAGAAGGCTACTAAAGAAGCATGTAGGGAGGAGCATGGTGTCCCTCTGACTCACAAGTTGTGTATGTGGGGAGGGATGGTCCAGATGGGAGAGGGGCAGGAGAGAGGAGAGTGTATTGTGGCAGTGACACTAATTTACTTGTGACTGAGGAAGAGTGAGAGCCAGGAGAGTGAGGGAACACCAGGGGAGTGTCTTGGGTGTGAAAAGAAACAAAAACAAAAATAAAAAACAACCTCACTTAAAATGGAGTCAAGGAATTTGAGAGGCAGAGTGGGGGGGTTGGGGGGTAGGGAAGGAAAAATGAAACAAGAAGGGATCCAGAGGGAGACAAACCAGAAGAGACTCTTAATCTTACAAAACAGACTGAGGTTTGCTGGGGGGAGGGGGGTGGAGAGGGTGGTTGGGTTATGGACATTGGGGAGGGTATGTGCTATGGTGAGTGTTATAAAGTGTGTAAGCCTGATGATACACAGACCTGTAAAAATTATAAAAATATTTTTTTAAAAATGGAGTCAGAAGCCCTGTAGGGGCACTCTCATACACAAGTCATTCTTTGCAGGCTGCTTACCTAGAGAGGGCAGAAAGATCATTCTTTTTTTCTAATTATTTTCTAATTATTTTTATTAACATATCATGTATTATTTGCCCCAGGGATAGAGGTCCGTGGATCGGTCCCACCTGGGGTTCCAGGGGGACCCTACTTCTCCCTCTGCCTATGATCTGCCCCCCACACACATGTGCTCTCCCTTGCTGGCTATCTCTTTCTCTCTTTCTGAAGTGTAAAATGTAGGGTGGGGGTATAAAATACCAATGGGGGGGCTGTGCATGCATTGTGTGTGAAGAAAGGAACCTGCAGATATGGGATGGAGAGAGGGTGGGGGAGGCTAGTGGATTGGAAGTGGGCTAAGGGGAGGAAAGGAGGCAGGGGGAGGAGGAGGGAAAATGGCCATTGGAAGTGAGGCCAGACAGCTGACAGGTGCCAGCCCGAACCCTGCTGGGGGCCCGGCCCTCTGGCCCTCGCCCCTCTCCAGGCCTGCCCTCCCCATCTCTGTTTGCCCACTTTCTTGGGGAGACTTCCTGCTCTCAGTCCCCACCTCCTTCCTATGCCCTTGCCCTGCTCCCCAACCCCTCTCCCTTTCCACTTTACTCCTCCTCCCCAGATTTGCTCAGGTCTCCTGCCTCCTGTTAGTCCTCAGTGCCATCTATGGAAGAAACAGTGAGGGGGGGACAGGGAAAAGGGGGAAGGGAGGCTGGCTGACCCCCAGGCCCCACCCTTAGACACTAAAGGCCTGCTGCATCCCCAAGCGCCCTCCTGGAGCAGCAACAGTGGCGGGTGGACCAGGGAGAGGATTCTAGGCACTGGGCCAGCACTGGTGGATGGCTTTCCCAGCTGGCCGCGCCCCTGTGGAGGTTTATTCACACTAAGTCCAGGCATGGTCCTGCAGGCAAGCTCTGGGAGAATCCGAGGCAAGCCAGCACACACACCCCACCCATACCCGTTCATCTTCCAGGCACCTCAGGGCTGGCCTCCCTGCTTTCCTGAAATGCTCTTCCTGGCCAGAAACCAGTCAACTCCAGGGTATTTATGGAAAAATATGTGTGAACTTTCTGCTTTGGGCTTAATTTTTTTCAGCTAGGTTACTAGACAGGAGCAGATACTGTGGGGACCTTCCCTGCGTTGACATTATTCTCCCAACATAGCTGGTGCCTTCCCTACACATTGTTAGACCTACTGTGTGGGCATCATTATGTACACTGCATGAACATCTTGGGAAAAGATGCCTTTCTCCTCCGCACCAGTCTTGCCTTCCAGAAGCATGGTACCTGGTATCACAGACAGGGAGGATTCGAACTCCCTTCTTCCCTGTCTCCGTCCCGTATGACTTCTGTGATGAACTGCCACAGACTGGGTGGCTTATAAACAACAGAAAATGTTTTCCCACAGTTCTGGCATCTGGGAAGGCCAGGATCAAGGCTCTGGCAGGTGTCTGGTGAGGGTCTGCTATGTGGTTGGTAGACAGCTGTCTTCTCACTGTGCCTTCACATTGGAGAAGGATCCAGGGAACTCAGGACCCATTCATGGCCTGTCCTCCCAGCCTAGTCACTTCCCCAAGGCCCCACCATCCAATACCCCCACTGCAGGCAGATCCCCCACCCCAATAACTGACGGAGAGGTCACCTGGAATTCCTGAAATCTAAGTGCACAGTTATGCCTCTGGCCTTTGGTTCATGCTCATCCCCTGCCTAGAATTCTCTTTCTCCATACGCACTACCTGGTCAAGTTCTAATAAACCTTGAAAACTCACTCAAAAATCACCTTCTATGAGACTTTCCCCTCTTCTAGACAGAATGCATCACCCCCTTTCTGAGCTTTGAAAGCTCTGAGCCCAGAAAGTGTCCCATTGTGTCCTAATTAGGCTATGTGTCTGTCTCCTTTGTTGGTTCATGAGCTCCTTACTAACGGGCCCATCCCCTATCTGCCAGTGTGTCCCAGAAAATGGTTAGTGACTATTCATGACAGAGGATCAGTAAATTTGGAAAGAACAAAGTGTTTTCATTAAACTGTAAACACCAGGATCTGGATCTGGGAACAACTTCTTTGTAGGACTCAAGTCTAGATAAGGATTTTCATTTTCTGTTTGCCTTTTCAACACTCCCATCCACACCTCCACCATCTGCCTTAGGTCTGTGAATTGAGTAATCTCAGCAGTCGTCTCTTGCGGAATATAATTACAAAAGTGTCGTTAGGAGAACACCAGATACTGTGAAGACAGGAGGGTAGTGGACAAGAAGGTGGCTCCCTGCCTGCTGGAGATTACGTCATTTTTTTTTTTTTTGCCAGATTCAGGAGATGCTATGGACATTACATCCTTGATTAAGAATGAAGGTGACACACCTGGGTGAATCTGTCAGTTGAGCTTCCAACTCTTGATTTTGGCTCAGGTCATGGTCTTAGGGATGTGGGAATCCTGCTTAAGATTCTCTCCCTCTGCCCCTCAACAAACTGAAGTTTATTTAAAAATATATATATATAATATATAAAATTTATATAAAATATATATTTTTATATACCTCATGTACACAGGGGAGATACTCAGGGAAAAATTAGTGACTCCTGGAAGGGGCTCAAAAGCCAGGATTAAGTGGCATATTTAATAGAGAAAAGGGAAGCAGGGATGTGGGCCTTTTAGGAGAGAGTAGCTGATTTTTTAGAAAAGATGAATGAACCCTCAGAAGAATAGATAAGAGGTATAATAGTTTGTGACAAAGCTGTCTGGGTGTGTTGTGGACTTCTAGTCTCCACTCCTGTGATGAGTAAATCCTGGTTGCCAGGAGATTGTGGACATGTGAGTTCCTTTCCAAGTATCTGTCTTCAGACAAATGGGGGTGGGGGGGTGGGAAGGGAGTTCAGAGACAGCCTCCCCCTGCATTAGCTGGTTCTCAAAATAAACAATATGTCAAAGCAGTAAATGTGAGGGTGCCATATTCTACCACCCTTCACACCATACATAAAAAAAAACAATCCAAATTGGATATATACGTAAGGGATAAACCTATGAAATCATTAGAAGAAAACATAGGAATAAATCTTTGTGCGCTTGTTTGGAAAGACCTTCTTAAATGCACCAATAACACCGGTAACAACAGCAGCAAAAGATGAAATCAACTTCCTCAAAATTTAAAACACTTGTGGTTCAAAGACACCATCAAGAAAGTAAAAAAGACAACCTACAGAAGGAAAGAAAGTAATTGCAAATCGTCTATCTGGGAACACTGGTATCCAGAATATATAAAGAACTCTAACATGGAATAATATGCAGGTCATAGCCCAGTTTAAAAATGGGGCAAGGATTGGAGTATGCATTTCTCCAAAGAAGTGTATAAATGGACAATAAACACATGAAAATTCCTTAATATGCTTAGCCACCAAGGAAATACAAATCCAAACCACAAAGAGATTCTACTTCACATCTCCTAGCATGGCTGGCATCGAGAAGACAAGACACTGACAAGTGCTGGAGAGGATGTGGAGAAACCAGAACCCTCCTGTGGGGCAGCAGAGGAGGCTAATGGAATCAGTGTGGGTGACGGTGTGAGGCAAGGGGTCCATGGGTGCAGGGTAAGCCCGTGCATCTGGGACTGCGGATGTTCAAGGGTGACATGTGGAAATCAGTATGGATGAGGAGCAGGTAGGGAATGTTGCTGGACAGTCACGGGTGGGGATCTGCTCATTCTGCTTCTCTTCTCTTTTAGAGTTTCTCTTCTGAAGGTGATATCCAAACCTGCATAGCTACCAATGGTTTTTCCTTGGAGGGTTCTAGTTCCCTCATCTTTCATATTCCACTGGGTCTATGTCCAATAAACCACTTGTCTCTCAACCATTTTCATTCGTTCGCTGTTTCATTTCCTGTATTCTTCTACATTTTTTTTCTTACGTAGTTGCCCTGGGGATTACTCTTAGCAGGTCTACCTAAACCAGTCTAGTTCAGAGTAACACCAACCTTGCTCCATTATCCTTTGATTCCCTCTCCCTCTTTGTGCCATCATTGTTATACAGATGACCTCTTTATGCAGTTTAAACCCACATACCTCTTAAGCCAAACAGGTTTATCACTGGTGCTTATGCAATTGTCTTTTAAATCACATAGCAATTATACAGACACCAAATCATTATGTTGTAAGCCTGAAATTGATACAATGTTATATGCCAATTATGTCTCAGTTTCTCTGAAAATCAACAGGAAATAAACAATTACAGGGATGGCTGGGTGGCTTAGTTGGTTAATGTCTTCTTCAGCTCAGATCATGATCCCAGGGACCTGGGATTGAGCCCCACATAGGGCTGTCCGCTCAGTGGGGAGTCTGCTTCTCCCTCTGCCTGCTGCTCCCCCTTCTTGTGCTCTCTCTGTGACAAATAAATAAAATCTTAAAAAAAATTAATTACAAACAAGAGTAAATGTGTAGTGTCTGTCATGTTTACGATGTAGCTACTTTTACCATTGCTGTTTATGTCTTCATATGGATTCAAGGTACTGGCTAGAGCTTAGGCTTAGGTTTGGGACTTCAGACTGACTCAGTGACTGTGGAAAATGCTGGTCCCTTTATAAGCTAAGAGGGACAAAGTCACACATAGCCTGTCCATGAGCCCAGCCCACTGGGTGTTCTAGCAGCTGCTAGAGTCACCCTTCCTGTCCACAAGTAGCATACCATATACAGACATACTCCAACAGGAATTTGTGGTTCTTCTGCCAGGCCAGGGTGGAAACGTGTTCTCAGACAGAGTTTATCCAATTTCACTAGTCGGAAACATTAGATGTAGTTCCAGATCCCTTCAGACACACTGACCCTTAGTCATCTGGGCAAATAAGCCCCTTTTCCCAGAGAGAAAGCCCTGAACATAGTCTATGGTTACTTTCTTTGAAGTTTGTTTGTTGCCAGGTGACTTGGGGAGACCCTGGACCTTGGGGTCCTCGACCCATCCCATCCCAAGGACAGACATTCAACACAGTAGACGAATGACACAAGCAGGAAAGTTTATTAAAGTTTATTAAAGAGATCCTCTCAAAATGTGAGAGCTGGCGAGAGAGAGTAAGAGAGAGAGAGAATGCAGAGTGGTTGGGTTTCTATCATTATTGACAGTTGTTAACTAGGGCTGGAATATTTATTACTTGATATGGTGATGCAGAGTTTCCTGCTTTTTCTTCTTGTTTGGTCAGGGGTTCCTTGTCCCGGCACCTGCCATCTTGGGTCTGGCTGGTTTGATCTGGGTCCTTGTGGAGTGCAACCAGGCAGGACCCCAACATTCCTGATGACTCCTGAGAGCTGCCCCTGACTTCCTGATTGGTGGCCTCCAAGTAGGTGGCTGAAAACTGATGGCTGATTCTAAAACATTTGATCTAGTTAAAGGAAGGTCAGTGGCACAGCCCACTTACTGGGCATCAGGAAAGCCCTAGAGCCAGACTCACAAGATATCACCAAATGGGTGTGACTTGCATTTTAAATAACTAGCAGACTGCCAGGCACACAGTGAAAAACCTAAATGTGGGAGGGACAGATAGTATTTGACATTTTGACATTTTTATCCTCCAAAATTCTTGTTGAAATCCTCAACATAAAAGTATTAGGTGAGTCTTTCAGAAGTAATTAGGATGGGAGGCTATTCCTCCCCTGCTGGTATAAAAAGACAAGGACCTGCTCGCTATCTCCTGCTGCAATACGCCAGGTTGAAGACACAAGGAGAAAACTGCCCTCTGCAAGCTAGGAAGGGGTCCTCACTAGACAGAGGATCTGCTGATGTTCTGAACTTGAACTCCCCAGCCTCAGGAACTGTGAGAAATAGACACTTGCTTTCTAAGCTGCCTGACATGTGCTATGCTGTTATAGCAGCCTGAGCTTGCTAAGATGGTTGGATGGAATGGGGTGGGGGGGGATAGCTGTAAAAGTGAGGGGGGGGGAATGGGCTGAAAAGCATTAAGTCTTCAGAGGCACTTTCAAGAGAAAAATGACATGAGAAAAGTCACAGTGACACCAAAGCTTTGTTCATAATCTAATTTGCACAACTCAAACACCAGAACCCCAAGACTTTCTCTAATGATAAACTACTTGGCTTTTCTTGGGTCCACAAGTCTTGGCTCCAACAGGATTGTTGGACTCAAGTTTGTCTACCTGTCTTTGATGATAGACCAGGGGCCCTGTGTCTCCAGGTCCTTTGATTAACCTGTGTGCACTTGGGAAGTGTGAATCTCAATGAGATATGAGGGAAGAAATCCAGTAGACATAGAAGGGGGTGGGAAAGGGGAGAGTGGAGAAAATGTGGGAAGATGGAGGAGGAAATGGAAAGATCAGGGAGGGAAGAAGAGACAGTGTGGGTGACAGGAAGTTGGTGGCAGCATGGGGGAGTGGGGGAGGGGGAAGGAACTCACTTCACTGCCAACAGTCCCACTTACATTGGAAGTGGTTTTGAGGAGAGTGGAGAGGGATTTTTTCAAGGGAACTTTGCTTTGTGATGTCTTCTCTCTCTCTTGTCTTAAATGAGTAATCTTATCTTGAACACATACAAAACTCTCCCTCATCACCCCTTGCTTCTGTCAGATTCCTGCAGGACTGTCAGCCATCTTGTATGACAACATTGGGAAGTGCCCCACACCACTTCCTGTAGTGTGCTGTCCAAGGGTGCCGCTCCTCAGGAATGTTGCCCGTATCTTACACTGCAGGTTTTCTTTTGTTAGTGCTGCTGCTGGTACAAGCCCGGAAGTCAGTGGGCTGTGAGTGTCCTGGGATCTGGGGACCTAGCTGGGACGAGGGAAAACAGGAGAAAAGGGCTTCCCCACATTTCAGGCAATTGTCAACCTGTCCATGTGTTCAGAAGGACCAGAACCCCAGGCTGAGGCACTCTCCTTGTACAGTGCTCCCATGGGCAGCTCCCCCTCTCTTGTCAGTTCCACCTTCTATTCCAGGGAACCTCTCCTGGTTACCCCCAGGAGTCACCATGATTTTGTCCTACAGTGTGTTTTTTGTTTGTTTGTTTTCCTTTCTGTTGAAAGTCCTGTCTGGTGAGCTAGTTTATAAGTCCCAGGAGGACAGACACTGTCTTGTAGTTTTTCTACCTAAGACCTTGACAGATGTCACTGAAAGTATTTGTCAGATGTATCCTCCTGGTAATAGTATGTGTCCCTGAGGGGCCTATAGTAGGTAACATCAAAGAACTTTTCTAAAGCTCAGACAGTAAAAGGTGGGGACTAAGGATACAGAGGTGGAGGGGGTTGCGATGGAGACCCCCTTCCCCTCCCTCTGCAGTAAGCCTTTCAGAGGGAGTCTTGGGGTCCCAGCTGCTTTTTTCTTTCACAGATGCTCACTCTCTCTGCCTGACCTCACTGTCACATCTCAATCCAGACCTGGACACTGCTGGTATGAAGTGCAGGGTTCAGTGGACAAAAAGCCCTTCCTTCAGTATGACAGCGACAGCAGCAAGTTCAGACCTTTGGGTCTCCTGGGGCAGAAGGTGAATGCCACCAAAGCATGGACAGAACTGACGGAGACACTGGAAGAAGTGGGGCAAGAGCTTAGGATGATCCTGCCTGACATGAACCTGGAGAACAGCATGGCCAGGGGTGAGTAGGGGAAGGGGCAGGGGAGAGGGAGGCAGTCAGCAAGAGAGGCAAGGAGCATGTGCAGGGAAGGGGCTCCTGTACAAGAACACAACATTGGCCCCACCTCAGAGACACGCTGGACCTCAAGGGAGATCATGGTGTTAAGAGTCCAAGCCGATGACTTTGTGGATTGCAGGTCCTCCCACCCTGGACAACCAGCTGTGTTATCAGCATGAAGCAGAACGGTGCCCCACTGCATTCTGGCGCTTCAACATCAATGGACAAGCGGCCATCCTCTTTGATGCGATGAGTGTGACCTGGACAGTCACAAACCCTGGAGCCAGAACCATCAAGGAGGAGTGGGAGGACAAGGGACTGTCTGACTATTTCAGGAGGATCTCCATGGGAGACTGCAATCAATGGCTCAGGTAGTTCTTACAACACTGGGAGAAAGTGCTGGAACCCCCAGGTAAATGAGCAGGGTGAGGTGGTTGCTCTCTTTAAAGGTCAAATACCTTCCTTCTCTCTGTGAATAGTAGTATGGGTGTGCAATTGATTTAACAGATTAGACAACTACCTGAGCTCTTCGTGGACTGGAGAGGCAGTGACCGCCACAGGCTCTCCCATTGTGCTCCTTTCCATTCCCCTCCCTCCACGCAGGGGCCCCCTTCCCCACTAACCAATGATCCAGTCACCCAGAACTGCTAGGTCTGCCGAGTCTACTAGCTACATTGTGCTTACAGCCTTCTCTTCTTCCTCTGTTTTACTTATCCTTTAACCAGCACAAAAGTCACATCTGAGGAAGCCCTCCCCACATCCCCCAGACAGAATGAAGCACCTCCAGTTCTGTCACCCTCAGAAAGCTCTGCCCACAGTGAATATCTCACACTCTATGATAATCATATGGACATCAGCTGTCTCCCTCAGTAGAAATATGAGCTCCACGAGGACAGGGCACAGCCCCGCATTCCTCCATAGACCCCAGGAT
Source organism: Martes martes (assembly GCF_963455335.1). Lineage (NCBI taxonomy): Eukaryota > Metazoa > Chordata > Mammalia > Carnivora > Mustelidae > Martes > Martes martes. The sequence continues at coordinate 16,650,180 of NC_137893.1, forward strand.
CTGATAGAGTGGCTGTCACATCATAAATCAACAAATTTGGGGATGACATGGGCTGCCTGGGGCAAGTCGGTGCTCAGGAAAGTGTTTTATTATTTTTATTGAAATATAATTAACATCCAGAATATATTAATTTCACATGTATATTATGATTCCACAATTTTATACATTACTCAGTTCTCATCGGAATAAGTGGATTCTTAAGCTCCTTTATCTGCTAGGATCCCCTCTGGCAATCATCAGGAAGGTATTTTCTTAGGTTGAACAGGACTTTCACTTTTTGTTTGTTATAGCACCATCAATAAATGTCTCAGAACCCAAGTCTTCGTCCATCCAGGAAACTCCAAGGATTGTTTTAGCAACTTTCATCAGTTCAGTCTGGATCTTCTTTGGCATCTTTATGAAATAAAGTAAGTGTGCAGCAGGCTGCCTCTGGCTGTGGGAGAGGACGAAGTCTAGTAAAGACTTGGGAGAGGTGTGCCATGGGTCTCACCGAAGCCCTTGTCCACTGAATCATCTCTACACAGAAATGATGCCCTTTCTTAGTGTTGAGCCCCACACCCCACGCTAGGGCTGGGGTTACTCTGATGTGGGGAGGGTGGAGGCTGGTCCAGAGGGCACAACAGTGCCGTGTGAGGAGGGGCAAACCAGTGTCTAGTCCTACAGTGGGGCGGGGTCTCAGATCCACATCCTGGATGGAGTATTGTCTTGTTGCACTCTATCCCAGGATTCCCCCAGGTTTTTGATGAAAAAATTATTTGCTCTCTGAGGATAGCGTGATGTACTCAACAATCTTTGTAATGTCATAATAGTTGTTTTATAATCAGGGTTTTCTTCTGGACCAGGATGTAGTTACAGCATTAGACCAACCCTAGCTGGCAAAAACTGACAGCAATCTGACTGCCAATCCAATACACAATCTTCTACCACAGGTGGGTTTACCGAGAAGCTAATGAGTCTTCAGCTTCAGAACCCTTCCTTTAGGGGCGCCAGGGTGGCTCACTTGTTAAGAGCCTGCCTTTGGCTCTGGTCATGATCCCAGGGCCCTGGGACCGAGCCCCAGTCCCTGCTCAGTGGGGAGCCTACTTCTCCCTCTCCCACTCTACTCCCTGCTTGTGTTCCTTCTCTCCCTCTCTGCCAAATAAGTACACAAAATCTAAAACAACAACAACAACAACAAAGAACCCTTCCTTTACTCAGCCTCCTCCTCCCATGGCCCTTGAAGGGGCCCTGCAATGTGCTGACTTGATCATTTTGAAGAATTGGCAAAAGGAAACTATTTGCTCACGATCATTTATTCCTGTTGGTTTTACTCTGACGCTCTTTCCATCAGATGTTCCCCATGTCAGGTGGACCTGGAGAGGCTGCTGGCATTTTTTTAAAAATTCAGTTGAGAGGAAAGTAAACTAGGGATATATTTATTTTGGCTTGATGAGAAATGTTTATTTGTTCACACACACACTTCCTTGTGTGGATAAATTATTGCTGTGCGGAAACCACAGGTCCGCCCTACCGACTGACTAAATGTCATAACACAAAGGTACAAGGCCACATGGCAAAGTGACATGTGAGAATTAACTTATCTGTTTACATATTAATGTGCCCTATAGCACCTGGCTTAGTTGCAAGGATAAATAATAATGTGATATATTTACAAATGAAACACGATGTAGAAATCAATAAGGAGGGAACTGCTGCACAAAACGTGAGTGATTCCCATAGACAGGATATTCAGAGGAAAATGTCAGACACAGAAGAATATATACTCTGTGTTTCTATTTATGAAAATTTCAAAATCAACAAAACTGATCCTCGGTAATAGAAGTCAGAATAGTTGACCCTGATCGGGAAATGATCTATAACTTAAGCTGACAGGTGATCATGCAGACGCAGTTCATCTTTAATAAAACATCAAGCTGACCATTAAAAGATTTATACACTTTACTGTATAAGAATATTACATTTCAACAAAAAAAGTCTTAAAAAATTTTAAGTAGATATTTCAGTTTTCATTAATGTCTTGACAAGCTGGTAGTTTTCTTGTTAGGAATATTCTCAGTGGTGAGTTAAATGATAAATACATTATACATTTTTTCTGAATAGAATCAGATACATATATGCAGTGAAAAACAGAGACTCAGATGGACAGAGAGAATGCGATAACATGCCAGACAGCGTCAGAGCCCACTGACTAGTCCCCGCCCTATATCACTGCTCTGGCCTTCCAAATTTGTTTCTTTCTCCCATTGCTGTCATCATCCTCATAATGTCCTCCCCAGGTTCACCCAGACCTCACAAACCAAAGTGTAGCAATTTAGAAAAGTTGTCAGCTCTGGGGTTAAAGTCACAGTTCCTGGGGCTCTCTGTGGAGTCCAAAGTTAAGATTCTTTTTTTTTTTTTAAGATTGTATTTATTTATTTGAGAGAGAGAACATGTGTGTGTGAGAGAGAGGGAGGGTGAGGGAGCAGAGGGAGGGGCAGGTGGAGAAACAAACTCTGCACTGAGCAGGGAGCCCGACCTGGGGCTCAGTCGCAGGCCCTGGGATCATGACCCAAGCCAAAGGCAGACCTTGACCGACAGAGCCACCCAGACCCTTCTAAAGATACAATTTTGATGACAAAAATAAACCACTCCATCTATGGTTCAACAAGGAGCAATGTTACTGCTGTAGGAAATGATTCAGCTCTTTGAGCTGTTCAAAAGAATACTAATGTTCAGTCATCTCATTTTAGAAAAAAAAACTTTTTATTTTTTATATTTTTTAAAAGATTTTATTTATTTATTTGAGAGACAGAGCAAGTAAAAGAGAGCATGAGAGGGGAGAAAGTCAGAGGGAGAAGCAGACTCCCCGAGGAGCTGGAAGCCAGATGCGGGACCTGATCCACAGACTGCGGGACCATGACCTGAGCCAAAGGCAGCTGCTCAACCAACTGAGCCATGCAGGCGCCCCATAAAGAAATTTTTTTTTTATTTATTTATTTGACACACAGAGATCACAAGTAGGCAGAGAGGCAGACAGAGAGAAAGGGGGAAGCAGGCTCCCCACTGAGCAGAGAACCCGATGTGGGGCTTAGATCCCAGGACCCTGGGATCATGACCTGAGCCGAAGGCAGAGGCTTTAACCCACTGAGCCACCCAGGTGCCCCAAGAACTTTTTTTTAAAAAAAGATTTTATTTATTTATTTCATAGACAGAGATCACAAGCAGGCAGAGATTGGGGCAGGAGCAGGCTCCCTGCTGAGCAGAGAGCTTGATGCAGGCCACCTGAGCTGAAGCCAGAGGCTTAACCCACTTAACCCAAGGGATCATTGGTGGGTCAGGAGCAGGGGTGACAATCTAGACTTGCAGTTGGCATCTGAAGGATGTTGAGGCAGGGAGCCTTGTAGGACTGACCCCCTGAACTATGGGATCTAATGCCATTTCCACCTAATCTGTGTCAGAATGGAATTAAATTGTAAGCTCCCTGGCTACCATCTGGAGAATTGCTTGTTGGGGCTGGGACGCCCTTTCTTCCTCCATCACTGGAATTGAGTGCAAAACCCTTTTAGTGGAACTTTGTTGCAGCAAGCCTAGCAAATAGACACGCAGGGCATACAAAAACTAAAGGCAGAGGCATCCCTGAGGTCTCAAAAGGTGATTGCAATAACAGCCTGGGAAGTCTTGGTAAACCAGAGAAAATGGTGGAGCTGACAGGCAAATGAACTTGTGCAAAAGGGAGGGTGAGGGAGTGAGCAAGAGAGGGCTTTGCTGGTGGTCTCCCTCTGGGAGCCAGGCAGTTCCCACCCACTGTCCCTGTCCCTTCCCCATCATGCCCCTCAGACCCTCCCACCCCCCCACCCCGCCCATCATCCCTTGACACCGACCCCCTACCTACCCACCACACCACAAGTGTGGGAGGTAAGGTTAGGTAATTTTTCTGTATTATAGGTAAACAGCCTGGGCTTTCAAGAGAGTAGCTGGCTTGCCCCAGGGCCACATGACCAGCAAGTATTGGCCTAGGTGTTGCTGTCCGGGAAATTGTGACTGTGCTATATTAAGCAGGTTAAGTTGCATGATAGATGTTGTGCCAGTTTTTAAATATCTGAAGGACTGCCGCTTGGCAGAAGGTAGAGATTGCTCTGAGAGACCCCAGAAAATGAACTAGGACAAGTACAAAGCAATTAGAACTGAATATAAAAAAAAAAAAAACTTTTTTTTTTTAATTTGACAGAGATCACAAGTAGGCAGAGAGGTGGGCATAAAGAGAGGGGGAAGCAGGTTCCTCACTGAGCAGAGAGCCTGATGCAGGGCTCAATCCCAGGACCCTGGGATCATGACCCGAGCTAAAGGCAGATGCTTTAACCCACTGAGCCACCCAGGTGCCCCAGGAAAAACATTTCTAATGACTATAATAGAGGTGCCCAGAAATGGACTGGCTTTACTATGTGAAGTAGGATATTCCCACGACTATAACACGGGGATAGTCATGGCATATGTGGCGTAAGGTTGTTGTAAGTCAAGAGGTCAGCATTTGCGCAGAACTCAGAACAGTACTTGGCAGTCCCACACACAACACTTCTTATAAGTGTCTCTTAAGTTTAAAATAAAAATCAAAAGAAGTGTCCAAGCAAACACTGGGCATTGACTTAGCCAGTGATTAGACAACTTTCCAGGAACTTCCTCAGCTGCTTACCACTGCCTTTGTCTCACTCCGTCCTTGGTGGGGGAGGGAAGGCAGGGCCAGAAGCCGTGTTTCACCTTCATGTTCTCTGCACCTCAATCACGGCCTCTGGGGGACAAAGGACCAAACCGGACTCAATAGAACCTCCCTCCCAGGACCAACTGTCGCTGACTCAGTTTCCGTGCCTTCATGGAAATGAGATGAGGTAAACTCGGGCTTTGCACAAAGAGGGCAGAAAAGGCCAGACTGAGAGAAGCAGGAGTCATGGGCGCAGACAGAGGTGGGCATCCAAGACTGCTTGGTCCTAGAAGGGAGAAGTATTCCCTGGGAGACCAGCTGCCGGGTTGCTCGGAGCTTTCGGACTTTGGGTCTAGGCCCTCCTTTGGGCCCAGCAGCTCATCCATGCTACCTCGGAGTCATCCCGCAGGTTTATGAACAATGGGTCTTTACCTTGAGCCTCCCAGAGACTTAATCAGGCCAGACCTGGATCACTTGCCTGTGTAAGGGCCTATTTAACCAGAGTGGCTCCATCTGGTTAAACAGTGATTTTGTTGTTTATGTAGTAAAACTTAAACTGACCCTGCCCCTGCCCCCAGGGGAACTTTCTTAAAAGCAAGTCCAGGAAACCAGTCCCAGGTAAGAAAGCCCAAATACAAGGGTGGATCAGGTGGCGATAACAGCCAGAATGCAGGGGTGAGTCTGCCAGGTGGAGACATCTAATCAGTGGGGCATGCATACTGTCTCCCTAGCTACCAAGGAGTGTGGGCCCCGCCTTTTGGGTGCCAATTCTGACCAAGGTGATAGGCTAGTTCAAATAGCTACTATGGGGTGAATTGTAATTCAATTGGTCACCCCTGTGTGACCTCGCATGGCTGTGCAGCTTTCTCTGTGTGTTGCAATCTCATTGGCCACCTGTGTGTGGCCAGGCTCAACCGCATGGCTTTTGCTCTATAAAAGTTAGTCTGTGAGGCTGGGAGGGGTCGCCCTCTCTGTAAGAGGCGGTGCCGATCAGTCAGTTTGATGGTCAGTTTGATTCTGATTCTCGATGCTTGGCACGAAATAAAGCTTTGCTTGACCTTCGCACTGTATCGGTCTCGCTCCTTTGATCACAGACCTATTATTGGGAGACCTTTCAGTCTGCAAGGGACAAAAGCACCCCAAGTTTAAGGCCAAGCAAGGAGGCTCTCAGGGAAGCCATCTGGGCCTTTAACGTTGTCATGCAGCTCCTGCCTTCACTCTGTTCCTGTCTGGGGCTGTGTGTTCTCCCTCGTCCCTCAGGACTGCTCCTTTTGTCGTCCTCTGCTGAGCCGTTTCTCTGCTTCATCCTCCCCTTCCACGGAGCCCTGGAGCTCACCTGGCTTTCCAGCTATGCTGTCCTCCCTGAATCCATGTTTCTCGATTGTGTACTGGGTGCTCCTGGGAGAGAGTATCTGAGGGGCTCCGCTTGGTCCTGGTGCTCCTTAGTGGTTCCCTGAGCAGACAGGGGCGGGGCACCTGGAAGCTGGGGCTGCCCCTTCCAGGGGGGTGGGCAGAGTAGACTCCGAAAGTGGTGGGCAAGGAGGAATCACAGTATAATGACTATCCGGCTGATAGGTTGTATGAGAGTCAGGCTTCAGAAGGGTCACATGCCTTCTAATCCTGGGGAATCTCCTTCATTTCTGTGAGCCCTAGTTTTTGTAGTTTTTGACATATGTGTCCTCACATACGAATGCTTCATCGATAAGGTGTTGATGTTTAGGTTTTCAAAACAGATATTTGGTTCAGATAAAAATGAAAGGAGAAAAACCAAAAGTTGGAGATACATGATTTATTTGCTCTACCACAAACCATAATCAGCCCAATCCTCCCTCCTAATACACCATGCAAAGACACCTGTTTTCTCAGAGTTGTATTAAAGTGTGATTGAAGACAATAAGCTATATCTACTTCAAGTATACAGTCTGATGGGGCTTCACATACGCATGCTCCAGTGAGACCATCACCACAGTCAAAGCATGAACATCTGTCTATCACCTGCTAGCTCAAGTGTCCTTGAACTTCTTTATAATCCTTCCCCTGACATCCACCCCTGGACCCTGGAATTACAGGTTTCTCCACTCAGGCTGCCCAGAACATCGACTATTCCCAGACCTGTGCAGCTGAGATATTGTTCTGTCTGCTTCTTTCCAGTGGTTCTTTCTCTGGCCTTGGATGGTTTCCTCATATGTATGAACTCGACCAGTACTCTGGTGAAGACTTAGGGTGGGGGAGGAGGCCTCTGCACATCTCCAGAATTCTGTGTAGTTCTCTCCCCTCTGGTACTCTGCTCTGTGGATTCTAGGCACCTGGCCACCCCCTCCAAATTCTCAATTCCATTTTCTCTGCTCAGAGAGACTGCCAGGCTCCCTTTGGGTTCCCCTCCCAGCCCTCTCTGGGCAGGAAGCCAGGGCGGTCAAAAGTGACTGCCAAGCTCCCTTTGGGTTCCCGTCCCAGCCCACTCTGGGCAGGAAGCCAGGGCAGTCGAGACTGCCAGGCTCCCTTTGGGTTCCCCTCCCAGCCCTCTCTGGGCAGGAAGCCAGGGCAGTCAAAAGGATCCCTTCCTTAGTATCCCTTCTCCTGGGTGCTCTGCTGCCTATTATCTGATGTCCAAAGCACATTGTTACTTTTTCTCTTTTTTTTTTTTCTGGATTTTTCTTTTATTTATTTTTTTTAGATTTTAGTTATTTATTTGTCAGAAAGAGTGAGAGCACAAGCAGGCAAAGTGGCTGGCAGAGGCAGAGAGAGAAGCAGGCTCCCCTCTGAGCAAGGAGCCTGATGCGGGCCTCGATCCCAGGACACTGGGATCATGACCCGAGCCTAAGGCCGCAGCTTAACCGACTGAGCCACCCAGGCGTCCCTTTTTCTAGATTTTTCATCTAACTTCATAGGCTAAATCCAACCCCTTTGCTATATTATGACTGCAGAAGAAGAAAGAGACTGCTTTTTTAAAAAAAAATGTAAAATGCTTTATGACAACCTCATTTAAAAGATTTCAACTGATATGAAGTCTTATAAAGCAAAAAAGTGACTATCCCCCTCCACTGTTCCCATGTCACACCCCAGAAACAACCAGTGTTAATGGTAAGCCCATTAAGTCATTTCCACTTTTCTCCAAAGGACCCTGTAGTGAAGTTAGAGAGGGGGCATCTTTAGCAGTGCTCGCAGGACTGGAAATGAATGCTCCTGAGGAATGCTGTCCCTCCCACTGTCCCTCATTATCTCCACCGTGGAGCACATGAGCTGAGTCTCATTCTGTACTGACCTCTCTTCCACTGTGCCAACGGCTCAAGCAAGGGTCCTGTGTTCATCTTAAGATCTCTGTGAAGGCCATATGGAATCATGTACCTGAAAGTGCTTGGCAAACTTTGAAATCATTACAGTTGTTAATTAATGCTATAGCCTATTATCATATTTGTCTATTTTTCATATTAATAATTATTTTATCACAGCTAGTATTTAGAAGACTTGAATACTACCTTCAGGGTCCATTTTTATACCTTCAGGGTCCATTTTTATCACCATGACAGTTTCTCCTTATCATAAGCCTACTGGAGCTCTCTGAGGTCTAAGCTGAAAGGAATCCTTATGCTGTCAAGGACATCATTAAGTGCCTTCAGTGGCGTGGGGTGAATATCTCTGAGGTGGAAGAACCTGTAACCCAAAGTGGGCCACTCCCTGTAGGGCTAAGAGGTCAATATTTCAGCTTCAGAACCATGCATGTACACAACCTCATGAACTCTATGAATTTTCCTTTTCATGGAATAGCAAGAAATAATGGATTTTTTTCTTTTTTCTTCTTTTGTATTTTTACCTTCTAGTTCTATCTCCTTCTCTGCTCTAGATCTGAAAGCAATGGGTTCCTAAATATAAGCTCTAAAACCATATATATATTCAGAAACTATTTTTCTATCCAATTATTTTCTCTTTCTCTGTAAAAAGGACACTGAACCATTTGGAAATTACAATGTCCATGCATCCAATCAAAAAAACTTCTGGACATGCCCAAAAGCAAGAAATTGTGATCCATAATCAGGAGAAAAATGAATCAATAGAAACTCTGAAAAAAAAAAGATGTAGAAGCCACTGGCAGTCACTTACAACTCAGGCGTGGTCTCCATGGGATGGGATTTTCATAAACCTTACTATGCCATTTAAAACACTACTGCTCTCGGGCCACTAGGTTGCGCAGTGGGTTTAGCCACTCACTCCTTCTTTCCGCTGAGGTGAGGATCTCCAGGTCATGGGATCCACCTGCGTGGGTGGTGAGACCTTGTCCAAGCTGGGCTGTCAGCTTGAGATTCTCCCTCCACCTCCCTCTGCCCCTCCCACTGGTGCTCGCTCTCTCTCAAATAAATAAATCTTTGAAAACAAAATAGAACACTGTGCTCAGTTTTGTAACTGTGTATGGTGACAGATGTGGTGATCCGTGAACGATATATACAAGTGTTGAATCATTATGTACACCTGAAACTAACATGTTGTATGTCAAGCATATCTCCTAAAGAAAAAGGTTATCTGCTAAATTTAATTAAATAAAATGCATCCTCACTAGACCTTACATGATCCAAGCTGAAGTCCTCTCTACACGCCATATAGAGATAGATCATCAGGTCCTCATAATTGGATGTGTTCGGATTTCCGTTTATGTCTGTGGAAATACGACTGCACGTGACTACTTGATTTTTACATTTTTTAACAGCGTTGCCCGCCTTGTGCTACGCAAACGCGTCTGGGGACCCGGACGTGACAGGAACGTTGGAGGTGAAGGACCAAAGACTGTCTGAACTGGTTCCCCAGTTCAAGTCTCTTTTCTAAAGTTCTTCGCGTGTCAATAAAGCCGAGTGGGTTTAGGCACAATCCCCCGCCCAGATTCAGAGGGCCGCGGTCGCCCATGCACGCTCAGTACACACAACACCCCTAGAAACCCACCCACTAGGTCTCCCTCCAACGCCCTCCCCGCTTGGAGGAGTCTGCAGAGGGCGGTGTGCGCCTGTGGTGGTCGCCAGCAGGGAGCGGAACTGCACGCGAGAGGGGCGGGGCTGGTGGGAGGCGGAGGCGGGGCCACACGCGGGCGGAGGGAGGGGGAGCGGGGCGGGGCTTCGCGCGTTTCCGCCGCAGCCAACGCGGCCGCTGTTCACGGGATGGATGCTGATGCGCGCCAAGGCCCTCTGGGCGTGTCAGAGGGCGCGCGGGTCCCGGGAGAGAGGCGAGGGCGTTCCCGGAAGCCTCCCCAAGCACGAGCGGCGCTGCCAGATGAGGCCGGTTATGCCTCCCGTGGCTGCGGTTCCCGCCGGCGACCGCGCGCCCCCGCCTGCCGGGGCGCAACCGGGCCCTGAGGTGGCCGCGCAGTGAGGCGCCGGGGCGTAGCGGCCCCCGCGGCCACACCGGAGGGGCACAGGGTCCCCCGCTCGCCCGCCTTCCTCGCGCTCTGCGGCCCCTTCTAGGCCCGCTGCCTCCTCTGCCCGCCGCCAGGGCCTTCGCCGCCCGGGAGAGCGCAGGCGCGGGCGGCCGCCGCGGAACGCTGCGCTGCGCGGTCTGCGGCTGCTCTGCCCGTGGCTGCTGAGCGGCCCTGGGGCCGTCCCGCCGTCCCGCCGTCCGCGCCGCCGTCCGAGCTGCACGCGCAGCTCTCGGGAGTGGTGCAGCTGCTGGGGGAGTTCCGCCGGCTGCTGCAGCAGGAGCGGCCGCAGGAGGAGCTGGAGCTGCGCGCGGACGTCTGGCTCCCCCAGGAGGGCTGCCCGGGCTGGGGCGGCGGCGCCTACAGAGCCACGCCGGACGCCATCATCCGCACCAAGGACTCCCTGGCGGTCCGCGCCAGCTTCCTGAGCAGGCCAGCGACCTTGCGGCCGTGCGTGTGGGCCTGCTGCTCCGAGCCGCGCTCTTTGGTGGCCGTGGTGTAGCTGCCCCAGCGGACCGCGCAACCCGCTGCAGCCGTGCTGGGCTGCTGCCTCTTCAACTGCACCGCCCGTGGCCGCAGTTCCCGCTGCGCTGCCGCTCTAGCTGCTGCAGCCTCAGCCGCGCCCTGGCCCGCCTGCAGGGAGACCTGGGAGCCTCGCTGCGCAGGGGTGAGCTCTCCACGGAAGGAGGCTGAGCCAGACCTCCGGGTCCTGCTGCCCTGGCACCTGCTCCGTGGCGACCCCCCGGAGACCACTTGGGCAGTATAGCCAAGTGAGAGATGAAGCATCCTCCTTCCAAGGGATTTTAGTTCGGGGCCATCCAGAGGAATGGCTTTGGTTGTGATGAGGGAGCAGAAGGCTGGCTGAGGACAAAGCAAAAGCTGGCACCTTGCACCCCCTCTCCCCCCGGTAATATGTGTGACATTCCTCAGGCACCCCTGGCTGCCCTAAAAGAAAAACAAATAGTTTACTTGCAGAGATCACAATCCTGCAAGACAGGAGTCTCCCTTGGTTTACAAGTGTCCTAGAGATTTACAACAAAGAAGCTATCTTAGCAATAGCACAATTTCCAGAGGCAAATAACTCAGTTCTTCAAGCCCTAACATCCCCCTCCCCTCCATAAAACTGAAGGAGGCTGAGGTAGAAGGAAATGTAAATAAAGTTAAATTTTTTCTAAACCCAAATCTCAGTAACAAGGACACTTGATAGAAGTGTGAAACTTTATCTCTAAACCTCCAAGATAGTGTCAGCAATCAATCCCAAGCATCTGACCCGCTGATAGACATCTAAAGGGTCTCATGAGAAGATTTTTATTACTAGTAATAAATAACCTTCCTCCCAACAATAGCTAGCCCCTCAAGGTCCTGGAGACCTTGCTTCCAAAATTCCTTAGAGACTAACATCATGCCTTTGTCCTCACCTACCCAACTCCTGTGTATATAATCAGCCACTCCTCAGGATAGCGGGGCAGCAGCTCTTTCTGCCCACAGGTCCTGTCCCGTGCTTTAATAAACCATTTTGGACCAAAGATGTCTCAAGAATTCTTTCTTGGTCATCGGCTCTGGACCTCACCCCACTGAACCTCACCTATGTTTTAGAACTTCATCACATGGCACCCGAATGTGGGGCTGTGAGTCTTTACATTTGGACTCTGAGCTTCTGTGCAAAATTGGTGAGTACTTTCTCTCTTCTTCCTTTAGTCTCATTTCAGGGCTTTTCAAGGAGTATGGTCTTATTGGAACACTTGCATGTCAGTTGCTCAGGCTGTAATCCTCTAGCCCGTGGCTACTCTATGGGGAGGAGAGCGTCTGCCTTTTGGCTGTAAGTTAGTACCCTGGCCGGAATGGTAATAAGACCCAGAAACTTGATGGTCTCTCTTTATTCCTGTTCTTATATAAAGTTGTCTCTCTTGGGAACGGGACAGCCACCTAAGTCACCAGGACGGCTGCCAATCTTAAGACTCCCGTTTGAGGTTTCCTCCTGATGGATCTAATGTGATCCCCTCCCCATCCCTGGTCTAGCCACTTCTGGCCGTGGGACCTCCACTGGGAGCCGGCTGAAACCAGTACCCGATTGAATTAAACCGCAACCGGGGACCGTTTCCTGGGGAAGTTGGCTGCAAGGACCACATGTGTTGGAATGTCGCATAGACCATGATGGATTTCAGTCTTTACTGTTTCTTGTCAGTATCTTCTACAAACTACTTAAAGCTACAAAATTGGTAATTTCCCTTTGCTAGACTTTCCTAGTATTCCCATGGGTTAAAAATGGCAGGGCAGTAACACACCCTTTAGAGTGTAGGACGGCACAGTATCCTCGTCCATTCACCAGGCACCCATCTGTAGCCTAGGATGCCATGGGGAAGAGGAGGGACGCCGGCACCCCTCCAGGGCCTTTAACAGCAGGAATGCCTTCACAGGAAGGTAGAATGGTGATCAATAGAGATTTTTGTTGGGGGACGCCTCTGGTTGTTTTTGACACCTGGAACCTCTGACACCCTGCGTGGGACGCCACCCAGGAGTCGGGGAGAATTTTGGTAATGGACCTTCTTTACTTTTTAGGAACATGGGATCCTCCTCTTCTGTGCCCAAGGACTCTCCCTTGGGGTACCTTTTAACCCACTGGAAATAATTTGCATTGCAAAACTTAGGAAAGGACTGAGCTCCTCTAACACTGCATGGCCTCAGTAGGATCTATCAGTTAGATCTCTTCTGCAGGAAACAGGACAAATGGACCTAGGATACCTTCAATGCTCATACCTAGGCCGACCTAAGGGCCTTTTGCAGAATATGTTTGCCCGAGTGAGTCAGCTAGTAAACTTCCTCCTGACATACTGGATGATAATTATGTTAATAGGCCTTCAAATAAACCCAGGATGCTGGGCCATCCCTAGCAAAGGGGACTCTGACCTTATTTCTCTCTGTTCCTCCTAATAGATGTGGGGTCTTCTCCCTACTCATTTCTTGTATTAATGGCTGGCTATAACTGGAGCCAACTGTGGTTAGTCTAACTCGAGACAGAGACTTTAAAGAATATTCCCAAGCAGCTGCCGAAACTCCCTTTGTTTTGGGGAAATTTCCCTGTCTTCTCTGGCCCGACTTGGACTGCTTAACCCCTCCCCCCTTGCTGGTGGGAAAGCATGGCATCTTCTCCTCTGTTGGGGCTTATGAGCTCTAAAACCAGGAATCCTTTCTCTGTCTCCTGGCAGCACTTTGTTTCTTCTGTTTCCCTCTTCTCCTGTTTCTGCACCAACATGCATGCTGCCTGCATGACTAGCCTCTAGACCATGCACCATGGCTCCTTCTATCTTCACTTGTAAAGGAGCAAGAAGAGCAGCCCCTGGACCTAACACCCCCCACTCCAGATCTCTCCACCCGTGTCTCAGGTAAACATTCGAAGTGGAGTGGGCCCAGATGGAACGTAAATCAGTATTTGAAGTAAGTTAAGTTTGTTGGTTTAATTAAGATAGACGTGTCTTTGAAGTTACAGCAGTAAATATGAAGCTTTTATTCTATCAAAGTTTACGTAAGGTCAAATAAGCTCGTGTTACTTGTTAAAATCTGTTAGCAAAGAGATGACTAAACTGATGGTTAGTTGCCTGTCTCAAAGTTTTAATGGGTAATTGTTAAAGTAGCTTTCAAAGTCTTTGGTAACCTAAAAGTTTAAAGTTTTGCTTGGATAACAAATAAAATTAAATTTGTTGGACATCTAGGTCTTTCCCAAATAGAATAAAGTGCTAAAGCATTGAGTACTGGATGTAGGTTTGTGCTTTTGACTTCTCACTCTAAAGAAACTAAGAATATTCAAATCTGTTGGTAAACATGTTTTGTGCTTAACTGATTCATAAATTTGCCTTCTAAAGAATTCTGTTGTAACTGTTCACAATTGTTTAATACTTAGTCATCACTAGAGACTGAAGTGTTTCTAAGAGTACAAAATTCTGCTAAGTGTAACTAAGACTGATGAAAGTAAGGGAAACAACCCTGTGTGTGAAAAAGTAGGAGATATTTAAGAAAGATAAGGAATGGAAATGCTTTTTGTTAAAAAAAAAAAGGGGGGGGGTAATTTTGTTTTAAGTGAGATGGTTGTTTGGAAGGAAATGGCTAGGGACAAAGCCTGAATGCAAGGGAAAGTTGTAGAAGGTTTGTTTAGGGAAATCTTCAGGAAAGGAATTTTAGTTATGGTCAAGACAGACTATGATTGAAATGAATGGGTTTTAAAGGTACATTGGTATAAGACTGATATTCTCTCTGTTCAAAAGAGACAAAGTTTTCTTAAATTAATCTGCTGTTAAGTAGAAAATGTAAACAGTTGTTTCCTCTTTGCCTGTCCAGAAAAACCATTTTCCACATTTTGCCTATATCAGGTCTTTAACATCCCTAATTATATTTAGGCATGTACTTTACACATCAAAGGACATCAAGAGGATATGACCTTAGAATCTAAAGGAAACAATTTAGCAGACCATACAGCTAAAGAAGCAGCAAAAAGTAGACAGATATTAAGCCTTATACCAGTCTTAACTCCAATGGAGTCCATAACTCCAGTCTATTCAGACCAAGAAACTCATATTGCTCAAAAGCGAGGATATACTAAAAATACACAAGACTGACTTGTTAACAATGAGGGAAAATTTTTTATGCCTAAAAATAGTCAATGGAAAATAATACAGGGCTTGCACCAGGCTACTCATTTGGGCAAAGATGCTTTAAAACATTTAATTAAAAATATATTTGATGGAGTAAATTTAACAGCCACAATAAAACAGGTTTGCCAATCCTGTATTATCTGTGCCCAAGTAAATCCAGAAGGTGCAGCTCACCCCCCCTCCCCTTAAAACCAGTCCAAAGGCATGGATCCTATCCAGGAGAGGACTGGCAACTTGATTTCACACAAATGCCACCTTGCAAAGGCTATAAGTATCTATTAGTATTTGTTGATACCTTCACCGGATGGGTCGAGGCCTTTCCATGTAAAACTGAAAGAGCCGTAGAAGTAACTAAGATTTTGTTGTGAGAAATTATCCCTAGATTTGGCCTTCCTCGATCTCTTCAAAGTGACAGTGGTCCTTCTTTTACTGCTCAAATAACTCAACAAATAGCCCAAGCCTTGAAAATTAAATATTTTTTACATTCAGCCTGGCATCCACAATCCTCTGGAAAAGTAGAAAAAACTAATCATACTTTAAAACATCATCTTACTAAACTTAGTCTAGAAACCCAGGAAAATTGGGTTACTCTCCTCCCAATAGGACTTCTCAGGATAAGAACTGCTCCAAAAAACCTCTAGGACTCAGCCCTTTCAAGTTATTATATGGAAAACCATTTCTTTCTGTAGTTCTGCTATTAGATGAAGATTATAATGCCTTACTAAGTTATTCACTGGAAGCTGGTTTAATTCATAAGTTACTCAATGAGTATACTAATCGTATACTCCCCAAACCTGATTTAACTATAACTGAAAACCCACCCCATGTAAATCCCAGAGACATGGTTTATTTAAAAAATTGGAAGTCAGATACAACAGAAAACCTACATCTAAAATGGAAAGGTCCATATCGGGTCATACTATGTACTCCCACTGTGGTAAAGCTAGAAGGACACTCTTCATGGGTCCATATATCTAGAATAAAACTTGTACCTCCTTCACAGGAACCCAGTGAACAAGCTAACATGACTTCTTACTCCTGTGAGCCCATAGAAGACCTCAAACTTCTCTTCAAACAAAACTGAAGTTTGTATATATTCTCTTTATCTTCCTTTCACCTATCTTAGCTGACAATTCCTTTCTACAGTGGGCACAGCATTATGCTGAACTACAAAATCAAACAGGTTGTTGGATATGTGGAATTTTGCCTATTTCAAGTATGTCTGGGTTACCCTGGTGGGTTTCCCCTTTGCAGGGCACTGATTGGCATTCTCTGCAAAATTATATTTTAGATATAATAGATGGAGACAGTACGTACTGGGATAAATATATCACTAATCAAGATGTTTCTTCCTGGCCCATGATCAGTAAAACATGGAATTCACCAGGACATAACCAAACTTTTTCATATTCTCAAACTATTAAAATCCTAACTGACCTTACAAGCCCACAAATTAATACCCACCGACTAGGGCCTAAGTTACAAAACCCTCCTTATCGCTATACTGAGGATGGCATATATCAAATCTGGGATACATTTTTGTGGCTCACACCCACTATTGGACAGCTCAGTCGAAAGGCAGTTTTATGCTGGGAACAAAGAACCAAACTTTTTCATATTCTCAAACTATTAAACCTCACCTAGGTTCTAGAACTTCATCAATATCACATTTAACCTATTTCCTTCCTCCTTCAAGTGCGTCAATCGTCATAAATGTAAGAGAGCAAACAGATGAGAATTGTAACAGAGCACCTACTTTGCCATGGTTTTTGAATCCTAGCTTTACCGCTTCCTGTCTGTGAGACAGATGGTTTAGGCTATTTGTAAGATGAGAATAAGAGGAGCCCTCCTCTCAAGGCATTATTATTGGGGTTCACGGGTCGGTTAGGTAAGGCCCCTGGAGCTGTGAGCCACACACAGTGAGCATTCAATCATCATGATATTCTATTTATTATGAGATAATTTTTCCTTTGATGGTGTTCACACAACTCTTGGTAGCCTTGTCTTACACCCAGGCTAGACTGTGTTGCTGCCTGGGTCATGTTCTTCTAGAGATTCTCCCAAGGAAGCCCAAACCACAAAGACTCCCTCCATGCGCTCACCAGTGCACAAAAGGACTTTAACAGGGAACAAATCCGCACTCCTCAAAGGCTAAAGAGTCAACCAAAAGCACTTTAAGAAGGAACAGTTTTGACACTGAGAAAGCCAGAGGGTCTAGGTGTTTCCTGGGAATGACAGCAAAAGCGGAAGGAGAAGAGAAGTGAAATATATCACACCCCATAGAACCGGAACAAGGGTGAATGGCCTCAAACTGTCACCCCCATCCTTGCACTCAGTCCTTCCATTCACCCAAAGCTTTGAATAAAGGACAAAAAGTAATGGCAGCCCACTGGGTGTTTTCAGGACAAAGAAGATTCCCAGGGCTACAAATTTCCTAAGTAACACCTGGAGATAAGCTGGTGCACATGAATGAATATTCTATTGTGGTTTTGAGGATTTCTTCAAAAATGAAGGGTGTGGATGGGAGAAAAACCCAGCAAATTCTAGAACTTACACCTCTAATTGAGCATGCCGGATAGGGTAATAATTCATGGCTGCTGTGTTTCAGTGTTAACTATGAGCTTAAATGTAGCCTACCCTCACTTAGGTATAAATTCTTTTTACACAATACTCAAGACCTTGAATATTTAATTGCATTTTTTTAAAAAATTTCTTATAAGGAAATGTTGAAAAATAATCTCCCTGGGGGCGGGAAGTACATAATTCATAAAAAATAAGTCTGAGTCATTTGAGTTAGGAAAGATCTATCCTAGTAAGGGCAGAAGTTTTGAAGTTCTTTGCATGTTCAGAAACAAACACACAACTTCTCAGACAGTAAATCGACAGCACTGTCGGCTTCCAGAATCACAGGAGTCCGCAATCTGTCTGTGCTCCCGGTCAGATGGGGCTTCCACCTGATTTACTCTCTGCTTTTCCTTAGACCATTATAGCTGGCCAGTCTGTATATCAACTGTACCTGGCTTCTTTCTAAGATACGGTTCTTGGAATAAGGACCTTGGAAGGCCTTACTCTGCTGACCGGGAGGTTGGATTCTGCAACTGCTGTGTGTATGGAATTTGGAATCAAATGACCTGGACTCAAACCCAGCTTTGCCAGTTCCCTAGCAGGGTGAACTAGGGAGAAATACTTCATCCTTTAAGCCTTAGCTTCCTCAGTTGTAAAGAGGAAAATACCACTTGATAGAGTCAAAGTAGGAAAATGCAAATAAATCACTTAACATACCACAGAGCATAACATGAGCACTGCAGGAGATTGTCGCTATTATGGTGATTTCTAAACATCGTGGGATTTAAATACTGGTCTCTTTTGACCCACAGTTTAGCTGAACTGCAAACAGAATAGATTTACTCACTTGTATATAAACAAGAAAGTGTGAAGTCCTCTTCAAGG
This sequence comes from Martes martes, assembly GCF_963455335.1. Taxonomy (NCBI): domain Eukaryota; kingdom Metazoa; phylum Chordata; class Mammalia; order Carnivora; family Mustelidae; genus Martes; species Martes martes. The sequence goes on from NC_137893.1 coordinate 16,668,346, forward strand.
CAAGAGGCAAGGGAGTAAGGCACTGAAAAATTTGTAGGGCCTAGTGCCCTTGACACCAGTCGAGGGGATGAGACGCACACCTAAGTAACTACAATACCAAGTAGAAAGGGCAGGGCTGTAAAAGGATGTAGACAAAGTGCTACTAGAATTCAGAGAAGGAGAGGTTAGAATCTAGTTAGGGGAAGTCAGAGAAGACTTCACAGATGGGGGCCCTGTGGTACATGTCTCTATAATCTTAAGATTCTGACAAACAGGACTTATGAAATTATATTGACTTGAACTTTTCAGATTGAAAAAATCTACATTCTATAGTGCACAAATTTTGGACATGCTCGATAGCATTCAAAGTCAATGTGTATCCTTTGAGAATGGTGACCTAGGCCATAAAATCAGAATCCATTGAAAATGAGAATCAGGTTTGGCTTTGCCCAGAGGACAGTTGGGCATTTGCCCAGTGGTCTGTATAGTAACATACTTTTGCTTTTTAAGTAATAATACAGAGAAATGTATATTATTTTATATTTACATATGAATTTATATAAGTTCATAAATTTATTTATAATTTATAATCTTATTATACTAAATTATATATTTTATATATTTATATTATATACTGTATTATATACTATATTACATATGATTCATAATTATATATTTATAATTTATAAATTTTATTTATATTAAAATTTATATTATATTATTAAATAATATTATTTCTAAGAAATAATACAGAGAGGAGTGCCTGACTGGTAGAGCATGAACTCTTGATCTTGGGGTTGTAAGTTTGAGCCTCATGTTTGGTATAGGGATTACTTAAAAAAAGAAAAAAGAGGGGCACCTGGGTAGCTCAGTCAGTTGAGCTTTCTACTCCTGGTTTTGGCTCAGATCATGATCTCAGGGTTGTGAGGTCAGGCCCTGTGTCGGGCTCCGCACTCAGCAAGGAGTCTGCTTGAGATTCTCTCTCTCCCTCTCCTCCCCCTCTGCCCTCCTCCTGCTAGTGCGCGCGCTCTCTCTCTCTCTCTCACTAAAATAAAGAAAAGAAAAGGAAAAAAAAATAATACAGAGAGATCTTATGTACACTTTACTTACTTTACCCACATCTTGCCAAACCGAGATATCAATATTAATCTTCCCTAGTTTAGGAAGGAGAGAAGGGCAGTAGGAGAAGAAACAAGAAAGAAGCAGTAGTAATCCTTTGTCTGTAGAAACTCTGCATTATGGCCAGGTGTCAAGAACATTGGTTCATGTTCTCAGGGAATATCATCCAGCTCTCGGTGCAAACAATGAGAATGTTGGTTTTATTCTCTTTCTCCTATATGTATTTTTTACCCTAACACTTAGAAAATGTTTGTAAAATACTTTAAATCCTTTTCAATGTTGTATAAATATGAGATGTCTGGAAGGATTACCTGGGGGCTTGAAGGGAAAATATCCATCTCACTGTTCTAAATATTCTAAATATGTGATTTCAAGGAAAGACACCCTTTGTTAGCTAAAAGAGTAACGAGAGTCAAGGAGGGGATATTAGTCTGAATAGATCTAAACTTAAGTGCACCCAGGACTTTGAAGGTTATCACCATGGTCTGGATCTGGACCAGTGTTTCTGACCTCAGAAAGGAAGTGCCTAGGAAGGCAGAGAAAGACATCCAAAGCCCAGGTGGATGCTTGGCCTCTTCGACAGGGGATGCTCTGTCCTCCCAGCCCCAGCATTGAAAAGAGGCTTCCCAAACAAACCCTGGATCCTCAGAGTTTCAGTTTGATACTAGTGTGTTAAATGTTGACACCCAAGGGGCTCAGGCTCAGGCCTGGGTGATGGTGGGGCCCACGAAGATGGCCCATCTGGATCCCTTGCTTCAGGGCCTCCTGGTGTCCTTAAATCTCCATTTGCTTCACCTCCAGCTTGCTCCTATGGCCCTGCTCAGGGTCGCCCTGACCTTACAAATGTCATTCTGTTCAATCCTACAGTCTGCCCTCTCCTCTCATGTACCTAGGCAGCAAAGCCCTCATCTGTTGGCTTTCTGCAAACTTAGATCTTCTCTGCACTCAGGCAGACCAGCTGGGACAGCTTCTCTCCCTTGCAGCAATTTACTCAGGGCTGCAGGGCTCAGTGTGGTCATCATCGGCCCATGTACCCATGTGTCCCAAGAAGCAATAAGTAGTGGTCTCACCTGTCACATTGCTGACCCCTCACAAGGCCTCCCTGATTCAGAGACAGAGAGTGAGACTCCAACACCTACACCAGCCTTACCACTGCCTGCCCCTACAGTCACTGGCTTCCCTTGGTTCAGCCTCACACTCCTTCAGGCACAGGGAGAAGTCACAACTGACACTTACCTTACAATCATGTGGACAGAGATGGGAGGGGAAGTTTCCAGAAGAAAGGGATGCTGGGTCCCAAGCCCATTGGAGTGCAAATCTCTTGACCACTGCAGTGACTCAGGCTAGAGACAGGGTGGGCTCAGACCAGAATGGGCTCAGAGCAGGGTGGTGATAGTGACAGGGGACATGATGAGAAGTGGTTAAATTCTGGGGGCACCTGGGCACCTGGTTTTGCAGTTTGGTGCCCCAGTGGACACACAATTGCACCCAGACATTCAGCCTGACAATACTGTGTCAACTCAGCCCCTGGGAATCTGGTCTCAGCACCCACAGATCGGGCATGCCATGCCCCTAGGCCCTAACCCTAACCCTTGGTTGGGTTTTCAGGCATCCATCTCCAGAGGCCTGGTCTTGATTCCCTCCATATGGGGGACACCTGACCACCAACCAGAAATCATCCTGCACCCCAGAAGGAAACCTTGCTATTTGGAGCTGCGCAAAACCCTCAGAGCTTGAAAAACCTGCATAATCCTTAAGGCTGCTACCAACTTCGGTGACCCCCCTGGACAAAAACCCGCAGAAAAACACAGCCTGACAACCCCATGTCAACTCAGCACCCCGGGGAGCTAGGTTCAGGGCAGGCAGATCTTGCCTGCCATGCCCCTAGGCCCTAATCCTAACCCTAGGTTGGGTTTTCAGGCATCTGTCCTCAGAGGCCAGGCCTCAAATCCTTCCATATTGGGGACCACAGAGGCAGAACACAAACTCCTCATGCCCCTCAGAAGGAAACCTTGCTATCTGGGGCTCAGCAAACCCTCAGACCTGGAAAAACCTGCATTCCCCATTAAGGCAGCCAACACCATCAGCGGCCCTGTGGACACACAACTGCACCCCGACATTCAGCGAGAGAAACCAGTGTCAACTCAGGCCCTTGGGGATCTGGCCTCAGCACCCACGGATCAGGCATGCCATGCCCCTAGGTCTAACCCTAACCCTAGGTTGCTTTTTCAGGCAATCATCCTCAGAGGCTTGGCCTCAAATCCCTGCTTACTGCGGACTCCTGAGCCGCAAAATTGGACTCCTCCATGCCTCCAGAGGGAAACCTTGCTCTTAGAAGCTGCGCAAACCCCTCAGAGTGAGGGAAACCTGCGTGGCCCTCTCAGGTCACAGCCACATTCGAGGCTCCCATGGACACAAACGCAAGCCTGAGACACAGCCTGACACCCACCCTAAACTTAAACCCTGGGGAGCTCACCTTTGCTTCTGCACATCAGGCCTCCATGCCCTAGGCCCTAATCATACACATAGCTTACATTTTCAGACTTCTGTGCCCAGAGTCCTGGTCCACAAGCCCAAAGGATTGGGGACTCCAGAGCCATACCACAGGACTCTGCCTGTCCTCTAGAAGGAAACCATGCCATATGGAGCTGCATAAAATCTCCAGATTAGGAGAAACTCGCACAGCTCCCGAGGCTACCCCACTTTTGTAGGTCACCATGGATCCTAATGCCCAGTCTGACACACCCTGAGCCACTATCTCCAGTCAGCCACCCAGGTAGATGGTCCCAGAGTGAGCAGGTCGGAACTGACATGCACCTGGCCCTCATCCTATCCCTAGCTTTGGTTTTCAGGAATCTGTTCCCAGAGGCCTGGTAACAAATCTCCCATATGGGGGATCCCTGAGCCACAAAACAGAACTCCTCCTGCTCCCGAGAAGAAAACCTTGCTCTTCGGAGCTGTGTGAAACCCTCAGAGGAGGAGAATCCTGCATGGCCAGTGAGCACACCCCCACTTTCGGAGGCAGCCCTGGACACAAACCCTCATTGTGACTCTCAGCCTGAGCCCCGTATTCAACTCAGCCCCCTCAGTACCTCGCCCCAGAGCCAGCATTTCGGGCCTGCCATGCCCCTAGGCCCTAATCCTAAATGTAGGTGGGTTTCCAGGCTTCCATACCCAGAGACCTGCTCTCGAATCCCTCCATATTGGGGACCCCCAGGTAATAAAACTGGACTCCTCCTGTCTCACAGAATGCAACCTTGCTATTTGGAGCTGCACAAAACCCCCAGAGCGGGAGAAACCTCCATGGCCCCATGAGACCTCCCCCACATTTGGCAGCCCTCGTGGACACAAAATCCAACCAGAGTGACCGCCTGATACTCGCCCTGACTTTGGGTCCTGGGGAGCTCACCTCAGCGTCTGCAGATCGGGCCTGCCATGACCTAGGCCCTAACTCTAACATGGCTTCGATTTTCAGACTCCTGTCACCAGAGTGATTCCATAAGCCATCCAAACTGGGGACTCTGGAGCCACACCACAGGACTCTGCCTGCCCTCCAGAAGGAAAGCGTGCCCTATGGAGTTGCACACAACCCCCAGGTTAGGATAAACCTCCATGCCCCCCAAGGCCACCTCACTTTCATAGGCTGCCCTGGATACTAACACGCAGTCTGACACACCCTGAACCGCTATCCCCAGTCAGCCACCCAGGTAGATGGCCCCAGAGCCACAGACCATACCTGCCCCTAGGCCCTTATCCTAACCCTAGCTTAGGTTTTCAGGAATCTGTCCTCAGAGGCCTGGTCTCGAATTCCTCCATATGGGGGACACTTGAACCACAAAAGAGAACTCCTTCTGCCCCGTGGAAGGAAACTATTTGGAGTTGGGTAATTCACACAGAATTACACAGTCATGTAATTCTGAATTACAGAATTACACAGTCATGTAATTCTCCTCAGAAAAGGAGGATTCTGCATGACCCCTGAGGCCACTTCTGTCTGGAGGCAGCCCTGGACAGAAACCAGCTTGTGACTCACAGCCTGAGCTTGGTTTTCAAGTCAGTGCCCTGGGTAGCTCAACCCAGAGCCAGGAATTCCGGCCTGCCATGCTCCTAGGCCCTAATCCAAACCTTGGTTCGGTTTCCAGGGATCTATACCCAGAGCCCTGCTCTCAAGTCCCTCCATATGGGGGACCCCTGAGCCATAAAACAGGACTCCTCCTGTCCCACAGAATGAAACCTTGCTATTTGTAGTTGCACAAAACCCCCAGAGCTGGAGAAACCTCCATGGCCCCATGAGGCTACCCCCACAATTGGCGGCCCTCATGGACACAAACTCCAGCCTGAACAACCACCTGACACTCGCTCTACCTTCAGATCCTGGGGATCTCGCCTCAGCGTCTGCAGATCGGGCCTGCCATGCCCTAGGCCCTAACCATAACCCTAGCTTGTGTTTTCAGGCTTCTATCCCCAGACTCCTGGTCCCCAAGCCCCCAGATTGGAGACACCTGAGACTCACGCCAGCTGCCTAGGGTGAAATGGTGCCATTTGGAGTGGCACAGAAACCTCAGAGAGGGAGAACCCTTCATGCCCCCTGATGCCATTCCCAGCATCTGCACTGCCCCGGACACAACCCATGACATCAGTGGTGCCACCTGACGCCCACCATCAACTCAGCCTAGCGGGGAGCCCGCCTCAGCACCGGCAGATCGGGCCTGCCATGCCCCTAAACCGAAAGTCTAGCCCTAGTTTGGGTTTTCAGGCTTCCATCCCAAGAGGTCTGGCCCCAAGCCCCCCGGGTTAAGGACCCCTGAGTGACACCCCAGGACTCCGCTCACCACACGGTAGGAAACTGTGCCATTTGGATCTGTTTCAAACCCTCAGAGTGGGAGAAAACTGCATGCCCCCTAAAGCCACCCCCACAATTGGCAGCTCCCCTGGACACAAAGCCAGATTCTGCCATGCCACCAGACACATGTCCTCAACTCAGCCCTGAGGGGAGCCCTCCTCAGCACAGGCACATTGGGCCTGCCATGCCACTAGACCCTAACCCTAATCCTAGTTTGGGTTTTCAGGCTTCCATTCCAAGAGGCCTAGCCCCAAGCCCCCTTGATTAAGGATCCCTGAGTGACACCCCAGGACTCCGCCTGCCATGTGGCAGGAAACCTTGTCATTTAGAATTGCGCCAGACCCTCAGAGGGGGAGAAAACTGCATGCCCCCCTAAAGCTACCCCCACCATTTTCAGAGCCCTGGCCATAAAGCGGGATTCTGCCGCGTCGCCGGATGCATGCCCTCAACTCAGCCCTGAGGTCAGCCCACCTCAGCGCCAGCAGATCCAGCGTGCCATGCCCCTAGGCCCTAACCCTAACCCTAGTTTGGGTTTTCAGGCTTTCATTCTGACGGGCCTGGCCCCATTCTCCCCGGATTAAGGAACCCTGAGTGACACCCCAGGACTCTGCCCACCACACGTTAGGAAACTGCCATTTGGAGATGCATCAATCCCTCAGAGAGAGAGAAATCTGCATGCCCCCCCAAAGCCACCCACTCCATGGTGGTCCCCCTGGCAATAAAGCCGGATTCCGCCGCACCACCAGATGGATGCTCTCAACTCAGCCCTGAGGGGAGCCAGCCTCAGAGTTGGCAGATCGGACCTGCCATGCCCCCAGGCCCTAACCTAGGTGGAGTGTACAGGCTTCCGTGCCCAGAGGTGTGGCCCCCAAGCCCGCCAGACTGGGGACCCCTGACACTCACCCCGGGACTCCACCGGCCGCCCAGAGTGACACAGTGCCATCTGGAGTTGAGCAAAACCCTTAGGAAGAAATCTGCATGTCTCCTGATTCACCCCCAGCTTCTGTGGCCTCCCTGGACACAAACCTGGAGTCTGTCATGCCACCTGATGACTGCCCTCAACTCAGCCCACCACGGAGCCTGCCTCAGCTCCAGCAGATCGGATCTGCCACGCCCCTAGGCCCTATCTCTAAATCTAGATTTTGTTTTCAGGCTTCAATCTCCAGAGGCCTGCCTCCATGCCCCCCAGATTAAGGACCCCTGAGGGATACCCAAGGACTCTCCCTGCCATGCAGGAGGAAACCATGCCATTTGGAGCTGCTCCGAACCCTCAGAGAGGGAGAAACCTGCATGACCCCCTAAAACTACCACTACCATCATTGGTCCCCCTGGCCACAAACCCCGATTCTAACACACCGCTGGACGCATTCCCTCAACTCAACCCCAAGGGGAGCCCACCTCAGCACCAGCAGATCTGGCCTGCCATGCCCCAAGGCCATAATCCTAAACCTAAGTTGCATTTTCAGGCTTCCTTCCCCAGGGGCTGGTCCCCCAAGCCCACTAGATTGGGAACCCTGGATCCACACCATGGGAGTCCACCTGCCACCCAGTGGGCAACCAGTCCGTTTGAGGCTGTGCAGAACCCTCAGAACCTGAGAAATCTGCAAGCACCCCTGAGGACTCTCCCACGTTCTCCAGCCCCCCGCTACAAACCCGGAGCCTGATGCTCTGCCTGACCCCCATCCTCAACTCAGCCCCTCAGGGAACCCACCTCAGCACCAGCAGTTCGGGCCTGCCACGCCCCTAGCTCAGCTCTCCCCAGGGAACCCTGTCAGCTCTAGGCAGACCTGGAACTCCCCTGTCTGCCACAATGCTCTGGGATCCCCCCTCCTTCTTCTAAATTTCTACTGGCCCAAGGCTTTCATGAGAAAGGGGGAAGGCTACCTCTTGAATGCTTAACATTCCTTTCCTCTTCTGCCATTTTTCTCTCCATTTACCTTGTACCTGGGCCAACTGGAAGGAACATATCAATGGGACATGTACATGCTCTGAGATCTGAATCTTTCCTGGCGGCTTTCTGAGGCTCCTTACACAATCAGAAACTAGCCTATCCTACCACAGTGTGTTTGAAAATGATCATCTATGGAACAGGAGAGTGAAAGTCACTCCATTTTTACCTCACTCTTCATGAGGCACAACGTGGTCTTCTTCTTTCCTTGACTTCAATTCCAATTCGTTTCCGTGCAGTGGTAAGTCCTTTGCTTCAGGGGTAGGATTTCTCGATTCCTCACCTGCATAGAACACCCAGAGCTCATCACAACAAGTGTCCTCCCTAACAGCTGTCACCCATTGAACCCTTCCTCCCACACCCCTGCCCTCTAGCAACCCTCGGTTTGTGCTCTGAGGTGGAGTCTGTTTCCTCATTGGCCTTTCTGTCCTCACTATGTTCATCTGTTTTCTTTCTGAAATTCCACAGGAGTGAAGTCATAGGCTATTGGTCTTGTCCTACTGATTTTGCTTACCTGCATCCACTCTAGATCCATCCATATCCTTGAAGATGGCAAGATTCCATTCTTTTTGAAGCTGGGTCCTATTCCATTCAGAGGATGTGGGATATAGATATAGATAATATAGATATAGATATAGATAGATATAGATATAGATATAGATATAGATATAGATATAGATATATCAATCACTCATCAGTGAATGGACATTGGGACTCCCTCCATCATTTCGCTATTGTTGATAATGCTGCTATAAACATCACCGTGCTTGTACCCCATTGAATGCGCATTTTTGTGACCTTTGGGGAAATACCTAGGAGGGCAATGGTTGGATCCTAGGGTTGTTCAGTTTTTAGCTTTTGGAACCACAATGCTCTTTTCCAGAGTGGCTGCAACAGCCCGCATGCCCACTGACAGTGCAGGAGGCTCCACTTTAAGCAGAACATTCCCTGCCAGCAATTTCCTAGGGAGGAAACAGAAAACCTCTGGGATAATATGACTCACCCAGCATCAGGCAAGCAGCCACAGAAATTCACCCCAGGTTCCTGACATCAAGCCCCTTGAAGCCACCAGAATGCTTCTATCCAGGGGAATTCCCAAAGACTCTCCTTCTGACTTCACCACCTATGAAACTCAGAGAAAGTACGGCATGTTCAACTATCTAGGTGGTCCCTTGAGTGAAACTAGAAAGTCAAGCTTCCCTTTTCAGTCGTCTAATGCTCCCTGGAGCCATTTTGAATTTTCCCTCTGCCCCCTTTGGAACTCTCTGGATGGAAAGATGAATCCATTAGGATACATCACCTTTGACAAAGGAAAAGACACCATCCAAGTCTCTGTCTGACCACAAACAGCCACCTTTCTAGATGCCAGCCACTCCACCACAGCCTAGGCCCAAAGGAAAAAACTGTCAGATGAAGGAACACATTCTATGTTCAAAACACACACCGAGTCAATCTCATCTTCCCTTTCGAATCCAAGGGTTTGCCTAGAAAAGAGATTTTATAAATACCTTTGTGAGCCAGAAATAAACAGAGAAAATGAGATCCCCTGCCAGGTGCTCCCTGCAGGGAAACTCAGGAATCCTGGCACCCACTCTAGATGGCTGACAGCTGCTTCAGTGTGGCTTTGTGGCTCCACTGGAGACAAGAGAAAAGCCCAGGAGGTTTGGGGTGAAAGAGAAATTTTACCTCACGTCCTAACATGGATGTGACCTTGCGCCCAGTGGACCCACTATTTTCTCTGAATGCTGACATCCTGGGGCAGGATACATGACTGACTCAGATGCTGATTTCCAAACTTCAGGTCTCATGGAGCCAGAGTGAAGAAGGGTTGTCAGGTGGGGATAAGCTCCCACCTAAAGCCTGCACAGCTGCTACAATTCCTGGGAGAAGGAGAGACACATGTTGGTTTCTTAAGTGGTAATTAACTTCCTTCTAAAGCTGACCAATGCCCTTGTCCTTTTTGGAGAAGTAAATATACTCTTCCAAACAAACACTCAACTCCTCGGTTCCAAATCCACCATGAGCCGCGTTTGGTTCCCCCCCAGCTCCAGACCCCCACTGGGAGGACCCTCCTGAGCCATCCTGACAGCACATTACTACCAAACCTGGCAAACGGGGCACGATGCTGAGTGGGGGCCCGGCTCCAAGGGTTGTTACCACCACTCTTAAGCCTGGGGCAACAGTCTTGAGCTCACCACTCCCTCCTGTAAAAACAAGCTACAGGGGCACCTGGGTGGCTCAGTGGGTTGAGCCTCTGCCTTCAGCTGCGGTCATGATCTCAGGGTCCTGGGATCGAGCCCTGCATCGGGCTCTCTGCTCAGCAGTTAGCCTGTTTCTCCCTCTCTCTTTGCCTGCCTCTCTGCCTACGTGTGATCTCTGTGTGTCAAGGAAATAAATAAAATCTTAAAAAAACAAACAAACAAGCTACAGTGCCGCACTTTTCAGTCTCTCACCCAGCACCTCACCACTGCCCTCAGAGCCAACAGACTGCCCTGACTCCTCGGCTGGTGTGTTTCCCACTGCAGCTCGCCACTGCCTCCAGCGGTGGCAAGCAGCATTGCCGTGCCTTCCAGGATCTCTCGCGCCACAGCTCACTACTCCCTCCAGCGGCTTGAATCAGCACTGCCAGGCCTTCCAAAGATTCCTAATACAGCTCACAACGCCTCCACGGGTCTCAAGTCACACTGGTAATGCCCCTCCATATTGGGGACCTTGGAGCCACACTCCAGGACTCCGCCTGCCACTCAGGAGGAAACCGTGTCATTCGAAGCTGCGCAGAGCCCTCAGAATGGGACAAACCCTCATGCATCCCTGAGGACACCCCCAACTTCAATGGCCCTCCCCAGCCAGAAACTCACAGCCTGACGTGCTTCCCGACCCCCAGGCTCAACTCAGCCCCTGGGGATCCCATCTCAGCACTGGCAGATCAGGCCTGCCATGCCCCTAGGCTCTAACCCTAACCTTCATTTAGCTTTTCAGGCTTCCATCCCCAGGAGCCTGGCCCCAAAACCCTCCAGACTGGGGACCCCTGAGCCACACCCCAGACACGCATCTAGCGAGAAAACACTCTAGACCGCGGGCGCCAGCACGGCCAGAATCACCACCCAATGCTGGCTAATTCTCACGAGCTTTCTGCCCAAATCAATATCGATTTGGACAGAAAGCTCCTGAGAATTGGCCGGAAAACCCCCGGCAAACTCGCTTCTCTGGTGCGGGCCCACAGGGCTGCCACCTGGGCCTGGCCCGGGGTCCCAAGTGGGCATGGCCTGAACCCTGCAAGAAAGCCCTCTGTGAGGCAGGCATATTCGAGACCAATGACTCCCACTGCTCAGCCCCCTGGGGAGCCTGTCCCAGTGCTGGTGGTTCGGGCCTGCCATGCCCCTAGGCCCTGGCCCTAACCCTTTTTGGGTTTTTAGGCTTCTGTCCACAGGGTCCTGTCCCCCGAGCCCTCCAGATTGGGGACCCCGGTGTCATCGCCAGGAGTCTACCTGCCACCCAGGAGGAAACAGTGCTGTTTGGGGCTGCACAGAACCCTCACCCCAGGAGAAACCCACATGCATCCCCGATGCCTCGCACTTCGAACCCTGGCCAAAAAACCCAGAGCATGACGCGCTGCTTGACCCCTGTCCTCGACTCAGTCCCCTGGGAATCCCTCCTCAGGGCAGGCAGATCAAGACTGCCAGGGCCCTGGGCCCTAACACAAACCTTAGGTTTGATTTTCATGCATCATCCCCAGAGACCTGGCCCCCAAGCCCTCCATATTGGGGATCCCTGAGCCACACTCCAAGACTCTGCCAGCCACCCAGGTGGAAACCATGCCCATTGGAGCTGCGCAAAACCCCCAGAGCGGGAGAAACCTCCATGGCCCCATGAGGCCATCCCCACATTTGGCGGTCCTCATGGACACAAACTCCAGCCTGAGCGACCGGATGACACTTGCCCTAACTTCAGATCCTGGGGAGCTCAACTCAGCATCTGCATATTGGACCTGCCATGTCCTAGGCCCTAACACTAACCCTGGGTTGTGTTTTCAGACATTTATCCCCAGAGTCCTGGCCCACAAACCCTCCAGATTGGGGAATCTGGAGTCATACCACAGGACTCTGCCTGCCCTCCAGAAGGAAACCGTGCCCTATGGAGCTGCACAAACCCCCAGATTAAGGGAAACCTGCACAGCCCCAGAGGCCACCCCAATTTCGTAGGCCACCCTGGACACTAATGCACAGTCTGACACAGCCTGAGCCCAGATCTCCAGTCAGTCACCAAGGTAGATGGCCCCAGAGCCAGAAGATTGGACCTGCCATGCCCCAAGGCTCTAATCTGGACCTGAACTTGGGTTTTCAGGCATCTGTCCCCAGAGGCCGGGTTTCGAATCCCTCCATATAGTGGACCCCTGAACCATAAAATTGAACTACTCCTGCCCTAAGGAAGGAAACCTTACTATTTGGAACTTCATAAAACTATCAGTGGAGGGATTCTGAATGGCCCCTGAGGCCACCCCCCAATTTTGTAGGCCTCCCAGAACACTAATGCACAGTCTGACACAGTCTGAGCTCAGATATCCAGTCAGCCACCCAGGTAGATGGCCCCAGAGCCAGCAGATCCGACCTGACATGCCCCTAGGCCTGAATCCTATCCCTAACTTGGCTTTTCAGGCATCTGTCCCAAGGCCTGGCCTCAAATCCCTCTATATGGGGGACCACTGAGCCACAAAACAGAACTCCTCCTCAACTCCAGAAGGAAACCTTGCTATTTGGAGCTGTGTAAAACCCTCAGAGGAGGAGAATCCTGCACGGCCCGAGCACACCCCCACTTTCAGAGGCCGCCCTGGACAGAAACCCGCATGGTGACCATAAGCCTGAGCCGTGTTTTCAACTCAGACCCCTGGGTAGCTCACCCTAGAGACAGCAGATTGGGCCTGCCATGTCCCTACAACCTAACGTAACACTAGGTTGGGTTTCTAGGCATCCATACCCAGAGACCTGCTCTAGAATCCCTTCATATGGGGCACCCCTGGGCCATAAAACAGGACTCCATCTGTCCCGCAGAATGAATCCTTGGTATTTGGAGCTATGTAAAACCCCCAGATCGGGAGAAACCTCCATGGCCCCATGAGGTTACCCCCACATTTGACGGCTCTCATAGACACAAACTCCAGCCTGAGCGACCGCCTGGTATTCGCCCTAACTTCAGATCCCAGGGAGCTCGCCTCAGCATCTGCAGATTGTGCCTGTCATGACCTAGGCCCTAAATCGAACCCTAGTTTGGTTTTCAGATTTCTGTCCCAAGAGTATTGGCCCACAAGCCCTCCAGATAGGTGACTCTAGAGCCACACCACAGGACTCTGGCTGCCCTCCAAAAAGAAACCGTGCCTTATGGAGCTGAACAAAACCTATGGATAGAAGAAACCTACATGGCCCCCGAGGCCACCCCACTCTTGTAGGCCGCACAGGACACTAATGCAGAGTTTGACACAGTCTTATCCCAGACCTCCCGTCAGCCACCAAGATAGATGGCCCCAGAGCCAACAGATCGGAACTGACATGCCCCTAGGCCCAAATCCTAACCCTAACTTGGCTTTTCAGGCATCTGTTCCCAGAAGCCTGGTCTCAAATCCCTCTATATGGGGGACCACTGAGCCACAAAACAGAACTTCTCCTGCCCCTGAGAAGGAAATCTTGCAATTTGGAGCTGTGTAAAACCTATAGAGGAGGAGAAACCTGCATTGCCCCTGAGGCCACCCCCACTTTTCAGAGGCTGCCATGGACACAAACCCACATTGTGACCCTCAGCCTGAGCAACATTTGCAACTCAGCACCCTGTGTAGCTCGCCACAGAGTGAACAGATCCAGCCTGTCATGCCCCTAGGACCTAATCCTAACCCTAAGATGGCTTGCCAGGCATGCATCCCAAGGCTCTGCTCTCGAATCCCTTCATGTGGGGGACCGCGAGCCATAAAACAGGACTCTTCCGGCTCCACAGAATGAAATCTTGCTATTGGGAGCTGTGCAAAACCCCCACAGTGGGAAAAACCTCCATGGCCCCATGAGGTCACCCCCACATTCGGAAATTATGGATACAAACTCCAGCCTGAGCGACCTCCTGACACTCGCCCTACCTTCAGATCCCTGGGAGCTCGCTAATCGTCTGCTGATCAGGCCTGCTATGGCCTCGGCCCTAACCCTCATGCTAGGTTGGGTTTCTGACTTCCATCCCCAGAGTCCTGGCCGAAAAACTCTCTAGATTGGAGTCACACCACAGGACTCTGCCCGCCCGTCAGAAAGAAACCATGCCCTGTGGAGCTGCACAAACCCCCAGATTAAGGGAAACCTGCACGGCCCCGGAGGCCACCCCACTTTCATAGGCCACCCTGGACATTAATGTGCCATCTGACATGCCCTGAGGCCCTATACCAGTCAGCCACCCACGTAGATGGCCCAAGAACCAGCAGATCCAACCTGCATGTGCCTTGAACCTATCCTATCCCTGGCTTGGGTTTTCAGGCATCTGTTCCCAGAGGCTTGGTCACGAATCCCTCCATATGGGGACCCCTGAGCCATGAAACGGGATTTCTCCTGTCCCCTAAAAGGAAACCTAGCTATTTGAAGCTGCGCCAAACCCCCAGAGTGGAAGAAACCTCCATGGCCCCATGAGGTCACCCCTACATTCGGCAGTCCTCATGGACACAAACTCCAGCCTGAGCAACCACCTGACACTCACCCTGACTTCAGATGCTGGGGAGCTCACCTCAGTGTCTGCAGGTCGGGCCTGCCATGCCCTAGGCCCTAACTCAAAACCTAGCTTATGTTTCCAGACTTCCGTCTCCAGATTCCTGGTCTACAAACTCTCCTGACTGGGGACTCCAGAGCCACACCACAGGACTCTGCCTGCTCTCCAGAAGGAAAGCATGCCATATGGAGGTGTACAAAACTCCCAGATTGGGGAAACCTACATGGGCCTTGAAGCCACCCCACATTCATAAGGTGCCCTGGACACTAATGCGCAGTCTGACACAGCCTGAGCCCAGATCTCCAGTCAGCCACCCAAGTAGCTGGCCCCAGAGCCAGCAGATTGGACCGCTATGCCCCTAGGCCCTAATACTAACCCTAGCTTGGGTTGTCAGTCATCTGTCCCCAGAGGTCTGCTCAAGAATCCCTCCATATGGGGGACCCCTGAGCCACAAAACAGAACTCCTCTGGCCCCGCAGAAGGAATCATTGCTATTTGGAGCTTTGTTAAACCCTCAGAGGAGGAGAATCCTGCATGACCCCTGAGGCCACACCCACTTTTGGAGGCCACCCTCGACACAAACCCGCATTGTGACCCTCAGCTTGAGCTCTGTTTTTAACTCAGACTCCTGGGTAGCTCGCCTTAGAGCCAGCAGATTGGGCCTGCCATGACCCTAGGCCCTAACCTAACACTAGGTTGAGTTTCTAGGCATCCAAACCCAGAGCACTGATCTTGAATTCCTCCATGTGGGGCACCCCTGGCCATAAAAATGGACTCCTCCTTTCTCGCAGAATGAAACCTAGCTATTTGGAGCTGCACAAAACCCTCAGAGCGGGAGAAACCTCCATGGCCCCATGAGGCCACTCCCACATTCGGCGGCCCTCATGGACACAAACTCCAATCTGAGCGACTGCCTGACACTCACCCTAACTTCAGATCCTGGGGATCTCACCTCAGCATCTGCAGATCATGCTAGCCATGCCCTAGGTCCTAACTCTAACTCTAGCTTTGGTTTTCAGACTTCTGTCCGCAGAGTCCTGGCCCACAAGCCCTCCAGACTGGGGACTCCAGAGGCACACTGCAGGATTCTCCCTGCCCCCCAGAAGGAAACTGTGCCCTTTGGAGCTGCAAAAAAACTGTCAGAGTAGGAGAAACTTGCATGTTTCCCCAGGCTACCCCCACTTTCCGTGGCTGATCTGGACAATATCCCGAACCCTGAAACTCAACCTGAACCTGCCCTCAACTCAGACCTCAAACACTCTGGGAGCTTGCCCCAAAGCCAAATGATCAGGCCTGGCATGTGCCTACCCCCTAACCCTAACCCTTGGTTGGGTTTTCAGGCAGCTGTCCTCAGAGGCCTGGTCTTGATTCTCTCCATATGGGGGACCCCTGAGACACCACATAGATATCCTCCTACACCCCGGAAGGAAACCTTGCTATTTGGAGCTGAGCAAAACCCTCAAAGCTAGAAAAACCTGCATATCCATTAAAGCCGCCATCACCTTCAGTGCCCCCTGAACACAAACCCGCAGGATGTCACAGCCTGACAATCCCATGTCAACTCAGCGCCCCAGGGAGCTAGCCTCAGCACAGGCAGATCTGCCCGCTATGCTGCTAGGCCCTGATGCTAACAGTACATTAGGTTTTCAGGCATCTGTCCTCAGAGGCCTGGCCTTGAATCCCTCCATACTGGGGACCACAGAAGCAGAAAATGAACTCCTCCTGCCCCTCTGAAGGGGCTCAGCAAACCCTCAGACCTGGAAAACCCTGCATGCCCCATTAAGGCAGCCAACACCATTGGCACCCCCACGGACACACAACTGCACCCCAACATTCAGCCTGATGATCCCCTGTTAACTCAGGCCCCTAGGGATCTGGCCTCAGATCCCTCAAATATTGGGCATGCCATTCCCCTCGGCCCTAATCCTAAACCTAGTTTGGTGTTTCAGGCATCTATCCCCAGAGCCCTGGACTCGAATCCCTGCCTACTGGGGACTGTAGGCCACAAAACCAGACTCCTCCTACCCTCCTGAAGGAAACCTTGCTATTTGGAGCTGCACAAACCTTTCAGAGTAAGAGAAACCTGCAGGGCCCTCTCAGGTCACAGCCACATTTGGGACTCCCATGTATACAAACTCAAGCCTGAGACACAGCCTGATAACCACCCAAAATTCAGACCCTGGGAATCTCGCCTCCATGTCTGCACATCAGGCTTCCATGCCCTAGGCCCAAACCCTCCCCATAGCTTGCATTTTCAGATTTCTGTGCCCAGAGTCCTGGGCCCAAAGAACTCTGGATTGCAGACCCAGGAGCCATACCTTAGGACTGATCCTGCCCCCCAGAAGGAAACCGTGCCATTTGGAGCCAGGCTAAACCCTGAGTAAGAGAAATCTGCATGGCCCTGATGCCTCCCCCCTTTTGGGGGCCTCCCAGGACACAAACCGGCAGACTTATACTCATCTTGAGGCTGTTCTCAACTCAGCCCACACCACACAGCCCAGGAACTCTTAACAGAGCCAAAGGATCAGGCCTGTCATGTCCTTAGACCCTAACCCTAACCCTTGTTGGGTTTTCAGGCATCTGTTCCCAGAGACTTGGTCTGGATTCCCTCCATATGGGGGATGCCTGAGCCAAAAAACGGAAATCCTCTAGCATACAAGAAGGAATCCTTGCTATTTGGAGCTGCGCAATACCCTCAGACCTGGAAAACCCTGCATGCCCCATTAAGGGAGCCAACACCATCGGCACCCCCACGGACACACAACTGCACCCCGACATTCAGCCTGACAACCCCCTGTCAACTCAGGGCTCTGGGGATCTGGCCTCAGCACCCACAGATCAGGCATGCCATGCCCCTAGGCCCTAACACTAACCCTTGCTAGGTTTATCAGGCATCTGTCCCCAGAGGCCTGGTCTCAAATCCCTGCTTATTGGGGACCCCTGAGCCACAAAGCTGGACTCCTCCATGCCTCCAGGGGGAACCTTGTTCTTAGGAGCTGCTGAAACCCCTCAGAGCAAGAGAAACCTGCATGGGCCTCTCATGTCACAGCCACATTCGGGTCTCCCATGGCCACAAACTCGAGCCTGAGACAGCCTGACACCCACCCTAAACTCAGACCCCAGGGAGCTCACCTCCGCATCTGAACATCAGGCCTCCATGCCCTAGGCCCAAACCCTCCCCGTAGCTTGCATTTTCAGACTTCTGTCCCCAGAGTCCTGGCCCCTAAAAGCTCCAGATTGCGGACCCAGGAGCCATAGCACAAGACTGATCCTGCCCCCCAGAAGGAATCCGTGCCAACTGGAGCTGGGCAAAAACATCAGAGTAAGAGAAAGCTGCATGGACCCTGACGCCTCCCCCACTTTTGGGGGCCGCCCTGCACACAATCCTGCAGCCAAAAATTCATCTTGAGGCTGTTCTCAATTCAGCCCACACCCCACAGCCCAGGAGCTCACACCAGAGCCAAAGGATCAGGCCTGCCATGCCCCTAGGCACTAACCCTAACAATACGTTGGATTTTCAGGCATCTGTCTCCAGAGGCCTGGTCTTGATTCTCTCCATATGGGGGACCCCTGAGTCATACAACAGAAATCCTCCTGCAGCCCAGGAGGAAACCCTGCTATTTGGAGCTGTGCAAAATCCTCAGAACTGGAAAAACCTGCATACCCCTTAAGTCCGCCACTACCATCGACACACCCTGGACACAAACCTGCAGGCTGACACAGCCTGATAACCCCATGTCAACTCAGCACACTGGGGAGCTGGCCTGCCATGCCCCTAGGCCCTAATCCTAACCCTACGCTGGGTTTTCAGGCATCTGTCCTCAGAGGCCTGGCCTCGAATCCCTCCATATTAGAGACCACAGAGGCAAAACAGAACTCCTACTGCCCCTCGAAAGGAAAACTTCCTATTTGGGGTTTGGCAAACCCTCAGACCTGGAAAAAAAAATGCATGCCCCATTAAGGCAGCCACACCATTGCACCCCCATGACACACAACTGCACCCCGACGTTCAGCCTCATAAGCCCCTGTCAACTCAGACCCCTGGGGATCTGGCTGTAACCCCCACAGATTGGGCATGCCATGCCGCTAGACCCTAACCCTAACCCTAGGTTGCATTTTTGGGCATCCGTCCACAGAGGCCTAGACTAGAATCCTCGCATATTGTGGACCCCTGAGCCACAAACCCAGACTCCTCCTCCATGCCAGAAGGAAACCTTGCTATTTGGAGCTGTGCAAACTCCTCAGAGCAGGAGAAACCCACAGGGCCCTTTCAGGTCACAGCTACATTCGGGGCTCTGATGGACACAAACTCGGCTCTGATGGACACAAACTCGACCCTGAGACACAGCCTGACACCCGCCCTAAACTCAGACCCTGGGAAGCTCACCTCTGTGTCTGCACATCAATTCTCCATGCCCTAGGCATAACCCCACCTATAGCTTGCGTTTTCAGACTTTTGTCCCCAGAGTCCTGGCCCCCAAGAACTCCAGATTGGGGGCCCAGGAGCCACACCACAGGACTGCTCCTGCCCCCCAGAAGGAAACTGTGCCATTTGCAGGTGGGCTAAACACTCACAGTAAGAGAAACCTGAATGGCCCCCGAATGACCCCACTTTTCAGGGCCACCCTAAACACAACCCCTCAGCCTAAAATCATCTTGAGCCCTGTTCTCAACTCAGGCCACACTCCACAGCCCAGGATCTCACACCAGAGCCAAAAGATCAGACCTGCTATGCCCCTAGGGCCTAACACTAACCCTTGGTGGGGTTTTCAGGCATCTGTTCCCAGAGACTTGGTCTTGGTTTCCTCCATTTGGGGGACCCCTGGGCCACACAACAGAAATCCTCCTGCACCCCAGGAGGAAACCCTGCTATTTGGAGCTGTGCAAAACCCTCAGAACTAGATGAACCTGCATACCCCATTAAGGCAGCCAACACCATCGGCGCCCCCATGGACATACAACCTCACTCCGACGTTCAGCCTGAAAACCCACTGTCAACTCAGGCCCTTGGGATCTGGCCTCAGCACCCACAGATCGGGCATGCCATGCCCCTAGGCCCTAACCCTAACCCTAGGTTGCTTTTTCAGGCATCCGTCCCTAGAGGCCTGGACTCAGTATGTGCTTATTGGGGACACCAGAGCCACAAAACTGGACTCCTCCTCCCCTCCAGGAGGAAACCTTGCTCTTTGGAATTGTGCAAAACCCCCAGAGTGGGGTGCAAAAATTCTCACCAACATACTAGACAGTAGGATCCAACAGCTCATTAACAGAATGATTCACCATGACAAAATCAAATTTATGCCTGGGCTGCAAGGGTTGTTCAACAACCGCATATCAATCCATGGAATCCACTACCTCAATAGAAAAAAGAACATGAACCATAGCATCCTCTCAATAGATGCAGAAAAAGCATTTGACAAATTAAAGCATTGTTTCTTGATCAAACTCTTCACTATGGAGGGATAGAGGATACACACCTCCACATCATAAAGACCATCTATGGGAAACCCTCAGCGAGTATCATTCCCAATGGGGAAAAACAAAGCTTTTCCCTTCAGGTCAGGAACATTGCAGGGATGCCCATTCGCATCATTATTGTTCAGCATAGTACATAATTTCTAGTCTCAGCCATCAGACCACAAAAAGAAATGAGACGCATCTGAACCAGCAAAGAAGAAGTCAAACTCTCACCTTTTGCAAACAAAAGGATACTTTCTTTAGAAAGCCCAAAAGACTCCACCCCAAAATTGCTAGAACTCATCCAGGAATTCTGTAAAGTGGCAGGATACAAAATCAATACACAGAAATCACTTGCATTTGTCTACAGCAACAATGCGACAGAAGAAACAGAAATTAAGGAGTCCATCCCATGTATAATTGCACCCAAAACCGTACTATACTTAGGAATCCATCTAACCAAAGAGATAAAGGATCTGTCCTCAGAAAACTATACCACAGTCATGAAAGAAATGGAGGAAGACACAAAGAACTGAAAAAATGTTCCATCCTCAAGGATTGGAAGAACAAATGTTGTGAAAATGTCTATGTTATCTAGAACAATCCAGATTCAATGCAATCCCTATCAAAATATCATCCACACTTTTCACAGAACTGGAATAAATAATTCCCAAATTTGTATGGAAGCAGAAAAATACCCTGAATAGCCAAAGGTATGTTGAAGAAGAAAAACCAAAGCTGGTGTCAACACAATTGCAGACTTTAAGCTCTGTTACTAAGCTGTAATCATCAAAATAGTATGGTACTGGCACAAAAGCAGACCCATAAATCAATGGAACATAACAGAAAAACCAGAAATGGATCCTCAACTCTAGGGTTAACTAATCTTCCACAAAGCAAGAAAGATATCCAACGGCAGGGGGAGGGGGAACATCTCCTCAAAAAATGGTGCTGGGAACACGGGACAGTCACATGCAGAAGAATGAAACTAGATCACTTCCTTATGCCATACACAAAAATTAGACTCTAAATGGATGAAATACCTCAATGTGAGACAGGAATTCATCCAAATCCTTGAGGAGAACAGAGGCAGCAACCTCTCCGACCTCAGCCACAACAACTTCTTGCTAGACATGTCTCCAAAGGCAAGGAAAACAAAAGCAAAAATGAGCTGTTGGGATTTCATCAAGATAGAAAGCTTCTGCACAGCAAAGGAAACAGTCAACAAAACCAAAAGACAACCAACAGAATGAGAGAAGATATTTTCAAGTGACATATCAGATAAAGGGCTAGTATCCAAAATCTAGAAAGAACTTATGAAACTCCACACCCACAGAACAAATAATACAATCAAGACATAGGCCAAAGACATGAACAGACATTTCTCCAGAGAAGACATCCAAATGGCCAACAGACACATAAAAAACTGCTCAACATCCCTCGACATTAGGGAAATACAAATCAAATCCATAATGAGATACCACCTCACACCAGTCAGAATGGCTAAAATGAACAAGTCAGGAAATGACAGGTGTTGGCAAGGATGTGGAGAAAAGGGAACCCTTCCCTGTTGGTAGGTATGCAAGCTGGTGAAGCCACCCTGGAAAACAGTGTGGAGGTTCCTCAAGAATTTGAAAATAGAGCTACCCTACAACCCTGCAATTGCACTGCTGGGTATTTTCCCCAAAGATACAAATGGAGCGATCTGAGGGGGGAGCTGCACCCCAGTGTCTATAGCAGTGATGCCCACAAGAACCAAAGTATGCAAAGAGCCCAGACGTCCATAAACAGATGAATGGATAGGACAATGAATTGAATATGATGCAGGCATCAAAAAATGAAATCATGCCATTGCAATGACATGGAATGAGAGGGTATTATGCTAAGCGTAAGGATACTTAGTAAGGATATACTAAGGATAATGATAACGATCCTTCCCCCATTGATTTATTTCGTGGATTATATGTGGAATTTAAGAAAGAAGATAGAGGATCATAGGGGAAGAGAGGAAAAAAGGAAACAAGATGAAACTAGAGAGAGAGACAAAGCATAAGAGACACTTAAACTCAGGAAACAAACTGAGGGTTTCTGAAGGGGTGGGGGGTGGGAGAATAGGGTGGCTGGTGATGGGCACGGGGAGGGTATGTGCTGTGGTGAGCACTGTGTGTAAATCAGAAGGATCACAAACCTGTGCCCTTGAGACAAATGACACATTATAAAACAAATGGCACATAAAAAAAGAAGTGAAATAAAAACATTTAGAATAAAAATGTATACTAAATAAAGATAAATAAACAAATAATTTCACTGATAAGAAAGCAAGAAAGCAACCAAGCAAACAAGCAACTAAACGACCTGGAATCACCGCACTCCAATTTCAAGCTAGATTACAAAGCTGTTGTCATCAAAACAGTATGGTACTGCCATAAAAACAGACACACAGACACATAGGACAATGAACACAACAGAAAGCTCGAAAACATAATCATAGTACTTTTGGCAAAGTTAATTCATTTGTATATTAAAGGCATATTTAAACCTAGCTTCGATAGAATTATTGACTCTGAATGGGAATTAATAATATTTATGTCCTGTTCCAAAGTTTGTTTCCAATAAATGCATTGTTAAGACATGTTTTTTAATATAAATATATATTATAAGATAAAGATGATTTAGAATCCACACTTTTAAGAAAAATTAAATTCACTTTAATAAATTACCACGGAGAGGAAAACATAGATATCCATCATCACAACTGAGAATATCACAAAAAAGACAGTGAGAGACAATCTGGTGTCTGACTGTAGAATAGAATACTACTTTAAGTAGTTCTGCCCAAATGTTCAACCTGTTGAAAGCTACAGATCCAGCTACTCTTTTACAAAAACACAGATGTCAGAGAAAAGTCCTAACAAAGAGTATGAAGACATCGCCAATGAAGTCCACACTGCATACATTCCGACAGGAAAAATATTTTCCCAACAAGTAAACTGAAAGACCGGAAAGAAGGAAATAAAGAAGGAAACAAGGAAAGAAGGAAAGGAAGGAAGGAAGGAAGGAAGGAAGGAAGGAAGGAAAGAAAAGAGAAAAGGAAAGGAAAAGAAAGGAGAGGAGACAAGAGGAGAGGAAAAACCTCAGAAGCTAACGCACACATATTTAGGCTTAACTTATGACACAGCAGCAGAAAATATAAAATGGGGAAAGGACTATCTCTTCAGTGAACGGTACTGGGAAAACTGGACACTAAATGCAGAAGAATGTGACTGGACCACTTTCTTACACTGCACATACGAATCATGAATGGATGAATGACTTGAACATAAGAACTGAATCCATGAACCAGGTAGTCAGTTTCTCGATATTGGTTTTGGTGAAGAGTCACTTACATCAGAAACCAAAGGCAAAGGCGACAAAAGCAAAGATAAACAAGTGGAAGGACATCAGACTGAAATTTCTGCATGACAAAAGAAAGCATCAAACCCTTAAAAGGCAACCTCCCCCATGAGAAAAATATCTCCACATCATATGTGTGAGAAGAGGCTAATATCCAGAATACACAAAACATTCCTTCAAATCCAAATGAAAAATGAATAAAAACTGGGGAGAATAGGTGAATAGATACTTCCCAAAGATGGCATACAGGTGGCCAACAGACACAGAGAAAGTTGTTCAACATCACTAATTGTCATCAGGGAAACAGAAGTCAAAACCGCCATCAGCTATCACCTCACAACTGTGGGAATGGCAATCATCCCAAAGACAGACGCCCAGTGCGGTCAAGGGCACGTACACAAGGGGACCCTGTGCATTGTTGGTGGGAATGGAAATGGGTGCAGCCACTGTGACAAATGCTGTGGAGGTTTTGGAAAAAAAGAATATAACTACCATATGACCCAGTAACTGCTCTACTGAGTATTTCTTCGGAGAACACAAAAACACTCCTTCCAAAAGAGAAAAGCACTCCCATGTCCCTGGCAGCATTATTCACAATAACCAGACATGGAAACATCGACCTTGGGAGCATTATGCTAAGTAACTCGGACACAGAAAGACACACACCAGAGGCTCTCATGGACATTCCACATAGAATCCAAAAAGTACTGAATATTTACTTACCGAGAATAGATTGGTGGCTGTCAGATTTGGGGAAGTGGGGAAACGGGTGAAGGTAGTCAAAGGTGCCATGTTTGAGTGATAAAATCTGCAAGTCACGGAATGTTCTGTGTAGCATGAAGACGAAAGCTAACCCTGTAGGATGGGGTGCAGGCTCCCCCACTACTTGAAAGTACAGTGTTCCTAGGAAACCTTTCACAGCAGAAATGGTGTAAACAGAAAAAGGAATGACCATTCATTTCTACAGAAAAATGAGTGAGCATGCTCAGACCCAAGTTCCTTCTCTTTGGCTCTTCTTAGGCCTCAGGACAGAGCATCCTAATGGATGCCCAAAATAAATGGAGATAAAGCACAGCAGATGCTCACAGACACAACTGAAAGCACTGGTAGCTGGAAGAGGAGAGCAGTGCCCAGGAAGGACCTGGTTGGGGTGCACACCGCCTCTGTAGGCGTTCCCCACAAAACAGATGCTGAATGCGATGCCCACTTTTTGACTCTTTTCATAAGAGGGAAATCCTCTTCAGGTTTCTTCCTGCTACTGGAGCTGGGTAATAACGTAGGTCTTTCCAAAAAGCCAAGTGTCTTACCATGAACTTTGAGAAAAGTGGGGGAGATTTGTACTTGAAGTTGCTAAGGAGGTAGATCTTGAAAGTATGCCCAGACTCAAACAACAGCAGGTCCACTGTGAAAGGCACCGTCCTCAACAGGTGGAACACGGACTACCTCCCACTCCCAGAAACCTCCTCCTTCACCTTGCTCGGGACAACCCACAAGAGCTGGGAGCTACCTCAGTTCCTCCTTTCTCCCATTCCTGATATCAAACCCATAGGCAAACCCTCTGAGCTCCATCTTCAATGGGTACCCGGAATAGCACTAACCCCTCCCAGCTGCCTGTCTGGTCCACACTGGAGCCCATGTCTTGCCTGAGTTCCTGGAAAAGCTTCATCATTGACCTCCCTTGCCCATCCTCAACACTGTGCCATCTGTTCTCAACACTGTAGCCAGGATGGCCCAATGAAACATGGTCCCATGGGGTCACAGCCCTGCAAGGGCTTTCTGTTACCCTACTGTCACCTCCCTGAGGTCATGTCCTAAGTGGTCTCCTGTGGCCACAGGGTCTTGTTGCAGCTCCTGGACATACCTGGTATGTTCCTGCCCCAGGGCCTTTGCATATGCTTTCCCTTCCATTTAGAAGGCTCTTGGTGTGATATCACTCACTTTCTTTAGAACTTGACTCAAGCATCACCTTCCTAGTGAAGACCACCTGGCCGCTATGTGAATAGCAAGCACCACTGCCACCTCCCCTTCAGCACCCAGCCATGTCTTCTGCTTTCTATTTCCAGACCAGTTATCACAGTCATCAGGCTATCTTGGCAAGGGGGAAATGGAGCCCTACTCGGATGATTTCACCACAGACTCCCTCCGATTTCCTAGTCCAGAGCTCTGGGGGAAAAGATGACCAGAGCTCTTGCACAACCAAAATGCCCGGGACAATGGGTGCCCCTACAGCACCCTGAAGACCATCAGGAAAGTGAGCGCTAAGCAGAATCTACTTGCACATGAAACCTGAAACCAGACACCTTCCTCCATTCCAGGTGAGCACACACACGTCCTCCCCTTGCCTGATGTGCTCACCCAAGGAAGCTGAGCAGAGAAGCATCCCAGGGTCCAAATCTCCCTCTGACCAAGGTCCTGGGAAACAGACATCTCTCCTCCCTGCACCAGCCACGGATGACCGGCGTCCTTCTGTGCTGGGGCAGAATGGCGCACGTGTCCCTCTTTCCTGGGACGTCATCACAAACCAGCTTTGCTGTGCGGTTTTCAAGAAGGAACCTGCAGCAGCCGTAGGAACAGCAGCAGCCCGCCCGGGTGCGGTCTCAGTCTTACACGTGAGGCCCCATGTGGAACTAGACCCTCAAGGAGACTGGTGTGCCATGTGGCCTTGGAACCTAATGGCAGGAGCTAAGATTTCAGTATGGAAACTGAACTGAAATGAAAACTGGCCTCTTGCACACAGCACAGGAAGGTGGAGGGTTTCTCAGGGCTGTGGCTCTGGAAGAAGCGCTTCTGCCAGCTGAACTCACAGGCACCAGGCAGAGGACACCTGCAGTGCCTTGTCCAAGGAAGCAAGGGGCACACTGGGCAAGAACCCAGAATGCTGCCTGTGGGCTGCTTCCCACTAGGCCCCCTGCTGAGACGAGGGCTGGAGAACCCAACAAGAGGCAGGTTCTCTATCACAGCTGCAGCAGGAGGGCTGGCTGGGGAGCAGAGCCGTGTCCCTGGAACAAGCTGGCCTGTGCATCAAGAGCGAAGACCCACCGCCGTGGCTCACAGTCTCCCAGCTATTTGATCTGACTGCCCTGCCAGGCTCACACCTGCTGACACGGTGACTCCTAAGACCCAGAGACTGCTTTCCTCCCCCAGCTCAATGCTGCTCACAGTGAAGCCATCTCCAGCCTCAGAAACGTTCATCACTAGCTCTGGAGTTCCCTGCGTTTGTCTACACTGGCGCACCCAGGTGTCCCTTCCAGATCCTTCCTCCAGTGCCCTAGGGTTTCAAGCCACCTTCAAGCTGTCCTTCAAAAGGTAGGAACGAGTCCATTTAGGCAGACCAGCCGAGCGACTCTGTGTGTGGGAAACTCGGACCACATCCTTCCTGAACAGCATCGTTTCTAAGTCCAAGCTTCAAACCCTCATGCACTGGGCATGGAGTACCACATACACTGCTCTTTCAAATTTCTTGTCTCCCATTTCTTAAAAACAGACACCAAGCTCCAGTCACCAGACCATTTTCCCTTCAGAGAAATAAAGGTAAGGATAGAATAAAGCACTCCGTGTGCACAGCACACTTCTACCCAAATAGAACTCCGTGTTCTTTCTCATCCGGGCAGCCCTACGCTGCCCATACTAATGCGAGATGCCACAAGTTCAGTCCATATATATGTATGTATGTATACATATATATATGATCTTCTGTTTTTCCTTTTGATATTTGGATCTCAAAGTCAATGTCTATATTGCTTGCTTAAATTAAAAAGAATAATAATGACATTGTCAAGTAAAGGTCTGGGTCTCCATAACCAGACAACACGGCTCTGGTTCAGATGAGGATGAACACACAACCTCTTCCCAGGAAGCAAAGCCCACACCCCCAGGGATCCTGACGTGCCTCACAAGTGGTGGGTTCCTTTGTTCTATGGAGTTGTCTGAGTGCAAAGGATGCAGGCACCCTCCAGGGCTCATTCTGTTTTCTTCATAAATTCCCCAGTTCAAGTCACAAGGGACTCACCGGGACATGTTTCAGAGCCCAGGATGGACCAACAGGTGAGCAGCCATCCCCCACCAACCCCAGGGAGGGGAGATTTTCTCTGGGGGCACAATGAGTCACTCCCCGAGCTGCTCAACAACCTACACTCCTTCTCCATTTATCCTCCTCAGAAAGGCCACTGCGCCCTGTTAGAGCACCATGCCTGTGCTTTACTTTAAAAAATATTTTCTAATATTGGAATGTGGTTCACGGAAGAGAAAAACATAGACACCCACAAAGAATTCTTCTAATATTTCAGAAGATTTGTTTCCCATGGTTTAACTAAAACAGGAAATAAAAATGCACAGATCGCCCCTTCCACTAGCACATACGGTTCACAGCGGTGACTTAGAGGAGAGCAGGAAATACAAGAGGAACTGATGTTCTGATGACCACCATTTCCACCATCGACGTTGTGAAACTCCACACACACTCAAAGAAACAAGCCCGAACCAACATCTCGGCCTGGCAATGCGGAGCAGTCTGAACAGGAGGGACAGGGACAGACGACGAGCTCGTGTGTGTTCGCTGAGGCTGGTGGCACACAAGAAGGTGCCCTGCCAGCTCTCCACCTGGGCTTCACCTGTCCTCAGCCAGGAACCTGCTCACAGCCCTGACCTGCCACAACTGTCACACGGGGGACACATGGCCACCCCTGGGGTCAGCTGTGCCCACACCCTCCTGCAGAACACACTCCACTCTCCTCCGGGACCCCCGGCAGCTCTACCCAGACCTGGAACTGCCCCGTCTACCGCAAAGTTCCAGGATTCCCCCCTCTTTTCAAAAATGACATGGGCCCAAGGCTTACATAAATGTGTCATATTTCTCTCCACTTACCTTCCTACCTGGGCAAACTGTCAGTCACGAATCGATGGAACATGAACGTGCTTTGAGATCTGAGTCCTTCACTGCAGCCTTCTGAGCACTCCTTGTGCAGTAAATACCGTAGCCTGTGACGGGGGTCATGAAACTATTATCTGCAGAATAATGCAGCCCAAATCACCTCATTGTTAGTTGCTCTTCATTAGGCTGAAAGTTTCTGTGTAAAAATCCTCTCCACAGATATAACCTTCCAGCAATTTTATGAGGAGAACCAAACTCTGGGATAAGCTGACTCACCCAGTGTCAGGCAAGCAGTTCCAGAATTCACCCCAGGGCTCCTCGAGTCCGCCAAGTACCTTGATGCCACCAATATGCCTCTATCCAGGAGAACTCCCAAAGACTCTCCTTCTGACTCCACCACCAAAGAAACGAAGAGAAAGTACAGCACGTCAAAATATCTAGATGACACATTGAGTCAAACTAGAAAGTCAAGCTTTACTTTTAAACGGTAAAAGCCTACTTTGAATCATTTTGAATTTTCCCTCTACCTTAATTGGAACTCTTTTGATGAAAACACTAATCATTTATGAAACATCACCTTTGACAAATGACAAGACATCATTCATGTCTCTATCTGGCTGCAGAAAGCCACCTAATTCTAGATGGTGGCCATTCCACCATCCCCTACATCCAAGGGAATAAACGCTGTTAGATGAAGGATCTGATTATATGCTAAAAACACGCTAAGAGTAAATTCCATCATCCTTCTTGATACAAGTGACTTCCTAGGAAACAGATGTGCAGATGACATTTTGTAATGGAATACTATGCAGCCATCAAAAGAAATGAAATCTTGCCATTTGCAATGATGTGGATGGAACTAGAGGGCATTATGCTTAGTGAAATAAGTCAATCAGAGAAAGACAATTATCATATGATCTCCCTGATATGAGGAAGTTGAGAGGCAATGTGGGGGGCTTGGGGGGTAGGGAAAGAGTAAATGAAACAAGATGGGATCGGGAGGGAGACAAACCATAAGAGACTCTTAATCTCACAAAACAAACTGGGGGTTACTGGGGGGAGGACGGTAGGGAGAGGGTGGTGGGGTTGTGGACATTGGGGAAGGTATATGCTATGAAGTGTGTAAACCTGGCGATTCACAGACCTGTACCCCCGGGGCTAATAATACATTATATGTTAATTTAAAAAAAAAAAGGATTATCCATCCCGACCAATTGGAATTTATTCCTGGGATACAAGGGTGGCTCAACATTCACAAATGAATCAACATGATAGAGCACATTAATAAAAGAAAAGACAAGAATCATAGGATCCTCTCAATTAATGCAGAAAAAGCATTTGACAAAATACAACACCATTTCCTGATCAAAACTCTTCAACATGTAGGGATAGAGGAGACATTCTTCAGTTTCATAAAAACCATCTATGAAAAGCCCACAGCAAATGCCATTCTCAATGGGGAAAAGCTGAGGGCTTTTTTTCCTTAAGATCAGGAACACAACAGGGATGCCCACTCTCACCATTATTGTTCAACATAGGACTAGAAGTCCTAGCCTCAGCAATCAGACTACAGAAAGAAATAAAAGGCATTCAAATTGGCAAAGAAATCAAACTCTCTCTTCACAGATGATATGATACTTTATGTGGAAAACCCAAAAAAGACTCCACTCCCAAATTACTAGAACTCATACAGCAATTCAGTCATGTGGCAGGATGCAAAATCAATGCACAGAAATCTGTTGGTTTTCTATATACTAACAATGTAACTGTAGAAAGAGAAATTCAGGAATCGATCCCATTTACAGTAGCACCAAAAACTGTAAGATACCTTGGAATAAACCTAACCAAAGAGATAAAGAATCTATACTCTCAAAATTACAGAACACTTATGGAGAAATGGAGGAAAACACAAAAAGATGGAAAACCATTCCATGCTCATTGATCAGAAGAATAAACATGGTTAAAAAGTCTATGCTGCCCAGAGCAATCTACACTTTCAACCCCATCCCTATTAAAATACCATTGGCATTTTCCATTGAGCTGGAACTAACAATCCTAAAACTTGTATGGAACCAGAAAAGACCCCACAAAGCCAGGGACGTGTTGAAAAGAAAACCAAAGCTGGGGCCATCACAATGTCTGACTTCAAGCTATATTACAAAACTGTGACAGCAGGGTATTCACATAGAAACAGACACATAGATCAATGGAACAGAATAGAGACCCCAGAAATGGACCCTAAACTCTATGGCCAACTCATCTTTGACAAAGCACGAATGAATATCCAATGGAAAAAAGACAATCTCTCCAATTAGTGGTCCTGGGAAAATTGGGCAGCCACATACAGAAGATTGAAACTCAACCATTATCTTACATCACATACAAAGATAAACTCAAAATGGATGAAAGACCTCAATGTGAGACAGGAATCCATCAAAATCCTAGAGGAGAACAGAGGTAGTCACCTCTTTGACTTTAGCCACAGCAACTTCTTCCTAGACACATCACCAAAGGCCAGGGAAACAAAAGCAAAAATAAACTATTGGGACTTCATCAAGATAAAACACTTCTGCACATCAAAGGAAACAGTCAACAAAACAAAGAGGCATGGGATGGAAGAAGACGTTTGGAAATGACATGTCATATAATGGGCTGGTATCCAAGATCTATAAAGAATTTCTCAAACTCAACACCCAGAAAACAAATAACCAGATCAAGAAATGGGCAGAAGACATGAACAGACATATCTCCAAAGACAAGCAAATGGCTAACAGGCACATGGCAAAATGTTCAACATCACTAGCCATCAGGGAAATAACTTTACACCAGTTAAAATGGCCAAAATTAACAAGTCAGGAAATGACAGATATTGGCAAGGATGGGGAGAAAGGGGAACCCTCCTAAACTATTGGTGGGAAAGCAAGCTGGTGCAGCCACTCTGAAAAACAGTGTGGAGGTTCCTCAAAATGTTAAAAATAGAACGACCTTAACACCCAGGAATTTCACTACTGGTACCCCAAAGATACAGACATAGTGGAAAGACGGGGCACCCGCACCCCAGTGTTCATAGCAGAAATATCCACAATAACCAAACTGTGGAAGGAGCCGAAGATGACCTTCAACACATGAATGGATAAAAATGTGGTTCATATATACAAAGGAATATTCCACAGCCATCAGGAAGGATGAATACCTACCGTTTGTATCAATATGGATGGAACTGGAGGGGATTATGCTGAATGAAATAAGTTAGGTGGAGAAGGACAATTACCACGTGGTTTCACTCATATGTGGAATGTGAGGAATAGTGTGGAGGACCACAGGGGAAGGGAGGGAAAACTGAATGGGAAGAAATTAGAGAGGGAGACAAACCATGAGAGATTCTGGACCCTGGGAACCAAACTGAGGGTTACAGAGGGGAGAGGGATGGGGTAGCATGGTGATGGTTATTAAGGAGGGCACATGTTGTGATGAGCACTGGGTGTTACACACCACTAATGATTCATTGAATACTACACCAAAAACTAATGTATGGTATGATGGCTAACTGAACATAATAAATTAATTAATTAATGGATTAGTTAATTAATTAATATGATTTCTACATGTAAAGCATATAATAATGGGAACGGAATTTCAGATTTGCATGATGAAATATTCTCAAGATATGTTTCACAGCAGTGTCAATATAGTTAACACTACCGGACTTTATACTGAAAATGTTTGAAATGGCAAAACCAATGTTAGGGTATTTTACAATTTTTTAAAA
Source organism: Martes martes (assembly GCF_963455335.1). Lineage (NCBI taxonomy): Eukaryota > Metazoa > Chordata > Mammalia > Carnivora > Mustelidae > Martes > Martes martes. The sequence continues at coordinate 16,700,452 of NC_137893.1, forward strand.
GATTTTATTTATTTATTTGACAGATCACAAGTAGGCAGAGAGGCAGGCAGAGAAGGGGGGAGGGGAAGCAGGCTCCTTGCTGAGCAGAGAGCCTGATGTGGGGCTCGATCCCAGGACCCTGAGATCATGACCTGAGCTGAAGGCAGAGGCTTAACCCACTGAGGCACCCAGGCACCCTATTTTACAATTTTTTAAAAGTACATTGTGTATGATTCCACTTTTATAAAGATTTTATTAATTTATTTTAGAGGAGAGAGAATGTGGCACAAGAGTGGTGGGAGAGGAAGAGAGGGAAGAGAGAATCGTGAGCGCACACTACACTGAACACAGACCCTACATAGAGATCGATCCCACACCATTAGATCACATCCTGAGCCAAAATCAAGAGTTAGCAGCTTAACCGACTGAGCCACCATCCATCTCCTTGTGCATTAGTATTGGTGCATTCCCTGCTCTCTCCACCACTGCTGTTCTGAACACTTTTGAAAATGCATCTATGAAAAATCATGCCAGAGTTTCCTGGGGTGAGTCTGAGTATGCGCACTGTTAGGTGATGGGTGTCCCTGCGTTCTGGAATGGGAACGGCTCATTGTTCTCTCAGACAAGGGTGCCCATCACCCTTCTCTACGGGGACCCCAATGTCCTCAGGCACCTGAGGGCCACCCGGCCCAGGAATTCACCTTCTCTAGCAGATGACAGATGGGACTTCTTTTTCTGTCCGGGAATATGAACCCTGATCCTGGGAAAGGAGAGCTCTCCTGGGACTCCTGGCCCAGCCAGGCAGCTGTGGCCACCGTGTATGTGACAGAGCCAGAGCGGCTGGGCCTTGGAGGGAATGAATGCCTCAAACCAGCCTGGTGTGGGGCATGTGGGAGCAGCAGCCCCTGCTTCTTGGGGAGCAGTGCTGTGTGCAGAAGGAGGGAGGCTGGGGTGGAGCCTTCTAAGCCACACCAGAGTCCTGTCTTTGGTCCTGAAGCCAGCAGGAAGGGAGCTCTGAGGACAGACTCCAGGAGGATTCCTATCCAGGGAAAAGGGGCCCGCTGGAGGGCACTGAAGCCACCAGCCCTGCCAGCCACAAGCCATTTGCACAGGATCACCTCCGGCGCTTCCTTAGCACATGTCCGCATTCGTGCGTGGACAGTGATTGGTCCACTCAGTGCTGGTGCACTTCTAGAGGCAGACTAGAACCCTTCCAGGGCCTGCTTGTGGGTCAGAGGACCTCTGACCAGAGAAGCAGAGGATGTCCCTCTTCCTTGGGCACTGGGGAAGGCAGCCACCATCCTGGGGCAGGACCTGGGCCAGGTGTGTGTTCTTTATGAAGTCCCCTCATTCAGTGGGCATTGCTGTGCCTGAAAAAGGTCCTCTCAGCCCCAGAACTGGGAGCCAGGAGGGGCTGTCTCCCATCCTGGCCCAGGATCATGAGCTGAAACCATCCTGTCTTTGAGAGGACGAGTCTCCTTCGGGAGCCAGGGAGGGGCAGGCCCCGCAAGAGCTCTTCATTTGAGGAGGAGTCATGGAGAGAGTGTGTGTCTCCTCGGCCCAGCAAAAAAACAAAAACAAAACAAAGCAAAACAAAAAAATAACCCAAAGCCCAGTGCACAGGCTCTAACAAAAGCAGAATTTCAGTGTCCTGTTTGGGGGCAGCCACCTCTCCTCTTACATGGCCTTGGGGCACCCCAGGGAAAGTCTTCCTTGTTCTTGTGCCCTCAAAGGGAGCAGATGGTCCTCTGCTCTGGGGGTCCCACCCTGCCCCACTGCTGAGGAAGTGCCACACACAGGGACCTGGTGTCAGGAGTGTGGTCTCCCAGGGGCCTGGTGGGTGCATGGAAGGGCTGGATGGCTTTTGGGGGGAGGAGTGCTCACTGGTGACACAGCTCACCATCCCCCACTGCACTGTGCAGTCCAGGCTCTGTGCCCAGCTTAGGTCAGTCACCAGCACCCCACATGCGTCTGCCATGCGTCATGCCATCATTCAGCATCACCGCATTGCACAGAGGCAGAGAGCGAGGCCCAGAGATGGAAGGCAAATGGCTCCAGTCACAGGACTGGTCAGCAGAGGGGCTGAAAGCCCGCCCCTCTCAACCCCCTGTTAGCCCACCAGGGACTCCCTGAGCCCAGAGCAAGCCCTCCCCTGCCGGCCCCGCCACACACTGGCCCCTGAGCTGGATGATGGACTGTTCTTCTTGGCCCTGCGGGTGTTGCTAGCCAACCGGGAAGGGGAGTGCAGCTGGCAGGACAGGCTTTAGCTACAGGACAGAGTGACAGGTCTGAGCTAGCAGGAGCCACACACCAGAGCCTGCCTGGGAGCTGGAGTCTGGGTGTCCTAGGAGCCACAGGCAACAGGGCCTGTGCTGACCAGGGAGCCATGGCCTCCAGGGAGAGTCCACTCTGCCCTCTCCCCTCTCCTGCCCCGCATAGCCTCTCCTCACTGTGCGGCTCCAGGACCCGGAACCAGGCCCCACAGGGCTGGTGTGGCTCCAGCTCATAATGAATTTGCAGCCCCCGGAGAAGGTGGATTTCTTGGGGCTGGAGGGAGGACTGACTGCAGACAAGGACTGGGCTGGGGAAGATGTGGGGCCTCATGGAGGGTGAAGGATGGGGCAGGGGCTGAGTCCTGGGGCCACGGCTCATGTCTAAAAGGGGCTGAAATCCCTGAATGCCCATGGGGTCCCTCATTACAGTAACAACACCCTCACACTCGGGCATGCTGGTGGTGGGCCCCTCCTCCCTGGCCTCCATCCCACACCTCTGACTCCAGCCAGGGCTCCAGCCAGGGACAGGCTGGATCTCTGTCCCAGGGACCCACCAGGAAGATGAGGAAGAAGGAGGAGAGGAGAAGGGTCATGGGGTGGACTGCTCCTCTCCCTGCCCTGAGTCAGCCCCCACTGCTGCCTCCAGGTCCTCTGGCCCAGCCCTGCACTTAGCTGGACCCTGGGAGGCAGTCTGCATTCCCGGCCAGCTGGGTGGGGGGTATTCAGTGACCTTTGTGTCCCCAGATGTCCAACCTACCTGACCTTACACCCTGAGACTTGCTGCCCAGGATGGGCATGGTTCCAGGGCTAAGCGGACTTTGGGGCCACAGAGCCCTTGGCAGTAGTGATAAACACAGAGGACAGGTCAGGTGCAGAGCCATGGGTCTCATACATGTCCGCCGCAGGTCTGGGTCATGGTACAGGTGCTGTGTACAGGTCTCCTGTACACACCCGGCCCTCTCAGGAGGGAGGCCTGTGTGCCTGGTGCACGTGTTCTCCACCTATCCCTGGAAGAGTGGCCAAGTTCAAGCATTTCCATGTTCAACCCTCAGGGACAGTTGGGAACCTGGGGTCAAGAGAGGCAGTGACTGCCCCAGGACAAATGAGGGATACAGAGGCCAAGGAGTGGGGCTGCTCTCCAGTCCTAAGCCGGCCCCAACCCTCCCATGAGGTTCACTTTGGGGGTGAGAGCCCCTCAGATCCTTGGGAATAGCCACCCAACCTGTCCCATGTGGGGACATGACCTTGGGCATCCCCAGACAGGTAGAGGTATGTGCACCTGTGCGCGCATGCACACACACACACACACACACACACACACACACACCACTCTGACTTCCCAGCTCAGGGTCAGAAGTGGTGGACACCCTGGGAGCAAGGTGGGTGACAAGGGGGAAAGAAGAAAGAGGTCGGAGACAGCTGGGCGATGGGGCAGGGGCATCAGGAACCCTGGCAAGAACCCAGATCCATAGCATGAGGATGGGAGACAGGCCAGGCTGATGATCAGGGAGTCCGCAAGGGGCCCAGAGGGGTTGCCAGGGCACTGGGAGAGGATAGGGTTTGGGTTATGGTGTCCATCACCATCCTGGGCTACTGGAAGTAGGAAGAGATATCCCCCAAGTCCAGATGGGCTCAGCTTACTCTTCTGTCAATTGGGCTGTAGAGATGGGGTGTCCCTAGGGACCCACAGGCTTGTAGAAAAGTCTATTGGCCTTGGATCTCCATCCCTGACCCACTGTGCTCCCAGTCCTGGGAAAATGCTTTGTCCTCCCTCGAGGTCTTTCTGAGCAGAGGACAGCCTGGGGGATTGGGGGGCTGAGGACTTGGGTTTGCAGAACATGGCAGAGCACTGGGCCACTGGTCTGGGGACCAAGGTCAGGACCCTCCTCGTTGCAGCCTCTGGGTCCCCATTTGGAAGAGGTTCCAAAGAGTCAGTGTTCTGGTCAGGCTGAGGAGGCCTTAGGAGGGAACAAAGCACCAGAACAGGAGAGGGAAACGGGAAGAAGGTAGGCCTCTGAGGTTTCTTACATCGCCCCCAGAGCCCCCAGGTCCTGCTCATGGGAGAGACACAGAGACACACAGAGAAGACAGAGAGAGAGAATGAACACAGAGAGAGAACCAGGAGAAGTCACAGACTTTCTTCCATCAGGCTGGAAACAACATCCCATCATTGTGCTCCATGCTGTTCCTTAGAGCACAGTCACACAGGCCATCCACACTGGAGGCGAGAGAATTCCACAGGGATGTGTGACCAGGATTCAGGAAGGCCAAATGCTGTGGGGACTGCACAGCACATGGGCACAGATGAGGCCCTCGGACCTGGGCCCAAAACTAATGGGAGCCCCTGGAAGTCTGTGTCACAAGAGGACAAGGTCAGAATCGGTTCACTGCAACATTCCCATGGGGGCTGGGAGACAGGCAGGAGGAGGGTGACTCTGCCTGGACCCCAGAGCAGACCCAGGCCCCTCTGAGCTGTGTTCTAGGCCCCGCCCAGCCCCCCACTCATCCTTGCATTGCCACGTGTGTGTCCCAGCCTCCTGTGATAGCAGGAATGTATGTAGAGGTCCGTCCCTACCCCTGATGGTGTCCCTAGAAGTAGAAGCCAGAAGACCCCACTGTGCAGATGGGGAGCCTGGGGAGTCCCTGAGAGGCACAGAGTCTGTCCAGGGTCACGGTCCTGGGCATGCACAGGAGCCCAGTCTGAACCCTGCTCTGTGCCCTCACAGCGGTGACACTGTCTGCACCCAGGCCTCACAGGGGCTGTGGGTAGATGTGTGGGTGTCACTGTATGGACAGGGCATGGGGTAGAGGGTGAGCATTGAGCAGCTGGGGGAGAAGGGCCCTCAGGGGGCTCTGGTGTGAGGAGGAAGTTGGGTAAGTCATCCCCAGGGAGTGGTGACCTCACTTACCTGACAATAGAGCCCAACAGAATTTGGAACCCGGGTAACCAGGCACCCACAATCCAGAGACAACCCCCTGCCCAGCTCATGTGTTTGGAGATCCCCAAAAGAAGAACATGTCTGTGTGCTGCATCCCAAGTCCGGAGGCTGCAGGCCAAGGAAAGCACATCCTGCAAACTGTAAGGGCCTGGTTAGCCAGAGAGAGCCATTTCATTGTAAACTTGGATTGACCCTGCCCCTCCCGGAGGAACTTGCTTGCAGGCCCCAGATACAGGGGCGGGCCAGGCCGGATGGAGACATCCAACCAGTGGGGCGCGCATATATTTGCTGTGGTGAATTGGAATTCAATTGGTCACCCGTATTGCCGACCTGGCATGACTGTGCAGTTTTCCCTGTGCATTTCGATCTCATTGGCCACCCTGTGTGTGGGCCAGGCTCAACCCCACCTCTATAAAAGTTAGTCTGTGAGGCTGGGGAGGGATAGTCGGGGTAGTCATCGGGAGCGGTGCCGCCGGGAGCGGCCTTGCCAAGGAGCATCGTCGTGAGGGTCATAGTCAATGGGAGCGTGGTGTCGGGAGCATCGTGATCGTCGTAGTCCTCGGAAGCGGCCTCGTTGGGAAGCAGCGTCATTGGGGAGCGGCCTTGCCAGGAGCCGCGTCATCGGGTTCGTGGTCATCGTCAGAGCGGGGTCGTCGGGAGCGGCGACGTTGCCTCTTCGTAAGAGACGGCCCCGACCGGTTGGTTTGATTTTCAATGCTTGGTGTGAAATAAAGCTTTGCTTGACTTTCACTTTGTGTCAGTCTCATTCCTTTGATCACAGACCCTAACACAAACACTTTCCCTCGGTGGGGATGTCATATCAGGGCTCCCTGACATCTCTTGTCATTTGACTGGAAGTACAGAAAAGTGACACCATGAGGCCCAGAGCCAGCCCCCCGTCCCATATGCTCTGATCTGACTGTGCAGCCCCAGGTTCCCTTCCCGTGTGTGTGTGTGTGTGTGTGTGTGTGTGTGTGTGTAAAGAAGGCTCATGTGGGGTGCGCTCACTCCATTCAAGATCAGATTGATGAGGGGTCAGATGCCCTGTAGGCAGGTCATGTTCATAGCCCAGATAAAGGCTAGCTGGGTGGGATGCGGTGTGGGGGGCTGTGAGCTTCTCCCCAGGGTTTATCCTGTGTCCTACAGGTATGGGTCCCTGTCCCAGGTGTGGGACTGTGCAGGCACAGGTCTGTGTCTGATCTGGGAGCAGCAGGGGAGCTGGACAGGAGGACAGTGAGGATGGCTATGCAGGGCTGTGATGCGTCCGGGCTGGCTACCGGTTCCTGTCTTTGCAGAACACCAGGGATGATGAAACAGAAGGAGGCTGGTGGACACCGGCTCCATCTCCCTGACACAGGCACCGACTGTAGGGGGCTTTCCAGGAACAGGGACTAGGGACTGCCTGGGAAGGCCTCTGACACTGCCCAGGCCACGGTTCCTGCTGGTACCACACCAGAATGTGGTCCAGCACACGGATGCCAAGCCCAAGTGTGAGAAGGCTCAGCCCTGGGCTGAGCTCTGTCTCTGCAAAGGCACGTAAAGATGTTCTTCGTTCCAGGCTCTCCAATGGAATGAGCTGGGCAGGGGGCTGTCTCTGGAATGTGGGGGCCTGGACACCTGGGTCTAGCTTTGAAGAGCCAGAGCCGCCCACAGCTTCACCCGCCCACAGCTCCAGAGGGGGGATAGCACCTGGAGAGACTTCAGCAGGAGACCAGGAGCCAGCAGGGGACCAGACACCCCCCCACACACACACGGAGAGCCTGACATTGTCCCAGAGGAGCTGGCACCTGCCCCTGTCCCAGCCCCTGCTCCTGCCCCTGCTCCTGCCCCTCCCAGAGCCGCTCCCCCTTCCCCAGCCGCAGCCTGTGCTCCTGCTTCTTGCATCTGTCCCAGCTCCTGTCCCTGCCCCTGTCTCAACCCCTGGCCCTACTCCTGCTCCTGCGGGGCTCCCAGAGTCACATCCAGAGCCCACAGCCCTGCTCCTCATACAATTACTCCTTATTCTATCCCCAGACCCTGACGGCCCACAGGAATGCTTATGTATATAATGTATGTTATTTATTATATATTGTATATATTATTATGTATAATATACATTATAATATAATGTATATTATTTCTGTCTGGTACATATTAACGGTTATTTTATCTTTCCATGTTCTGCATACTGTTTGTTATTTGTTTTAAATAAAATTACTAGTTTTCACCTGCACACGTCACGAGCATTAAGCACATTCCCGACGCTGTGCCACCACACCACAGAACATCGCTGCAGGACATCTCCTTCCCCAAAGGAGACCCTGAGCCCAAAGCCCTCCCTGTGCATTTCTCCTCTAGTCCGGCCTCTTGCAACCCCTCAGCTGCTTTCTCTCTCTGTTCCTTTACCTGTTCTGGATGTTTCTGGATGTGGAATCATACAATATGTGCCTTTGTGTCTGCCCACCTATTTTCAAAGGGGACTCATTTCTTTGTGTGTGTTTATGTGACATAGAATTTCCCTTATTCGATATTGAAACCCCTGATGGATTACAGATGAGATGTAATCATAGAGGCCCCTCTAGGAACTATGAGCAAAATCTTGGGGTCAAGACCCCTGTTCTGCTGGGACACCACAACCTGACCTCAGACAGGACATGGCTGGTTCCTCCTGTGGCCCGCACAGAAGCCAGGGAAATGCAGAAAGCTGGAAGACACACCACACAGAGGGCAAACATTGCTCACAACCCAAGGCCAGAGAAAAGTTTCACCTGACTCTGCTCCAAACGGGCTCCAAGTCACGGGGTTCCACAGGGACAGAGACCAAACCCATGCAAGTCCAGAGGGGAGGATATGCACACGGGGAGTATGTGTCAGAGATGCGGGAGCTCCCGGGGAAGGGCTCTGACAAAGAAAACCCTATGAAGGCAGCGCTGACCACCCTCAGAGCGACAGGTGTCTGGTCTGGGGACCGGCAGCCCTGGGGAGAATGTGAAGAGCCAGAGGTCCAATGCAGTTCCCCTGGAAAGAAGGGTGATGGGCACCCCTGTCTGGGAGAACACTGAGCTGCACCCACCCCAGGTCGCAGGTACACGCATCTCCTAGCAGTGCTTGGCCTCAGATTCAGCCCCAGAAACTCCGGCACGTTTTTTCACAGATGTATTGTCACGAGTGTTCAGCACAGTGGTGGTGGAGAGCACCAACGTTAATGCCCAGGGAGATGGATGGGATCCACGGTCCCAGTCCGCATGATAGAATGTCCTGTAGCTACTGTCCCAGGGTCGTCCGGGCACAGGATCCGGGAAGGCCCTCCTGGGCACCCCCCTCCTGCCACCCTGCTCCAGGGAATATTCAGAATTGTTGGAGGAGGTGGAGAGGATCCAGGGTGACAGCAGGGCCAAGGAAAAGGAAGGTCAGCACTGGGAGGACAGAGGGATGTGCCCCAAGCCACCATTCAGTGATGCCCTTGGACCTCACCCCAAATAATGGCTCCTGAGGTATGGACCAGACTTCTGCCCCTCCTTCCCTACCTCATTTATTCACCGTCTCATTCATTCCCTCCTCTCTCCTTCTCCTCCACTCCTCCTTTCCCTCCCCCACTCCATCACCCTCCCTGCCTCCCTCCCATCCCCCCTCGTCACTCCCACCCTGCCAACTTCCTTCTCACCCCTCCCTTTCTCCCTCCCTCCCTCTCCTCCCTTCCTCTTTTTCTTCCTCCCTCTTTTTCCTCCCTCCCTCGCGCCCTCCTTCATTCAGCAGAAGATCTGGGGTCCCTGCTCTGTACTGAGCACTGGGGCTTCATCAGTGAGCACTCCCCCAACCCACGTGGTCATGTCCGCTGTGGGAGGAGACAGGGGTCAGTCCTCAGGGCTAGCAGTGGTGATGAGCACCAGGAATCTACTCCTAGAACAGAGGCCTGTTGCACAAGGAGAAGAATGGAGAGACCCATGCTTAGCACTTCCTCTAGAAAAATCTAGTCCTGAAAAGCGATGAAAAGTAAATACACCCTAGACTTCATGCAATGTGAGTGCAATGGTCCATACGCCCTCATTCCTAGAAGCAACAAAGAGTAAATCATCCAGGGTCGACTGGGGGTTAGTGACACAACTTTTCTGACCAAATGACAGCGTTTCAGCCAACATCTCCAGGGCCTCGAGTTTTCCCAAGGGTCTCTCTGATCCTCTGACTCTTCCATCAACCTCCTTAGGAAGCTCTGTCCTGTCGTCTTCATTGTCTCCCGCCTTTTGTGCGACCCTTCTGTCATCTCCCCTCCTCCCACCAGGGTCCCTTGGGTGGGTGCCCATATCCCACACTCGGCTCCATGAGCCCTATGTTTTGTGCAAGGCCTGTGTGCTCCCTCTGGGGTCACCTGGCTTCCCCCCTGAAGAGGCCTGCATCTCCCTGCACTGGGTCTCCTTTGATGAGTCTGTGAGGCCAGGCTGTGCCCATGTCATGGGCATGGAAGTGCGAGTCTAGAAGGTCCAGACAACCCACTCCCAATCTCAGTGTGTGGAGCCTGGGCCAAGAGTGGTGCCTGAGCAGAGGGGGAGTTGGGCCCAGGGAGCCTGGGGGAGGATGTGGCACTGTGAGCCCCCAGGAGGAGAGTGAGCACCATGAGGTTCTGGCGCTCAGGCATGCTGGGAGACCACGTCCCAGCCGCACTGGATCTGTCCCCAGGGCTGGAGGTCATAGGGGTATCCACCCTCCCAGACAGCAGGCTGGCAGTGACTGGCAGGGGAGGGGCACGGCTGTGCAGGAGAGAGCCCTCAGGTAGAGAGGAGGGGCAGGCGCTCACCCGGCAGCAGGTACACTGGGGTGCACTGAGGGTGCATCAGCGGACAGCAGTGTCTGCAGCTGGGGTCTCCAAACAGGCCCCCTCCTGAGGTTCAGCACAAGCCTGTCTGATGGCCTATGTCCCCAACACAAAGTCTGGCCTAGGACCTCCTCTCAAGCTCTTACTCCCAATCCCTTGTACTCAGCTCAATTGCAAGAAATGGCCAATAGTTTAGTGGTGTTGGGCGCATGGAAACATGTGATTTTCTGGCCCACGCTGTAACACTGCTGGCATTTTAAAGATCTCAGGGCTTTGATTCAAAAACGGTAGAATGCAGGATGCCTGGATAGCTCAGTGGGCTAAGCCTCTGCCTTCAGCTCAGGTCATGATCCCAGGGTCCTGGGATCAAGCCCCACATCAGGCTCTCTGCTCAGCAGGGAGCCTGCTTCCCCCTCTCTCTCTCTGCCTGCCTCTCTGCCTACTTGACATCTCTCTCTGTCTCTCTGTCAAATAAATAAATAAAATCTTAAAAAAAAAATGATAGAATGCCAGGGACCCCAGACAGCTTAGAAACATGCTCCTGTGCCTTGCAGCCCTCCCATCCCACCAGCTCTGCTCAGGCCCGCGGTCTTGGGTCCTCAGATGGCCCAGACGATGTGCCTTCAAAAAGCGATCCAGGTGGGGCAGCAGGACACACTGCGGATTCCAGTAAATCCCCCTCCTAGAAAGTGAGGGTACTGCTGGATGAGCTGTCCAAAAACAGCCAGGTCAGGGTTCCAGGAAGACACCAGAGGCACAGGAGTAACTGAGGAGCATCTGAAGGTCAGGGAGGGACAGCGGGAATCTCGAGTGGTTTTGCCTAGGGGTAGCTCCCATCCCCCTAAACCCTCAGTGGGATGGCTCCACCGCGGGATGGAGGAGGGACCATGCCTGGAGGACCCATGGCTCCACTGTCATAGGTCGCCAACTTGATCTGTGCCCAGGTGGGGAACCTGGCCACACCCCCAAAGAATTTCTGGAAACAGTAGCCATCTCAGTGGCAGCTGACCTGGGAGGTCAACCTTCCAGCTGCCTGAGGTGGGATCGAGCCACAGACCAGCACACTAGCCAGAAATGGAAGAAATAGAAGCAGTGCTTCATTTCATTAGTTTCTAAGTTACCGGTTTTTTCCTATGGTTAGTATAATTTGCAAGGCCTTGAAAATGTTCTCCTCATGCTCTCTGCTGGAGAGGATCTTGGAAAAAATCTCTGGTTCATAGGTAAAATCATCTGGAATTGACCGTGGTTGGCACAGCCATGCTGGGAAAAATATGGAGTTTCCCCCCAATACTAAAAAGAGTACTCCTGTATGATCCCACTACTGGATCATTTGCAGGAAATGAAGTCAGACACTTGCAGGAAATGAAGTCAGTTTCTGGAAGTAAGATCTGCACACTTTCACCCAATACCCCCAGGAGGGGCAGCCACCCTTAGCAATAGGGCACCTGTGTGGGAAGTCATAGGCAACCCTCCCCTGAGACAGGTGCCTCCCTGGACAATGGGCTGCCCCAGGGCTGGGTGATCTCCAAAGCAGGGCATTCAGTGTCTTGGAATCTAGAAGGAGACAGAGTACAGCACAAGGCCAGTGAGGGTCAGGAAACACTGTCCCAAATATGGAACCTTGGCAAATTAAATATAGAAACCTCTGATACCTGTACATCAGCCCTTCTTCCCTGAAGCAGTTCAGAATACTCCCATGTGGCACTTTCTCTCCCCAGACAGCAGGGAGGACATGCTTATCACCAGAATGTAGGGCCCCAAAGGCTAGAAGAACAAAACTGGTTAAATTAACCTTTATCTTCCTAGTTACTTTTTCACCCTTTACGAGCCCTAGCTCAAACCCCTGTGTTTCTCAATTCTTCACACATTTATTGCTTCTTTGCCTAAAATGTAGAAGAACTGTTTGCTTCAATTGCCTCTGCTGGTCTCCATGTTCTTGTGAGGCTCCCAGCAAAAAAAAAAAAAAAAAATCAATGCACTTTGCCAACTTTTCTCCTGTTCATCTGTCTTTGTCAATTTCCAGACCCAGGCAAGGACCTTAAGAGGAGTTGAAGAAAAGTTTCCTCTCTTGCAGCACTGAGGGGAAGGGGGGAGGTGGTGGCAGGTGGAGTCAGGAAAATCCAGCCCCTGTTCCCGACCTTGGTTAAAACCGCCCTCTGCTGGGAAGCAGCACAGGGCTGTGCATGGCTGGGGGAGCCAGGGAGAGGCAGGTGGAACATGTGGGAAGCTACCTGACCCCCAGCCAGGGGACTTGGCCCCACTGACAGAAGGGAGGGGGGTGGGGGGATGGGGTAACTGGTTGACAGGTATTAAGGAGGGCACATGTTGTGATGAGCACTGGGTGTTACAGGTAACTAATGAACCACTGAACACCACATTAAAATCTACTGATGTGCTATATGTTGGCTAATGAAATTAAATTTCAAAAATTAAATTAAATTAAAAAATAAAAAATAAAACCAGGGCAGAAACTGCACATAACTCAGGGCTCCGTGCTCCTGGAGGCTGAGCTAGCAGCCACAGCCAAGGCCTCTGGCAGTCAGGGGACTGGACGTATGAGAGGTGGCTTGGTGCACCCCTGCACCTGAAGCCCCATGGCCATGGCAAGGTGCAGGGACTGGGAGGGAAGACCCGACCAGAGGCCATCCTGGCTCCACGGCGGCTGCAGGACCCCTCCCACCCCCACCAGGCGTGTCTGTTGAGAACCAGGAAGAAAGCCTTTCCCCTTGAAAACGCTTCGTTCTTTTTAAAGAGGGTTGCTGAGCATGGACACAGAAATCACCCAATATAAAACTGGAGCCACTCACAGCTGAAAATGACCCAGAAGTTATCAAACTGCGGTGACCACAAAAAGAGGACCTTGTGTCCCCAGGCGGGCCTCCTGTGTGCGGGTGCAGCTGGGGCCCTGGAAATGCCCGTGGAGGCAGGGCTGGGCTCCACGGTCTCCCTCGAGGGGACAGAAGTAGGAATCTGCTTTGACAGCTCTGCTCAGGACAGCACCCCCTGATGGAGACAGGGACAGCGCCTCATGAGTCCTAGATGTCCTGGTGATTCTTGGGCACAGCCTGAATCTCAGCTTCTTCATGAAGGGCGGGGAGGGCCGCTCAACCACCATAGGTCCCACAGGTCCTCCAGGGGACAGCCCAGCCACCGCAGGTCCCACAGGTCCTCCAGGGATAACACCTTGGTGGGCTTGTGGTCCAGCAGGTGCCTGTTCAAGTGGCTCTTGTCACACCACACAACCTTGATCCCATTGGCCAGGTCGACCCCCATCACTGGGTGACAGACCAAGGTCAGTCAGTGAACCTCCACCACCAACCCCCCAAAAAAGGCCCCCATGTAGTAAATGTCACCCTGGTCCCTGGGGATGTGGGCCGGGGACTGTGGCCAGCGCTGGTAGCTGAAGTCTTCATGGAACGCCCGGTAGAAACTGGGGTGCAGGGTGCCAAAGAGGGAGGACAGGATCTCCATGCCCACATGGTCACGGAACTTCCTGTCCACACCCGCACATGCTAGGTCCTCCACCTCACGGAGGAAGCGCTGCTCACAGAAGCAGCTGACCTTCACCATGTGCTGCATGGACACATCCTGCCAGTGTGGGGCGCCAGGGACCTCGAGGGCTGCCACCCTCCAGCCTTCTCAGGAGGGCACGTGGGCCTGGCAGCCCACTGGTCGGTGATGACCTCGTAGGTGAACCTGTGTCCCACCATGATGGGCTTCTCTGCCCTCTGCAAGGACAGCTCCAGGAAGACCACCTATCTACAGGGATGAGGGACAAGGTGGGAGGAGGTCACTGTCAGAGGCTGGCGGCAGGGACCCAGAGCTGGGGGCCATAGACGTGTGCACCTGCTTCAAGGGGGCAGGCCCTGGGCTGCTTTAAGCTACAGCCACTCTCCCAGCCTGTCCCAAGCAAGTCTGCTTGTGTTGCCTCCCTACTTTCTGCTCCCAGAGATGGGGGGCCATCAGCACCCCATCATACAAAGGGGAGCCTGAGGATTCAGAGGCGGGAAGCCAGCCCCACAGTCAGCACGCTCCCCCATGCCAAGTTCCCAGGCAGGTGTCCTCCCCTGGCTGACCCCCTGCAGGTTCTGTCCCCACCTGCCAGGAGTGAGCACCTTTGGGCACAGCCCTCCTTTCTATGGCCTACAGACTGGCTAGAATCAGCAGGGCTGGCCTCCTGCTCCACTTTGCTTTGGGGGGCTGTCGCAGCCCCGCACAGAGCTGTCTCCACCACCACAGGCTCCTTCCTTGAAGGCTACTGGGCCTCTTGCTGACAAGGTCCATCAGTCAACCGCTGCTATTCCTAGGAATGGTCACTCTCGGACTCCCCCAGATCAGGAATCAGGTCTAGCCCATGGGCAGGGAAGGGGAAAGAGGACCGCTGGAAGAAGAGGGGGCTTGCTTAGGTCCCAGCCGTGAATCCAAGAGTGGAAGCTTCCAGGTCCAGGTCTACATCTCCCAGGCCCCAAGAAGTTGGAAGTCTTGTCTCTCTGAGGGGACTACCTGTGGGGACAGCAGCTCCCCCATTGTCAGCAAGGGTGGTGAGCCCCTCTGAGACGGATTTTTGTTAATGTTCTATTTATTTGTTTGACAGAGAGAGAGAGAGACAGCTAGAGGGGGAACACAGGCTGGGGGAGTAGGAGAGGGAGAAGCATGCTCCCCACTGAGCAGGGAGCCCAACATGGTGGGATTCGATCCCAGGACCCCGGGATCATGACCGGAGCCGAAGGCAGTTGCTTAATGACCGAGCTACCCTGAGACTGATTTTTTCACACAGGCGCTAAGGCTACTTCCCAGTGCCTGCCCCATACCTGGCAGCTTAGTAAATCGCTCACACAGGGAAAGTGGGCACTACATTTAAATAGGTGACAAGGCCACACCCAGCTGACAGACATGAGTCAGCTCACTGGGGGGGCAAGTCCAGGTCTAGCCAACAGGGGAACAAGCCAGACATGAAGCACGGGGAGAGAAGAGTGCTCCTGGCAGAGGGCAGAGAGAACGTAAAGGCCTGGAGTCGGGCCCGAGGCACATGTGGGACAACCACACACCTGGAAGCCCCAAGGGGGTTGGGGGGATACGGTGGGAGAGAAAAGGCTGGAGAGGACAGGCAGCTGGGGAGCAGATCACAGAGAGATTCAAAGGTTATGTGCTGAAAAGATCACTCTGCTGGTTACTGGAGATGAATGGGCTCTGTACAGTGGCAGGGAGACCCCCAACCTAAGCCCTAACCCTAACCCCACCCTAACCCTAATCAAACACTGTGCTCAATTTTGAGGACTGACAGCTCTACTCTGAGATCACAAACAAGTCCTTCATGCTGCTTTCACTCCTTGCTCAGTGTTGCACTGAAAGTTCTACCCAGAACAGTAAGGCAAGAAATAAGGAATCCACATGTGAAAGGAAACAGTAGAACTAGGTCTATTCGGAGACCAGAGATGACATCATCTTACATAGAGAGTTTCCTAAAGAATCAACCAAAAATGATCACAGCCAGGTCCCTAATTCTGCAAAGTTACAGGATAAAATATCAATACACAAAAATCTCTCGTATCTGTATACACTAGCAATGAATCATCCAAAAAGGAATTTATTGTTTTTTTTTTAAGATTTTATTTATTTATTTGACAGACAGAAATCACAAGTAGGCAGAGAAACAGGCAGAGAGAGGGGGGAAGCAGGCTCCCTGCTGAGCAGAGAGCCCGATGCGGGGCTCGATCCCAGGACCCTGAGATCATGACCTGAGCCGACGAAGGCAGAGGCTTTAACCCACTGAGCCACCCAGGTGCCCCCAAAAAGGAATTTAAAAAAACAATTCCACTTTAGGGAATATCAACTTGGACAAAATACTTAGAAATAGATGTAATCAATGTGTATGTCTTATACACCAAAAATTACAAAACATTGCTGAAAGAAAGTAAGGGAAACCTAAATAAATCTGAGGATACCCCATGGTGACGAAAAGGCATACTATTGATAAGGTGGCAACCGTAAAAAAGCAATGTGGAAATTCAGTATGCTCCCAAGAAATTTCACAAAGGCCTTTGGGAAGAAATGCAGAAGCTAGTCTTAACAGTCATATGGAATTTTAAGGGACCACAAGATAGCCAAAACCACCTTGAAAAAGAAAATCAAAGGTGAAAGGTCATACTTTCAAAGTTCAAATCTTAAAACAGAGCAACAGTAAATAAAACATTATGATACTGTCATAAAGGCATGCATACAACCTGAAAGAAATAATATATTATATGTTAATTATATTATATGTTAATTAATCAATTAATTAATTGATTTTTAAATTTACAAAAATATTTAAATAAATAAAATAAATTTCTTTTTAAGAGTATGCATACAGATCAGTGGGATTTAACTGAGAGCCCAGAAATAAACCCCTTCATCTATGGTTCACTGAATTTTGACAAGGGTGGGCAACATTACACTGGGGAAACAGAATGGTCTTTTCAGCAAAGGGTGCTAGACAATCGGCTATCCATGTACGGAGGAACGGAGCTGGACCTCACACCACATATACACATTAATTCAAAATAAGTTAAAGGCTTAAATGTAAGAGGTAAAATTATAAACCCTAGAAGAAACAAATGGGGATAAACCTTTATAACCTTGGATTTAGCAATGCTTTTAGATCTGACACCAAAGCGTAAGAAGGGAGAGGGGAAAAAAAAAAACAGATAAATATCCTCAAAATTAAAAATCTGTCCCAGGTGCCTCAGTGGCTCAGTTGGTTAACCGTCTGACTCTTAATTTTGGCTCAGATCATGATCTCAAGTTCATGAGATTGAGCCCCACGTCAGGCACGACACTGAGTGTGGGGCTTGCTTAAGATTCTCTTTCCTTCTCCCTCTGCCCCTAACCACTTGCTTACTCTCTCTCACTCAGTCTTAAAAGAGAAATGTAAAAAATTTAAGAATATTTGTACATCAGAAAATACTATCCAGAAAGTGAAAAGACAGCCCCCAGAATGGAAGGAAATATTTATACATTATTTATCTAATAAGAGTCTGTTGCCCAGAATATGTAAAGAACTTTTACAACTCAACAAAAAGACAACCCCATTTTTAAAATGGACAAAGGACTTGGATAGACCCTTCTCCAGAGAAATCATATAAATGGTGAAAAGCACATGAATAGATGTTAAACATCATTAGTCTTTATGGAAACGAAGATTTAAACCAGTTAGATGTCCTTCTACACAAGTAGAATCACTATGATCAAGAAAACAAGAAATAACAAAGGGATGTTGAGAAATTGAAACCCTTAAACTTCACTTGTGAAAAATGGTGAAGTCTACACATAAAATAGTTTGACATTTACTCAAATAGATCCAAGCAGAACTACCATAGGGTTTAACAATTGTACTCCTAGATATATACCCCCCAAATTGACAACACTGGTTCAAACAAACAAAAATGTACAGGAATATTCATAGCAGCCATGTTCGCAACAGGCAAAAACCAGAAATGTCCATCCATGGGGAAAAGGATGTCCTTTTGCAAACGACATATGCAAATGTCCATCCATGGGGAAAAGGATAAACAAAATGAGGTAGACCCATAAATGGCTATCTTGTTCTGCCCTATGAAGGAATGAAGTAAAATGGTTCATTTGTTGGGGGGGAAATATGGTGGTTCCTTAAAATATTAAATACAGGGGCACCTGGGTGGCTCAGTGGGATAAAGCCTCTGCCTGCGGCTCAGGTCATGATCCCAGGGTCCTGGGATCGAGCCCCACATCTGGCTCTCTGCTCAGCAGGGAGCCTCCTTCCTCCACTCTCTCTCTCTCTCTCTCTCTGCCTACTTGTGACCTCTGTCTGTCAAATAAATAAAATCTTTAAAATATTAAACACAGAATTCCACTACAGCCTATATGCCCCCCAAAATTGAAAGTAGAACTACCCATATTCAGAGCAGCATTTCTCACAACGGCCAAAAGGTGAAAGCCGCCCAAGTGTCCATTGACAGATGAACAGATAAACAAAATGTGGTTTATACACCATGGAACATGATTCAGCCTTAAAAACGAAGGGAGTTCTGACACAGGCTACAACACAGGTTGAACGTGGAAGTCATTACACTGAGTGAAATCAGCCAGTCACGGAAGGACAGATACTGTATGATCCCACTTGGATGAGGTATCTGGGACCCAAAGCTGGATATGGCTGCAGGGGGCCGAGGGGAAAGGACAGTGGGGAGTTGGTGTTTCATGCATACAGCCTCCCTCATGGAGAATGAGAAAATTCTGGAGAATGATATATGACCGTGGGAACTCAGTTAAGGCCAGAGAATTGTGTACTTGATATGTTTTAAGGGGTCAATGTTCTTATGTTCAGTCACTGTGAAAAAGTGAATGAAGGACCGATGCATGTCACAACGTGGATGGACACTGAAAACAGCCCCAGTGACATGAGTCAATAGAAATACCACTCAGATGGGAGCCATCTGTGCTCCTTAATTAAGTCCATCAAGGTTACCCAAATAAGGGAAAGTCCTGGAAGAAGTTTCAGAAGAAGAAAACTGGATCCAAATGGAGAAGACATTTCAGACCATTGGGCAGGTGGTGACAGCTGAAGTGGGCCCATGGTCTGGGTTCAAATGTGGGAACCATCATGATTTCCTCACTTGGGGTTATGTGGTGGTTCCACGGGACACTGTCCCTGTTTGGGATAAAATGCACCGAAGTAGCCTGTGTAAAGAGGCAAACGTGGTAAACAAACAACAGCTGGGGAGTCTGAGTGTGGAAATAAAGCATATTTGTGCTGCTGTGACAAGTTACTGCAGATTTGAAATCACCGCAGAGTAAATGACTCTTCCAAACATCCACGTTAGCACCACGTCACAGAAGCAGAGAGGACATCAGACTTCAGGACGGAGGCCAAGCCCTCCCAGATCCAGTTCACCCACCGTGAACAGGCCACTCACCCTTGGAGGAGGCCACATGTTAGCAAGAGACTCACGGGAGGATTAATCGGGTGCCCCCATGTCTTGGGTGCAGTAGAAGCAGTGGGATTTGGAATTCCAATTCTCCACGACGCTCCACCACAACCTGGTTAGAACTGTGAAAAAGCATGAAGGGAAGCCTCAGGAAAGTGGACTGGGAATGCTAGAAGAGGAGGCTGGAAGGGGGCACCTGGAATTCAGTGCCCAACAGACCCCACATTACAATTCCCCATGGGAGAGACTCATCCATTCCAGGCCCCACAGGAGAAGCTGGGGGCTTCATCTCCTACAAGAAATCTACCATCCCCACAGCTCAGCCAGTGAGAATCCTCCATCCCCCCGAACCCTTGCCTTGCTCCAGTGGACTTTCCTTCCAAGCACCCCTCCCAACTTCTTCCTCCTCCTCCATGAAATAGTGTTCCGCTCCTTTGTTTCTTGCACTTGCCTGTGATGTGCCTGTATATTGTTCATCCCAGGTTGCCATTCTCTGCGATTCCCAAATAAACCCATTCTACTGGTCAAATAACTGTCAGTTTGAGTTTAAGGCAAACAGAACTAATAAATTCGAGAAACTTGCAAGGAACAAAACCGATATACACAAGTCAACTGCATTTCTGCGTGTTCCAAAGGAACCATCAGAAAGAGACTATGGAGAACAACCTCATTTACTACTGCATGCAAAAGAACAAGATCCCTAGGAGTCCCCTGAACCAAAAGGGGTGACAGACCTGTCCTCTGACAGCCATGGGACACTGATGACACACAGGGAGGGAGACACATGGAGATGGGAAGACACCCTGTGCTCAGGGTGCCTGGGAAAATACCTACTCTCCCCAAAGCCATTACACAGTCTGTGCTGTCGCTCTCGAACTTCCAGACTCTGGACTAACCCTGGGAACATGGGGACATGGGAAGGACCTTGCGGGGCCGAGGCAGGGGGAGGATGAGCACCAAGGGCGGCCGCCGCTCCCTGACTACAGACTGTCTCAGGAGCCCCAGGAACTGAATCCGCACACAAACACAGACGCGGGACCCGGGGCACACATCCAAGCCCAGAAAGGGGGGAACCCACAGCCCCACAAACAGCACAGAAGGAAGCCACGTCACCACACACAAAACCGAAGAAGCCCCAGTATCTACACAGCGCACCCTTCCTCTTTGGGGTCCTGAGACCACGCACCCCCTCACCAGTCCCCACTCAGGCGGGTTCTTCTCACCTTCTCCAGTAGCCAGTCCTGAGGGGGCGAGAGTGCTGCCAGTGTGGACATGTCCCCCACCCTCCACAGTGGGTCCTGTCAGTGTGGATGTGGGCCCACATCCTCCCCAGCTTGTCCTGTCAGCATGGGGGCAGCCCACGACCTCCAGAAGTCTCCACAGCGGGTCGAGGAGGCCTGACTCCTGTCCCAGCTGCGGATGCGCAGGCCAGGCTTAGGGCGGGAGCTGGGGTCCTGTGCCCTCTGCAGGCAGTGGGGAGCAGTGCAGGACTAGGGAAGCTCACCCTTCAACAGAAGCACCTGCTCCCTCCCGGGGTCCAGGTGGAGCCATTTCATTCTAATTTCAAGCTGTATGGAGCCAAATATCCTCCAAATTCTCCAAAAATAGCTAAGGAAAAATGAATTGGAAACAATATGGAATGACAACAGTCCCTGACCCAAACGATGGCACCAAACATGACCCTAGCCCTGATGCAGACCCCCACTCTGACCTGAACTTGCTCTCAATCCTAGCCCTGACCCCAATCCAAGACCCTAACCCTATCCCCCTACCCAAACAGTGTTCACAAGAATCAAAAGGTAGAAACTGCAAATATCCATCAGTGGTGAATGGATAAACAAAGTGTGGCGAAGGGTTTCATTCGGGTTGAGGTTCAGGTTTGAGCCAGAATTCTAGATCAGGCTTTGGGGATAGCGTCAGGGGAGGATTTAGAGTGAGGGGCAAGGGAACAGTTAGAGTTTAGGGCTTCAGGTTTATGATTTAGAGTTTAAGACTCAGGGCTTCTGGGATAAAGTTCAAGGTCAAATTTGGGGTTTGGGTTCATGCTGGGATTTGGGTTCAGCGTTCATGGCTCAGAGTTCTGGTTTAGGGTTTGGGTTCATGGTTCAGGGCTTGGATCCAGGGCTCAGGTTCAGAGTGTAGGCTTCGGGTTCAATTTCAGGTTTGGGTTTCGGGGTTCCAGTTTCGGCTTTAAGGTCAGATTTGGTTTCAATTTTAGAGGTTAAGGTTAGGTTTAGAGACGACACATTTTCTTCAATTGTCAGCATGGACACAAAATTTCTATCTGAACTTTCTAAATCTGAAATGCATTTCACCTGGGTGTCAGGAGCTCGTTTAGAATTTAAGATCTCAGTAACTCCCCACCAACAGCATTCTGATCCCAGGGTCTCCCAGTCACTGAGAATCCGCTTTTGTCTTGGCTCAAGCATACCCTTGGCAGACAAGGGCAAGCGGCTGCCAAAGTTGGGATGATTTCCTGATGGTAGAGGTGTGAACCCAAATACTATGGAACTGTTCATGGAAAATGAAACAGGTGACAAATAATTGGTCGACTCCTGATTCTTCCACAAAGATCAAGTCTCCAATAGAATCTGATAATGTTCCCTAGGAAAGCCTACTGTACTCATTACCAGTATTTAAAGGGAGCCCCCTCCCCTGCTTTAAACTAAGAATCATGGCAGGATACATCCTACTTTGTGTCAAAAATAAAATTTTATTATTTGGATGTTCCAGTGTACAATTTGCAGAAGCACTGACAACATTTTCCTTTCTTGAATCCTCATCAACACAAGAGTAAAATGCAGACAGTGTTGTAATGCACTGCTCATTGGAATACCAAGTACAAGGTGGGCTATTAGAAGCAATAAAAAGATATTGAATATAAAGCTCAGAAAAAGCACCCTTGATGGGCACTTAATGAGGATCCCTAACCATAAGATCTAACATCTCACCCTATGGAATTCACCCATAAAAATCACCAATAACAATAGCCTGCTGACCACTGTAACCACCTCACCATTGACCTCTAAGCTTGTAATACACACTCCAACCGCTAGAGACACACTTCTCAGCAGCAGAACAGGACTTGCCCACTCCCAGTGACCAACTCTTACAGTGAAGCCAAAAAATCCCATCCTTTGGAAATCCCAGCCATGAGGACACAATCACAGAAACCACACCCAGAACTCAATAGAGGACAGACATCTCATGAAGCAGATGCTGAGATCACCAACCCTCCCACGAAGTAGCTCTACAGTGGACCCCAGGATCACAAGGGGCACTGCATTCTTCCAAGACTCCATCCTCAGAACAAAACCGTGACTGGCCTCATCAGTCTTGCGTGCAGGCACATAGGGAGCCCTGCGAAACCCAGACACCTTCTTGAGAGCACTCAACCTCTCACGCCTATCCTAGTAGATGGAGGTTGCTGCTCTCCATGACTTCCGTACCACCTAGAGAATGCTTGGAACAAGTCTTGCCATACTCCACGCAAAAGGCATATTCTCCATTTACAAAATGATGAATGCTGAAACACCAGGACTCCCTGCACCTTCTTGAACCTAGATAAGCTGGAGCTACAGCTTGGCCAGAGCTATTATCCCCAACCCCCTACACACACACACACACACACCCTTCCCTTGTGCCCTCCAGACGAGTTTCCATCCACCTTGTTCATTCTCAGCCATTGTCTCTGCAGAGTGGTACAGTAGTACTGAGGTCCTGGGACTGAGGTGCTAGGTGCTAAGACAGCACCTTCAACCAATTACTATCATAAATTAATATTTGTTTTATTAACAGAGGCATCACAGAAGATCTTGCAACCATAGCCAATAGAAAAGTCATTGCAACAGAGGTCCTAACAAACTGCCAAATTACACGTCTCCGCTCCTGGCTCTGGGGATTGGCTTATAAATGGGCATGTGACCTGGTCCCAGCCAATAAGGAGGGAGGAACTTTAAGTCTCAGCCTATAGAGCTAATCATAATGTGGACCTCCCAGGACAGGGGCTTATCCATGGCGACTGCACCAGTGGCCTAGGCCAGGCCTGTGCCAGTGCCACAGAGGACCCAGGAAGCCAGATGCTGCATAACATTGCTGAGGGCTGAATAGACTCATCCTGAAGCCCACACATGCTAGATCCTCTGCTAACTCAGGAGAACCCCAAATGTGCTCATGGTCTTGGCCTGAACAAGACAAGCATCTGTGTGGTGTAGAACCCACAAGATATACCCGCCAGACAATGGGGACTAACTCAGCCAAACAATACCTACATGGGATTCAGCCACAGGCAAACGTGTTGTGGGAAGCTCGAGGCCCACAGAGAAATGGGGGGGGGTGGGTAGGGCGGGGAGAGGGGATTCCTGAGGCCTTCATTGTTGGCCAATCTCACTATCATCTTTTTTTTTCCTCTCACGTGCAGGGGCCAGGGTCAGGCAGGATAGATCCCAGTGTCTTCTCACTCTGCCACTAGAAAAGAAGAGCCCTCTCCCTGATCATCCATCGTGTTGCAGATCTGGGGTGTGGGAAACTACCACCCATGGGCCAAATGGACCTCCCCCCATATTCTTGCAATCCAGTGTGTCTGGAACATGAGTTACAGATGGTCTGTGGCTGCTTTCAAGCCACAGTGCAAGAGTGGAGTCATTGCCGGAGACACCACATGGACACCACATGGACAGCAACACCTAACAGAAAACCTTTACAGAAGACTTCCCAGAAGAGTCTGTGCCGATCCCTGGTCTCAAAGATCCTAGGATCGTGTCCCTTCTTTGAGTAGAACATAGCGCCTTCTGGGTCCAATCTAATTTCTTCAACCCCAGAGGCAAGGACTTCCATCCTTTTAGCCAGAACTCCATCTCCATCCTCCTCTACTGGCACCTTGAACGGCACGTCTACAGGTCTGCAGCCAAACGGGAATTCACTGTCATTTCCATTGTAGTGATGCTCAGAAACGGAGGCGTAAGTGTGAACTTGTGAGGGTGAATGTGTGTTTCCTCATTGGTAGCCACCGTGTGCAAGGAGACTACAATAGAGTAGCATGCTTCTGTCCCACAGGAATGGCCACGCACTGTGGTTGCACAGTGATCTCAGAAGGAAGCCACCTTCACAGAACAGACCGAGTCCCTTGTCCTGGACACTAGGTTCCACCGAAGCTGGCGGCACACAGAGGGACAGAGACTTCCCCTGCCTCTCAGGGTTTTGAGGGACGCCTGCTGCTCCAGTGCCAAAGATCCTGAAACCATTCATCTGCCTGTCATCCAGCCAGGCATCTGTGAGAGAGATCTACTCCAAGCAGAAAGGACAGACCGAGAGACAGCAAATGACAGCCTTGTGTGACAAGTGCCATGACAGAGGACACTCAGGAGGACTGGGGGTGTGCAGGGTTGGCCAGATGTGGGGGTGGAGGGACAGGGAACACTCCAGAAGGGCGATCACAGCTGTGTTCGATGGGGGATACTCGGGAGGACTGGGGTGTGCAGGGTTGGCCAGACCAGGGGGGTAGGGGGGCCAGCAGTGCTCCAGGAGGAAGTCACAGCTGTGCCCTAGGGTGGGTACACGTGTCCGTGTGACTGGGCATTGGCCAGACCGGAAGTGACAGCATGGGCGAGGGGTGGTGTCCTTAAACTGTCTTCTGCAAGGCAAAAGTTCAGTAACGAGATGTCTTTCAGTACGATTTCATGTTACATATGTCCATGAGTCCCTAAAGCTGATTGTGTAGAACATGAAGTCTGTAGTAGGCCATGGCTTTCAAACCTGAGGTGCCCGGGATAGAGCACATTCGGTATTTCTTTTGGCTGCTTCCAGAGTAGGATGACTTTTCCCACCTTCACCTCCGACCCCAGGACAGGGAACAACGGCAACACACATCTACACTTCGAAATGTCCACAGAAATCTGCAAACCCAAGTTCTTCCAGGAGCTAAAGGTTCAGGACCAGTGTGACAGAAAGGGGAGGCTGACAGCAAGGAACCACGGGAACACGTCACGTGCATGTGAGCAGGCCCACTTCTCTGCCTGTTGGAAGCGAGCCGTGCCTGACAGGAGGGAGTCCCACCTGCACCTGGTGCGTCTGGTTGCTGCCCTTGAGCAGAGCAGAGGATGGGCTGAGCTGGGTGTGGTTGTTGGGGGGAGATGGCCGGCTGGCCGCAGAGGCCACCTGCCAAGTCCCTAGAGGACCAGCTCCTGGTCCTACTACGTCAGTAGTACTACATACGTCAGTATGTGTAGTGACGTATTTCTGGGGACAGTTCATGTGCTCAGTGATTTGGTGACTCTATATCCTCTCCTACTGTATTTTTTAAAAACAGCTTAGACAGGAAAGATTGACATACACAAAGCTGTCCATAGTTAATGTATATAACTTGACACTGACCCTGAGCCTAATATCTAGTTAAGATATACTCGATTTAGAATATTGCTTGTAAATTAGAGGATGGTTTTTAGGAGCTAAGGAATTCAGGGACCCACCTCCTTCGGTCTTATTCTCCCTTGAATCCTGCAAATGGGAACACATTCGGCCACGTGCTATTGGGAGAGTGGCCACACGGGGGCAACGGGGAGTCAACAGTGTCCCAAATCCACTGAAAAGCCCATTCTTCCTTCATCCTGTCAAACCCTGTTCATTCAATGCTTGCAGGTCATTGCATAGATGATGAAAAGTGTGACGTTGTCGAATTTTTAAAAAACCGAACTAATTCTTTCACCCTGTTGAGAATTGAAGATGTTTTCTAAAATCTTGGCCTTGGAGAGCCCGTGAAGGCCCAGGGGCCTGGGAAAGGGCTATGACTATGGAATCCATTCAGGTCTACTCAGGAAACAAGGATGGCTTCTATTCCACTTCTCTTCAGGAAGAACTTGTGTCAACTAACAGCCCTGAATCCACACCAATGAAACAGTGCAAAATGGTGCAGCTCGGAGGAAAATAGAATCAACAGCCTCCAAAGGCACAGAAAGAGCCACACCCAGGAAGAAAGAAGAGGTACCAGGAAGGCTGTGCTCAGGCCAATTGGCATTTCTGTAGATCCTCTGGAGCTAGAATGTCCCCAGTGCCCCCAGGGGTCATGGGTCAGGCAGAGCACACACCCTGACGCTGCCCTGTTGGAACCCCTGAGGAGCCTCCTGGTCCCTTCCTCCATTTGACACCCCCTACCCCCTGACGACTCCAGCCTGCTTCTTGGAACTCCCACTCCCCTTTCTGACCCCATCCTTCACTTTTCCCACCACTGCCATCATACAGAATGTGATGAAATACTTACTCTTCTGTCATTTACATTTTTTTGGTCATGTTTGCTGTGAAACGAGACCTTGTATCATCTACCCTGATGGAGAATCTCTTGTCGCCTTGCCTGACTTTGCTGTGCCCTCACAGTGTCATGGGGCTAGTGTCCTGGGCAAGGTCCTCGCTAAGCCGGCTCAGCGGTTGCAGTGATGACCTGACCCAGCCACTGCTATTTTTGTGCAAGTCAGGCAGCACAGCCAAAACCTTGGTTTGGGTTCAAGATGGCTTGTGGCCCCTCAGCCACATCAGATGGCCTGGAGGCACACCCTGAAGACACTGGCTAGTCCAGTGTTGCCCTGGGGAATCTCCATGGAACAGCCATTATGTCCAATGGGGGAACTCCATGGGAGCGGGGACAATGAGGGTCCGAACTCCTGAGATAGAATCCATCCCAGAGACTGCCCAGAACTTCCTAGGAGTTCATTCCATTGTCTTGCATGAATCAATTCATCGAAAACCATTTCTTCCTTTTGGAAAGCATGAGCCTCAAGCTCCAGTGAAGGGACTCTCCTCAGTCGTATTGGCCGTCAGCGAAAGAGCCACACTGAGATGAGAGATGTCCTCCAGCATGATCCCCCAGAGAGGCTTTAGCTAGAGCCACAATCACCCACTGATCTTTCCTGGACTCCAATTCTCGCAAGCTTTCTGCCCAAAACAATGTCAATTTGGGCAGAAAGCTGGTGAGAATTCTCTGGGAAATCCTGGTGATCCTGCTTCTCATGGCGAAGGCCTTCCGGGAGCCACCTGGGCCCAGCTAGAGGTCCCAGCCTGAAGATTATGATAAAGCCCTCTACAGGCTGGGAGCACAGGTGGCCTGGATTGCCTCTGAACACCAGCCAAACACGCCCTCTACTCATCTGTCCCCAGGGGAGCCCGCCTCAGGGCCTTTTGATGGGGCCTGCCATGCCCCTAGGTCCTAACCCTAACCCTGGGTTGTGTTCTCAGTCTTCCACCCCCAGGGGCCTGGCCATCCCGAGCCTTCCAGATTGGGTACCCCTGAGCCACACCCCAGAACTCAGCCTGCCACCCAGCAGGAAGCCAGTGCCTTTGGGAGCTGCCCCAAACCCTCAAAGCTGGAGAGGCCTGCATGCCCCCTCAGGCCACCCCAAGCTTCGGGGCCTCCCGGGCCAGAAACCCAGAGCCTGATGCTCAGTCTCACCCTCTCCCTCAACTCTGTCCCCAGAGAGTTCGCCTCCACGAGGGCCCTCAGGGAGCAGCATGGGACTGGCTCACAGTTCCCCAAGGCCCCAACACGCACCTAAGCGAGAAAGAGCTCCCAGTAGGGGGGCAGGCACGTGGCCCAAATCGCCACCCAACACCTGCCAATTCTAAAGAGTTTTCTGCCCCAATTGACATGGATTTGGGCAGAAATCTTGTGAGAATCGGCCAGAAACCCCCAGCGAACTCGCTTCCGGGTTCTGGGACTCAGGGGAGCCTCCAGCGCCTGGCCCGTGGTCTTGAGTGGTCTCGGCACAAACCCTGCGAGGAGGTGCTCTAAAAGCCATGCCCACACGTGGCCAAACACTCTGCCTACTCAGCCCTCTGGTGTGCCCATCTCAGCGCTGGCAGATCAGGCCTCACATTCCCCTAGGCCCTAACCAGAACCCTAGGTTGAGTATTCAGCCTTCTGTCCCCAGGGGCCTGTCCCCCAAGCTCTCCAGATTGGGGACTCCGGGCCCACACCCCAGGAGTCTACCTGCCATCCAGATGGAAATTGCCATCTGGAGCTGCGCAGAACTCTCAGACAGGGAGAAACCTGCAGGCCTCCCTGAGGCCACCCCAACTTTAGGAGGCCCCCCGGTCACCAACCCAGAGCCTGACACGCCCCATGATGTCCTCAACTCTGCCCCCCGGGGATCCTGCCTTAGCACCAGCAGATTGGACCTACCATGCCCCTAGCCCCTAACCCTAATTCTAAATTGGGTTTTCAGGCTCCCATCCCAAGAGGCCTGGTCCCCAAGCCCTCCATATTGGGGACCTCTGAGCCACAACCTAGGACTCCGCCTGCCATCCAGGAGGATACTGTGCCATTTTGAGCTGCACAAAACTCTCAGAGTGGGAGAAATCAGCATGACCCCCGGAGGCCACCCCTACCTTCAGCGCCCCACCGGGCCACCAACATGGAGCCTGAGCCTTGGCCTGAGCCCCTCCCTCAACTCTGGCCCTGGAAAGCTCCCCTCAGCTGTGGCCCTCAGTGGAGTCGAGTGGGTCCATCCTGAGTTCCCAGATGGTCCCAACACACCCGTAGCGAGAAAGTGCTCTGAATAGCAGGCATGAGCGCAGCCCAAATCACTGCACAACGCCAGCCAATTCTCACGAGCTTGCTACCCAAGTAGATATTGATTTGGGCACAATGCTCATGAGATTTGGCCAGAAACCCTTGGCCAACTCGCTTTTGGCTGTGTGGACCTTCAAGGAGGCCACCTGGGCCTGGCTGGAGGTCCCGAGTGGTTGCGGCCCGAACCCTGTGAGAAAACGCTCTAAAAGCCAGGACGCCTGTAGCCAAACCCTCCCTCTACTCAGCCCCCTTGGGGTTTCCTTTTCAGCGCTGGCAGATCGGGCCTCCCCTGATGCTAGGCCCTACCCCGAACCCTAGGTTCGGTTTTCAGGCTTCCATCCCCAGGGGTCTGTCCCCCAAGCCCTCCAGATTCAGGACCCCAGAGCCACACCCCAGGAGTCTGCTTGCCACCCAGATGGAAACTGTGCCATTTGGAGCTGTGCAGAACCCTTCAGAGCCTGAGAAACCTGCATGCCCCTTGAGGACACCCCGACCTTCTGCAGCCTCCAGCTACAAACCCGCAGCCTGACACGCCGCCTGACCCCACCCACAACTCAGCACCCCAGGGAACCCACCTCAGCCCTGGAAGATCGGGTCTGCCATGCCCTTAGCTCAGCTCACCTCAGGGACCCCTGTCAGCTCTAGGCAGACCTGGAACTCCCAACTGCGGCAAAGCTCTGGGATCCCCCTTCCTTCTTTCAAAATTACACTGGCCTGAGTCTTTCATGAAAAAGGGAGAAGACTGCCTTCTGAATGCTTAACACCTCCTTTCCTCTTCTGCCATATTTCTCTCCACTTACCTTGTACCTGGGCCAACTGGAAGGAACGTATCAGTGGGACATGTACATGCTCTGAGATCTGAATCTTTCCTGGCGGCTTTCTGAGGGCTCCTTACACAATCAGAAACTAGCCTATCCTACCACAGTGTGTTTGAAAATGATCATCCAAAGAACAGGAGAGCGAAAGTCACTCCATTTTTACCTCACTCTTCATGAGGCACAACGTGGTCTTCTTCTTTCCTTCATTGACTTCAATTCCAATTTGTTTCCGTGCAGTGGTAAGTCCTTTGCTTCAGGGGTAGGATTTCATGATTCCTCATCTGCATAGAATACCCAGAGCTCATCACAACAAGTGTCCTCCCTAACAGCTGTCACCCATTGAACCCTTCCCCCCACACCCCTGCCCTCTAGCAACCCAACAGCCCGCATGCCCACCAACAGTGCAGGTGGGTTCTGCTTTAAGCAGAACATTCCTTGCCAGCAATTGCCTAAGGAGGAAATGGAAAACCTGTGGGATAACCTGACTCATGCATTCAGGCATGAAATTCACCCCAGGGTTCCTGATGCCAAGCTCCTTGAAGCCACCAGCATGCCTCTATCCAGGAGAATTCCCAAACACTCTCCTTCTGACTTCACCACCCATGAAACTGGGTGTCCCCAGCCAGAGTTCCCAGATGTTTGCAACACATCTGGCCAGAAAGCGCTCTCAACAGCAGGCACGAGTGTGGCCTGAATCGCTGCGCAAGGCCGGCCAATTCTCACGAGCTTTCTGCCCAAATCATGTCAATTTGGGCAGAAAGCTCGTGAGAATTGGCTGGAAAGCCTGGGCGAACTCGCTTCGGGCCAAGGGGGCCTTGAGGGAGCTGCCTGGGCCTGCCCGGGGGTCCCGTGTGCTGTCCCCCAAAGCCTACAGGAAAGTGCTCTAAAGGGCGAGTGCACGTGCAGCCCAGTTGGTCTCCTCAGAATGCCGGCCACACCCGCCCTCTACTCAGGCGCCGAGGGAGCCGCCTCACACCCACACCCTAACTCCTAATTTCATTGCACAGCTCTTTGCTCATCAGCGATGGATCCAAATATGGCTACAACATGTTCTTAAAAGTCAAAATTGTTGCAATAATTAGTAAAAGGGTGGGAAAAAATGAGCAGATGATCTCAAAGGCAATTGGAATTGAAATTACAATTGGAAAATTTTGTTTAAAAAACATAGCGTAGCACGTTGTCCATAGCTTTGCCTATGAAGTAAAACCAACCTTTTAACCTTCTTTTCTCTAGAACAAAGATCTCTTTGTCCCCACCTATGGAGCTCTGGCTGCCCAACTGTGTAAAGATTATGAAAAAGATGAAGATGTGAACAAATACTTAAATAAAATGTAAGTAGAATTTTTTATTCTCATGGAATGTATATTGTTTGTTAACATCCCTGAATTTTGTCCACCTCTAATGACTTCGTTTCATTTCACGAGCTTTTCTATTACTTCAATAAATCACATTTTCGAACTGAACATCATTTCTGGCAACTGCCATTTGGGTTGTCATAAGTATAAAGTAAGAGGGAGGAAAGTTTTTTCTATGAAAATCAAGCATGGAACTTTTTTTTTTTTTTTTTTTTTTTTTTAGGTAGAACTCATCTCTTTGCTGGTCACTTATGAGCAAAAGTATGGTAAAAAGAGATTTTTCCTTTAACAAATGTGACGGATCATCAAATTTCATTCTTTTCAGAAGTCGTTTGTACTAATATAATTCCTTCTAAAATAAACATATGCTTACCTAAGTACAGACCATCTGGGAAGGATATACAAAGAATTACTAATGGCATCTGCCTGAGAGAACTTGGATACAGGGGATGACATGTAGAAGACAGATTTACTTCTTCCTATGCAGTGTTTTTATTGTTTGAATGCTTTTGCCGTTGCTATGCTTTATTTAAAAATATATTAAAGGGAGAAACCCACCCCTTCCTTTTAAAATAAAGTTCATTATCCTTGTCTTTATTAATGGAGATTCCTCCTGCACAAATTCAACCTTAAATTTTCTCAGAATAATTATACGATCATCAGATTATTGCACAATAATATCTGTCAACATTTTTGGAGCCTCTTAATTATGGATCCTGAAAAGGAATCTAGCAGGGCAATGACTAGAAAGCCTGTACTAACTAGAAAACTTAGTTAGAAAGGTTGAAGGGGAAATTTAGCCTACAGGAGCATTTTAGAGCTTTTAAAAAGGGTTCATTGTGTTTTTAGTTGGAAAACAGAAAAAAAGACAACGTAAAGGAAAGCTTGAAAGGTTTTTTTTTTTTTTTAATTTTTATTTATTTTTTAAATTTCTTTTCAGCGTTCCAGGATTCATTGTTTATGCACCACACCCAGTGCTCCATGCAATACGTGCCCTCCATAATACCCTCCAACAGGCTCACCCAACCCCTCACCCCCCTCCCTCCAAAACCCTCAGTTAGTTCCTCCGAGTCCCCAGTCTCTCATGGTTCATCTCCCCATCCAATTTCTTCCAACTCCCTTCTCCTTTCCATCTCCCCATGTCCTCTGTGTTATTCCTTATGCTCCACAAGTAAGTGAAACCATATGATAATTGACTCTCTCTGCTTGACTTACTTCATTCAGCAAAATCTCTTCCAGTCCCATCGATGTTGATACAAAAGTTGGGTATTCATCCTTTCTGATGGAGGCATAATACTCCATTGTAAACATGGAGCATGTCTTCTTTATCCATTCATCCGTTGATGGGCATCTTGGTTCTTTCCACAGTTTGGCGACCGTGGCCATGGCTGCTATAAACATTGGGGTACAGATGGCCCTTCTTTTCACTACATCTGTATCTTTGGAATTAATACCCAGTAGTGCAATTGCAGGGTCATAGGGAAGCTCTATTTTTAATTTCTTAAGGAATCTCCACACTGTTTTCCAAAGTGGCTGCACCAACTTGCATTCCCACCAGCAGTGTAAGAGGGTTCCCCTTTCTCCACATCCTCTCCAACACTTGTTGTTTGCTGTCTTGTTAATTTTGGCCATTCTAACTGATGTAAGGTGGTATCTCAATGTGGTTTTGATTTGAGTCTCCCTGATGGCTAATGATGATGAACATTTTTTCATGTGTCTTTTAGCCATTTGTATGTCTTCATTGGAGAAGTGTCTATTCATGTCTTTGGACCATTTTTTGACATGATTATTGGTTTTGTGTGTGTTGAGTT
Source organism: Martes martes (assembly GCF_963455335.1). Lineage (NCBI taxonomy): Eukaryota > Metazoa > Chordata > Mammalia > Carnivora > Mustelidae > Martes > Martes martes. The sequence continues at coordinate 16,732,917 of NC_137893.1, forward strand.
TGAGTTCTTCATAGATCTTGGATATCAGCCCTTTGTCTGTACTGTCATTTGTAAATATCTTCTCCCATTCCTTGGGTTGCCTCTTTGTTTTGTTGACTGTTTCCTTTGCTGTGCAGAAGCTTTTAATCTTGATGAAGTCCCAAAAGTTCATTTTCACTTTTGTTTCCTTTGCCTTTGGAGACATATCTTGAAAGAAGTTGCTGTGGCCAATGTCGAAGAATTTACTGCCTATGTTCTCCTCTAGGATTCTGATGGATTCCTGACTCACATTGAGGTCTTTTATCCATTTCGAGTTTATCTTTGTGTATGGTGTAAGAGAATGGTCGAGTTTCATTCTTCTACACATAGCTATCCAATTTCCCCAGCACCATTTATTGAAAGGTTATTTTTGAACCCTGGTTTCCTCCCTTTCTAAGCTTCTTCTTCTTCCACTCGGAAGTTCTTTTTCATTGTCCTATATTTATTTTGGTCCATGCAACTTTTTTTTTTCACTGAGTACTTGCTAAGGTAAAGTGTCTTTAATAGTGGGTGCTGCTTAACCTGTTTTACCCTTAGGTCATCCTTAAACATGTGATACAGCATTTCCAGAATACACATCATTTTATGTAGCTTATGTTAAATTTGCATTGTTTTGTGGAACAACTGTAGAAAATGAAAAAACTCATTTATTTGACTGAAAAAAAAAACCCTTGGTTAACTACTTGGGTGCACGTTTTAACAAATAAGAATGAAATATTAAGGAATAAATTTTGAGAGGCTACCGAAAGGCCTTGCCTTGAGAAAAGCAATAATTTGCATTTGGATTTCTTTACTACCTTCTGCTAAAAACATCTTGGATTTTTGTTTATTTATTTTTTATAAAGATTTTATTTATTTATTCGACAGACAGAGATCACAAGCAGGCAGAGAAACAGGCAGAGAGAAAGAGGAGGAAGCAGGCTCCCTGCTGAGCAGAGAGCCCAATTCGGGGCTCAATCCCAGGACCCTGGTACCATGACCTGAGCCGAAGGCGGAGGCTTTAACCCACTGAGCCACCCAGGCACCCCAACATCTTGCATTTTTAATCTTATGTATAAACTATCTACTTTACACAAACAGACCCTTTGACCAAAGCAAAATGTGTGTGTACGTGTGTGTGTGCTGTGTATATGTGTGTGCTGTGTATATGTGTGTGTGCAGACACACACACACACACACACACGCACATGCTGCACTGACCATAACATTCTGGCTTTCTCTCTCTCTCTCTTTTTAAGATTTTGTTCACTTATTTAAGAGAGAGCAGAGCAGGAAAGAGAGCACACATGAATGAGGGAGGAGGGGCAGAGAGAGGAATAAACAGGCTCCCCACTTGAACAGGAAGCTTGATATGGGGCTAGATCCCAGGACCCCAGGATCATGATCTGAGCCTATGGCAAACCACTTAACCAACTGAGCCACCCAGGCACCCCAGCATTCTGGCTTTCTATCACTGCCCACTGTCCATGGCTGTAGATATACATTAAAAGTAGGAAACACTGGCAACATTTTTTAAATCCTCGTACAACTATTTCCACAAGGCATACATTTTGTTCTTCAAAAGTTTTTTTTCAGTGTGAACTTTCTAGCTGGACTCACAAAATAGTTTCCTCAGAAGGCAAGTAAGCCAAACCGAATGTCTCTACCTACTCCGAAATAGCAATAGAATAGCTCATAGATGTCGTGAAGTAATGAGCACTCTGACATCAAACCCGTCTCCCCCAACCACCCAACCACCAAGTATCTTCCCCCTTTTAGGCCCCACGGGACAGACATTCCCTTTACGCACGTGGTGTCTTTATCTCAGTGGGCCTTCTGTTGCTCCATTCACATCATTTCACTTGTCTATGTACATGTGGTTGTGAAATCAAAAGACCAATGTCGTGCCAGTTGCTCAGCAAAAGCAGTCTTCTTCCTTTTTATTCCCACCACGGAGGTCATATTTGCTCCACTAGATGGAAAGTTCTTAGCTCCGTGTTGTCGGAAGTGTCTGCTCAGCCATTTCAGCCTCGTACTCTGCTGTGTTGTGACATCTCGGATGCCTTCAGCTTTGTACGTCAGGAACCACTCAGCCCGTGTGCAGGAGGGTGGGGCCAACAGATAATGCAAGGACTTTCTCCCAAGTCCCCTAGATTCAGTTTCCCTAGAATGAAAAATGAATTTTCTGAATGTCGCTTTTTTTTTTCTTTTCACTAAACTTCAGAGTTCTAACTGCAGAAACCTACACGGGCAACAAAAACGGGTTTTTCTTTTCCCTTCTTCCTCTCTTCCTGGAGCCCCTCCTGGACATGTCTCTCCTCTTACCATGATAACTATGCTAAGGGAAGAATGAGCGCCCAAGGGCCACACCTACGGCAGACAAGGTAGCTAGAGCCCCATTCAGTTTCCATCAACAGCTGCTGATGACAAAGTTAGTTGCCAATAAGACACATTAGGCTACAAACACCAACCTCCCTTAGCTTTAACACACACTGCCAGATTTGGGCCAGGCTTACCTCCTCAGGCTTCTCTGCTCATAGGAAACTAGTTACTATTTCCCGGATAATTGTTCTCTGCTTCTGTGTCTGTAAGACAAAAAAAGAGCTCACTGCCAAATAGCCACTGATTGAACTTGTCAAATTTGCTTTACTTTGTAATCCATGCCAGTGCAAAACAGTGGACTCCATTCTTAAACACTGATAGAGTTCCCTACTCAAATATTATTTTTAGACCATACTCTTTCCTTCATCACAGGGGATACCGCATTGGGACAGGGCTGGTGGAAGACTTTTTGGCTCGGTCTTGTGTAAAAAGATGCCGTAGTTATTCAGAAATTACAGACATAATTGCCCAGGTAAGTGCATTTATAGCTCTTTCAAGATGTTTTGAAAATCTTTGATTTGTCCTCAGTTCTGTGGCTTTCTGCTCTGGTTGGGTAGGTTCTATCTGTATTCATTAGCAGGTGCTAAGAGATTCTGATTGAAAAGCATTTTATTTCATCCCAGGAATAAAGCTATTGTGAACAGAGATAAGTGCTTTTAGGCACTTAAGCATCTATAGATTTTTCTGACCACACAGTGTGTGTGGAGTGTATGTCGCACACTGGGAAAAATGTTTTGAGACAGTAAACTGAAAGGGAGGGTAATAAGGGCAACGTCATAACCTGACGCCCAAACCGGGTTCTTTGTATAATCACTTTAGCACATGGAGGAGGTGGTCTTTGGCTGTCTCGGAGAATATTGTTGTGGCCATTTTATTCCCAGAGCAATGTCTCCCCAAGGGAAAAACAAAGCTTCCTGTAAAAGTACATGCTGTAAGAACTTTCACAGCCCTGATACACGAGAGACAACTTGGAATCATCTGAGACCAGCTCAAACATTGTAGGTAGAAGATGAGGCAGGAAATGCATCCTTAACCAGAATCCCTTTGATCTGCTGGTCTGTGATTATTATCCTCGTGTCGTTCATTTGGGGGAGACTTGGAAAATATACATGGGTATCAGATATGTATAAGGCTCAAGTATATTGTCTCCAGATTCTCACAACAGACCTATTAAGTTGGTCTCATTCTTCTTTTCTCTACTGACCCTTAATATTATTATTTCCATACTGACTCTTCACATGAGTGGCAAAAACCATTCTACATAGTGTTTTGTGACTCTAAATGCAGTTTTATGTATTCTCCTGTCTTTTACTCTTCCAGTATCCCTGTGAAGTAAGCAGAGTAGGAGTTGTTCCCATTTTCTAGATAAGAAAACTGCATCCCAGAAAAATATGATAAAAATTGAATACTAACATATCAAAAAAAGTATGCATTCAAAAACACAATCCAAATGAAAGATTTTCCCAATCCTTGTTATGATCACTCTCATTATTTCATTTCATTTCTCATTATTTCCTGAATAATGTGGTTGAAATTGAAATCCAGGTCATCTAGTCTCAGTGTAGTGAGTTTACCACAAAACTAAACTGATTAAAAAAATTCTCTTTCCCTATTTGCTGAATATAACTGAAATAATGAAGCAGTAATTTGAAAAGTAAAATAATTTTTCACTAAGCCAAGTTTATGGGCAATGCTAGAAAAATACTAGGTGTTTTAATGGGAAATATTTGAAATATATAAATGTAGATGGTTGTATTCTGTTTCTGTAAAAATGTCATGGGGGGTTGATGGGTACTAATTCCATTGAGTTAATAGATCGCTTTGGGTAGTATGGACATTTCAATATTAAATCTATCAACCTATGAACATAGGATGTCATTCCATTCGTTTGTTTTGTTTAATTTCTTAATATACAAGTCTTTCACCTTCTTGCTTCAGTTTATTCCTTGGCATCTTAACCTTTTTCACTGTTACTGTGAATGCGATTGTTTTCTTAATTTTTTTTCTGGATCATTTGTTGTTAGTGTATAGAAACACAATGGATTTTGTATCCTGCAACTTTACTGAAATCACTTCTTAGTTCTAGATTTTTGTGGAGTAGTTAGGGGTTTCCCACATAGGAGATTGTTTCATCTGTAAAAAGAGATAATTTTACTTTTTTCTTTCTGGTGTATATGCCTTTTATTTCTTTTTCTTGACTAACTACTCTAGCTACGACTTCTAGTACTATGTTGAGTAGAAACGGTGAGAGGAAGCATCCTTCTTGTTCTTGATCTTAGAGAAAAAGTTTTCCATTTTGTTACCATTGAGTATGGCAATGAGGAAAGGACTGTCTTTTCAGTAAATTGTTCTGGGAAAACTGGCTGTCCACATACAAAGGAATAAAATTAGACCCTTACACCATATACAAACATGAACTCAAATGGATTAAAATATAAACATAAGACACCAAACTGTAAAACTCCCAGAACAGGGGTGCAGGTGGCTCAGTTAGTTAAGCATCTGACTCCTGGTTTCAGCTCAGGTCATAATCTTAGGGACACACGTGTGCACGCGTGCACACACACACACACACACACACGTTTTGGTGAAGATGTGGAGACATTGGAACCCTTGCATACTATTAGCAGGAATTCAAAATGGTATAGCCGCTATGGAAAACAGTTTGAAAGTTCATTAAAAAATTAAAAATAGAATTACCATACGACCTACCACTCCCACTTCTGGGTATTTATCCAAAAAAATTGAAATCGGGATCTTGAAGAGATGTTAACACCCTATATTCATTGCAGCACTTCACACAATAGCCAAGATGTGGAAACAACATAAAAGGCAGTTGACCAATTAATGGATTTTTTAAAATGTGGTATATACATATAATGGCTTACTTTTTAAAAAGGGACATTCTGCAATGTGAAACAACATGGTTGAACCCAGACACAAAAAGACAAATACTGCAGGATTCTTCCTAGATGAGGTATCTGAAATACTCAAATTTATAGAACCAAAGTGGGGAATGATGGTTTCAGGGAGAAGGAAATAGGGAGTTATTAACCAATGGGCATAAAGTTTCAGTCAAGCAAGATGAATGAACTTTAGAAGTCTGTGGTACAACATTGTACCAGTCATCAATAATATATTGTACATTTATAAATGTGTTAGGAAGGTAGATCTCATGTTAAGGGTTCTGATCCCAATTTTTAAAAAGCTTGAAAGAAACAGGTCTGTTTGATGTAAAACTAAGAACATTCACTTTCCAAATATCTCTCCTCTAAACTTTTTTTTTTTTTCTCCTCTAAACTTTTTACATCTTTTTTATTTTTCTCATGTCACGGAAATTCTTATCTGTTCCTCCTGTCCTCAACAAACCGGGGAAGTTCTACTCCTTTGCAAGATTCCTTCTTGCAATGAAGAGAATGTTTTGACACCCTTACCCTTCTCTTGTGCAGAGGGGTTGTCTCCTGGCCTTTGCACTCTCTTTCAGAGGTCCGATTTCCTCCCTCTTTGCCATTTTCATCTCTCCAGCAGAATGTTCTTTCACATGTGGGAATGATGTCACCCAATTCAGAAGCACTTTAACACAGAGGAAGGGGCAGACCTTAGTTACATACTCGCCTACTGATAACTGGTTTTTATAACTGGCAGGTTTCATTAGAAGGTGTGGTCTTCAGCAGCAGCATCTCATTCATCCTTGTAAACTCTCCTGAGAGGAGGCAGGTGTCAAATGTTAGAGTCAGTTTTGGAGGGGAGTGGAGCAAGGTCGGAGGAAATTTACCATAGTCACGTGCTGCCGGTGGAACCTAGCAAGGTCAGGAATAGTACCTAAACCTTGTGACTTTGGTTTGGCTGACCCCTCAGACCATGCCCTCATACAGAACACGGCCATCATCCTTGCGTATCAGCATTTTGACGAGCTTTAGACTTCAGACGGCGCCATCTAGTGGTGGGAAGAGAAATCCCATGACAGAGGCCAAACCTGTTCCAAAAAAGTCCCTCATCAGGCCTTACATTTCATATAAAAAAGAGACGACAGGCTAATTCTAAAGCCATATTCCGGCAACGTTAAAATGTGTCCATTTAAAAAATATGATTTAATCACATACAAGTCTATTTTTGTTTTAATTGCCTCAAAGTACTTCGTATTTTAAATAAGATATATAATTTATAAAGGTTGTCAACAGCATTATAACACAATGTTAAAAAACTGTTAGCAATACAACACCTTTCTTTAGAAAAGCTCAAAGTAATTGCCACCTATTATTTTTTTGCCTTTCAATATTCTTGTGAAGTAAAAATGATAGTCATCATTAGCCTCATTTTACTGATGACATAATTGAGTCTTAGGATATGTCACCATAGTTACATAGACCAAAAAGCCCGCTGAGAATTTAATTTTTCTGATCTTATTCCTGTGCTTTTCCCAAATTAATTGTTTCTTCAAAATGTACCTGTGGGCTACATTTCACTTTATACTTTACACCTTACACTTGCATGACTTTACACTTTGCGTGACTCAGTCGGTTAAGCGTCTGCCTTCTGCTCAGGTCATGATCCCGGGGTCCTGGGATCGAGCCCCACATCTCAGGCTCTCTGCTGAGTGGGGAGCCTGCTTCTCCCTCTCCCTCTGCCTGCCACTCCCCCTACTTGTGTGCGTGCTCTCTCTCTGTCAAATAAGTAAATAAAGTCTTTTTTAAAAAGGATATTAAAATGTACTTTTAAAGATTTTCTCCTGTTATGATCACTGCCCTGAGAAAATTGAAAATGTGGAATTTGCAGTAGAGTCACCATAGTAATGAAATATTGTAGAGTTTAAATGTAATCTAAAACATAAATCTTTCCGTTTATTATAAAAGCGAGTTGAAAATACAATTGTGCCTCACTCTGGTCTGAGGTCTACACCACACCTCCTTAGTGACCCAAAAATATATTTCACGGTTTCCAAACACATCCGTGATAAATGTTTTATTATGAAGAGAAACTAATTAGAGATCAACGTCATCCTTTAAAGTCAAGATGACCACAAAAGTCATCTTATTTTATTATACCTCTGTCTTTTAAAAGTAACTGAAATGCAAGAAGCTCCGACCCTCATCAGATAAGTGATCATCTAGCCAAGTCCAGTGTAGTCGAGATGAAGAGAAGAGTCCACTTCCTACTCACCCTCATTCCCATCGCCTGCCCCTGAGCAAGTCCTTAAGCCTGTCTGAACCTCAGTTTCCCTGTCTGTCAGGTGGCACCTCCTTCAGCGGGAGTTCTTGTGAGTTTCAGGCTTTGCTTTCCCTAGGCAGAATGTGGATGAGGAACTATAATCACACGGAGCTGAGTGTGATGAGTCAAGTTTCCAAAGCCTCCCACAGAGCATCCATACCGTCCAGGTACTGGTGCCACTTACAACTGCTGGGCTTAGCACAAAGTCTGCTCATCAAAGCTGGGAAATTTTTTTACTATTACGTCAATGTCATCATGACGTCATTATAAGGGTTAGAAGGAATGTATGATTTTTCAGTATAAACGTCACATCAGGGTGTTGTCCCAGTCAGATGAAATTTTTAGAGAAAAATATATGATACGTGAAAAATAGAAAAAGACTTGTAAAACTCGAAATTCCAATCTTTAGGTTAAAAAAAATTGGACCCCCAATATATTGTCCCTGGAAATTCTGAAAAGCAAAAATGCAATCTTTTCCTTTTAATAACATAAACTCAAATTTTACCTTAATTATATAATGGGAGAAATTTTTTTTTTTTTTTTTTGGTGAGTGATATAAAATCAATGAAATAACCGAAAGGAAGTATTCGTAGGAGGCCATATAAGCAAGGATGCCTAAAGCAGGGAGGAAATCTAAATGGTGAATGTCAGAAGCATGAACTCAAGGGCAAAAGATTTAGGAATATAATCCAAAGAGGAACTTGAATGGCAGAAGGGTTATTTTTTAACTGGACGACCATTTTTATATCAATAAATCGGTCCATTTAAGATTAGAGTTGAGGCTACACAGAAGGATTCCAACAAAACATGCCAGCCTTATTTCTTCTTTTATCTTGTTCCGATCTGAATACACAAAACTACCATGGCTGGATGGATGTAGATAATTCGAATATTTTGAAACATAAAACTCCTGAGTCATTTCAGAATTGGGGCAGCTGCAGAGCCATAGAATTCCAATCTCCAATACAGATTTGTACCCAAAGCTCTGATTTTATGCTTCTGCAAGGACATCCAAATCTGACTTTATTAGACATTTTCAGAGGAGTGTGCCATGGCTTGAGAGGTAGACCAGGGAGGGCGCCATCAAGAGAAAGAAACCGCAGGATCATTTCAATCGAGAAGTTTAATAGAAAGCATTATTAATTATGTATATGGGACTAGCTACTGAGAAAGGGGGGAAAATGCTAAAGAATTTCTTCGTGCTGAGAGAAAGCACCCAAAGAAATACCACAGTTTGGAGAGGGACCCTTTTCCCATGGTTGGGGTTCAGAGACACGGGATTGCAGCCCACGGGGGCTGGAGAGGGACTCTGGCTTGTCAGGCCGAGACGGGGATAGGGAATTATGGATCAAAATGGTAAACAGCAACCCCCCACAGGGGTGCGAGTGGGCTGAGGCTGGCCTTGAGGGAGCCACGGGAAGGGAGCCGGAACTCGGAAGGGAGGGCCACTGGGTGTCCCAGGCCCAGCCAGTCACCATTTCCAGCAGGAAGTCAGCCAGGAAAAGGCACTCCAGGGCCAGGAAGAGGAGTCTGTCCTCCTGCCGTATCCCCACAGAACCCTCTCCTGCCTAAGGAGAAATGTGTGCAAGGTCTACGTCCGGCCTCCTGAGCAAGGCAAGGAAGAGTAGGTTTGGAGCCGAGGGGCGGACATCGGACACCCAGCTCAGAAGGCCTGTGTCGGTGTGATTGTCACGAACATTTCCGTGGCCATTTTTTTGACTTCGGTGGTCTCGTGTTTGACCCTGTCCATGCTGCTGGGTCCAGGAACTACTCCCACCTCTCAGCACGGTCCGCTCACGCTGCCTGGGGGATGCGGGATGAGAGGAAGAAGGCTGCATTCTTCTCTTAGCAGGCTGCTGCCACATCCTTACGAACAATCTGCAAACTCCTGACATACAAAGTGCCCGTTACACGCTGACATCTGTTAAATCCAGCCACTGCCTATTCCCAGATTTCTCTATAACCAAATCTCTTCTGTCTCCCATGACTCTTAAATCTCTCCTCTCTTTCATTACTGTCCGAAGTGCCATTAAGTGACCTCATGGGCCTCGAACCTCAGAACAGGACTGGCTCGCCACCTGTGCTCTCTTCCCTGAAGTCCAAAGCAGGGAGAGGAAGGCACTGGGGTACATTAGCACCCCAGCGGCCGCCCCGTCAAAGGTATAACAGGGCCTAGACTCACCATCTGGGGAAGGGGGTCCTACGTTCGAAATGGACCAGCTCTGTTTTTTGAAATGTGCCAAAGGGTGAAACTTAGTATTCTTTGTAGGAGGCAGGAGTTGACGTCTCCGTGAGTAAGCAAACATGACCGAACAACTTCAGAAACATAAGGGAACCCATGATTATTACCCTTACTGAGAACCTTTTTATTGTGAAAAAAAGAATAAGGCAAGTCTGCATTTTAGCTTAATGTGTTAGTCTGTGAATAGAATTTTACTGGGTTTGGGGCCTGCTGATCTTTCAAGAATTTGCGGTTGTCCAGCTTTTTTCTTTGCTTTCTTTCTTTCTTTCTTTTTTTTTTTTTTTTGGTATATATTTCTATTCTCCATGTAACTAACTACAACCAAAGTATTGTACAAAGAACGGAAATAGTACAGAATTTTCTTGAGTTTCTTTGATTTGACCCCGGAGTGAAGTTATATTTCATTTCTGGGAAATTTCATTGCCCTGTCCCATCTGTAAGCTTTTCAAAAGGAGGGGTAATGTCAAACGTTCTTGGGGTTTGGCCCACAGGGCCATGGCAAGCCAGAACAAAAAATTTGGAAAATATTTGTAGATCTTTTCCCTCAAGGACAGGCTGTTGCGCCTCCTCTTCTGTCCAGCAGAGGGCAGTGGTCCACATTCATCTCCAAATTAAAGCCTCCTACCCCACCCGTCCTGGCTCCCACCACCTGCAGAAACTCTCTTATTTCAAGCAGTACTTACTACATTGAAAACCCAGCGCTCCAAACGTGTCTGTTGGCTCGCAACAGCCGATCTGCAATAACACGATTGAACCGAAATAGGATCCCGGACAGGAAAAGAGCTGATTCTTATTAAATAATGGACACTGAACTCATCTTGGTAATTTTATTGAAACACTCGGGGTTTTTTCACCACTATTTGTATGAGTGTAGAGAGTTCTAGGAGAAGAGGAAGATTCAGTCTTGCTACCCTGAGGTCAATCATGACTACAAAATGCAAGGATTAAATAGATAATCGAATCATTAGCTACCACATTTCACTTAAGTTCTCAACAGGCATTCATCACTTCCGGTTTATATAAGGGCAGATAGAAAATACAATTATACCTTTCTCTAGTCCAAGAGCTAAAAATCATCTCCTTAGTTGCACAAAAACATATTTCGTACTTTCCAAAACCACGAACGGTAAGATTTCATGATGAAGAGAAGCTAATTAAAGATAAAATTGATCATTTAAATAAATCATTTCCACGTATTATAGAAAATATTTGAAATGTTTCCTAAAGTTCATCATAGAGCCAAATTGGGTTGGGTAGACTCCTTTACTCCGCTGGCTGGTGGGTGATGTGAGGTCGTCTGGTTGATGTAAGGATGTTCTGGGACACAACAGCTAGGCCTCATGGCAGAGCAGAAGTCAGGGAGTCCCTCAGTCATCCCGGTCGTGTCAGGAGCGGGCATCTGTGGTCCCTTGCTTCAGTCCTGGTCGTTTAAGTGACTCGACTATTCTCTGTTTATTTTGCTCTTGCTACTACCTGCTGACGTCTCCTATTCTGTATCTTCTCTACGCCCCTGTGACTCTGCTGCCTCAGGACTTCTGCTTACTCTCCTTTACTCTCCTCTCTCTGGTGTCTTTTGTCTTCTGGGACTCTCTGCGTCTCATAGTCAACGTCCCAAAAAGAGCGTCTAACCTGTCCAGTCAATCACTTGGCCTCTGTGGGTAACGCTCGCATGCCACGCGTCTTCCGGCCCGTGGCCAAGCTGTGGACTGACCGCCCAGGCTTCCACATGCCCATCCTCGTCCATGACCTGTGGCCAGAATGGCCGTGGAGTGAGACGCAGAGCCTGGTCATCACAGGGAGACCCCCAAGAAGGGGACTCGGGCACGACACACATTCCGAGACCCCCCAGAATGGGGCAAAGCAGTTGGAAAAGACCTCGTCCTTCCTGTCTAGGAAGCTATTTATGATCTTCCTTACCTTATGAAACCTCTGCTCATGTTCCTTGTCTTACCGAGGCTGGTGCGGGTTTTCCTTTGTTCCAGAGGGTAGAATTCCTGTGTAGAAGAGTGTAGCAGGCTCCAGGTAGCATGTTAACTGTAGGATATGGAAATCAGGAGAAATGTCCTTGCCACGTGTTTTGCAGGTAATAATCAAGTAAGAAAACTTAAAAAAAAAAAAAAATGCCCCCCCCCCCTCCACCGGAGGCAATCCAAGCCAAACCACATTATTTGTTGGAAATACGTCTTTTAGACCACTAGCTAAGGGTGGGGCAGACATTTCTCAGAACAGTAAACTCAGAGGGGTGCTTCAATGGCGGGGAGGTAGCCAGATGAAAAACGATGCTGTGCTACAACACACAGGATTAGGTTTTCTTTTGAATTTCTTATAAAGGAATCAATCATAACAGTTTATTCTGGTCCTCTAATCCCATGGGGCTTTTGCATTTGTTTCTTTTTCTAAATCTTTTTCAGTCCCTTTTCTTGGCATCCTCTGTTTTTCGTTTATTTTTCAAAGAATGTTACCAGAGATGACCTGATTTTTTATGTGAATAGGAGAACCGCCCAGGTGACATGAACTTGAACCAGACCATTCAACACAGAGACATCAGCCTATCTTAGGTTTCTCTCTTTCTCTTAAAAACAAAACAAAACAGGTTTTGTTCCTTATGTTTCTCTATTTTACTTTCCCTCCTTTCTTTTTTTAAATTTTTTGAAAGATTTATTTTAGAAAGAGAGAGAGTGTGCGTGCATGGAGGGAGGGGGCTGCAGAGGGAGAGAGAGAATTCCAAGCAGACTCCCCGCTGGGCGCAGAACCCCATCTCACAACCCTGAGATCATGACCTGAGCCGAAAATCAAGAGTCAGACGCTTAACCCACTGAGCCACTCAAGAGCCCCTCCTTTCTTTTTTTCTGATTATATTTGTCTTCCTTCATTTTCTCAATGCTGTACATGTTTAAAAGGAATGCTTTTCCTAAGAGGCATCATATCTCACAATTCTGGGTGTAAGCTTAAGGGTAATGCACCCAGCACAACGCACAACCCTTGAATTGTGTCCACATCCTAATTCTTTGCACAAAATTGAGAGATTCTTTTCTGTCCTTTGAATATGCTTGCTTTAACCAGGATGAAAGTTTAAATCTCCATTCTAAAGTTACCTCCATTCCAACCCACCACCCCCATCGTCCTCCTCCCCACCCATCCATGCACACACCCTCCTCCTCCTTACACACAATTTATTTGAAGGGTTGGACTAAGAAATGTGACCTGAATGGCACAGAATAGAGGGAAACCTGGAAGCTTTTTATTACCAGGCAACAGCTGCCCTTTGTTAAAATCTCCCACGGATGGCGGAGGTCTGGTCTTTGCTGATGATCCTCTCCGAAGGTACGGATCTCTTCAGGGCTGGGAGCCCCTCACTGCCCCGCCCCGATGTCGGCATCATCACATGATACGCCCCGGCTCAGCCTTCTGCCTTCCAGGACGCAGAGAGGAGGCTGGGTGCTCCCCACTCAGATGCTAATGGAGGGAAACTTCTACTCAGGCAATGCAGGTAATTCGGGTGAGAAGCAGGGATTGGGTACAGGGTGGCTAACCACTCACCTCAACTACATCAGCCAGCAGTTGGGACTGTCGGTTCAAAGACCCACCCCTACACACCGCCATCCCAAAATGTTTAGGTGTCCTGCCACTGTCTTATGCCAGAATACTCTGTAAATAGATGTTTGAGAATGTGGCCTTAATTGTATGTGCCTCCCACCCGCACCCAGAGGACTGAAGTGGGAAACGGAGGCATTAGAACAGCAGAGTCCTCAGAGCCTGGGATGGATTTGGGCCCCGGGCACTCATCATGTGACCTATGTGGGGAGCCGGGGGGTGGGGAGAAAACCAGTGAAAGGCTGAGCCATCCGTCCAAAGGGTCTGGACGGTAGTGGCACATGCACGTTCACAGGTGACAGGGTACAACTGGAGAGACCAGGTCACAGAGAGCGCCTACCCCTCCTCCTCCACCCTGCCCCGAGGAGCAGGTAGGGCTGGATCCCAGGGGAGGGCACTGTCCGGGCCTCACCCGCAGCCGTCCTAGAATTATGCTTCCTTTCTTTGCTTCCCCAACCATGAAAGCTAATCACATTAATTAAGCCCAGGCAGAATATCTTCTTTTGCTATTAGTTACTATGTTTCTTTCCTTTTTAAAAATTTATTTATTTGACAGAGAAACAGCCAGAGAGGGAACGCAAGCAGGGAGAGTGGGAGAGGGAGAAGCAGACTCCCCGCTGAGCAGGGAGCCTGAGGCAGGGCTGGATCCCAGGACCCTGGGACCATGACCTGAGCCGAAGACAGACACTTAAGGACTGAGTCACTCAGGAACCCCTAATTACTGTTTTTCAAAGGCTAACTCACAATGCAGCATCGAGGGCCTATTGAATTGCTTTACTTTTTCCATTTTTCCAACAGATGATATTAAAATAAATGGGAGCCCTTGATAAACAGGGATTGAATTCCATGCAAGTCACAGCCCAGCACCACACAGCATTCCAGAGAAGCCCAGCCGCACAGCTCACTGAATGTCAGGCCATTTTCCTATTTAGTAACATTTCTGAGCAGGGAAGAAGGGAGTGGAAAAAATTAAATGGGAAAAAAAAACCCTTTATAGTCCTAAAATCCTCCGTATTCAAAAAATGATGAATATTAACAGCAAAAGGAACTCAACGAGTATTTTCAGAAATCTTTCCCTTGGGGCCAGAAATATAGCAGATGGATTATTAAAAGTAAGAAACTTGTTTAAAGGGATATCACTGGTTAGGCTTAATTCCTCCCACTGAGTAGACAAGCGCTGCCTCACATAAACACCCACACGTGCTTGATCTATTCCCCTTTGTACCTCTGGGAGGGGTGAGAGAAGAGAGCGTAGGAAGATTTCTTTTGAGGGAGAGCGTGTGCACACAGCCAGCCACAAGGTCTGGGGACTCTGCCGACTGCTTAGGCCTAACCCAGCAGCGCACATCAGTTACTCACGGCAGAGCTCCCAGATGAAAGCGAGGCACCTGGGGGAAAATTACCCCGTAAGCTTTTATTAGGACGACACTTGTGTCATATTATTTTCCCTTTAGTCTCAGAAAAGTGTCTCTCAAGGTTCAGTTGTCCGTAAATTCTGCAACGTGTCCCTCCCCTTTCCTACGCAGGTCCAACTTCGTTTTCTGCGTATCATCAGGTGTCCTAGCACATCTGGCTTTTTCTAGGCGTCTTATCTCCTTGGCGCCGTTACCAAGGATGCCTCAATGCTCCAGATATGCCAGCCCATGAAGATCTCGGCTGTCCTAACTTTCCATTGGAGAGTCTCAGCTGTATTTCTTTTTTTTTTTTTTTAAGATTTTATTTACTTATTTGACAGAGATCACAAGTAGGCAGAGAGGCAGGCAGAGACAGAGCGGAAAGCAGGCTCCCCGCTGAGCAGAGAGCCCGATGCGGGGCCCGATCCCAGCACCCTGGGATCATGACCTGAGCCGAAGGCAGAGGTTTTAACCCACTGAGCCACCCCGGCGCCCCTCAGCTATATTTCTATCCCTTAACTCATTTGGTTGAGATTCATGAGAGCCTGACTTACGAAACAACCCCTAAGTGTGTGTATTGAAAACAGCCATAAGGTTGGGAGCATCTCGTTACTGTAACTATTTACAAGGGAATTCCTTCCCAGGAGATGAAAACGGCTGAGGGAATACTCTGGGAGAACCAAAGCCCAAAGGCTAAAGAGGTACACCTGGGCCTAAGGGTTCAGAGACACATCAGGGAGACAGACACTCTGGGGCCTCCCTGCTAGGTATTCTTAATGCAGGTCAGAAGATTTTGTTCAAACTCGCGCTGACCTCTCAGTGGTGCTCCAGGGTAATGGTTCTCAATTCTTACTGTTCCATAGAATCACTTAGAGCTTAAAAAAAAAAAAAAAAAAAAATCCAGATGCCCAGGCCCTACGTTTGCCCAGCTGAGTGATGGTCTCTGCAAATCAGACCCAGGCATCACAACTTTTAAAATGCTCCCAAGCCATCTTCGTGGGCCCCTTCCGCTTTAAAGCAAGAGTTTGCAAACTGTGTTCCTGGGCTGGTGCTGTAGGGTGATTGCTGGAAAGGCAGGGGCGCTATGTGAAGGCTGCTCCTCTCCAGATTCTCAGTCCCAATCCTTCCAGAGCTGCGTCTCCTTTTGTCTCTTTAAGTGTTTCAAATAAAATAAAACGTCATTGGAAAAAAAAATGGATAATCTTGATTGAAACAAAGCCCACCCCACCAGTGGCTGGGATGACTAGCTTACCTCTTGGGAAGGAGGTAGGAAGAGAAGTTGGGTCTTCTAGGACATCACTTCAAAGTCGGTGGAAAATGATCGAACACTGGTTTGTGACTATATATATATATATTTTTTTTTTAACTGCTTATTTCCTATGCAGCGTCAGTGAGACCCACTCATAGTTAGGCAGGTGTTTAGGGAAGCGAGTTTTTTAAAACACTAATTACTTTCCCTCATGTTTCCTCCCACGATTCAAACACCAAAAAACAAAACAAAACAAAACAAAAACCCTGGGAGAAAGAACCTTGTTCTGTTGATACCAACAGCAATCATTATTAATGCTGACACACATCCATTCATGTTAAAATCTAGGAATAGGGCTCAGTTGGTTAAGCGACTGCCTTTGGCTCAGGTCATGATGTCCTGGAGTCCCAATATCCAGTCCCACATCGGGCTCCCTGCTCAGCATGGAGTCCGAGTCTCCCTCTGAGCCTCTCCCTGCCTCGTGCTCTCTCTCTTTTTTTCTCTCTCTCTCAAATAAGTAAAATCTTTAAAAACATATATAGGAATAAAATGTTGTTATAGTGCAACTAGTAACTATTTCATGGGTTATGTACTCTGCCCAGAGATGTATTTATTTTGAGGTATCGTTCTTAAGCAGAATTACTCATATCACCAGAGTTCATCGTTTTCTTACTTAATCCTATTCCTGGAGATGATCTAGAGAATGTGATTAGGTAAAATAATGAATTCATTTTCCCCCATTTTCATCTCAGTTTTCATTACAATTTAAAACTTCTAAAGATGTCTCTCTAGCATGGGTGTGGCTGTAGGGCCCGGAAATCTGAAACCATAAAAAGGTGGTTTGTCCTTAAGAGACTCTTAATCTCACAAAACAAACAGGGTTGCCGGGGCCAGAGGAGGAGGGAGAGGATGGTTGTGTTATAGACATTGGGGAGGGTATGTGCTATGGTGAGTGCTGTGAAGTGTGTAAGCCTGGCGATTCACAGACCTGTACCCCTGGGGCTAATAATACATTATATTTAAAAAACTGGAAAAAAAAAAGGTGGTTTGTCATATGCACAGACAGAAAGGTGGGCTCGGACAATATAAAAATTAAAGTCTAGAAACTACTCCAGATCTTTTGTGAACTTCCCAGAGCTAAAATCCCTTCTTTATTAAGTATAATTTTTATCAAACGAAATATTGGGAAGTTGACCTTATTGATACAGGGAACTGGAGGCATAGTTTGAGCACAGCTATTGCAAATAATTTAGAAACCCAAGGTGGAAAAGCTGTGCCAAATGGGAAAGAGGCCAGGAACCTTGGAGCTAGACATTAATTCCCAGGAGTACCCCGAGAAGCCCATTGATGGAATTCATGTGCTACTGGCTGTAAGATTTAGGACAACAGAGTTGAAACTCAGAGATGTCCTTATCCAACACTCCGATTTTAACAACGAGGAAACATGTTGTTAAAAGTTAAATAATTACTTGAGAAGACACCAACATGAGACAACATTTCTGGGGTGGAAGTTAAGAGATCAGACGAACCCAGGTCCAAATTTGGGCTCTATTCTCTTACCCGAAGCTTAACCTTGACCTGATTGAACTTCAGTGTTCTTCATAAAAATAGAAACAATAATCCCTCCTCCCCAGTATGTTTGAGAAATTTTAAATATAAACCAGAGGTAAAGTATCCGTCGCATAACAGGTCATCAATAAACATTAATTCTGCCTTCCCTCTTTAGTGGAGGAGCAAAATTTAGAATATGATCTCTCTTACAGCTGCTAAGTGTTCTTTCTGCGTAACTCAACCTTAACCAACTGAACAGTGAAAATATTATTGGAGGGGGGCCTGGCTGGGTGGCTCATTCTGTTAAGCGTCTGCCTTCTGCTCAGATCACGACCTCAGGGTCCTGGGATCAAGTCCCACATTGGGGGTGGGGGGTGGCTTCTCCCTCTGTGCTCTCTCTTTCTCTCTCTCTCTGTCAAATAAATAAATAAATAAAATCTTTAAAAAAAGAAAAAGAAAATATTATTGAAGCTGCCTAAAAGTAGATTTCCTTCCAGACTCAAATAGGACGTTTTATATTTGTAATAAATATGTTCCAATTCTGAAAGGGATTAAACTAAGTCAATGCTCTTGATCAAAATCCTGCTCAAATCAGTGTCAGTGCAAAGCCCCACTACATCTCTTGCTTGAAGGTTTCTTTCTGGGGCTTCCCTCCATGCTCAGGCTCCAGCCTCCGTAGCTCAGCTTGTCCGCTTGTCTCTCTGAAAATCTCACTGTGTCCCAGGACACATTTTGGGCTTCATTAAGGTTTAGTCAGAAACCACGGCTCTAATGATTAGAACCAGAGCCAGATCCTTTCTTACGTCAGCACCTCAAGGCAGTCTAGGCTCCCTTGGGAACTTCGGGCAATGATGGGATTGGGTTAAATATACGGTAACAGTCAAGACCACAACCACACACAGAGGGAAGTCTTCACCCTTGCAGCTACCATAGACGAGGTCCATATGTGGATCCCCTGCTCTTTGCTGTTTACCTCATAGGTCAGGGGCTACAAATGTCAAAAAGTAGTGACTCTGTTCTGGTTTTAGAGGCAGGCAGAGGGAAGGGAGAGGGTAGGAATAGATGAATAAGAATCAAGACCACAAGATTAATGTAGTTTTTAAAAATTACTAAATTAATGAAATCCCAGTAAGAGCATAGCAGTGGCTTAGTTCTGAACCCAAAACCATGAAGTTTCTTGAAAATCATACGATGCAACAAGGAGAAAAAGGGGAAATTTACAAATCCCAGTTTCTTAAAACAAGAGAAAATGTTTCTCCACAATGAAAGAATGTAACTTGGAGCCAGAAAAGCCGATCCAAGAGACCTACCTGAAGGCCAATCTAGTAACACTATTGGACTTTAGAGACTTTAAAGATGTGAAACTACACGTTGCCTGGGTGGCTCAGTCGGTTACGTGTGCCTGCCTTGACACACTTGATCTCAAGGTCCTGGGATAGAGCCTAGCACTAGGGATTAGTCCGCTTCTCCTTCTCCCTTTGCCCCTCCCCCAACCACCCCCCCACCCCCGCTCATGCTCTCTTACTCTCTCTCTCAAATAAATAATAAAATCTTAAAAAAAAAAAAGAAAGTGAAAATACAGGCAAAAACATTATGTTAGAAATAAATCAGGATGGCATTGGATTTTTCCTCAGCAACGTCCAGTAACGAAAGAAAACGGACTAACACGTAAAATATACTCAAGCAGAGAAAGTGTGAACCAGCTAAGCTGTCCTTCAAGCAGAGAACACGCCAACATGTGACTAAGAATGCAGGGAAGAGTGTTCCTGAGAACCTTTGCTGAGAATGATACTAGAGGACCCCACCAGGCAAGCAGGAGCTGACTGACAACACTTCAGCAGAAGAACTGAGGTGAGCATACCATTTATTTCACCGCATAACTCTTATGAAAATTTTCAAGCATACACAAATGTAAAGAGAATGTTTTATAAATCCCACATACTACCTATCCAGGTTCAATAACTATCCACCTTTTGCCATTTCTCGCTTCATCTTTCAGCTACCCCCCTTTTTGTGCTGAAATATTTTATTTTTTTAGGATTTTATTTCTTTATATCAGAGAGAGCGCGTGCGCGCGCAAGTGGGGGGGGGGGCCAAGGGAGAAGCAGACTCCTCACTGAGCTGGGAGCAAAGGGAGGCAAAGACAGATGTTTAATGGCCTGAGCCACCCAGGCACCCCTGTGCTGAAATACTATAAAGAAAATTCTTTTTCTCTAAGAGTTTATCTATTTATTTGAAAGAGAGAGAGATCACAAGTAGAGGGAGGGGCAGAGGGAGAAGCAGACTCCCACTTTAGCGAGGATCCTCATGTGGGACTCTGATCCCAGGACCCTGAGATCATGACCCGAGCCGAAGGCAGATGTTTAACGGACTGAGCCACCCAGGCGTCCTTAAAGAAGATTCTAAACATTACATTAATTTACACAGAAATAATATGCATCTGTAACTGGAAAGGACTTTTAAAAAAATATAAACCACCATGCTATTATACATAACATGGTATCTATTTTCTATACATGAGTTTAATTTGTAATATTATTATAAATAATTCCCTGCAATCATCTAACACCCATTTAATACTCATTCATCTTTCCCTAGATATCGCAAAGCTATCCTATTAGAGCTGGCTGTGTGAGACAGTTCCCACACACGGCTCATGTGTTGCTTCTGTTGTTATGTCTCTCCCGTCTCTTTTCTTCCCCCTTTTTTCATGCCATCAGCCTGTAGAAGACTGTGTCACGTGTCACATAGAATGTCCTATATCGCCGATTTACTTGGTTGCTTCCTCATTAACTTGTTCCCTTTGGCCTGTATCTCCTATGAAGCAGTAATTGGGTCTCAATACTCGATTTGATTCAGACCGAATTTTTCAGGGCACATTTGACAGGTGATCCGGGGGACTTGCTCTCACACTGTGCAGCATAGGGAGGCACGGAACCTCTGGCCGTCCCATTTTGAGTGACGCTAAGAAACACGAGGGGCTTCAAGTGGTGTGGGCCGCATCCCACTGTGCTTTCCCCTAGGAGCTGAGAATTTATTTCTTGTGTAGGTCCATTATGTCCGTAGGGGTAGCACAATGGTTATTTTCTAATTCTGAAGAGCTCTACAAAGAATAAAATCACGACATAGCTTTTTCATGTACTCGACTAAGCACGACTTAGAAGATACCATGGGAAAAAGAAACCATGGACTAGAGCAGAAAAGAATGCCTAGAAATACAGAAAACTTACAAAACTTGCGTGAGGAAAACTTTAAACTATTTCTGAAGGACAAAGGGTAGCTTCGAATAAATGGAAAAGAAATGGAAGGGCATCCCAAGTTCCCAGATAGGTTGATAACATCATAACCGAGGTGTCTAATTTAGGAGCTCTGGGGTGGGACCCAAGATTCTGAATCTCGTCTAGCCTGCCCTCCCCAGCATGGCCTCTTTGTGTTTTCCAGCAGCTCTCAAGGTGTGGTCTCTGGGCCAAGAGCACGAGCATCTGCTGAGAACTTGGTGACAAATGCAAATTCTCTTGCCTCCCCCCAGACCTACCAAATCACTCTGGTCTCAGCAGTCTCCATGTTAACAAGTCCTCTGGAGGGTTCTGACATGAGCTAAAAGTTTGAGAACCACGGCTCTAGCGTTTCTAAAATTTAAGTTGTGTGGGAATCACCTACGGTCCGGTCAGACTGAAGACTTGATTCAACACGTCTGGGATGGGGTCTGACTCTGCCCAGCTGGCCACCTCCCTCATGGTGCTGATGGTCTGAGACAACACTTGGAGGAACGAGACTAGAGGAACAATCTGTTTCTAGTTCACCCAAGGCCAACTCATCCTGTCCCCTCCGCTCCCGTTTTGTTCTAGGTATTAACGACAGATCATATGTTACTTCTCGCGGTGGTATGTTTATTTTAAACAGAATTTAACCTACAGAAGTGTGTTCCTCTCACAACAAATTTAGCCAGAAGTAATTGGAAATTAATCTCAGGCTTTGGTGGAACAGTTTTGGAGGGACACTGTCTGCCATCTGTTAAATCGTGCCATTGAGGATAGACTGTTAAACGGAATCTAGATGAACAAATTTTAGGGAAAAGCTTATGCATGAAGAGAATCTTTGTATAAATCTATGTCTAAATTTAATTCACCTCCACTCTCTCTCCCTTAATAAATTCTGATTTTTCCTGAATTAGGTTTAGGCTATCTATTGCTTCCTGGTGCCCCCGTACTTGGTGGTTTAAAACAACCAACATTTATTTGAGCTCACGATTTCCTGGGTCAGGGATTTAGGCAAGACACAACAGGCAGTGCCCTGCAATGTCTGCAGCCTCCAAAGGGGCAGCTCAAAAGTCTGGGTGTCTGGAAGGGCTCCACGAGGACCAAAGACCTGTGATCTTTGTTCTGGCTGTTGGCTGGGTTCTCTGGTTCTTCTCCATGTCATGTCTACTGAGGCTGGCTGGAATGACTTCTTCACTGATGCATCTGGCATCTAAGCTAGAATGACTGGGACAGCTGGGCTGACCAGGCTCCTCTCTCTCTCTGTCTCTCTCTCCTAGTTAGCTTGGCCTTCTTCAGAACTTGGAGCTTTCAGGGTAATTGGACTTCTTGGATGGCGGCTGGCTTCTGCTAGGTCGAGCACTGCCAGAGACAAGGCACAAGCTGCAACACTTGCACAGTCTGGATTCACTCTGCCAGATGCTGTTGGCTGAGGAAGGCCAGATTCAAGGGGCAAAAGATAAGACTCCATCTTTCGATTGGATCCCATGAGCTGTGTTACCATGGTTCGGTTTTATTAAAGTGAAACCCAGATGCACCAAAGATGCAATGAAGTTGGTTGGTTAGAATCAATGTAAATTAAAAAAAAAAAAAAAAAAAAAGCTAGCTTTATGAGCTTCTTTGAAAGGCTCAAGAGAGCCTGTGGTTAGCATCTCTTCCTCACTCTGCCTTCAGTGATCTCACCTGGGTAACTTGAATCTGTGCCATAGAAATTGGCAAACAGTTCAAATCGGGATTTTTTTAAAGAGCCAGTTGTTAAATATTAATCACACACCATGTGTAAAATCCAAGTAATATACCAAACAGATTGCAAATAGATTGCCACTTTCCATCCTCCACCTTCCACTGTCCCACCTAAACACACACACACACACACACACACACACACACCCCTGAGCCTACTCTGAGTTCCCAAGGATATATTCCGGGTCTTAATACCTTTAGGGTCCTTTCTTCAACTGGGGATAAGGTCCATGGTCATAAGGGTTCAGTCCCCAGATTCTCCAGCTAGGGGGCCAGGACTCTTTGTGGTATAAGGTGTGAGCCATAGCATAAGATATAGTGTCTCTTCCTTACACATCAATTCTGCTAAGAGATATAGGGGGAACTTAAATATAGACATATACATATATATAATATATACATATATACAATATGTATATATGTATAGATTGAAACTAACGTATATGTTAGTAAATATGTATAGATTTAAGCTATACATATATGTATATATACATATAACCTTGGACCCCCCATACATATATGTATATGTTTAAATATAGATATATACATATATGTATATGTCTATACATATACATATACATATATATATGTTTAAATATAGATATATACATATATGTATAGACATATATGTATATATCTATATTTAAACTAACATGGGTATATTACATAATACAATATGCAAAATTTGCATTATTTCTGATAAACATAAAACTGCAGAACAGTTCTACACTAGCACTGCCTTGACAGTTTCCCCAAACATCTGGTCAGGGCCAACTTACCCATTCGTCATAGTTTAGGTACTACGCCTAGGGCCCATGATACTTGTAGGGGTTCATGAATGTGTTTTTAATTTCTTTTAAAATCAGAAGAAAATAAATGAACTTTTGGGTTGAAAAAATGTTTTAGTAAATAATATTAATATACCTGTCTTTATATTAACATATTCATAAATGTGTCTGCGTGTTTTAATGTAGAAAGGGGTCCATGAGAGCAGAAGTGCCTAGGGCCCCCAAAAGCCATAATACGGTCCTCCCTGTAGGGACATACTTTCAGTGCACGGTGGAATCATGTGAAAAGCTCTGAATTTTAGGCATCATATCCTTTCAATGTGTTATTCTTGAGAACTGCTGACTTCAGATTCCAAGGAAATGAATTCCAAATGGTAGAATTTCATATGTTCTTAAAAGGCAGTAGAATAGATTTGCAGGACAAGGATTTCCTCTGACTACACCACAGATCCCACTGTCTACGGCCGTCTGTTAAGAGTCTTGTACTTAGTCCCAAGTTACCACTTTTGCCCCCAGATGCCACAACCAATATTTACATAAAGTGGCCGAACTTCTGGCATGAGTCCCGCTGTCAAACCATCAAATCTTAGAACTTGAAGCCACTGGGGATGCCCGGGTGGCTCAGTCCATGAAGCATCTGCCTTTGGCTCAGGTCACGATCCTGGCATCCTGGGATCAAGCCCCGAGTCATCATTGGGCTCCCCGCTCAATGGAGAATCTACTTCTCCCTCTCCCCCTCTGCCCCTCCCCCCACCGCATGCATGTTCCCTCTTTCTCTCTCAAATGAATAAACAAAATTTATTTAAAAAAAAAAAAAAACAACAGAAGAACCTGAAGCCACTGAGCCCCACCCCGCATCAGTGGAAGGGCCCCTTCCTCACCATCCTTGACCACACACTCTGCATCCGTTTCAGCACATCCAGACACTGCCAGCCCTTGGGAGCTACAAATCTCTTCCCTTCAGGTTCCTGTCCTCAAGGAAATACCATGAGAAAACACAGAGACACGGTGGTTGCTACTGATGCAGCAAAAATGTCAGAATGAGTGTACCGCTGAACGCCACGAGTCCACGGCCATGGATGCACTACACACTGTGGGCAGTACCCACAAGCACCATTGTGGTCTCATCATCCTCAGGGCCAAGGTCCAGGCCGTCCTCCACCACCCTATGCAGGGTGCTGTAGTGCTGCTGGTTTTGGTGGAAAGAATGGAGCTTGGAAGCCGCCTCCCAGGCTGCAAAGGTGGGCATGGGGAAGACATCTGGCCTCTTTTTTTCAAAAAAGCATTTCACGTTTCTCTCACTCAGCTTGTTGGCGTACTCCAGGAATGTATTTTCCAACTGCTCCTTCTCCTTTTGTGCATACGTCTTCCAAAAATTCAGCTGAAGGTAGCTAACTTTAGATCGGCAGCGAGCACAACAAGTGGTGAGCAGAGAGAAGAAAGATGCTGAACAAATGATGAACCAACCTAGAATCTAAGAAAGAAAGATACTGAGGACGTGCAAAGGCACAGCCACTTCCCAGGGGGCGGAGATGGTGTTACCGGTCAGCGTACCACCCAGTTAATACCACAGTCATTGCCGTTATCTCAGTGGAAATCCTTCATAATCATTTTTTAATCATACTTTTTTAATGATCAAAGGAAAGTGCGGGTTTACCTAATCCCTATCATTCATCCCACCCACCACTGCTGGTATGCAAAGATATAACCAGAAGGCAGACAAATGGAAAAGAGCAAAAATATAAATTATCCAAGAATCAGCTAAACCACCCCCTGAAAGAGTATTAATTGTTAAAGGAAAGAATTCCATGCGTGAGTGAATATGATCATTGGAGGAAATGAGCATTTCCTCAGCCCGGAGTTGTCAGCATTGGTAAGTACATGTTCATGGCTAGTGACTGATTTTTCCATATTACGTTTACAGAGAAAAACAGATCCTCTCTGAGAGAAATCCCATGAGTGATCATCCATGATAAAGTGAGAGAGACATAATACAATGGGGAAACTGAAGCTAGAAGAATTGAAAGGCTTCATAAAAGCCAAGGGAAAAAAAAAATTAGAGTCATTCTAAACCTTCAGGATAGTTGGTTCTGAATTTTGGTAATTGGGAAAAAAAATTCCTTTCTGAGTACAAACTGGTTCAACTGGCTTTTTTTTTCCCCTGAATTTTAAGAGCAGAACTCTAAATAGCTCAACTGACCTTCTAAACTTTCTTGTTGTTCTTAATTATATTTGTCACAATTGGAATTAATCTCCTATTTGGACAACTATTTGAGCCCTTACACAGTCTCTTTTGACATTTTCATTAAATGACTCTTGGAATTTCTCAGCAAATGGGCCTATTTGAAAATAGAAGCAATAATCCGCAAATGAACCCATTCAGACCATAACAGAACTACCAACAAGCCCTGATGCTTTAAATCTGGAGTTCCCACACGCTGGCTCACACTGTGGCGCCATTGTGAAGGCCCCAGACTCCCATGAACGCCAACTCTGGAACGGGCACTAGGTGGGTTTAAATCTCAACCTTCCCCTCCCTATGGGCGTTCTCATTTCCTATGGGTGCCTCATTTCCTCAACTGTAAAATGGCGGTTCCCCACCTCAGAGGGGAGTTTGGGGGATTCAAATAAGACAATGTAGACACACATATGCATTCAGGAAGCGTTAGCTGGTATCACATGCTGCTCTTTTTCAAACATACTGACATTTACGTAAAAGCGTTTCTGAACTCATGGTTCTTTGTGGCCTGATTTATGAATGAGGCACCGCTCCTGTCGTGTGGAAGTCCCATCGTTACCTGAATCACTTGTGATCTTCCCAGTCTCTTCATCTTCTACCTTCCTCTTTCCACACAGCCGGGCCTCCTATGGGCCAGCAGGCCATCTCACCTCACTATCCGAGCCAATTCTGCTCGAGTTATACTATTTGATGGACCACAGATCTCGGTCTGATCTCAGCGTCACCTTGCTCTCACCTGAGGGCTGAGCCCTGAGCCCTCTTGCTCGTCCCCAGTGCACAGTACGGAGACTCTGGCTAGACGTGGTGGACGCTCCCGCCCCAGCCCTCCGCATGTTCCATTCGGCATGACTCCCCTCTCTCAGACCCCGGCACTTTGCTCATTCATTTAGAACTCAGACTGTGCGCCAGCAGCTTCACGCCCATGTATGTCCATCATCTCTACACCTTCCAGCAACCTCCCAAGGTAGGTGTTATTAGTCCCAACTATGAGGAAACAGGGGCTCAGAGGGGTCAAACCATGAGCTTGGGGTCGCAGAGTGCTAAGTGGTTAACTCAGGATTCAAACCCCAAGCTGGTCAACTCGAAGACCAACCTCTGGCCACTAGTCCTCCCGACTTGCTTAAAATAGAGAGCTGCCCAGCTGGATTTCTTGTTTCTTTGGCCCAGCCACGGATGGGGTGCTTTTTCCACCCCCACCCACACACCCAACTATTGATCTGGACTGTTTGTCACTCCTTCCTGGCTGAACCACTGCGGTCAGCACCTGCCGCTGGCACCGCTCCCCTTGTCCACATCCCACACGCATCCTCCCCTAGCAGTCAGCCCCAGGTCCTTCTCATTCTGCTGAAAAGTAAACAGGTGGTGTGCCCGGGCTAAGCGATGACAGGATGTGCATGATTTCCTTATGCCTGTGTTTAGAGAAGAAAAGCTCACACGGTGATAAGTGTTTGGACCTGGCACTGCCTGAATAGAGTCTGGTGCCTGAGGACATAAATCATAAATCACTCATTGTATCATAACATTCGGAATTAATACCTTCCTTCAACAAAAGAAGGAAGACGTTTGGGATCCTGGCATGTTTTTATCTCAGATGTGCTTTATGCATTAAACAAAAGCTTTTGTCTGGGGGCATTTTTAAGCTTATCTGTTCGTGTAAAAAGTACGGTGTGGCTCTTCTGCTGACCAGCTTTGGAAAGTATGATTTTAAAACCAGACTGCCCAGATGGGTTGCTGAAAAGGCAAGTCCTTGTTGAAAAAGTAAAATTATACTACTTTCAGTGCACCCTTTTTTTTTCTGAAACAAATGGCATTCCTGACAGATTGTGGGTCTGTTTATCTACTCTGATTAGCTGTTGTGGTTTGGGGAATGTAACCCCACGACTCACGACTCACGAGGAGGAACTCAGTCTTTTCCTGAGGCCAGGGAAGGCGTCCCATCTGGATTTGTGCACAGGTTCCTGGAAGGATGACAAGCTACTTCCTGGTGTCAGTTAGGTAAAGCTACGGTTTCCCTCTGTTAAATAATACAGTGTCCCAAATAAAGCATTACTTGAGCTGCTCAAGTAACGTAAGAACTTCTTCAGCTGTAGCGGGTAGAAAGAGCAGAGGACGCAGCCTCCCTAGAGAATACGGTCTCTTTTCACTAACGGCTATTTAAAGACTGCCAACGCCCATTTAACACAGGAAATTTTTCTCAATCTTGACAATATTTATACACAGAGATAACAGTCACCAGAAATCATTTGAGGGGATCTCTACACTAATTATATTAAGTGCCTCTTTGAAAAACATTTGGTTCAGCTCTATTTTAATAGATGAATGCTATCTGCACGTGTTTTTCTGAGAAACCAGTTTGAAAATAAATAATTGATAGGAGGCAGTGATTTCTAATTACAGCTCTGCCATTAACACTCAATTATGTGTTAGTGTCATGCATTATTTACCAAGTCAACCCAGAGAGATTGTTCTAAAAGCACTTAAGGATTTACATATGCATAACCCAGAAGATATTTTCTTTTTTTTTTTTTTTTTTTTTAAAAAGGAAGATTCCAGCCTCCCTGTTCTCTTTCCACCATTTTTTTTAAGATTTTATTTATTTATTTGACAGACAGAGATCACAAGGAGACAGAGAAGCAGGCAGAGAGGGGAGGAAGCAGGCTCCCTGCTGAGCAGAGAGCCCGATGTGGGGCTCGATCCCAGGACCCTGGGATCATGACCCGAGCTGAAGGCAGAGGCTTTAACCCACTGAGCCACCCAGAAGATATTTTCTTTTCGGGAGTAGGAAAGACCATCCCATCAGCAATTTTACCGAACCACCAACCCCTAAAAAGCTTTTCCTGAGATTGTCTTCACGCTGCATTGTGTTCCAATTTTCCTTTCGTTTCGAAATGTTCTAGCAGGATTCAGACTCAGCTCTGCCTGAAAGGAGTCCCCGAGAGAAGAGAGAATCCTTCAACTCCTACTGGGAGAGAAAGGCGAGTCTGTCCTTCCTTACCTGAGACTGGGCTTGAAGGGACAGCTTCACTTCTTCGTTGTCCGCGGGGGTCATGCTGGTTTTGCCACAAGAGACTTTGTGAAGTTCATCCCAGCACTCTTGGGGTTTGCCCTTGCAAATCAGTCCCAGGAGTCTGGAACTTTTGGTCCCGCTCATGGCACATTCATAAAACGTCCCGTTGAGCAGAGCCACAGAAAGCCACATCGTCGGAGCCACCAATGAACTCAGAGCGATCTGGCCGAGGACATAGGCAAAGCGGCAACTGTGGCCTTTGGCGAGGATTTTCCTGGGATTCACACAGCAGCCTGTGAAGAGCCTCCAGAACTTGCTGTTCAGAAAGAATCCCAGAATCAGCAACACCCAAGCAGGAGCAAACAGGAAAACCAGCCCATAGACCAAGTTCTCAGTGCTGCAGGGACACTTAAAAGCCACCAGCGAAAAGAGACGCTCACTCCCCAGGGTCAGCAGAGCCATGAAGCTGTAGCCAATAACAGTTTTCTGGTTGAAGAAGAATTTTAAAATCCCTTGAAAAGCATCCATGCTGAAGGTACACCAAGGGAAAAGGCTTTGCTTATTTATCTGGGGAGCAGCTGTGGCTGCGGCCAGGGGTGGAGCTCTTTCTGCATTAGACACAAACATTCCTCCTTCTCAGACTAAATTCAGCCAGATAAGGAAACAATGTCATTCCCCAGGAATGACTCTTTCCCAACTGTGTCCAGATAATGCCTCCTGCTGGTGGATTTCGCACCGTGGAACCTGGGCGGAAACACAGAGACTCGGAGTAGATTCAAAGGGCACTGCTTCCATTTTCTATTATTTTCACGTGGCTTGGATTCTCAATCACAGCAATAATAGTCCAGGAATTTTCCAGCCAGAGGAATCAACATGAGCAGAACGAGGTTTCAGCCAGTTCCTTGGGAGCCAAAGCACGTCTCCAGGCGGGGAGTTTCATGATGGCTTTTCCCTCGCTGCTTAAGATCTGCTGCTTTGCCTTTAGGTCTGAAAGATTCATTTTGCATCCCCTTAAACTAACTAGTGTCAAGAGATTTGAGTCAAATTTTCGGATTTGGGCTATTTGTAATTTAGATGGAAAAGTTTAGGGAACATTTGAGTTTGAATGAAAGACAAAATGAGAAGGGTCCTCATGGTTTCTTTCCCAGGAGATCATAGCAACCTCTCAATTAGTATCTCTGCCTTTGACCTCACGTCCACTCCTACCCTCAACCCTAACGGTGACTAGTATTTTAATTTCTTACCCTCCTGAATGATATTTCTTTTTGAAAATGATTTTTTGAGAAATAATGCTTAACTCTGCTTCATAAAGCATATTGTTTCGACAGAAAACGGGTCCCTTAGGATATTCCATAAAAATGAAAGGGTTTAAGATGTGTACAGGTCACAGGGTCAGTACATTTCAAAGCTGCATATAAGCCCAGACTTCCCGACTACAAACTCTACATGCTTAACTATCATGCTGCCCTGCCTGGAAACAGAATATTTGGGTGCTCTGCTAATAGATATTTGTTCTAGACCAAGTTTTGTAGTATTTTTTTTCCCTCTTTATTAGGTTGCCTTTAAGATGTACTTGGGGATTACACCAAGCGTGACGTGTAACAACTCAAGCAGGACTGAATTTTCCCTGATCCTAGACAAGAATCCGCTGGTGGAGTTTGTGGAGGCGCTCCCCGCCGGGTGATCCTTTCTGTGCTACTGCAATTTATTCTGTGGGATTATCAGAGGTGCCGTGGAAATGGTAAAGCACGTATTTCATTGGGCCAAGTTTATGTGTCAGCCAGTGCTGTGTAACAAATGACCCTTCCCTCAAAAAAATACAACTGCTTAAAACAACAAACACTTATTATCTCACACAGTTTCTAAGGATCTGAAAGCTGGGAAGGGTTTTGCTAAGAGCCTGTAGCTCTAGGAGCCTTTCAGAGCTTAATCCCCATGCAGTCCAGCCCTTGGTCAGGGCCACCGTGGTGAAGACTGGATCCAGGCTAAGAGAACCCACCTCCATGCTTACATGGCCTCAGTGCCTGGCTGGCTGTTGGCTAAAGGCCTCATGAAATTCCTTGCCACATACGCGCCTCGGTAGATCCAGTCACAACAGGTGCTGTCTTCCCTGGTGCAGTGTGGGAGGGCGCTACCTGCAGGTGTAAGAGGAGGCGGAGATCGTTGGAGTCTGTTTGGGAGGCTGGCTTCCACACCTGGATTATTCATTGGCTTAACAAAGGCAGTGATCAGCATCTGTTCAAAGGCACTGGGCATGCAGGATGAGTTAGACATAGTCACTGCCCTTCTGGAGTTTCTGTCCAGTAGAGAAGTCAGATGTGTAAAGAAGTATGGATAATGGCTATGAGGAGCTGGGTTAGGCTGGGTGGTGGGGTAGGGACGACTTCCTAGAGAAACTCTGGGCTGGTTCATGAAGGATAAAGAGGAGTTGGGGGAAGCAAGGCCTTTGGGTGAGGGGGAAATAATATTCCCAGTAAACAGAGGAGCGTGTCCAAAAGCGCAAGAAGAAAGTTTCATTCAAGGAAGAAGGCACTTGAATGAGTCAGTATGGGTGACATAAGAGGAGAGAATCTCCAGTCAGTATGGGTAGATTGAGGGAGATATTGTCATGAAAAAGGAAGTTTCACTTCTTTACAGAGGCCTGATTTTTGAGAAGTGGTAGGAGGCATTTATATGACCCAAGCTTGGGAATTTAGACTTCTGTGATGAACACAGCAGAGACCCATTATAGGTTGATAAACAGGGAATGATATTTTGAAATTTGTGGTTTAGGAATTTCATTCCTTTGTTGTCAAACTGAAAGCATACAGGAGGGTACGAAGCTGGAGGGAACAGAGGGCAGTTGGGAAGCTGTGATGGTAACCTCAAGAAAAACCAGAATACAGTCCTGACAATAGGAGTGGAGGGGAGAAGACCGATTTGAACAACATTAAGAAGGAGATTAGTAATCAGACTGAAGACTAGGTTATCAGTTAACTGAAAAAGACAAGATTGAGAAAAAGAGTCAGGAATTATTCGGGGTTCTGAGCAAACCAAGGAGAGGTACAGGGGGGGTTAGGAGAGACGACACGAGGAGTTCAGCTTGGGAGTTCTGGCGTTGAGGTCTCTCACACACAGGCAAGTGACAACATCCAATAAGCAGTTGTTACACATGTATGAAAGCCGCAGAGAGATGTGGACCAAAGAGGCATTGGAACTGTCAAAAGATGCGTCACGGTGTGTAGAGGAAGAAGGGAAAGGAGTCACAGGGGGAGATCTAGGAAGCAATGACATGGAATAAGTAAGTTGGAGAGAGAATACAAAGGCTGCAAAGGATACCAAGAAGGAAGAATCAGAGGTGGGAAAATACTAGGACGGAACGGAGTCAGAAACAAAGGAGGAGAGGATCTCAAGAGGGAGGGATCCACAAGATAAGGACAGCGGAGAAGCTGAGTAAAACAAGACCTGACGAATAGTCAAAACTCGTAGGGATGGAAAAGTCAGGAAGGACCTCAGTAAAACCTGGTTTGGGAAAGCGAAGAATGAAGAAGGCAATCTGTCAAGACTGTCGAGCCAAGGGCAATTCAGAGAGAGGTAATAGTCCACAAAATCTCGTTTTTCTACAAGTTTAGCTATTAACAGTGATGGGACCAGAGAGTAGCCAAAGACTAAACACGTGTTGACCTACCCAATAATGAGGCATTCATGTAATTTTCAATTATCGGTGATAATTAGAGGAAGGATATAATAACAGGGAATCCGAAAGAGTAAAACAATTGGAATAATGTATTATTCACATGGATCTTCCATGCTTCTCTCTTACCAAATGTTTAGGTTTGCCCTATAATCCAGTAATCAAGAAAGGAAAAGAGAAATATTCTGAGAGTTTATAAGCAAAGGGATGAACCATAAAACAAAGGGGCGCCTGGGTGGCTCAGTGGGTTAAAGCCTCTGCCTTCGGCTCAGGTCATGATCCCAGGGTCCTGGGATCGAGCCCCGCATCAGGCTCTCTGCTTAGCAGGGAGCCTGCTTCCGCCTCTCTCTCTGCCTGCCTCTCTTCCTACTTGTGACCTCTGTCAAATAAATAAATAAAATCTTAAAAAAAAAAAAAGGCAAAAATAGGATAAAGAATTCTCCAGCTTTCATGGATAACACTTGATTCTAGCACTATATGACAAACAGGTATGAGACCTCGTGTGGCCTCAAACACACATCCAAATAGCTTCAACGTAGCCTCCTGGTTTATCTTACTGGACCTTCTGTTAAATTTTGACAAAGACAAAAAAGATCTCATGGGGTGGGGGGAACGAGGGTCAATATAGCTTCTATATTTCAAATGCCTACTAGACCCAGGCTTTATCACTTATTATTTGCTTTTACCAACCAGGTACTTTTGCTTGGTTATCTTATTTATACCAATGACTTAAAATAGCTGAATGGAAACTCTGCTGAGGGTAGTAGGTCAGCAATATGCTGCTCTTATGTGAATACATTTTAATGAATAGAGAAGTAAGCCCTGTGGGATTACTTCAATGTATGGGAAGTGGGAAATGCTTTACAGTGGAAAAGAAGGGCTGGCCATCAAATATTCATCTCTGTAATTTCAATCTTTAATTTTATATTTGTAATTATTTAGTTGAGGCTTTTTCAAAGCTCTCAAAGCCCTAAGTGATTGCTCAGTGTTGTTAGGACAAGTGATTCTGTTATTAATCTGATGACAGAATGATTGAATGCAAGTCAGTTGGAAAGAACTTGTTTAAGAATCCATTTATCCTTGAAGTTCTGCTTGACAAGGCACATTGGGTCAAACCCATCTTTGAGTTAGGAATTTGTGTTCTTCTTGAGATGGACCCATGGTTCAGCTGTGCCGGAGTGGGCCCATATCTCTGGGCTGGCCCCAGAATCGTCTGGGTTGGGCCTGGCCTGGCCCACCTTTCTCTTTGCAGACTCACACCACAGAGCTGACACACAGCCCAATCATCCCTGGAGGACACGCAGGAAAGGGGCCTTCATCCACACAGCCAGTTCTGTTCTGTCATTCCATAAGGAAAGTCAGCCCCTTACTGAGTGAATAAAGCTGAAAACAGAGAAAAATTTAGAGAGTTTTTTTCTTAAACCTAAATGACACAGGCCTGGTTTTTTTTCCCCTTTCTTAGGTTCGTTTGGCTGCTGATGTTACATTCTTGCAAGACAGACTGAATGGCGACCGTGTGACAGAAATAGGAATAACATTTCTGAAAAAGCCAGATGAGAAAAAATACAGACGGAAAAAATGAAGCATTGCATGGAAAATGCCACAGGATGGCCAGCTGAGGAGTTAATATTATCTAAACATACAGAGCCATAGAAATTCCCAGTTGTTTAATAACTGCATGCGTCGTAAAAGGCTTATATATCAGCCAGAAGTTTGAAGTGCAGGACACTAGGGTTTAAATCTGTTTTTTTTTTTTCTTTGCTGATAAGGTATACATTTTCAATCTTACGTCCATAAGATTTCATGTACAAATAACTCCTTATAAGATAGCATACATGAATTCACACATCACATAGTCCGTCCTCACAGAGTCCCCTGATTTCTCTCACTTATGGTAATAGGAAAAAAAAATACCAACTACACAGTTGGTGTATTTATCTATTCTCATTGGAAAAAATAGATGAAATGATATAATATAGAGTTCACTGTAGACAATTTCTAGATTCTCTATAGAAACAGTGCTATTTATAATACTTTCCCATATTTTTGAATAACTATGGATATGATTTCTCTCATATATTGGCTTGGTTTATCTCTTCAGCCTCATAAAGCTACTCTCTCTTGATAATTTATAATTACCAAGACAAGCTGTTTATTTGCATGCTAATTCTGAAATATTTTTAAATAGCATTTAGTTTTAATTCATGTAATTTTTAGATGGTATTAACCAAATGTCTTCCTATTCTCTTGAAACATTGCCGATGGTCAGGCTAGGAAAAAATGAGCGGTAAATAATGTACTACACTTGATCTTAGCCAAAAGGCCGAGAAGCGATTGAGCAGTAAATAATGTTTTTTGAAAATACTTTCTTACCCCAAAGCTCATTCAGTTAGAATTTTTGCTGTCATTTTTATTCTCCTAAAAAAACTTTACAAAGCATGCTTTGTCTGTGACCAGAACATATTTAAAATTCAAAATGTACTGGATTAAATAAACAATAATCTTTACCAAACCATCAGCACACACAGATGAGCTCTATGCAGTCCAGAATCTACTGGGCTCTGCAGAGAACTGAAATTCCAAGTATTACAAGTAGTGTGGACCCTTCAGTTAGAACTGGTATAAGCGATATGATCATGGTAGACCTCAGCTAGGACTCAGGGCCCTGAAGACACAGTCCCAGGTCTGTTTCTAGTGGATTCAGCTGATCCTAAACAATGGCCTCTCTCATGTATAAAAATGGCATAATTGAATATGACAAGTATCTTAAATTATATAAATGAGTTTAAATGGCATCAAAAATGACTGAAATTCTGCATTTTTGGATTTTGAAGACTCTGAGGAAATGGTTTGTTTTCTACCTGTGCGGCTGTCTATTCAAGGGACATCAAGGTCAGTCCTAAGGACTGACGAGGGTCCCTGGGGCAGCTGTGGCAACCACGGAAGGAACTTCAAGCCAGTTCCACAGAAGACCGGGGGTCGAATCAAGAAGATGAATGTTACCTGACATCAGAAGGGATATCACAATGCCGTGTATTTTAAACTGATGCCTCCAGAAGAATGTTTGCCGCCACCCATCCCAAAGCTTCTTTTTGGGATGTTTCCATCCTCTGTTCTGTTGCCTCTTTCCCTACATTCACCCCTCCCGGAACCCCAAATACTCCTGTCTAAGGGCCTCCCTCTTAAATCAGTACCCATCTAGCCCTCTTGAAAATGCTCTGGAGTATTCTGCTACCTGGCCACACCTTGCTCTCCTTTCTGTTCCAACCCAACTGCCTTGGCCCGCTGTCAGCATTGCCTGCCCACCTGAAGATGACTAAATCTGATACTCTCAATGATGTGGAATGTTAGACCCGGTGATGGCTTCAGGATAAGGCTCGTTCTCCATCCTTTTCTTCCCCCTCACCTTAGAGAGGGAGACCAATCTTTGGATTGAACTTGTGGTATGGGCAAGTGACCTACTTAACCAAGAGAGAAAACTGAGTGGTAGTCCCCCATTACCCACAAGGGGTATGTTCCGAGACCCCCAGTGGATGCCTGAAGCCACGGATAGTACTAAACCCTATATGTACTATGTTTTTCCTATATGTGATAAAGTTTAATTTTTAAATTAGGCACAGTAAGAGATTTATAACAATAAAACAAAACAATTACAACAATATAACATAATAAAAGTTATAGAAATGTGGGCATTCCTTTATCAAAATATCTTACTGTACTACATTCACCTTTCTGAGGTGATGGGAGATGAAAGAATGCCTATGTGATGAGATGAAGTGAGGTCACCGATGTAGGCATTGTGATGGGGAGTTGGGTTACTGCGGATCTTCTGACCGGAAGTCAGAGGGAGGATAATCAACTTTCGGATTGTGGTTAACTGTGGAAAGCAAAACTGCAGGTAAACAGAGACGACTGTACTCAGTAAGTGCTCTATCCTGAGGAAGGGGAGAATCTAAAAAGTGTTGTTTATTAGAAGTAGAACCACGTATATGAATTTTCTAATAGGCCCATTCAAAAAGTCAAAAGGAGGGGCACCTGGTGGCTCAGTCAGTTGAGTGTCTGACTCTTGATTTCAGCTCAGGTCATGATCCTGGGGTCGCGGGATAGAGCCCTGCATCAGGCTCTGTGCTCAGTGCGGAACCCTCTGAAGATTCTCTTTCTCTCCCTCTGCCCTTCCCCCCACCTCAAATAAACAAATAAAAACTTTAAAAAGTAAAAAGGAGCAGGGAGCATTAATTTTAATAATATACTTTATTTAGACTAATTATCCAAAATTTTTAAAATAGGCTATCCAAAATATTATTATTTCAACATTTGGTCAATATAAAAATTATTGAGACCATTTACATCACATCCTCTTTCTAAATGTCTTTAAACTATGTAGTATTTTATACTTTTAGCACATCTCAATCTGATGCTAAATTTTCAAAGCCTCCATTACAATGTAGTGCTACCAAAACAATAAAACTGTGCTTAGCATTGTTTAATAGCTCCAATTTTAACATTTAAATGCACTAAAATTAATTTAAAAATTCATTTCCTCGGTCACACTAGTCACACTTCAAGTGTTCAATAGCCATGTGTGGCTAGCGGCTGCTCTAATGTACAGCACAGGTCTGTAATTCCCAGCCGAAGATCTATTGGGTCTCCTTGACCTTGGACACAAAGAATTAAGGGGGAGTATCTGGGTTAACAGGGAGGAAAGAGACAGAAAGGAAAAGGTAAGAAAGACCATCAGGGATGAATGAAACGCTGAGAGGTGACCCCTAAAACCAGAAACGTTTCCGTGTAGAGGTTTCATACTAAAGAAAGGCTGCACACCATCCTCAGGATTCCAAGTGTACTTTCACCTCCTTTGTGTGAAGCGGAGCCTTTCTGATAAAGGCCTTGTGGAAGTTGCACGACATAACTACAGAGTTACACGATATTTTTATTTTATAAAAGTCTTCACTCTGAACCCCAAATCTTGATCAGTGCAAGATTTTTATCACCTTAGCAAAGCCAAAAGGGAAGAAAATTTGGGGCAGAGAGAGGGTTTATTGCTATTCAAATGACATCACCAGGTGGCTGCCTGCGCTGTCCACCGGCGAGACCTGCTGTGGTGGCCTCTTCACTACTCAGCGCTGCCAGGAATCAGAAATCCTTCCCTCAGCAGCCCGCACACTCGTTTATTGTCTCCTCAAATCTCTTCTCGGTTCATCCGTTAGTTATTAGAAGCCTGGATCTCTTTAGCAGTTGGAACGGACTATTAGGAATAAGTGGAAAGTTCCCTTTTCTCTGTGTATGAAGGACCAGCGTAGAAATATGGAAAACCAGATGCGTGAAGTCAGAGAATGACATTAAAACTCTTATAACCCAAGAGACCGTTTTAATCAAGTTGTGCTAAATGTTAACTAACACAGTAAACGTTCAAAGAGATAGTATTAGTCATTGTTAAGGGTCTGTCAGTGGGGACGCTAGACTCGGAGTGGTTGTTATGTTTCGCAGCCTCCTCCGTCAGCTATGGAAGCTAATTCCTTCCTCCTTGGTAACACCGAAGTCTCCATGATAGGCACTGACCCAACCCTAGAAACTTGGTAGGTCAAACACTTGCTTCTTTAAAAAGAGAGCCGAGTGGGGCACTGGGTGGCTGTCGGTTGGGCATCTGCCTTGGGCTCAGATCATGATCTCAGGGTCCTGGGATTGTGTCCCGTGTTGGGCTCCCTGCTCAGCAGGAAACCTGCCTCTCCCTCTCCTTCTGTCTCTCCCACCACTCGTTCTCTCTCACTCACTCTCTCAAATAAATAAATAAAATCTTAAAAAAAAAAAAAAAAAAGGAGAGCAAAGTTTGCTTATGCTGCTTAGTTGACTATTAAAAAAAAGAAAAAATTCTGTCCAGTTGCTGTACTTCTTCATTCTGGTAAACCTTCCAGAACTTAAGTTGGATGTTAACAGTGGTTGACCAGCAGTGGCGAGAGCAAATAAGCAGATGGAAGGAAAGGGGATGTGGCAGTATAATACACAGTCTATAATCTGAGGAGACACCCAGTTCTTATTCAACCAGCAACAGTCACCCTACAACGGAGAATAAGGCAAAGCCACAGCAATCATTAGCAAAACTTTCTTTTTCAAGTGTTTCACTATGAAAGGAGGAACTAAACAAAACACATCGAAAGTTGGAAATCCTTCACTAAAAACAAATAAGAAATAAATGTCCTAGGATAATTCCTTGTTCCCCCTCAAACTTAAACTCTGTCTTTCCCCAATTAAATCTTTCTTTGTTTTTCTTTTCTTTTGTCTTCCATTTTTTTCCTTCTAGGATCTCTGTTGCCACTATCTCTGCTTCTTTTCCTTTTTTCCCCAAAGATTCTTCTTGCAACTCCTTTAGTTCATTCTTTATTCCCCTTCTACTTCCTTTGCTTTCAT
Source organism: Martes martes (assembly GCF_963455335.1). Classification (NCBI taxonomy): domain Eukaryota; kingdom Metazoa; phylum Chordata; class Mammalia; order Carnivora; family Mustelidae; genus Martes; species Martes martes. The sequence continues at coordinate 16,771,646 of NC_137893.1, forward strand.
TCTGCTTCATGACATAGGTATTTGTTGGCTGCCTAAACCTCCACTAATAGAATGATGTCTTTCCTTTTCAGCTGCCCACCATTTTATTAGGCAGCCCATCCTTCAGCAAAAGTCATCGTTATCCCCTGCTCCACTGCTATCCCCTGGGCACAGTGGCTCTTTCCCAGTTGAAAGTTACCGATTGGCCAGTCAGAGCTAAGGCAGTCAGGACGTGGTGTTCCCCATGTTTCCCCAAATTTGGCTTTACAATCGCGCCCCTCCTCACAGAAAGGAAAGGGTCACAAGAGAGACCTAGAAACCATGCAAGATAGTGTACATCTGTCCAGCACACAAGTCGCAGGAAAGGTAGACGCCATAGGGAGAAGACATTTTGAATCAGTGGTAGCTCTTTAGAAACAAACAAAACTCGTACATTTCTGGTACTTTGACTATTTTTCCTGGAAACTTAAATCCCATCAGGAGTCACCCAAGGATTCCAAAGCCAGGACAATCCTGATTTCTGGAACCTCCCAGTGACCTATGTCTTTCAAGCCAGCAGACTACTTAGTGACTTGGTGTTTCTGAGCAGCGTACGAATCACATGGATTTTAATGGCTTAAAAGAGGAAGTGCTAATTCCCTGTGGTCTGTATATGCCTAACAATAGAAGCCCCTGGAAATGCTGCTTTCTTGGTTTGGGATTCAATTAAGATTTTTACCTGATGCCAGGCACATCCATTATGTGGTATGTCACTTAACTTTCATAACTACCTGTGAGACACAAGGTGGGTAACAAAGACAAAGAGCTGGATATGAAATGACAAAGGAACTAAACTTGCTGGTGCTTGAAGCACATTAAGACCAGGCTGGTGAGTGGAGGGAGGGTCCTGCGAGTCTCCTGTCTCCCTTGAGAGGGTGAACGAGGGACCACAAGAAGAGGAGACGGCTTAGGAAAGAAGCTAAAAAGCTGTGACTATTCTGAGTCTGAGGTACCTTTGAAACATTCAAACAACCTCAGAAGCTCAAGAGAGGCCTGGACTGAAGTCCAGGCTTTGAAGTCATCGGTGCATGGATAATGATAAAAGCAGTGGGTGTGGATGGCAACATCTGGGGAGAGCGTGGACTTCAGGAAATGCAAGGAAGAAAGGATCTCAACAAATACCACCAATGAAGAGGCAGCAGAGAAAGAAGAACACAGGTGAGGCTGACCTTCCCGTCACAGAAGGACAAGGGAGAACCTGGTGACATGAAACCTGAGAGAGTCTCAAGAAGAGTAGAGTGGCCAGAGGCAGTAGATGCCGCAGAGAAAAGCCAAGAAAGGCCAGAGAAGGGGCATTGGGTTTGATAAGGAGAGGGTCTCTGCCTCAGAGCAATCTCAAGGCAAGATGGAGGCAGCAGACCCGCTGTAGTGGATTGAGGAGTCAGCAGGAGGAGAGGTACCACGTGATTATTCCAGATGGTTCTTGGAACTTGATTGTAAGTAGAAAGAGATGGAGAATACCTGGGTAAAGCTGGGTGGCTGTTTGCTCTTTATTAATTCATTTATTTTTTTTTTAAAGAATGCAGGCATTTGAAGATCCAGGAGAGAAAGAATGATCGAGGAAGCAAGGCTCGGGGGAGGTAGAAGGGGTCAGGATCCAGATCAGACCAGTTTGAACAGCACAAAGGCGACGCCATCCCCTGAGAGAAGAGCGAAGAAGGCGAGAGGGGGCAGGGCTGGGACTGGGACGGGAGGTGTTAGAGGAAGACCTCGACAGAGCGCATAGTCTGTGGCCTCGATCGTCCCTGTGAAGCAGGGTCTTCGTGGAGATGGCGGTGGAGGGAAGCCAGAGGAGGTTACCTTCTGCGGCGGGCCGTGGCTCACGCTCTCCCACTCACACCCAGAAATAGAAAAGAGCCCAGGCTTCAGGTGGAGTGATCACCCACATGCCCCGGGAGAAAATATCAGTCACCTACACTTCTGTGCTCCAATGACCCGTTCTCCACCCGCACCCCAACGCAGAGGGAATAACATCCTGACGGCAGGTGCTTACCTGAGACTCCACCTGGATCACAAGCAGGATCTCCTCGGTCTCCAAGGCAAGAGACGCATTTGGTCGTGTAGCCCTCTTGGAGCGCTCTCCCACGCAGCAAATGGATCTGTGGCTTCCAAGTTGCCCAGCTTCTCCTGCGCTCTGCTGGTGCACAGAGAAACGATCCTTCGGGAATGCAACTGCCCCTCAGAACAATGTATTACTTAAAATATAACCCATGGGAAATTTTACTGGTTACCAAGCATGTTTAGATATAGCCTCAAGAAAAACAGGTACTGGCAACAGGCCTCTGGAGGAGAGGACGATATATATACGGCCTTGAAGCCCAGCAGCTGGGGACGCCCGGCCCGCTCAGGGCTGAACGCCGCCTCCTTCATTTTCCGTTATCTCCCCTCCCCCCTCCGCCCCAGAGCACCTGTGGCTAATTAGATAAGGCCTTTGAACGTGCTTGCTCAACTATAAACTTTATACTGCTTGACCAGACATATTTTGCCTGCCTTCTTGTTTATCTACAAGGCCTATGACTAACGTTTAGCCTTCTCCGGCTTTTCTGTTGATTACTGTCTATATCTAATAAAAACGGGACAGAGGAGTTGTTGGGGCCACAGTCTTTGCTACTGTCGTCCCCTGCTCCCTTTCTCTTGCGGCTGACTTGTTTGTGCCTCATTCTTCTCCCGTGCGCCGTCAGGAAGCGGCAAGGAAAGCCACAGAAACCCCCAAAACCGGACTACCAAGGCTTGTTGGGCGAATTTCCCGAAGATGTAAAAGAAATGACATTGTTTCCCTTTGGGTTCATAGAGGATTTTGTGAAAAGCTAGCAAATGCCACCATTGGGGGGAAAAAAATAAAACCATTCCAGGGAAAGCCACACAAAAGCCGGAGTTAATAAGTAAAAGTGTCCATAGACATAATTTTTACTGCTGCAGACACTTAAAACCAACAGGAAGAAGCAAATCCCCTCCCCCACCATCAGTAGTTCCTGTCAAGTGTGACCTGTAACTGTCTTCTGGCTGCCCAGGGCATTTCTGGTGGCCAGGAAAAGCTCTGGGTATAAACAATATATTTTTCAACCTCCTCGTGATGTGAAAAACTGGCTTTTTAAGCTTTTCTGAACACCTGCTGGGTGGAGTCCCTCACGGGGGTGTCAAATGCAAAGAATGACTGAGAGGAAAGGAGCCCTCAAACCAGTCGCTTGAGTTTCAACAATTCAAAAGGCAATTCTTTGCCAAGAATTCAACTACTTCAGGCCCGGCAGTTGATTAAGATGGTGTTTCTGTGCATAGATGGGGCCAACTGTCTCTTGGCAAAGATTTATATTCCGTAATCTAAAGTTAAATATAGTTGAACAGAGTAGAACTAAGTCCTGATGCTGTGTCCGGTGGCCAGCTTCTAGAGGCAGAAACATCTGCAGCAGGTTTGGCCGGGAGGCAGGGAAAGAGACGTACAATAACTCAGAAAGAGCTTTTCAGTTCTGGGATGGTGCACTTTACAGAAAAAGCTATGGAAAGAGAAGCTTAGGACCAAACATGGTCTTGGAGAGATCTAAAGTGTACTACTTTTTTTACATTAATAAGGTTACTGAGACCTGAAAGGTGATAATGGTGTCATGAGAAAGACCCCAGAAAACAGCAAACTGAATAAATAAATACTAACCTGTGGAATTGCTTGTTCTGACACAGACCCAGGCGTATTCGAGTTCCCACTACCTCACTGGGGACCTTACTCTGTCACTGAACCACTTTCATCCTCCATTGGGCTCCTTCTCACAAGCCTAAAAATATACTCAAGACTCTACCATCCTAGGAAAAAAAAGTTCTCTTAACACCGTTTCCCTTCTTCACTGGCAAACCTTAAGAAAGTATGATGTAGCGAGAAAATGTTCTATGGCCTGAATCTTTGCCTCTCCCCCACTCTCCCCCATTTCATATGTTGAAACCCTAATTCCCAACGTGATGGTTTTTGGAGGTGGGACCTTTGGGATGTGATTGGGGTTACATTAGGTCTTGAGGGTTGGGCCCTCATCATGGGATTAATTCTTAGAAAAAGAGAAAGAGACACAAGATCTCTCTCTCCCCACTCCGTGTGACGATACAACAGGACAGCCACCGGTAAACCAAGGAGAAGGTCCTCTCCAGACACTTGATCTTGACTATCCCAGCCTCCAGAACTGTGAGAAATAAATGTCTGCTGTTGTGTAAGCCACCAAGTCTGTGGAGTTCAGGTACAGGAGCCCGAATTGCCGAAGAGAGCCGGCTTCGAAAGTGTCTAATTCTATGTTAAAATGCTTACCGGTGCTTACCTTAAATTTCTCAATCCTGACTCCTTTCTTATATTTCAGCTGACTGTTGATTCTAAGTCTCTCTCATTCTTCTCCAGTTCCTCTTCCTTCCCCAAATTTTGCTATACGCAGGCTCAGTGTTTGGCACTTTGCTCAAGGTAGACATTGTCCCTGGGTAGTACCACCTGGGCCAGAAAACCTCTCCTCTCTACCCTCTTCATCCAACTGCTCCTATTCCCTACTCCACCTACATGTCCCAGAAGCATATATTTGGTGAATCCCAAAGCCAGCGCATCATGTCCTCTCCCTCCCCGCAAAACCTCTTCTCCCTCCAACACCCTATGTCCTAAATAAGCATCCGATTGTTAAAGCTAAAAGCCTCTTGTTAATTTCTGATTCCTCCTTCCCTCTTACACTTACATCTAATTTGTCACCAAACCCTGTTAATCCTACATCCTAAACTCCTCCTGATCTTTCTTTTCCTCTTAGTTCAGGACCTCATCTGTACTCTTTAAGCTGCTTCCTGATGTGATTTTTCATGTCTATTTCTCTCCACTCTGGAATCAAGTGATCTCTATCATAAACAAATCAGATACCGCTGCAGCCACACTGCAAACCTCTGTTTTCCTGTCTATGGGATACAGCTTCTAGACCATACTATAGTCCTTACCCATTAGGTGAAGTCCAGTTCCACCTCCTAGGTATGTCCACTACTCGGTAAAGACTATCCTAAGTGGCGCATCTCCCTGCCCCATCCCCCGGACTGAGTGAGTTGCCCACTAATTTCTGGTCTCTTTAGTACCTTCTACATATCTCTACCCTGTATGCTGAGTATTTTCTCACATGGCTTTTTCCCCCAGTTAGTCTGTGAGTTCTTCTTTGGCAAAGAGCACATCTTATCTATCTTGGTCTTACAGCCCCTGACACAGGCCCTGACAATCCACACTTACCGGGATTTTTTGAGTGGAAAATGTACTGAGTGCGTGAGTGAATGAATGACTGAGATGTTAACTTCTAGGTCTCACTGGCCCACTTTGGAAGATTGTTCTGCATTTTGTCTTCTTTGTGTGGCCTTCTATCGCTAAGGTCAAGCTTTTAGGAAAAGGCTTCCCGAAATACCAGTATAAAGCACATGGAATGTGTCTGTGAAGTTACAGACTCCTCCGGCCATGCGGATCGCTAGGGCGCCTTCACTGATCGCTAGGCAGACTCTGCTTTGCTCAAGAAGGAGCCGATTAGGCAAGAGAACCAACTTCGCTGCAGATTTGCTCTGCCCCTGAATTTTCTGGCGTGACCAGGGGCTCCACGACAAATAGGGTGAATGTTCCTTACGCTACTTGTCCTTTGGCTCCCTCAAGGGTTCATTTTCCTCAAGGCACATGTTCTAAAATTAAGAAACATAGGGGCTATAATAAAATGAAAGTGCACACATTCTCAAAAGAGATTTTTATTGACCCTCATAGGTGAATTGAAGTAATTTTTTAAAAACCCAAGTAAGAGTGCTCATTCTATCACCCAGTCTTGCTAAATAATACCCCGCCTTCTCTAAACATCTCTGGAATCAAGTTCCTCTTTTCCCTACACTACCACTGCCTTCGTTTGCATCCTTATCGCCACAGCAGTGATCCTCTCGTCTGGCTCTCTCCTGAAAAGCCACCACTGTTTTCTTCCTTCTGTTGTGTGTGAGAGTGGTATGGTAGTCCTTTAGGATATTGCATCTCTTTACAGATAGATGTTAAACAACTTTCGGAAAAGACAACATATTTGTATTTTTCTTTAAACTAAGTCACAAAAATATTAATCAAACATGGCAAAATATTAAGATGTTTGCACAAGGTGATTCATCTGTATTAACTAAAAACAAAACAAAACAAATGTCTGCCTGTAGAGGGCTGATCAAATAAACTACAGTTTATTGGAGTACTATATTGCTATCAAAAAGAAATGAGTAATATCTTATTTATTGTATGACATGATGACTTCTAGAATATATTGTCACATCAGGCTTTTTGCTCAGCAGGGAGCCTGCTCCTCTCTCTGCCTGCCACTCCCCCTGCTTGTACTCTTTCTCTCTGACAAGTAAATAAAATCTTTAAAAAAAACAAAAACCTTTTAGTCCAGAATTTGAGTTGGAAACTATCAATATAATGTATCTTAATCTTAAAAAAATCCAGCTATGATACCAAAAACACAGGCAAAAATAGAAAAAAAATAGACAAATTGTATTAAAAATTCTGTGCATCAGGGTACCTGGGTGGCTCAGTTGGTTGAGGAACTGCCTTCAGCTCAGGTCATGATCCTGGAGTTCCTGGATGGAGACCCGAATTGGGGGGCGGGGGGGGGCGCCTGCTCAGCAGGGGGTCTGCTTCTCCCTCTGCCCTTCCCCCTATCATGCTCTTTCTCTCTCTCAAATAAATAAATAAAATTTTTTTAAAAAATTCTGTGCATCAAAGTACACAGCAGTGAAAAGGCACCCTGTGAAGTAGTAGAATATATTTTCAGATAATATATCTGATAACGGGCTAACATCCAGAATATGTAAAGAATTCCTACCGTTCAGGGATGCCTGGGTGGCTCAGTTGGTTAAGCAGCTGCGTTTGGCTCAGGTCATGATCCCAGTCTCCTGGGATCGAGTCCCACATTGGGCTCCTTGCTCTGTAGGGAGCCTGCTTCTCCCTCTGCCTTTGCCTGCCGCTCTGTCTCCCTGTGTTCACACTCTCTCTCTCTCTCTCTCTAACAAATAAATAAATAAAATCTTAAAAAAAAAGAGAATTCCTACCATTCAACAATAAAAAATAAACAACTCAGTGAAAAAAATGGGCAAATACCTTGAATGGTTTGATCATCAGGGTAATGCAAATTAAAACCGCAATGAGATAACTACCTCGTGCCCCTTAGGACGGCTATTACCAAGAAACAAACAAAATAGAAATTTTTTTTTAACAAGTATGTTGAGGATATGGAGAACCTGGAATCCTTGTGTAGTGTTAGTGGGGATGGGAACTGGCGCAGCCTCCATGGGAAACAATGTGGTCATTCCTCAAAAAGTTAAAAATTGGACTAAAAATATGATTCAGCAATTCCAATTCTCAGTATATACCCAAAAGAATCAAAAACAGAGTCTCAAAGAGATGTCTGTACCCCCATGTTTATAGCAGCATTATTCACAATAACCAAAAAGTTAAAACAGCCCAAGTGTCCATCAAAGGATAAATGAATACACAAAATGTGGGATATACTTATGATGGCGTATTATTCAGCCTTAAAAAGGAAGTAAGTCCTGAGAGAAGCTACAATGTGAATGAACCTTGAATACATTATGCTAACTGAAATAAGCCAGTCACAAAAAGTCAGATACCGCGTGATTCGACTCCCGTGAGGTTCCTAGAGCAGTCAAATGCATAGAAACAGAAAATAGAATGGAGGTTACCAGCGGCTCAGGGGGTTGGGAAGTCATCGTTTAATGAGTATGGAGTTTCAGTTTTGCAAGATGCAGATGGAGATGGATAGTGGTGATGATTGCACAACAATGTGAAATACTTACTACTACTGAACAGTACACTTAAAAATGATTAAGATGGTAAATTTTATGTTATGTATATTTTACCACAATTAATAATTTTTAAAATATTGAATCAAATGACTACAATAAAGAATTGATATTTTGGGGGTGCCTGAGTGGCTCAGTTAGTTAAGCATCTGCCTTCAGTCATGATCTCAGGACCCAGGATGGAGTCCCCTGAGTTGGGCTCCCTGCTCAGCGGGGAGCCTGCTTCTCCCTCTCCCTCTGCCTGCCGCTCCTCCTGCTTGTGCTCTCTCTCTCTGTCAAGTAAATAAATAAAAGCTTAAAAAAATAACTGATATTTTAAAAAGACATTTATTTGTTTATTTATTTGACAGACAGAGATCACAAGTAGGCAGAGAGGCAGGCAGAGAAAGAGAGGGAGGGAAGCAGGCTCCCCGCTGAGCAGAGAGCCCGACGCAGGGCTCGATCCCAGGACCCTGGGATCATGACCTGAGCTGAAGGCAGAGGCTTTAACCCACTGAGCCACCCAGGCGCCCCTTAAAAAGACATTTAAGGAACAAACCAATGTAGTATATGGACCTTATTTGAATCCCAGTTTAAACAAGTAATACCTTAGGAGCACCTGACTGGCTCAGTCAGAAGACTGCGTGACTTTTGATCTCAGGGTCATGAGTGTGAGCCCCATGTTGGGTGTAGAGATTACTAGAGCATAAACAAACTTAAAAAAAAAAGAATGAAGTAAAACCTGTATGAGGGTTGTGGGAACTTAAATACTGACTGGATATTTAATAATATTAAGGAATTATTGTTGTTCAGGTGTGCTAATAGTATAGTGGATTTTCTTTGTTTGCTTTTTGGGGTGGTTTTTGTTTTAGTTTTTGTTTTAATTAAGAGTTTGTGCTTTACGGGTGTCTGGGTGGCTCAGTCAGTTGAGTGTCTGCCTTTGGCTGAGGTCATGATCCCGGGGTCCTGGGATGGAGCCCCACATTGGGTTCCCTGCTCAGCGTGGAGTCTGCTTGTCCCTCTACCCCTCCCCCTGCATGCTCTCTCTTTCTCTCTCTCTCAAATAAATAAATAAAATCCTTAAAAGAAAAAGACTTTTTAAAAGCAGTTTTAGGCTCACAGCAAAACTGAGGGGAAGGTACAGAACTTTCCCATTTACCAGCCCCCCCAACACACACACATGCACGGCACCCCCCATTACTAACCTTCTCCAGCAGAGTGGTATGTTTGTTAGACTCATGAGCTTCTACTGATCCATCACAATCCACCAGAGTCTGCAGTCCACACCGATCACACCCAGTGGTATACATCCTGTGGGTGTTTCAAGTACTCCTTTCTAAGACGTATACTCATATATTTACCGGTGGAATTGTATGACATTCCGGATGTGCCTCAGAACAATCTGGGAATGGAGGGAAGTGTGTTGGAGTGTAGATAAGATGCGTAATGAGTTGATAATTGTTGAAACTGACTTAGGGGTACAAGAGGCTTCCGCACATTATTTTCTCTATTTATGTTTATTCTTGAAACTTTGGCATAATGAACACTTAAAAAATGTTTACAGCTCTGACATCTATGTTTATAGTGACTCATTATACTATTCTCTTTTCCGCTGTGTTTATAAAATTTTCATAATACCAAGTTTAAAAAAAAATCCTTCGCCAGGATGATCATCTCTACCCAATGGTATCACCACTTTCCTTCCTATCTCTCCACTGTCTGCAGGGCCAAGTGTAAGTTCCCTGTGATGACACCTGAGGCCCTCCATGACCTGCCCTCTGCTCTGCTTCCCAGCCCTTGCCTTCAGGGCAATGCTAAAGTAATTTGGTCCCAAAGTACATAGTACTGTTGGTGCCTCTGCCTTTTCATGTGGTCTTCCTTGTTCCTGCAATGTTCTTCCCCTCCTCACACACCTGGGGAGCAATTCATCTTCCAAAAACCTCATCAGGGCTCATGTTCTCTAAAACCTTCCCTTCTCACCTCTCTCAACTCCTTAAATATCTGAGGCAGCTCCTAGGCAAATTATCACTCTCCCATTTCTCTGACGTATACAGACATTAATCTTCACACAAATTTCACTACATTATAATTATTTGATTATGGGGTTGCCCCCCTCACTAGGTTATGATCATACCATGGATGCATGGTAAGTATTTATTAAATCAACCTGGCTCCTGCTTCAAAACTTTCTGAGTGACGTGGCAAAGAGAAGGGAAGGCTAAAATGAAAAAAAACCTATTCAATAACCAGAATGGGTTTTTTTTCATACTCTAAATCAATAGAGAAAACAAAACAGTCACCAGAACTAATTCAAGAGGTCATTAAAGATTTTGTGTCATCTCAGGAAACAAACAAACAAAAAATTCTTCTCTACGGCAGATCATTATGGCTCCAAGTCACAAAATTATTTTTAATCACCTCAGAAAACACAGGAAGATCTCAAGTGGAAGCCGATGTCATGTAGATATTCCTCTCGGTAGATTAAGAACCTTATTTGGAGGACCCCTGAAAGCGACTCGGGCTTTGCTGAAGATGGAAAGCGCCAGTTAAGAACATTGGTAACATTTGCGGATTCTCGCCACGCATTTTAATTGATCATCTGAGTAACTCTCTTGTTTCTCTTTTCTTTCTAAGTTTACTTTTTAAAAATGTATTCACACCCTTCGAGGTCCAATGAGAATATAAACCATTTCCGACTTCTTCTCCTTGACCTCCCCCACTCCTGCCTTCGCTTATTTCCTGAGTCCCATCAGCACCTCCTTTCTACTCCTGTCAACCGACTCTTCTAACACCTACCTTCTATTTTTTTATGTCATAGTCTTACATAGCTCTTCCTGATTTCTCAGCTGGAGGCATCATTTTTTATTTCCACCTAGAAATATAAGGCTTTCTCACACACCAGCCTTCATCCTAACCACACATATAGGCCAACTTCCTGACCCTCGTCCCTCCTATTATAGGGGACTGGACTGAGACCCATATTCCGTGGTTCCACTGCCGTGACTGTGTAAACACTATAGACCACTGGACCATGCAGCATCCTAAGAGGAGATTTCCTTTCCTCCACAACCTTTGGTTTTCCCTGGAGTTAACAATAGAACATTTTCATATTTTCTTAGCTTTCTCTACGCTTTCTCAAATTCGTGACTTGCATACATGTTCCCTCAATGTTTTCAAATCCATTTTGTTTTCTATCAATTTACCTTCTTAAAGAAGTCTCAAGCCTTCTAATGTTGCCTTGCTGCTTAGCTATTACAGTCAGGGGAAAAAAATTACTCAAAATTTAAACTAAGATCTCGATATTGCTGAGAACTGCACACTGGAAAGATGGAGAGATGCTCACACCAGTCGGTAGCTGGTCATATGCAAATCGCATTTCCTTAACCCGTCAAAATTATAGTTCTTTTTAGACATGAGTAGAGTCTAAAACTCTCTTGAAAAATTGCCCCATGGCCAGCAGAAGAAAAGTCTATGATACTCAGGTAGAGGAAATGAGATGTCATGTCACTTAGCAAACAATGTATTATCCCACTGTCTCTGTGGGTCAAGAATTTAGGAACAGGGATGCCTGGGTGGCTCAGTCGGTTAAGCTTCTGCCTTTAGCTCAGATCATGATCCCAGGGTCCTGGGATTGAGGCCCACATCAGGCTACTTGCCCAGCAGGGAGCCTGCTTCCCCCTCTCGCTCTGCCTGCGGCTCCCCGTGCTGTGCTCACACTCTCTATGACAAAAAAATAATAAAATCTTTAAAAATAATAACGATAATTTAAGAGCAGCTCAGCCGGATGGTTCCTGTTCAGGGTTTCTCTCAAGGCTGCCATCAGGGTATCAGTTAAGTCCACTGTCATATGAAGCCTTGCCAACAGCCGGAAGATTTAATTTCAAGACAGGCCACTCACGTGGCTATGGGCAGGAGGGTTTGGTTTGTCACCACAGGGGCCTCTGCAGCAGTTGCTTCATCATCCTCACAGCCTGGAGTGAATTCCATCAAGAGAGCCGTCCGGGAGGGAGTGAGAGGCAGGAGGCTGCAGCGCCTTTTATGGCCCATGCTCTGAATATGCATATCGTCCTTTCCACTTTTTCTTATTCCTCAGAAACAAGTCACTAAGTCCAGCACAAAGCCAAGGGAGGGAATTCATCTCTACCTCTTGAAGGAAGGCATTTCACAGAATATGTGGACATGTTTTAAAGCACCGTACACTATTTGAAAGAGGTTGCAGTGATTTTCCAGTAAAATATTAAAACTCAAAATTTGTTAGAATTTTTATTTTTTCCTGTCTGATCCTTGACTAACCCACACAGGGTTAATCTTGTTAGGGAGGGACGAATTACCACCATTTATATTTATATACATATATATATACATATTTATATATTTTTTAAAAGATTTTATTCTTTTATTTGACAGGCAGAGATCAAAAGTAGGCAGAGAGGCAGGCAGAGAGAGAGGAAGGGAAGCAGGCTCCCTGCTGAGCAGAGAGCCCGATGCGGGGCTCGATCCCAGGACCCTGGGATCATGACTTGAGCCGAAGGCAGAGGCTTTAACCCACTGAGCCACCCAGATGCCCCTACCACCATTTTTTTTAAAGTAATCTCTACACCCAACATGGGGCTTGAACTCACAACATTGAGATCAAGAATCAGCTACTCTATCAACTGAGCCAGCCAGGCACCCCTAAATTGCCATCATTTTTATCTTTTCCTTTTACCATCATTTTAGGAATTCCCTTCTCATCTATCTTCTATGGGATCTCTTGTTTCCCTGATCCTTTGGCCATTGTTTCTTCTCTACACAAGAGTGTATGCTCTAGTAGCTTCCTAATAAAAAGTGAATGGGAGAAAAAGTTGTGAAAATATCATCCAGCTTCCAGTTGTTTTTCCAAAGTTCAGTGCCACTTGATTATCAATTCTTGGTCTGTAATTTCTCTCTGGGAAACTTTGGGGTCTTTTTATCCCCAATGTTCCAAAGTTGCACTATGGTGTACCTCATTGTGGGTTTATATCTTTCCACTTCTAGTTTCTTGATAGAATCTTCATGTAGAAATCCATCGCTTTCTGGGTATCTGGGTGGCTCAGTCGGAAGTGTCTGCCTTCAGCTCAGGTCAAGATCCTGGCGTTCCAGAATGGAACCATGTTGGGCTCCCTGCTCAGCGGGGAGTCTGCTTCTCATTCTGCCCTTCCCTGCTTGTGTTCTCTCTTGCATGCTCAGACTTGGTCTTAAATAAATAAAATCTTTAGGGAAAAAAAAAAAAGAAATCCATGTCCTTCCAGCTGGGGAAACATATTTAATTATTTCTTTGATGATTTCTTATTCTATTCTACTTATTTCCTCTGTTTTCTCCTGGAATCTTATTAGTAGGATGATAGACCTCTGGTCTAGTCTACTAATTTACTTTTCTCTCATTCCCATCTCTTTATTGTAATCCTTTACTTCCTGGAAGATTTCCTACAAATATATCTTCCAATCTTTCTGAATCTTTAATTTCTGGTATCATGCTAATCTCCAAGAACTCTTTTTTTCTCTAAATGTTTTTTTAATACCATTCTATTCTCATTTCATACATGTAATGTCTCCTAATATCTCTAAAATCATTAAGGTGGTTTTTTTCTTTTTTTCCTTTTTTTTTAAGATTTTATTTATTTATTTGACAGACAGAGATCAGAAGTAGGCAGAGAGGCAGGCAGAGAGAGAGAGAGGGAAGCAGGCTTCACGCCAAGCAGAGAGCTTGATGTGGGGCTTGATCCCAGGATCCTGAGATCATCACCTGAGCTGAAGGCAGAGGTTTAACCCACTGAGCCACACAGGTGCCCCCCCCTTTTTTTAAGATTTTACTTATTTATTTGCCAGAGAGAGAGAGATCACAAGTAGGCAGAGAGGCGGGCAGAGAGAGAAAGGGGGAAGCAGGCTCCTTGCTGAGCAGAGCCTGATTCGGGGCTCGATCCCAGAACCCTGAGATCATGACCTGAGCCGGAGGCAGAGGCTTAACCCACTGAGTCATCCAGGTGCCCCATTAAGGTGGTTTTTTAAAAAGTTTTCTTAAAAGTGTATAATTTCAGGGCACCTGGGTGGCTCAGTCAGTTGGGTGTCCTACTCTTGGTTTTGGCTCAGGTCATGATATTGGGGTCATGGGATCAGCCCCACATCAGATTCTGAGCTCAGCACGGAGCCTCCTTGTCCCCCCAACCCCCTGGCTGCCTCACACCTGCGCATGTACTCTCTCACTCTCTTTCGCTCTAAAATAAATAATTTTTTAAAAGTGTGTAATTTCTGCTTTCTCCACGTAGACTTTTCTCTTTGTTTTGACCCCTGTCTTTCTTATTTCTTTCAAATCTCTGGAGATCCTTGGTTATCCACTCAAACTGGGTAAAATATGAACTTTGATAGAGTTTGTAGATTATGGATTTCAACATAGGATAATAAGCTGTGGAATTTAAATGTGAATCTCAAAATGTGTTGTTTTATGGAAATCTCTTTTCTTGGGCAGCCAAATTTGCTAGATCTGGCTCCTCTGATCTACTGCCGGGAGAATAAAGACCTGAATGCCAACATCCTGGGAGCCAGGTTGGGTAAGAAGGCTGGGAAAATAAAAATTCAGTATCTACATTTTAACTTAATTCCCATGTGTTCAATATAATGTCCCTGCCTTCAACTAGCCTAGTGTCCCTCAGTTCAGAAATCTTTTTGAAAAACTGTATCTAGAGCTTAAAATTCCCATCTTTTCCTAGGGTATAGAGAAGTGGTTGCCCAGCCACTTGGAATGGGGACAGAGATCTGAGATTGGCTGAAAGCTGTTTTTAGCCCCACCACTAGCCCCATTTCCAGGGGTGACTGATGTTGCTAATTCCTGGGCTTTTTTAAAGAGTCCCATGTACAAATCATTTCATTTCTTATCTCTCTCCACTTCTGGCTTGGGATTTAGATTTCTCAGTTCCATTAGGAAAATTACCATTTACCGTCTGCTTTCCAACTTCTACAAATTGTGTCCCTTTCTCTTCTCCTGTTCTCTCCTTGCTTTCTGAGGCAAAAAAGGTCCTTTGCTTTGTTTCATTGTGGTTGAACATGTACTTTCAAACCAACAGCTTTAACCAGAGTACCTCTTTCAGTTGTCTTTCACTGCCAATAACCATACTTATCAACATGAATTTTAATAAGTGTAAATTACTCGATCTCCCGTTGAAGTGGGAACATAGAGGAACTGGAATGAAGGTTTGGATTTTAAGAAAATAAAAGACTTTTATAGAAAGCTTCATTACGCATCTGCAGGGAGAGGTAGGCAGTTGTTAGCTGGGATAAATGTGCTTATGACCCTGTAAAATTGTGGAATTCTGTTGGTATGAACAGTGGCAAACAGATTTAAAGTTAAAGAATATGGACTTATTTTAAGCTAGTCTTAGATTGCATGTGAATTGAATAGGAACAATCATCTCATCAGGAAAGCTTCAGCAGAGCTGGGAGCTGAGAAAGAGGTTAGGACTGTTTTGATTTTTGAGAGGAAAACATCTGTTTTTGATTTTATGTACTGCCCTCTCTCCAAGTGCTTTTAAGGATCTTTAAAGATGCTAGACACATGATGATCTGGTCTCTGTGAAATAAAGTATGGTTTAATGAGTCCGGAATGTATCCATCTACTTGCTTGGCCATCAAAATAAGTTGCCCCACAGCTTGACCATGTCTCGGACTTGAGTTTATTCAGGTTGCTATTTTTGGATAGACTGTGCGATTTAAGAATATTATAAAGTAAGCCAAACAACGGTTGATTTTCCATCTGCCTCTGATTATCTGAGGTAATGTTTCCCAAACAGTGTTCTG
The DNA here is from genome assembly GCF_963455335.1 of Martes martes. Classification (NCBI taxonomy): domain Eukaryota; kingdom Metazoa; phylum Chordata; class Mammalia; order Carnivora; family Mustelidae; genus Martes; species Martes martes. Next base: position 16,787,273 of record NC_137893.1, read on the forward strand.
TGGAAAATCAAAAACCGAAATTGCTGGTGAGTACACCATGAAAAAAAAAAAATTCTGTCTTTTAAATTTTATTCCTTTACTATGTTTAAGTAAAATATTAGACACATTTATATAATTGCTTTTCTTATTCTATAATCTGTTAAGAAATGCAGTGTCCTACACAAAAGATCAACAAATAATATGAGATCGTCTCATTTGGGAACACATGGTTTTCCAGTACAGCAATGATAATGTATTTATCAAAGTGCAGATTTACTATCTATGGGTATGTATCTTGTATCTTAAAATTTCAAGAAGCATTTGTCATATTTAAAATTTTTTTTCTTTTTTTTAAGATTTCATTTATTTATTTGACAGAACACAAGTAGGCAGAGAGGCAGGCAGAGAGAGAGAGAGAGGGAAGCAGGCTCCCTGCTGAGCAGAAAGCCCAATATGGGGCTCGATCCCAGGACCCTGAGATCATGACCCGAGCCGAAGGCAGAGGCTTTAACCCTCTGAGCCACCCAGGCGCCCCTAAAAATTTTCCATCTTAATAAAATTTTAAAAATATTTAATCTTAATTGTTTTTATCAGTTTTGTTACTGTTTGTGGGATTTGTAAGATAATGTTTTTTTAAGTTCAGAAGGCATAAAATCCTGCTGAAAAGAGAAAACACAGTCACTGTAACACAAAGAGGTACATGACTAATGCTACAGCGAGTTGGAGAGGTGCAGTCGTAAGAGTTCAGAGAAAGAAGTTAGTGTGGACTGATGACACTGGGGAATGCTTTGAGTAGGAAGTTGATTTGAAAGGGGGTTTGAAAGACAGAAAGTACTGTTCATGCTCTCACATGTCTCACTAGCACGCCAGGAATGCAAGGCTCTGACTGCTTTTGACCCAGGCCATTTCTCAGGGTGTGTTTGCAGCAAGCAATATTGAGAGATGAAATCATAGCCTTCTTAGACAAGGAGCATGCTTGATTACAACTTGGTATAAAATGATGTTGCCTCAACACCCAGGTGGCTCAGTTGGCTAAGCATCCAATTCTTTTGATTTCAGCTCAGGTTGTGATCTCCGGGTCGTGGGATCAAGCCTCCGGATAGGCTCCACCCTCAGAGCGGAGTCTGTTGAGATTCTCTTTCCCTTTTCCTAAGCTTCTCCCCACCTGCTCTCTTTCTCTCTCTAAAGTAAATACATCTTTTTTTAAAATGGTGGTGTCCCAAGTTCTGTCAAATAATACAATCCAGGGCACCTGGGTGGCTCAGTGGGTTAAGCCGCTGCCTTTGGCTCGGGTCGTGATCTCAGGGTCCTGGGGTCGAGTCCCGCATCGGGCTCTCTGCTCAGCAGTGAGCCTGCTTCCCTCTCACTCTCTCTGCCTGCCTCTCTGCCTACTTGTGATCTCTGTCAAATAAATAAATAAAATCTTAAAAAAAAAACACCAAAAAAAAATAATAATACAATCCACTCGGTGTGATGGAATTTAGAGGCGATTTGGTCATAAGAACAGAGCCCTCATGAAAGGGGTTAGTGCCCTTATAAAAGAGACCCAGAGAGCTCCCTTGCTCTTTCTACCATGTGAGAAGACAGCTATCTATGAACCAGGAAAGGAACACCCACCAGACACTGAGCTTGATGGTGTCTTAATCATGGACTTCTCAGCCTCCAGAACTGTTAGAAATGTTTCTCTTGGTCATAAGCCACCCAGTCTACACTACTTTGTCTCCGGTGACTGAGCTGTTAATCACACTATTGTAAAGACTCCCACGTTTGGTAGGTATTCTCAATATATGTTTGGATGTTTCTCGAATGACTGAAAATGAATATACTAAGAAGTTGATGGTGAACACAAGGACCTTGGCTGAATAGAGCCCAAAACTTGACAAGGAGAATCATTTAAAAATAACTCACAGAGTTTTATTTTTTAAATTTTTTTCCAAGGTTTTCAAAATCACACATATGTAATCATTTGGATTAGAAACAAAACTACAAAAAAAAAAAAAAAGAAAGAAACAAAACTACACACACACACACACACAACAGTAAATAAAAGTCGTACCATAAAATCTATTGCAAAAAAATCATTCCTGGAGTAAATAAATACAGTCTTTAAAATATGACAAATTCAAAACTTATTTAACCTAAATTGAAAATCAATGAAATCCAAAAATTATCACCACTATAATGTTAGTGGCTCTATTTTTATTTTTTATTTTTTTAATGTAAATTCAAGTTAGTTTACATATAGTGTAGTATTGGTTTCAGGAGCAGAATTTAGTGATACATCACTTACCTGTAACACCCAATGCTCATCCCAACAACTGGCCTCTTTAATGGCCATCACCCATTTAGCCCTCCCCCCACCCCCCCCCCCAACAACTCTCACTTTGTTCTCTATGTTTAACAGTCTCTCATGGCTTGTTTCCCTCTCTGTTTTCATCTTATTTTATTTTTCCTTCCCTTCATCTTTATTCATCTGTTTTGTTTCTTAAATGCCACATATGAATGAAATCATATCATATTTGTCTTTCTCTGACTGATTTCGCTTAGCATAATACACTCCAGTTCCATCCACATCACTGCAAATGGCAAGATTTCATTCTTTTTGATGGCTAAGTTATATATATATATATATATATATGAATGATGTGGTAACCATATCCATTATATGTGTGTGTGTGTGTGTGTGTGTGTGTGTATCTAAAGAAGATGTGGTATACCATATGCATTCATCCGTCGATGGACATCTGGTCTCTTTCCATAATTTGACTATTGCTAATAGTGTTGCTATAAACATCAAGGTGCGGCTGCCCCTTCATATCAGCATTTTTGTTTCCTTTGGATTAATACCTACTAGTGCAATTGCTGAGTCATAGGGTGGTTCTATTTTTAACTTCTTGAGGAACCTCCACATTGTTTTCCAGAGTGGCTACACTAGCTTGCATTCTCACCAACAGTATAAGAGGGTTCCCCTTTCTCTGCATCCTCGCCAACACCTGCTGTTTCGTGAGTCAAGTTTTGCTATTCTGACTGGTGTGAGGTGGTATCTCATCACGGTTTTGACTTATATTCCCCTGATAATGAGTGATATTGGGCATTTTTTCATGTGTCTGTTGGCCATTTGTATGTCTTCTTTGGAGAAATGTCTGCTCATGTCTTCTGCCCATTTTTTCACTGGATTGTTTATTTTTGGGGTGTTGATTTTGATGAGTTCTTTATAGATTCTGGATACTAGGCCTTTTTCAGGTATGTTGTTTGCAAATATCTTCTCCCATTCTGTAGGTTGCTTTTTAGATCTGTTGATTATTTCCTTCATTGTGCAGAAGACTTTTATCTTGTTTTTTATAATTTAAATTAGCCAACATAGAGTGCATCATTAGTTTCAGATGTAGAGTTCAGTAACTAATCAGGGGCATATAACACTCAGTGCTCATCATATCATGTGCCCTCCTTAATGCCTGTCAGAAATAAGCATTTCTTGATGAGCCCCCAATAGTTCATTTTTGCTTTTGTTTCTCTTGCCTCCTGAGATGTATCTAGTAAGAAGTTGCTGCAGTTGAGGTCAAAGAGGTTGCTCTTTTTCTCCTCTGGGATTTTGATGGTCTCCTGTCTCACATTTAGGTCTTTCATCCATTTTGAATTTGCTTTTGTGTATGGCATAAAAAAGTGGTGACCTGCAGAGTTTTAAAAGCAATTTGTGATTATACAAGTTCTTTTGAATATACAAGCTCATTTATCTCCATTATCAATAATCTTACCAAACCAAGTTTTCTGAGGTTAATATTCTCCTAGCAAAAAGAAAAGAAAAAAGAGAAGAAAGAGAAAAAACTTTCAAAAATGTGCTTAAGTCACCATAAAAGAACTCATGTGCACACACATGCACACACACACCCATGCACACATATACGTATACTTTTCATCTGACTTTAATTCCACAGTAACATATTCCATTAGGTCTCGGGCATCATTTCCCAAATGCCAGGACTATGGCCATCTATAGTCTAAAAGGGAGTATCACTTCCTCTTTTTTTCGTCAGCATGTTTTTGCCTTCGGTTGATTAGCCCATGTATCCAATGGTCTAACTCAGTTATCAGTTGATTTAGGCTTTATAGGGAATGTGTGAGGTGGCTATTCAGTTCATTCAGAATGAAAATCAAAGTCCTCACACTGGCCCAAAGTGACCTTTTTGTGACCTGCCCCCACCCCCTCAACTCTCTGACCTCGTGGTCTTCTTCTGTCCCCTAGCTCAATACTTAGGCAGACTAACTCCTCACCCTTCAACGCTCAGCTCAAAAGTGACTGCTCAGTGAGGACAGCAGCTCTCAGAACTTCAGCATTTCGAATGGCTCTTAGAGTATTCTTTTTCTGTGTTTTTTTTTTCCCTACAGTCTTCTTTCTCTTCTGTACATTCAATTATTTGCTTATTTGTTATCCTTACTGTTTGCTCTCTCTCTCTCTTCCCTTAGAATGCAAGCTTCACAAAGTCAGGGTCTTTGCTCTTGGTCCACTGATGTATCCCAAGTATCAAGAACATACCCAGAACAAAGCAAGCACTCAATAAATATTTGGTAGTCTAAGTGTATAAATAACAATGAAATCACATAAATCAATGGGGAAAAAACAGACAATCCAAAAAGGGGGAAAAAATGGGCCAAAGGCTTAAATAGGCATTTCATATAAGAGGATATCCAAATGACTGGGAAATCTAGGAAAGGATACCAAAAAGCTTAAATGGTTAGGAAGATGCCAATTAAAAACACAAGGAGAGGGGTGCCTCGGTGGCTCAGTCTGTTAAGCACTCGACTCTTGGTTTCAGCTCAGGTCATGACCTCAGGGTCATGGAATCAGACCCCTGCTTCGGGCTCTGAGCTCAGCGCAGAGTTTGCACGAAATTCTTTGCCCCCCAACACCCAGCTCTGCTCCTCCCCGGCTCTTGCTTACTCTCTTTCTCTCTAATAAATAAATTTTTAAAATCTTAACACACACACATAATGAGAAATACCATTATATACTCACTAGAGTGACAAACAGTAAATAATTGGAAATACCAAGTGTTGCAGAGGCGAGAGACAGTGGGAACTCTCATAGTAGTGTAGATTGGTACATCTTAGGGCAAACCTCTGATATTATCTAGCAAACTGGAGTATGTCTATGCCCTTGTGCTTCATCTACTCCAGGAACACAACCTGAAGCAACACTTGCACACGTAAACCAGAATTCAAATACACAAAGCTTCACCCCAACATTGCTTGTAAGAGCCAGAAACTGGGAACAAATCGAATGTCCATCAGTAGTTAAATGGACAACTGGATTGGGGTATATTCATGTAGTAGAATACTATCCAGCAATCAAAGTAAATAAGTTGTTCTAAATGGACCATGGGTGACTCCATCAAATAAAAACAAAAAAGATGAAAAAATTCTCAGGGATATGATTAGAGAATGTTTTCATTCATATAAAGTTCAAAAACAGATGCATTAATTTAGGAATGGACACATAGATGGTAAAACTATAAATAAAAGTAAGGAAATGATTGCCATCCCTCCCCCCCCAACACACACACACCACTTTTAGGCAGGGAGAGTTAAGACTGCAGAGTGACACCTGGAGCAGGTGTTTTCGGGGGTGCTGGAGATGTACTCTTTCTTTCCCCTCTGCAGTGGTAAGATAGATGTTTACTGTGAAATGTACACAAACGTTTCATCTACTCTTCTCTATGTTGGATATCCCGCAATTTTTTAAATGACGATAAATTGCCCAATCTTACAGAAATTTCTTTCATTTGGAATTTTTTTTTATAAATCTTTTTAAAGATTTTATTTATTTATTTGATAGAGATCACAAGTAGGCAGAGAGGCAGGCAGGGAGAGAGAGAGAGAGAGGAGGAAGCAGGCTCCCGCAGAGCAGAGAGCCCGATGTGGGACTCGATCCCAGGACCCTGAGATCATGACCTAAGCTGAAGGCAGAGGCTTAACCCACTGAGCCACTCAGGCGCCCTGGAATTTTTTAATTTAAGGAAGAAAATTCCTTGTGGCAAAGGATCTTGACAGACCGTTTCCCTTTTTTGATTTGGTCCTCTTGCCTTAGATAAGAATATAATTGATTCCACTGTCTTTACATTGCAGTTCACAAGAGAGATTTCATAAGGAGGCAGTGAAGAGGAAGAGACAAAAGACGGTCAACTCAAGGCTGAGCTTTCAGGGCAGGCCCAGTGTCTGACACATGACAGGCACTCAGTGGGAGTCTGCCCCAATGAAACAGGCAATGGCAGCTGTGGCCAGGGCTGACTCAGGGAGCATTTCTCCATCTTTTGTCTCGGGGAGAGTTTTTTACAATAGACACCTGGTAGATAAGGTGTTGTGAAACTTCGGGGTTTCGAGATGTTTTCCAGCCAGAGACGTTTGTGTAGGGGGCTAAGTCTATCTGCAGATGTTCCCTCAGGACTTGCTTCTTTAGTCAGTTTGTAGAACACTGATGTATCTATACCGGGCTTTGAACAGAGCAAAGAGACCATGCCTCATCCTATGATGGTATGTAAATTGTATCATGTTGCTGAATTCAACATAGCGCGGAATCATCGTGCTGTGATTGAATCTTTTCTAAAGTTGAGTCTTTAGGGCAGCATGAAGCCAAGGTGATTTTAAAGAATCATTTGGCAAGCCAGCAAATAAATACAGTTGGCCCTGGAACAGTATAGATGGGAACAGCACAAGTCCACTTATACGTGGAATTTTTTCGATACAGTACAATACTGTAAATATACTTTCTCTTCCTTAGGATTATCACAACTCTAGATTATTTTATTGTAAGAATACAGTAAATAATACATAGAACATACAAAATACATATTAATCAACTGTTTATGTGATCATTAATGCTTCTAGTCAACAATAGGCGTAGTAAAGTTTGGGGGGAGTCAAAAGTTACACACGGATTTTTGACTGTGTGGGGGCAGCCCTTCTAAGCCCCAGTTGTTGAAAGATCGACTGTATGCACCACATGTAGAAATGCTTGTGAGCCCATGATCAGTGCGAACAGGCTCCCAGGAGTAGTGTGTCCTACCAAACAGTGGTGACCATGTTCCCACCATGAATTAATTAACTGCTGTGTCCTGATATCACTGTTTATTCAAAGTGGGCTCAGCTATCAACAGTTGCCAAGATCCTGAATGGGATGAAAAATTTTAAGGGTCACTAAGGACATCTGCATCTTTCTGCACATGAGGGCATGTGGGCTAAAAAAAGGAAAAACCTGGTCCAGTAATAAAAACACCAAGTGGCCACTTCGAACCACGTGATCCAGATAGGCTCAGTTCCCTAGATGTAGTTCTGCCTTCCAATGATGGTATGACCTTGGACTAGTACTATAACCACTCCAACCTTCAATTCCTCACTTGGAAGTGTCGGTCATGTAGTTCACGGGTATCCCACAAACTTGTGAAAATGATATGAAGAGAGACATACAAAACTTCCTGTTGACTGCAAAGCCTTACGTATTTGTAAGGCTTTAATCTTTTAATCTTTTTTGGATCTTAATCTTTTAATCTCTTAATTTAATCTTTTTATCTTAATCTTTTTAAACTTTTCTAATTATACAGTTAACATTTATCATTCATCACCAAAAAAAAAAAAAACCACACATGAGGTTTAAAGAAAAAAATCTTCTGCCTCATTAGCAGTCTTGAGAATTGACCAAATTTGACAAATTTATATATACTTTATATATATACTTTATATGAATGTGTGTGTGTATTTGTATGTGTATTTTTTTAACAAAAAAGGGATCATATCCTACTAATCAGTACAATACCGTGCAGCAACTTTTAATGAGGGGAACTGTTCCATATGAACATAGAACAAGGATACTTTATGTGAAAAAGTTGCAGAACCACATTTAGAGTACAACAATATTTGTGTAGACAGAGTTCATGGATTCCTCTGGCAAAAATATGTTGCAAAGGATTGAAGTATTTTTTACTTCATACAGCTCTCTACCATTATCATTTTTTCTCTTAACCATATATACCTTAACAATAATTAATAAAGACTGTGCAAGAGAAAGTGCTGCATAAGTCAGCAAAATGGAGACTATGCTATTGAAGTTGGAAGGTGAATGGCAGACCAGGGGTGGGGGGAACACTGAAAGAGAAGACTATACCAAAGAAATGGGAAAATGAAACAAAAGAAGCAAAATAAAAGTAAGCATGTTACAATTTTCAAAATTATTCATTGGGGAATAGAAAGAAACTGATCCGTGCAGTTTCTGCCATCAACTTTCTTGTAATATATGGCACAGCGAGAAGATACTCAGTTCTGCTGACTAGTCCTTTTTAATGACCCTGTGCAACAAAGGGCAAGTAGAGGCCAACACAGAGATCTGCCGAGAGTAAGAAGGGCTAAGTAGGACCGGTGCTCAACTCCTCTACAATTTTCATGTCTTTTTTTTTTTTTAAGATTTTATTTATTTATTTGACAGAGAGAGAGAGATCGAGAAAGGAAATACAAGCAGGGGGAGTGAGGGAGGGAGAAGCAGGCTCCCCACTGAGCAGAGAACCCGATGTGGGGGCTCAATCCCAGGACCCTAGGATCATGATCTGAGCTGAAGGCAGACGTTTAACGACTGAGCCACCCAGGTGCCCTCATGCCTCATAAAAATACACAAAACAGCCATAAATTTGGGAGATGTGCATAAATGACAATCTAATGTCCCCTGGTATTTTCAAGCAACAGAATTTTGTCTACAGATGCCATTGCTTTCAATAAATCTTTGTATCCTCTCCAACAACAAAGCCTGTATGTCTATGTTCAAAACCTACTTTGAACCTCTCTACTTCTGTTTTCATCACCATCAACCCAGTTCAAGTTCACTCCCACCTCTTTCCACTGCAGTGGCGCTCTGACTAGTCTCTCCATTTCCATGTTGGCTCTCCCTCTTCCCCACCATAACATTCCCACAAGAATATCAAAACAATTTTCCTAAAATGCTCATGGCATGAAAACTAAACTCCTTTGCACGACTTCAAGGAGCTACATGACCTGTCCCTTGCTTTGCCTCTTCCGGTCACCTTTAAGGCTTCCAGCTGTGCTAAGATTTTTCTCACCTCGGTCCTTGCCATGCTATTCTACAAACAGAAATGCTCTGCTCTTCTTCCAGTTTCAGTTTCTCACAGATTTCTTCAGTCTCCTCCCGTCCTCTAAATCAGATCATAACCTGTATTTCTACATTTATTTGTATGGTAAAGGTTTCATTGGACTTCTGTACTATGTCAAAGATGCATCATGACTCTACAGGGGTTCATGACACTATCCTCTCTACTTTTGTCTATATTTGAAATTTCCCATAATAAAATCCTTTAAGAATAAATGAAACAAGGGGCGCCTGGGTGGCTCAGTGGGTTAAAAGCCTCTGCCTTCGGCTCGGGTCATGGTCCCAGGGTCCTGGGATCGAGCCCCGCATTGGGCTCTCTGCTCAGCGGGGAGCCTGCTTCCTCCCCTCTCTCTCTCTGCCTGCCTCTCTGCCTACTTGTGATCTATGTCTGTCAAATAAAGAAATAAAAAAAAATCTTTAAAAAAAAAAAGAATAAATGAAACAAGATGGGCTCGGGAGAGAGACAAACCATGAGACTCTTAATGTCACAAAACAAACTGAAGGTTGTGGGGGGGGCGGGTAGGGAGAGGGTGGTTGGGTTATGGACATTGGGGAGGGTATGTGCTATGGTGAGTGCTGTGAAGTGTGTAAACCTGGCGATTCACAGATCTGTACCCCTGGGGCTAATAATACATTATATGTTTATAAAAAAAAACAAAATCAAAAACCACACTGGGTTTCACAGACACAATTTCACACACACACAAAAGGCAAAATAGCTCATTAATAATTTTCAAGATGGATGACATGTTGAAATGATAATATTTTGGCTATCTTGGGTTAAATCAATAAATCACTAAATTAAATAAATAAATAAATAAATAAAATCCTTTAAAATTTTCCCTTGGATCCTGCAAGTGAAAACCAACAATTTTGCTTGCAATTATCCTAGTTTTCCATGTTTTGTATTTTTTTAATTTTATTTTCCTTTTCATGATGATTTTTTGGGTTTTTGTTTAGTAACTGCCACAAAATGCCAGTATTTTAATGTTCCAAACAAGGTGTAATCTACAAGACAGTGAATTTGAAATTAACATCAGATAACCTAAAAGAAAGGTCAGAAGTTCATTTGTTCTTTCAGTTTCTGCTACTGAAGTGTTTTATTTGACTTCATTATTATTCAGTGAAAGGGACCCTAGACCAGCGATATAAAACTTCTGACCTAGTTCCAGTCTGTCACTTTGAGTGAGTCACGAGACTTTGCTTCCTTTTTTATAATTAGTATAATAAATAGGTAAAGTACTAATTATTTACTTGTTTTTATTTTTATTTATTTATTGTTTCCACAATTTGAAAAATCTAAAAAAGAGCAGTCATACACGATACCAAAACTTTTTATTTTTTAATGAAGTGAAAACTCAAAAGCACTTTCCCTATATTCATTCATAAGGTCATAACTCCGCAGCAGTGTTCATACCAGGTGTATCTACAAAGCCGAGAATGGGAATCACTGTATCTCCTTCGTTAGATCTGATACTATGACTCTTCTCTTTTCTGTTGACATATTTGTGCAACATGCTGTAGTACTGGTCCTTTGGATTGAAAGTATACAGTGAGGAAATTTGCTGCCAGTCTTTGATGCTGGGGGTGTTGTACTGCTTTGGTTGCGTGCATTCAAAGAAACATTTAATATTCTCTTTGGCCAGTTCTGTTGCATGCTCTGTGGCCTGACTTTTAAGGATCTGCTGCTCCTGTTCCAAATAGATTTTCCAGAATTTCAGCTGCAGGAAACTAACTGGAGATAGGCATCGGGAGACAGATGTAAAGATCAGAAGGAAGATGATGACAACTGCTATCAGGATCCAGCCCAGAACCTTGGGGAAACAAACAGAAAAAAGAGCAATTTAGCCACATTTTATATATATATATAAGTTTAAAATCCTTTTTTAAAAGATTTTATTTATTTATTTGAGAGTGTGTGTGTGCGTGCGTGCACGAGGAGGTGGGCACGCTCAGGAGCATGGGGTAGGGGCAGTGGGAGAAGGAGAGGGAGAAGCAGACTCCTGGCTGAGAAGGGAGTCCCACCCAGGGCTCCATCCCCGGACCCTGGGATCATGACAGGAGCTGAAGGCAGACGCTTCATCGACTGAGTCGCCCAGGCGCCCCAAAATTTAAAAATTCCTAACGAGAGTTTGAACTACTCACAGTTATAATGATGATCAAGCAACAGTTTTAGGTCTTAGTCTCTCTCTCTTTTTAAAAATCTATTTAGGAGAGACAGATTCTCTGTGGAGCAGAAGCCCGAGGTGGGGCTTAATCCCTAGACCCCGGGATCCTGACCCGAGCAGAGGGCAGGAGATTCACCGACTGTGCCACCCAGGTGCCCCAAATCTTGGTCTCTTAAGAAGCGGCAGTAACTCCCAAAACCCTCGGTAGAACTGCTTGACAAATCATTTTCCAAGTCATGTCCAAGGCCCAGAGAATTCACTACGCTAGAATTCAAAACGTGGAATTGTGGCAAATCCGAAGAAACAAACATTCCTGTTCAAGAACCACTTAGCTTGGGGCGCCTGGGTGGCTCAGTGGGTTAAAGCCTCTGCCTTTGGCTCGGGTCATGATCTCAGGGTCCTAGAATCGAGCCCCGCATCGGGCTCTCTGCTCAGGGGGGAGCCTGCTTCCCTCTCTCTCTCTGCCTGCCTCTCTGCCTACTTGTGATGTCTGTCTGTCAAATAAATAAATAAAATCCTTAAAAAAAAAAAAAAAAAAAAGGAAGACCCTCTGAGTTTTACATGCCCAGAAGCAGCGTGGGGTGGTGGCTTTAGACCCAGGACAACCCATTTTATTGTGACAATTCTGTCTTCCTCTGGCTGGACAAACAACTGGACCTGGGCACGGCGTATCAAGAAGATAACGTAGGACTGGAGGTCAAGGGCCTGGCGCGGTATCCGGCCCAGGGCAGGTGCCTGAAATTGTACGTGCGCCTTCCCTCCTTCTCACTCGTGCTGCGCAAACAGTCGCCCTTCTGCTCTGTGTTCCGGGGTCCCGGGTCTGGAGCCAGGGCACCCCGCTCGCCCCTCCCCCGGGCCCTCTCCCCTCCTCCCGACCGTGGCCAGCGGCCGGCGCCTGACCTGCGACTGGGCCTTGAGCTCCTTCAGCAGGTCCTGCGCGTCGGACGCCTGGGCCGGGCTGCAGGGCGCCAGCGGCAGCCGGGCCTCGCAGGTGGGGTCGCGGCCCCGGCACAGGCGCCGCGCCAGGGGGGCGCTCCCGGAGGCGGCGCACTCGTAGAAGGCGCCCCCGAGCAGCGCCACCGACACCCAGGTGAGCGGCGCGACCGCGGCGGTGGCGCTGAGCTGCGCGAACACCAGGGCGCCCCGCAGCCCCGCGCCGCAGCCCCTCGAGCGGGCGCCGCGCGTGCAGCAGCCGGTCAGCAGGCGCCAGGTGCGCGCGTTGAGCACGTAGCCCAGCAGGAAGAGGGCGAGCGCGGGCACCAGCAGGAAGACCAGGCCGTAGGGCAGGTTCCAGGTGGCGCTGCAGGGGCACTGGAACACCGCGGTGGAGAACACGCGCTCGCCGCCCGCCGTCAGGAGGGTCACCAGGCCGTAGCCCAGCGTGCTGTGATGCTTGAGGTGCAGGTCCAGCACCGTCCGGAACTTATCCATGGGCCGCCTACCCCCGCGGGCGCCGTGCACAGGCCTCTCAGCTTCTGCCTCTTCGGGGCCCTGCTCCTGCCGCGGGTTGGGTGGGCTGAGGCCTGGGGCTTTCCACTGTGCTCGGCAGCAGCTTCCGGACTGGGGAGAAGGGCTTCTCAAGCCTCCGTGAGCTTTCGCTTTCTTATTTCAATCCGGCCAAGTCTGGCTGATACACCCTTGACCTCTCAGGATCCCTGGTTTGGCTGATTCCATGGTTACCTTTGTTTCTACCCAACTGACAAGAAACCGGGGGACTTTTCTTGCCCTTGCTGATTCGATGCAGCTACCCAGTGAAAAGAGAACAAAATTTTACTTGCATAAACACAGAATGCCAGATTTTCCCCTATTACAGCCCCCTTCCTTCTTAAGCCAACTCTCAGACCCAAACCATTACAGAAAAACTAGTCAGTTACAGGAAACATTACTCAAGGACAAACTTCGGGTTCCTCTTTTCATAAGCTAAATCACAACAAAGCCCAGCTCAAGTTCTAGTACCTCCATGATCCTCTGTCCTCTTCTGTCCCCCTCCTGGACAGAATCACCAGTCTCAGTCACACTGACTGTGGTCGCCTCTGATCTCCCACAGGGCGTTAGACGGAACCTATTGGACTGGCTTCTGCCTCTTTTATTCCCCCAGGTACGTCCTAACATTGTCAGTACCTGGAGGACAGAGCTACCTCCCACTACCCCTGCCTGGCCCCAAACCACCATTCTGTAGCATTTTGAGGAAAAGCTATTCTCTCTGTGTGAGTCCAAACTGTCATGCAGGACAGATAGGGCCCCTTCTCTGAGATGAAACTGAGTCCTGCCTGTAAACCTGCAGCAAAGCTCCGTATGTGAGGCACATCATTTCTGCTTTATTCTTACATTTCAAAAAATATATATTTTTTTCTTCCCTTGTCCCTCAGTTGACCCTGCCCCTCTTACTGCTAGACGCTTCTTTACTCCCACCACATACTCCCAAAGATGTGGCCTCCCTGCTGCACGCTTTCTACATACCACCATGAACGAATTCCACTCGATCCACAACCTTTATGCAGATGGCCTTATCCAAATCTCCCCTATCTGTAACCTAACTAAAATGTGCCCTTCTGTCCTCTTGAGTAACGCATTTCGCAAAACAAGAGGGAGGGTTGGCTGGTCTCCTCCCAATACAATGTGCAAACCCAGGCTTTTCCGTTATCTTCTAATAGTTCATTCTTCACTGAGGCTCAAGCTATTCAGCACAACCTCCTCCCTCACCTCACTCCTGCCATCTGTGTCCATTCCTTTCGTTTATTAAGACTTCTGCGTCTGGCGAGAGCTTTCCCCTTCCCTCTGGCTCCTGTTATTTCGTCAAGGATTTGGTTTCAAATATTTTTAGTTCCAGAAACTTCCATCTTGTCAGTCTTCTATCCTAGCTAGAGTAATTCATTTGTTAACAGTTAACTAGTTCATTTGTTCATTCAGTCATTCATTTAAATGTTTAATAAGCCCCCCAAATATGATTGGAACGTATGAAAGTGCCCGGTGTTATTGGGTACAATAAGGAACAAGACAAACAGACACCTTCCTTTCATTGAGCTTGTATTAGTGAGGACAGATAATGAGGAGGAAAGTCCTCAAGGTTATGTAAATAATTCAAATGGAATCACGTGGTAGAGAGTGTCCCGAGAAAGCCTTGGTAAGGAGAGGACGTTTAAGGACAAATGTGAATGAGCAAGGCCGTGGGCTGCACGGGAACTTAGCAGTCTGTGGTTGGGAAACAAGCCAGAGTGAAGGAATATTAAAGGTGAGAAGGAAGTTGGCCATCATGAGGTCGAGCTGCAGGGGAAGGTCAAGTGTAGGGGCTCTGTAGACCAGAGTATGTGGTTTGCAACCCTGCCCCCGAAACTCATTACAGACCGAGCTGTCTCCTGCCCTATTATCCTATCAGCTTGTGTCTCCAAACACTACCCCCTGGGGTTGCCACCACTGTGCTCCCCCCATCATGGATCTCCCAGATACCGATGATCACTCTGTACTTATTACAGGTTACCGTAATTGTGAGAGTCTGGGTTCGGCCTGCCAGCCTGAATGTTCTCCCAGTACCAGTCGATGAGTCTAGTCCCTGACATCTACCCCTGTCATCACTGAAACAGTGGGTGGTTCTAGTTTGGAGTCTGTTAGACATTGCTCAGCCCCTTATACCCAGCTCTGTTCAGAGAAGACATTGCTGAGTTCAGGGCTTAGTGGAAACAGTAAAATACTAATGGTGTGGAGGGATTGAAGAATTTTTCTTGAGAGTAGACTAAATAATACTTGAAAGACCTTCACACTTCTGAGAATCTGTAACTTAACGCCAATTTACTTTAGCTTTTAAAAAATGAGGGTGAGAGTCTCATGGTAAGCACGCTGGAAAACCAGTAGTTATGGGTTATGGGAATTTACAAGGGAAAAAGGAAGGTGACCGGCTCCCTGCCTCTGTCTTTCTGGCAGTGTTGCCTGACCCTTGGGAGAAGAAACATGTTCATTTGCTATGAGGGAAGATATATTTTTTAAAGATTTATTTATTCTCTTGGGGGGCGGGAAGGGGCAGAGGGAGAGGGAGAGATCATCTCAAGCAGATTCCATGATGAGCACAGAGCCTGATGCGGGGCTTGATCTCATGACCTGAGCTGAAATCAAGAGTCAAACATTTATGTAACCAACTGTATCACCCAGGCACCGGATGGAAATCTTTTATAAGTCTCTTCTCTAGCTTTCGTTCTAAATCTTCAGCAAATTCCGTATCACGCATTAGTTTTTTTTTAGAGCCATAGAGGCATTTTGGAACCATGCGTAGTGGTACCAAAAATCTGCTTGGGTTACTGGCAGCACACGGAAAAACTGTAGCCAAGGATAGCCTCACATCCAGCACTACAGGATACCCTACACTCTGAAGACACGGGAGTCAGGACTCTCCTCTGGTCCTGCCCCTTGAGTGCTGATAAGGCAAGTGGCGTATCCTCTCTGTAAGCTTACTCTATAAGTAAGCAAACTCTGTAAGTAAGTTTTCTGTGACATGAAGACAATAATCGTAAT